>NC_058524.1:629148028-629826535 GCF_904849725.1 Hordeum vulgare subsp. vulgare
GGCCCCCTCAAACCCTTGTATTTTATGTTTTGCCCCCCCCAACATTGAACCAATTTATGTTTTGCCGCCCCGTCTCGCGCTCTACCGCGACACCCTCTCCCACCCCTTCCTCGCCCCCTCCTTTTGCCACCGCCCTTTCGCCACCGCCACCGCCACCGCCCCCCTTCTTCACTTAATTAATTTGTTTTTACTACATGTTTTCAGGACTGACATAATGGCGGACGATAGAGCTGACCCGATTATGGACAACTATGATCCGGACGGTGAAGCACATATGTTCGGCATCATAAACGGCGATATTCTATATGTGCCGACCGGAGAAGAAGAAGATGATATCTCTTCTTATCTGAACCTTGACGGTGAAGATGAAGGGCGCCGTCAGCAAGATGATGCCGAACAAACGTCGATAAACGACGATCTTCAAATGGAAGTAGCAACCACCTCCGGCGCCGAGGTATATATATACATTGCGTATTCTTCTGCTTGTAAGGAGTTACTTGTTTACTCTCCCTCTCCCTCTCTCTCACTAAAGCATCTTATATAGTAAAATTAGGAAAGCAATGCCCAGCTTCAGATCTCGCGCTGATCTCGCGCTGTTGCCTCGCCGGTGTTGTTGTTGTCTTCAAGGCGCACACATATTTCAATGCGTACGTGACAAACAACGCTAATATATTGGATTTCAGCTTTGGTACTTTGTTCTATAGTAAGTTGCAAGTTGCAACCACGCAGGTTTAGCAGAGTAATACTACTAGTACTTAGTTAACTGCAATGATATTTAATCAGGCTGTTGAGTTACATACCTAGATTCTAACACTGAGCAGTGATGCTAACGCTAGAATACCCCATATCCATCGATTATCAATCCCATCAAGATGGGTGATTGAGTAGAACAATCAAAACAAAAAAATTAGCACCGGGATGAATAGTACTCCTAATTTTTTTATTGAAAGAAAATAGATCTACTTATATACTCCCTCCATCCTAAAGTTTTTTCTTAGATTTGTCTAGATATGTATGTATCTAGTTATATTTTAGTATTTAGATACCTCCATTTATAGACAAACCTAACCAGCCGCGCCGCCACCCCATACCCCGGCTCAACCTGTCGCGCCGTCGTCGATCTCGACGGCGCGGGCTTTCCGTCTCCCGCGTGCGGCGTCGATCTCGGCGGCGCGGGCTCCATGTGGGAAGGCTCGGCCTCCGGCGCTACGGCCGTCGCGGCGCTCCCGACGGTCCTGTGCTCCCTCCCGCGCTCTCTACCACCCACTGGTGGAAAAACAGGCTTCCGTCCAGCCCCATAAGTCGCGAAGCTGTAGGAACCGCGACTAATGGGACCTTTAGTCGCGGTTCTGGAGGTGAACCGCGACCAAAGGCCTGGGCCCAGGGCGCTCGGTGGCCAGCTGGTGCACGTGAGGGGCTTTAGTCGCGGTTGTCCTGGCCAACCGCGACTAAAGGCCTTCGGGCACCTTTAGTCACGGTTTGCCAGGCCAACCGCAACTAAAGCCCCTCCCCTATATATACCCATCCAGCAGGTAGTGAGAAATGGTGAGAAAAATGGGAGCGGGAAGACAGGAGGCGGGAAGACAGGAGGCGGGAAGAAAGTGGCGGGAAGAAAGAGGCGGGAAGACAGGGAAGAAATGGCGGGAAGAAGAGGAATCCAGAGCAATGATGATTTTTCTGAAAAGAAAAAGATAAAAGGTTCTGAAAATAAAAGAAGATTTGGGGGGGCCTTTAGTCGCGGTTGGTCTGGCCAACCGCGACTAAAGGTTACCCTTTAGTCGCGGGTCGCCTCCCCACCCGCGACTAAAGGGGGGGGGCGCGGGAAGGCAAAAAACCCGCCAAAAACCCTTTAGTCGCGGTTGGGGAGGCGACCCGCGACTAAAGGGTACCTTTAGTCGCGGGTCTCGTCCCCAACCGCGACTAAAGGGGGGGGCTATAAATACAGTGCGGGTCGCCTCCCCTGCCGCCGTCTTCTCCATCTCTCTCGTCTTCTCCGATTCCAACCGTCGCGCGCGCGCCGAAGGCCTGCCGCCGCCGTCGCCCTCGCCCTCGTCGACGCCGCCCGCCGTCGCCCTCGCCGTCGTCGTCGCCCTCGCCGTCGTCGCCGCCGTCGCCGCCCTCGCCGTCGCGGTTGGTTCCTTTCATCTTTCCCGCGCCGCGCGCCCGCCTTCCTCGCTTCCTTGGAAGAATGTCTTGGAAGAACGAACGTCGATCTTGGAAGAACGAACGTCGATCTTGAACGTCTTGGAGAAACTCTTACTCACATGCCTTCCTTCGAATGAGACCCCTACGGAGTCCAGAAAATGTCTCACTCACATGCCTTCCTTCGAATGAGACCCCGGCGGAGTCCAGAAAAAGTCTTACTTGGAAAGGAGCTAGACTAATTGACTGCACAAGAGTCACACAATGTTTGGAACAAGCGACATCAGTCTTTGAGATCATTGTAATATTTGATTTCACACCCCAAAAGAAATTTATTGGTCAATACATGTTTTTCCTATCTAGATTGTACCAACCGAGTTTACGATTGGAGGATAATTCCAAGCCAATGAATAATTTTCTTAACTACGAGGTTAAATCTTTGCATGAGTTCAGATCCCACTTTGGTTTTTTATTGCATGACCATTTACACATACATTGTTGGAAGAGTCGCAAAATAATTATATGCCAATGACCAATTTGCTGAACTACAAGGTTGAATCTAACTAGATATATGTTTATTGGAAAACAAAACATCCATTCCAGATTGTGAGTTTAGTATGCACTGAGTTGACACTTGGCAGAGCTGCACATCAAACATGACAAGAAAAGAAAGAACTACACATAAACCTTATATTAGCAATTGAATATATTTGAGGAAAACAACTCACAAGGGTATCTCCTTTAGCTTTTGGCCCCCTCAAACCCTTGTATTTTATGTTTTGCCCCCCCCAACATTGAACCAATTTATGTTTTGCCGCCCCGTCTCGCGCTCTACCGCGACACCCTCTCCCACCCCTTCCTCGCCCCCTCCTTTTGCCACCGCCCTTTCGCCACCGCCACCGCCACCGCCCCCCTTCTTCACTTAATTAATTTGTTTTTACTACATGTTTTCAGGACTGACATAATGGCGGACGATAGAGCTGACCCGATTATGGACAACTATGATCCGGACGGTGAAGCACATATGTTCGGCATCATAAACGGCGATATTCTATATGTGCCGACCGGAGAAGAAGAAGATGATATCTCTTCTTATCTGAACCTTGACGGTGAAGATGAAGGGCGCCGTCAGCAAGATGATGCCGAACAAACGTCGATAAACGACGATCTTCAAATGGAAGTAGCAACCACCTCCGGCGCCGAGGTATATATATACATTGCGTATTCTTCTGCTTGTAAGGAGTTACTTGTTTACTCTCCCTCTCCCTCTCTCTCACTAAAGCATCTTATATAGTAAAATTAGGAAAGCAATGCCCAGCTTCAGATCTCGCGCTGATCTCGCGCTGTTGCCTCGCCGGTGTTGTTGTTGTCTTCAAGGCGCACACATATTTCAATGCGTACGTGACAAACAACGCTAATATATTGGATTTCAGCTTTGGTACTTTGTTCTATAGTAAGTTGCAAGTTGCAACCACGCAGGCTTAGCAGAGTAATACTACTAGTACTTAGTTAACTGCAATGATATTTAATCAGGCTGTTGAGTTACATACCTAGATTCTAACACTGAGCAGTGATGCTAACGCTAGAATACCCCATATCCATCGATTATCAATCCCATCAAGATGGGTGATTGAGTAGAACAATCAAAACAAAAAAATTAGCACCGGGATGAATAGTACTCCTAATTTTTTTATTGAAAGAAAATAGATCTACTTATATACTCCCTCCATCCTAAAGTTTTTTCTTAGATTTGTCTAGATATGTATGTATCTAGTTATATTTTAGTATTTAGATACCTCCATTTATAGACAAACCTAACCAGCCGCGCCGCCACCCCATACCCCGGCTCAACCTGTCGCGCCGTCGTCGATCTCGACGGCGCGGGCTTTCCGTCTCCCGCGTGCGGCGTCGATCTCGGCGGCGCGGGCTCCATGTGGGAAGGCTCGGCCTCCGGCGCTACGGCCGTCGCGGCGCTCCCGACGGTCCTGTGCTCCCTCCCGCGCTCTCTACCACCCACTGGTGGAAAAACAGGCTTCCGTCCAGCCCCATAAGTCGCGAAGCTGTAGGAACCGCGACTAATGGGACCTTTAGTCGCGGTTCTGGAGGTGAACCGCGACCAAAGGCCTGGGCCCAGGGCGCTCGGTGGCCAGCTGGTGCACGTGAGGGGCTTTAGTCGCGGTTGTCCTGGCCAACCGCGACTAAAGGCCTTCGGGCACCTTTAGTCACGGTTTGCCAGGCCAACCGCAACTAAAGCCCCTCCCCTATATATACCCATCCAGCAGGTAGTGAGAAATGGTGAGAAAAATGGGAGCGGGAAGACAGGAGGCGGGAAGACAGGAGGCGGGAAGAAAGTGGCGGGAAGAAAGAGGCGGGAAGACAGGGAAGAAATGGCGGGAAGAAGAGGAATCCAGAGCAATGATGATTTTTCTGAAAAGAAAAAGATAAAAGGTTCTGAAAATAAAAGAAGATTTGGGGGGGCCTTTAGTCGCGGTTGGTCTGGCCAACCGCGACTAAAGGTTACCCTTTAGTCGCGGGTCGCCTCCCCACCCGCGACTAAAGGGGGGGGGGGCGCGGGAAGGCAAAAAACCCGCCAAAAACCCTTTAGTCGCGGTTGGGGAGGCGACCCGCGACTAAAGGGTACCTTTAGTCGCGGGTCTCGTCCCCAACCGCGACTAAAGGGGGGGGCTATAAATACAGTGCGGGTCGCCTCCCCTGCCGCCGTCTTCTCCATCTCTCTCGTCTTCTCCGATTCCAACCGTCGCGCGCGCGCCGAAGGCCTGCCGCCGCCGTCGCCCTCGCCCTCGTCGACGCCGCCCGCCGTCGCCCTCGCCGTCGTCGTCGCCCTCGCCGTCGTCGCCGCCGTCGCCGCCCTCGCCGTCGCGGTTGGTTCCTTTCATCTTTCCCGCGCCGCGCGCCCGCCTTCCTCGCTTCCTTGGAAGAATGTCTTGGAAGAACGAACGTCGATCTTGGAAGAACGAACGTCGATCTTGAACGTCTTGGAGAAACTCTTACTCACATGCCTTCCTTCGAATGAGACCCCTACGGAGTCCAGAAAATGTCTCACTCACATGCCTTCCTTCGAATGAGACCCCGGCGGAGTCCAGAAAAAGTCTTACTTGGAAAGGAGCTAGACTAATTGACTGCACAAGAGTCACACAATGTTTGGAACAAGCGACATCAGTCTTTGAGATCATTGTAATATTTGATTTCACACCCCAAAAGAAATTTATTGGTCAATACATGTTTTTCCTATCTAGATTGTACCAACCGAGTTTACGATTGGAGGATAATTCCAAGCCAATGAATAATTTTCTTAACTACGAGGTTAAATCTTTGCATGAGTTCAGATCCCACTTTGGTTTTTTATTGCATGACCATTTACACATACATTGTTGGAAGAGTCGCAAAATAATTATATGCCAATGACCAATTTGCTGAACTACAAGGTTGAATCTAACTAGATATATGTTTATTGGAAAACAAAACATCCATTCCAGATTGTGAGTTTAGTATGCACTGAGTTGACACTTGGCAGAGCTGCACATCAAACATGACTAGAAAAGAAAGAACTACACATAAACCTTATATTAGCAATTGAATATATTTGAGGAAAACAACTCACAAGGGTATCTCCTTTAGCTTTTGGCCCCCTCAAACCCTTGTATTTTATGTTTTGCCCCCCCCAACATTGAACCAATTTATGTTTTGCCGCCCCGTCTCGCGCTCTACCGCGACACCCTCTCCCACCCCTTCCTCGCCCCCTCCTTTTGCCACCGCCCTTTCGCCACCGCCACCGCCACCGCCCCCCTTCTTCACTTAATTAATTTGTTTTTACTACATGTTTTCAGGACTGACATAATGGCGGACGATAGAGCTGACCCGATTATGGACAACTATGATCCGGACGGTGAAGCACATATGTTCGGCATCATAAACGGCGATATTCTATATGTGCCGACCGGAGAAGAAGAAGATGATATCTCTTCTTATCTGAACCTTGACGGTGAAGATGAAGGGCGCCGTCAGCAAGATGATGCCGAACAAACGTCGATAAACGACGATCTTCAAATGGAAGTAGCAACCACCTCCGGCGCCGAGGTATATATATACATTGCGTACTCTTCTGGTTGTAAGGAGTTACTTGTTTACTCTCCCTCTCCCTCTCTCTCACTAAAGCATCTTATATAGTAAAATTAGGAAAGCAATGCCCAGCTTCAGATCTCGCGCTGATCTCGCGCTGTTGCCTCGCCGGTGTTGTTGTTGTCTTCAAGGCGCACACATATTTCAATGCGTACGTGACAAACAACGCTAATATATTGGATTTCAGCTTTGGTACTTTGTTCTATAGTAAGTTGCAAGTTGCAACCACGCAGGCTTAGCAGAGTAATACTACTAGTACTTAGTTAACTGCAATGATATTTAATCAGGCTGTTGAGTTACATACCTAGATTCTAACACTGAGCAGTGATGCTAACGCTAGAATACCCCATATCCATCGATTATCAATCCCATCAAGATGGGTGATTGAGTAGAACAATCAAAACAAAAAAATTAGCACCGGGATGAATAGTACTCCTAATTTTTTTATTGAAAGAAAATAGATCTACTTATATACTCCCTCCATCCTAAAGTTTTTTCTTAGATTTGTCTAGATATGTATGTATCTAGTTATATTTTAGTATTTAGATACCTCCATTTATAGACAAACCTAACCAGCCGCGCCGCCACCCCATACCCCGGCTCAACCTGTCGCGGCGTCGTCGATCTCGACGGCGCGGGCTTTCCGTCTCCCGCGTGCGGCGTCGATCTCGGCGGCGCGGGCTCCATGTGGGAAGGCTCGGCCTCCGGCGCTACGGCCGTCGCGGCGCTCCCGACGGTCCTGTGCTCCCTCCCGCGCTCTCTACCACCCACTGGTGGAAAAACAGGCTTCCGTCCAGCCCCATAAGTCGCGAAGCTGTAGGAACCGCGACTAATGGGACCTTTAGTCGCGGTTCTGGAGGTGAACCGCGACCAAAGGCCTGGGCCCAGGGCGCTCGGTGGCCAGCTGGTGCACGTGAGGGGCTTTAGTCGCGGTTGTCCTGGCCAACCGCGACTAAAGGCCTTCGGGCACCTTTAGTCACGGTTTGCCAGGCCAACCGCAACTAAAGCCCCTCCCCTATATATACCCATCCAGCAGGTAGTGAGAAATGGCGGGAAAAATGGGAGCGGGAAGACAGGAGGCGGGAAGACAGGAGGCGGGAAGAAAGTGGCGGGAAGAAAGAGGCGGGAAGACAGGGAAGAAATGGCGGGAAGAAGAGGAATCCAGAGCAATGATGATTTTTCTGAAAAGAAAAAGATAAAAGGTTCTGAAAATAAAAGAAGATTTGGGGGGGGCCTTTAGTCGCGGTTGGTCTGGCCAACCGCGACTAAAGGTTACCCTTTAGTCGCGGGTCGCCTCCCCACCCGCGACTAAAGGGGGGGGCGCGGGAAGGCAAAAAACCCGCCAAAAACCCTTTAGTCGCGGTTGGGGAGGCGACCCGTGACTAAAGGGTACCTTTAGTCGCGGGTCTCGTCCCCAACCGCGACTAAAGGGGGGGGCTATAAATACAGTGCGGGTCGCCTCCCCTGCCGCCGTCTTCTCCATCTCTCTCGTCTTCTCCGATTCCAACCGTCGCGCGCGCGCCGAAGGCCTGCCGCCGCCGTCGCCCTCGCCCTCGTCGACGCCGCCCGTCGTCGCCCTCGCCGTCGTCGTCGCCCTCGCCGTCGTCGCCGCCGTCGCCGCCCTCGCCGTCGCGGTTGGTTCCTTTCATCTTTCCCGCGCCGCGCGCCCGCCTTCCTCGCTTCCTTGGAAGAATGTCTTGGAAGAACGAACGTCGATCTTGGAAGAACGAACGTCGATCTTGAACGTCTTGGAGAAACTCTTACTCACATGCCTTCCTTCGAATGAGACCCCTACGGAGTCCAGAAAATGTCTCACTCACATGCCTTCCTTCGAATGAGACCCCGGCGGAGTCCAGAAAAAGTCTTACTTGGAAAGGAGCTAGACTAATTGACTGCACAAGAGTCACACAATGTTTGGAACAAGCGACATCAGTCTTTGAGATCATTGTAATATTTGATTTCACACCCCAAAAGAAATTTATTGGTCAATACATGTTTTTCCTATCTAGATTGTACCAACCGAGTTTACGATTGGAGGATAATTCCAAGCCAATGAATAATTTTCTTAACTACGAGGTTAAATCTTTGCATGAGTTCAGATCCCACTTTGGTTTTTTATTGCATGACCATTTACACATACATTGTTGGAAGAGTCGCAAAATAATTATATGCCAATGACCAATTTGCTGAACTACAAGGTTGAATCTAACTAGATATATGTTTATTGGAAAACAAAACATCCATTCCAGATTGTGAGTTTAGTATGCACTGAGTTGACACTTGGCAGAGCTGCACATCAAACATGACTAGAAAAGAAAGAACTACACATAAACCTTATATTAGCAATTGAATATATTTGAGGAAAACAACTCACAAGGGTATCTCCTTTAGCTTTTGGCCCCCTCAAACCCTTGTATTTTATGTTTTGCCCCCCCCAACATTGAACCAATTTATGTTTTGCCGCCCCGTCTCGCGCTCTACCGCGACACCCTCTCCCACCCCTTCCTCGCCCCCTCCTTTTGCCACCGCCCTTTCGCCACCGCCACCGCCACCGCCCCCCTTCTTCACTTAATTAATTTGTTTTTACTACATGTTTTCAGGACTGACATAATGGCGGACGATAGAGCTGACCCGATTATGGACAACTATGATCCGGACGGTGAAGCACATATGTTCGGCATCATAAACGGCGATATTCTATATGTGCCGACCGGAGAAGAAGAAGATGATATCTCTTCTTATCTGAACCTTGACGGTGAAGATGAAGGGCGCCGTCAGCAAGATGATGCCGAACAAACGTCGATAAACGACGATCTTCAAATGGAAGTAGCAACCACCTCCGGCGCCGAGGTATATATATACATTGCGTATTCTTCTGCTTGTAAGGAGTTACTTGTTTACTCTCCCTCTCCCTCTCTCTCACTAAAGCATCTTATATAGTAAAATTAGGAAAGCAATGCCCAGCTTCAGATCTCGCGCTGATCTCGCGCTGTTGCCTCGCCGGTGTTGTTGTTGTCTTCAAGGCGCACACATATTTCAATGCGTACGTGACAAACAACGCTAATATATTGGATTTCAGCTTTGGTACTTTGTTCTATAGTAAGTTGCAAGTTGCAACCACGCAGGCTTAGCAGAGTAATACTACTAGTACTTAGTTAACTGCAATGATATTTAATCAGGCTGTTGAGTTACATACCTAGATTCTAACACTGAGCAGTGATGCTAACGCTAGAATACCCCATATCCATCGATTATCAATCCCATCAAGATGGGTGATTGAGTAGAACAATCAAAACAAAAAAATTAGCACCGGGATGAATAGTACTCCTAATTTTTTTATTGAAAGAAAATAGATCTACTTATATACTCCCTCCATCCTAAAGTTTTTTCTTAGATTTGTCTAGATATGTATGTATCTAGTTATATTTTAGTATTTAGATACCTCCATTTATAGACAAACCTAACCAGCCGCGCCGACACCCCATACCCCGGCTCAACCTGTCGCGCCGTCGTCGATCTCGACGGCGCGGGCTTTCCGTCTCCCGCGTGCGGCGTCGATCTCGGCGGCGCGGGCTCCATGTGGGAAGGCTCGGCCTCCGGCGCTACGGCCGTCGCGGCGCTCCCGACGGTCCTGTGCTCCCTCCCGCGCTCTCTACCACCCACTGGTGGAAAAACAGGCTTCCGTCCAGCCCCATAAGTCGCGAAGCTGTAGGAACCGCGACTAATGGGACCTTTAGTCGTGGTTCTGGAGGTGAACCGCGACCAAAGGCCTGGGCCCAGGGCGCTCGGTGGCCAGCTGGTGCACGTGAGGGGCTTTAGTCGCGGTTGTCCTGGCCAACCGCGACTAAAGGCCTTCGGGCACCTTTAGTCACGGTTTGCCAGGCCAACCGCAACTAAAGCCCCTCTCCTATATATACCCATCCAGCAGGTAGTGAGAAATGGCGGGAAAAATGGGAGCGGGAAGACAGGAGGCGGGAAGACAGGAGGCGGGAAGAAAGTGGCGGGAAGAAAGAGGCGGGAAGACAGGGAAGAAATGGCGGGAAGAAGAGGAATCCAGAGCAATGATGATTTTTCTGAAAAGAAAAAGATAAAAGGTTCTGAAAATAAAAGAAGATTTGGGGGGGGGGGGCCTTTAGTCGCGGTTGGTCTGGCCAACCGCGACTAAAGGTTACCCTTTAGTGGCGGGTCGCCTCCCCACCCGCGACTAAAGGGGGGGGGGGCGCGGGAAGGCAAAAAACCCGCCAAAAACCCTTTAGTCGCGGTTGGGGAGGCGACCCGCGACTAAAGGGTACCTTTAGTCGCGGGTCTCGTCCCCAACCGCGACTAAAGGGGGGGGCTATAAATACAGTGCGGGTCGCCTCCCCTGCCGCCGTCTTCTCCATCTCTCTCGTCTTCTCCGATTCCAACCGTCGCGCGCGCGCCGAAGGCCTGCCGCCGCCGTCGCCCTCGCCCTCGTCGACGCCGCCCGCCGTCGCCCTCGCCGTCGTCGTCGCCCTCGCCGTCGTCACCGCCGTCGCCGCCCTCGCCGTCGCGGTTGGTTCCTTTCATCTTTCCCGCGCCGCGCGCCCGCCTTCCTCGCTTCCTTGGAAGAACGTCTTCGAAGAACGAACGTCTATCTTGGAAGAACGAACGTCGATCTTGAACGTCTTGGAGAAACTCTTACTCACATGCCTTCCTTCGAATGAGACCCCTACGGAGTCCAGAAAATGTCTCACTCACACGCCTTCCTTCGAATGAGACCCCGGCGGAGTCCAGAAAAAGTCTTACTTGGAAAGGAGCTAGACTAATTGACTGCACAAGAGTCACACAATGTTTGGAACAAGCGACATCAGTCTTTGAGATCATTGTAATATTTGATTTCACACCCCAAAAGAAATTTATTGGTCAATACATGTTTTTCCTATCTAGATTGTACCAACCGAGTTTACGATTGGAGGATAATTCCAAGCCAATGAATAATTTTCTTAACTACGAGGTTAAATCTTTGCATGAGTTCAGATCCCACTTTGGTTTTTTATTGCATGACCATTTACACATACATTGTTGGAAGAGTCGCAAAATAATTATATGCCAATGACCAATTTGCTGAACTACAAGGTTGAATCTAACTAGATATATGTTTATTGGAAAACAAAACATCCATTCCAGATTGTGAGTTTAGTATGCACTGAGTTGACACTTGGCAGAGCTGCACATCAAACATGACTAGAAAAGAAAGAACTACACATAAACCTTATATTAGCAATTGAATATATTTGAGGAAAACAACTCACAAGGGTATCTCCTTTAGCTTTTGGCCCCCTCAAACCCTTGTATTTTATGTTTTGCCCCCCCCAACATTGAACCAATTTATGTTTTGCCGCCCCGTCTCGCGCTCTACCGCGACACCCTCTCCCACCCCTTCCTCGCCCCCTCCTTTTGCCACCGCCCTTTCGCCACCGCCACCGCCACCGCCCCCCTTCTTCACTTAATTAATTTGTTTTTACTACATGTTTTCAGGACTGACATAATGGCGGACGATAGAGCTGACCCGATTATGGACAACTATGATCCGGACGGTGAAGCACATATGTTCGGCATCATAAACGGCGATATTCTATATGTGCCGACCGGAGAAGAAGAAGATGATATCTCTTCTTATCTGAACCTTGACGGTGAAGATGAAGGGCGCCGTCAGCAAGATGATGCCGAACAAACGTCGATAAACGACGATCTTCAAATGGAAGTAGCAACCACCTCCGGCGCCGAGGTATATATATACATTGCGTATTCTTCTGCTTGTAAGGAGTTACTTGTTTACTCTCCCTCTCCCTCTCTCTCACTAAAGCATCTTATATAGTAAAATTAGGAAAGCAATGCCCAGCTTCAGATCTCGCGCTGATCTCGCGCTGTTGCCTCGCCGGTGTTGTTGTTGTCTTCAAGGCGCACACATATTTCAATGCGTACGTGACAAACAACGCTAATATATTGGATTTCAGCTTTGGTACTTTGTTCTATAGTAAGTTGCAAGTTGCAACCACGCAGGCTTAGCAGAGTAATACTACTAGTACTTAGTTAACTGCAATGATATTTAATCAGGCTGTTGAGTTACATACCTAGATTCTAACACTGAGCAGTGATGCTAACGCTAGAATACCCCATATCCATCGATTATCAATCCCATCAAGATGGGTGATTGAGTAGAACAATCAAAACAAAAAAATTAGCACCGGGATGAATAGTACTCCTAATTTTTTTATTGAAAGAAAATAGATCTACTTATATACTCCCTCCATCCTAAAGTTTTTTCTTAGATTTGTCTAGATATGTATGTATCTAGTTATATTTTAGTATTTAGATACCTCCATTTATAGACAAACCTAACCAGCCGCGCCGACACCCCATACCCCGGCTCAACCTGTCGCGCCGTCGTCGATCTCGACGGCGCGGGCTTTCCGTCTCCCGCGTGCGGCGTCGATCTCGGCGGCGCGGGCTCCATGTGGGAAGGCTCGGCCTCCGGCGCTACGGCCGTCGCGGCGCTCCCGACGGTCCTGTGCTCCCTCCCGCGCTCTCTACCACCCACTGGTGGAAAAACAGGCTTCCGTCCAGCCCCATAAGTCGCGAAGCTGTAGGAACCGCGACTAATGGGACCTTTAGTCGTGGTTCTGGAGGTGAACCGCGACCAAAGGCCTGGGCCCAGGGCGCTCGGTGGCCAGCTGGTGCACGTGAGGGGCTTTAGTCGCGGTTGTCCTGGCCAACCGCGACTAAAGGCCTTCGGGCACCTTTAGTCACGGTTTGCCAGGCCAACCGCAACTAAAGCCCCTCTCCTATATATACCCATCCAGCAGGTAGTGAGAAATGGCGGGAAAAATGGGAGCGGGAAGACAGGAGGCGGGAAGACAGGAGGCGGGAAGAAAGTGGCGGGAAGAAAGAGGCGGGAAGACAGGGAAGAAATGGCGGGAAGAAGAGGAATCCAGAGCAATGATGATTTTTCTGAAAAGAAAAAGATAAAAGGTTCTGAAAATAAAAGAAGATTTGGGGGGGGGGCCTTTAGTCGCGGTTGGTCTGGCCAACCGCGACTAAAGGTTACCCTTTAGTCGCGGGTCGCCTCCCCACCCGCGACTAAAGGGGGGGGGGGGCGCGGGAAGGCAAAAAACCCGCCAAAAACCCTTTAGTCGCGGTTGGGGAGGCGACCCGCGACTAAAGGGTACCTTTAGTCGCGGGTCTCGTCCCCAACCGCGACTAAAGGGGGGGGCTATAAATACAGTGCGGGTCGCCTCCCCTGCCGCCGTCTTCTCCATCTCTCTCGTCTTCTCCGATTCCAACCGTCGCGCGCGCGCCGAAGGCCTGCCGCCGCCGTCGCCCTCGCCCTCGTCGACGCCGCCCGCCGTCGCCCTCGCCGTCGTCGTCGCCCTCGCCGTCGTCACCGCCGTCGCCGCCCTCGCCGTCGCGGTTGGTTCCTTTCATCTTTCCCGCGCCGCGCGCCCGCCTTCCTCGCTTCCTTGGAAGAACGTCTTGGAAGAACGAACGTCGATCTTGGAAGAACGAACGTCGATCTTGAACGTCTTGGAGAAACTCTTACTCACATGCCTTCCTTCGAATGAGACCCCTACGGAGTCCAGAAAATGTCTCACTCACATGCCTTCCTTCGAATGAGACCCCGGCGGAGTCCAGAAAAAGTCTTACTTGGAAAGGAGCTAGACTAATTGACTGCACAAGAGTCACACAATGTTTGGAACAAGCGACATCAGTCTTTGAGATCATTGTAATATTTGATTTCACACCCCAAAAGAAATTTATTGGTCAATACATGTTTTTCCTATCTAGATTGTACCAACCGAGTTTACGATTGGAGGATAATTCCAAGCCAATGAATAATTTTCTTAACTACGAGGTTAAATCTTTGCATGAGTTCAGATCCCACTTTGGTTTTTTATTGCATGACCATTTACACATACATTGTTGGAAGAGTCGCAAAATAATTATATGCCAATGACCAATTTGCTGAACTACAAGGTTGAATCTAACTAGATATATGTTTATTGGAAAACAAAACATCCATTCCAGATTGTGAGTTTAGTATGCACTGAGTTGACACTTGGCAGAGCTGCACATCAAACATGACTAGAAAAGAAAGAACTACACATAAACCTTATATTAGCAATTGAATATATTTGAGGAAAACAACTCACAAGGGTATCTCCTTTAGCTTTTGGCCCCCTCAAACCCTTGTATTTTATGTTTTGCCCCCCCCAACATTGAACCAATTTATGTTTTGCCGCCCCGTCTCGCGCTCTACCGCGACACCCTCTCCCACCCCTTCCTCGCCCCCTCCTTTTGCCACCGCCCTTTCGCCACCGCCACCGCCACCGCCCCCCTTCTTCACTTAATTAATTTGTTTTTACTACATGTTTTCAGGACTGACATAATGGCGGACGATAGAGCTGACCCGATTATGGACAACTATGATCCGGACGGTGAAGCACATATGTTCGGCATCATAAACGGCGATATTCTATATGTGCCGACCGGAGAAGAAGAAGATGATATCTCTTCTTATCTGAACCTTGACGGTGAAGATGAAGGGCGCCGTCAGCAAGATGATGCCGAACAAACGTCGATAAACGACGATCTTCAAATGGAAGTAGCAACCACCTCCGGCGCCGAGGTATATATATACATTGCGTATTCTTCTGCTTGTAAGGAGTTACTTGTTTACTCTCCCTCTCCCTCTCTCTCACTAAAGCATCTTATATAGTAAAATTAGGAAAGCAATGCCCAGCTTCAGATCTCGCGCTGATCTCGCGCTGTTGCCTCGCCGGTGTTGTTGTTGTCTTCAAGGCGCACACATATTTCAATGCGTACGTGACAAACAACGCTAATATATTGGATTTCAGCTTTGGTACTTTGTTCTATAGTAAGTTGCAAGTTGCAACCACGCAGGCTTAGCAGAGTAATACTACTAGTACTTAGTTAACTGCAATGATATTTAATCAGGCTGTTGAGTTACATACCTAGATTCTAACACTGCGCAGTGATGCTAACGCTAGAATACCCCATATCCATCGATTATCAATCCCATCAAGATGGGTGATTGAGTAGAACAATCAAAACAAAAAAATTAGCACCGGGATGAATAGTACTCCTAATTTTTTTATTGAAAGAAAATAGATCTACTTATATACTCCCTCCATCCTAAAGTTTTTTCTTAGATTTGTCTAGATATGTATGTATCTAGTTATATTTTAGTATTTAGATACCTCCATTTATAGACAAACCTAACCAGCCGCGCCGCCACCCCATACCCCGGCTCAACCTGTCGCGCCGTCGTCGATCTCGACGGCGCGGGCTTTCCGTCTCCCGCGTGCGGCGTCGATCTCGGCGGCGCGGGCTCCATGTGGGAAGGCTCGGCCTCCGGCGCTACGGCCGTCGCGGCGCTCCCGACGGTCCTGTGCTCCCTCCCGCGCTGTCTACCACCCACTGGTGGAAAAACAGGCTTCCGTCCAGCCCGATAAGTCGCGAAGCTGTAGGAACCGCGACTAATGGGACCTTTAGTCGCGGTTCTGGAGGTGAACCGCGACCAAAGGCCTGGGCCCAGGGCGCTCGGTGGCCAGCTGGTGCACGTGAGGGGCTTTAGTCGCGGTTGTCCTGGCCAACCGCGACTAAAGGCCTTCGGGCACCTTTAGTCACGGTTTGCCAGGCCAACCGCAACTAAAGCCCCTCCCCTATATATACCCATCCAGCAGGTAGTGAGAAATGGCGGGAAAAATGGGAGCGGGAAGACAGGAGGCGGGAAGACAGGAGGCGGGAAGAAAGTGGCGGGAAGAAAGAGGCGGGAAGACAGGGAAGAAATGGCGGGAAGAAGAGGAATCCAGAGCAATGATGATTTTTCTGAAAAGAAAAAGATAAAAGGTTCTGAAAATAAAAGAAGATTTGGGGGGGGCCTTTAGTCGCGGTTGGTCTGGCCAACCGCGACTAAAGGTTACCCTTTAGTCGCGGGTCGCCTCCCCACCCGCGACTAAAGGGGGGGGGGGGGGGCGCGGGAAGGCAAAAAACCCGCCAAAAACCCTTTAGTCGCGGTTGGGGAGGCGACCCGCGACTAAAGGGTACCTTTAGTCGCGGGTCTCGTCCCCAACCGCGACTAAAGGGGGGGCTATAAATACAGTGCGGGTCGCCTCCCCTGCCGCCGTCTTCTCCATCTCTCTCGTCTTCTCCGATTCCAACCGTCGCGCGCGCGCCGAAGGCCTGCCGCCGCCGTCGCCCTCGCCCTCGTCGACGCCGCCCGCCGTCGCCCTCGCCGTCGTCGTCGCCCTCGCCGTCGTCGCCGCCGTCGCCGCCCTCGCCGTCGCGGTTGGTTCCTTTAATCTTTCCCGCGCCGCGCGCCCGCTTTCCTCGCTTCCTTGGAAGAACGTCTTGGAAGAACGAACGTCGATCTTGGAAGAACGAACGTCGATCTTGAACGTCTTGGAGAAACTCTTACTCACATGCCTTCCTTCGAATGAGACCCCTACGGAGTCCAGAAAATGTCTCACTCACATGCCTTCCTTCGAATGAGACCCCGGCGGAGTCCAGAAAAAGTCTTACTTGGAAAGGAGCTAGACTAATTGACTGCACAAGAGTCACACAATGTTTGGAACAAGCGACATCAGTCTTTGAGATCATTGTAATATTTGATTTCACACCCCAAAAGAAATTTATTGGTCAATACATGTTTTTCCTATCTAGATTGTACCAACCGAGTTTACGATTGGAGGATAATTCCAAGCCAATGGATAATTTTCTTAACTACGAGGTTAAATCTTTGCATGAGTTCAGATCCCACTTTGGTTTTTTATTGCATGACCATTTACACATACATTGTTGGAAGAGTCGCAAAATAATTATATGCCAATGACCAATTTGCTGAACTACAAGGTTGAATCTAACTAGATATATGTTTATTGGAAAACAAAACATCCATTCCAGATTGTGAGTTTAGTATGCACTGAGTTGACACTTGGCAGAGCTGCACATCAAACATGACTAGAAAAGAAAGAACTACACATAAACCTTATATTAGCAATTGAATATATTTGAGGAAAACAACTCACAAGGGTATCTCCTTTAGCTTTTGGCCCCCTCAAACCCTTGTATTTTATGTTTTGCCCCCCCCAACATTGAACCAATTTATGTTTTGCCGCCCCGTCTCGCGCTCTACCGCGACACCCTCTCCCACCCCTTCCTCGCCCCCTCCTTTTGCCACCGCCCTTTCGCCACCGCCACCGCCACCGCCCCCCTTCTTCACTTCATTAATTTGTTTTTACTACATGTTTTCAGGACTGACATAATGGCGGACGATAGAGCTGACCCGATTATGGACAACTATGATCCGGACGGTGAAGCACATATGTTCGGCATCATAAACGGCGATATTCTATATGTGCCGACCGGAGAAGAAGAAGATGATATCTCTTCTTATCTGAACCTTGACGGTGAAGATGAAGGGCGCCGTCAGCAAGATGATGCCGAACAAACGTCGATAAACGACGATCTTCAAATGGAAGTAGCAACCACCTCCGGCGCCGAGGTATATATATACATTGCGTATTCTTCTGCTTGTAAGGAGTTACTTGTTTACTCTCCCTCTCCCTCTCTCTCACTAAAGCATCTTATATAGTAAAATTAGGAAAGCAATGCCCAGCTTCAGATCTCGCGCTGATCTCGCGCTGTTGCCTCGCCGGTGTTGTTGTTGTCTTCAAGGCGCACACATATTTCAATGCGTACGTGACAAACAACGCTAATATATTGGATTTCAGCTTTGGTACTTTGTTCTATAGTAAGTTGCAAGTTGCAACCACGCAGGCTTAGCAGAGTAATACTACTAGTACTTAGTTAACTGCAATGATATTTAATCAGGCTGTTGAGTTACATACCTAGATTCTAACACTGAGCAGTGATGCTAACGCTAGAATACCCCATATCCATCGATTATCAATCCCATCAAGATGGGTGATTGAGTAGAACAATCAAAACAAAAAAATTAGCACCGGGATGAATAGTACTCCTAATTTTTTTATTGAAAGAAAATAGATCTACTTATATACTCCCTCCATCCTAAAGTTTTTTCTTAGATTTGTCTAGATATGTATGTATCTAGTTATATTTTAGTATTTAGATACCTCCATTTATAGACAAACCAAACCAGCCGCGCCGCCACCCCATACCCCGGCTCAACCTGTCGCGCCGTCGTCGATCTCGACGGCGCGGGCTTTCCGTCTCCCGCGTGCGGCGTCGATCTCGGCGGCGCGGGCTCCATGTGGGAAGGCTCGGCCTCCGGCGCTACGGCCGTCGCGGCGCTCCCGACGGTCCTGTGCTCCCTCCCGCGCTCTCTACCACCCACTGGTGGAAAAACAGGCTTCCGTCCAGCCCCATAAGTCGCGAAGCTGTAGGAACCGCGACTAATGGGACCTTTAGTCGCGGTTCTGGAGGTGAACCGCGACCAAAGGCCTGGGCCCAGGGCGCTCGGTGGCCAGCTGGTGCACGTGAGGGGCTTTAGTCGCGGTTGTCCTGGCCAACCGCGACTAAAGGCCTTCGGGCACCTTTAGTCACGGTTTGCCAGGCCAACCGCAACTAAAGCCCCTCCCCTATATATACCCATCCAGCAGGTAGTGAGAAATGGCGGGAAAAATGGGAGCGGGAAGACAGGAGGCGGGAAGACAGGAGGCGGGAAGAAAGTGGCGGGAAGAAAGAGGCGGGAAGACAGGGAAGAAATGGCGGGAAGAAGAGGAATCCAGAGCAATGATGATTTTTCTGAAAAGAAAAAGATAAAAGGTTCTGAAAATAAAAGAAGATTTGGGGGGGGGGGGCCTTTAGTCGCGGTTGGTCTGGCCAACCGCGACTAAAGGTTACCCTTTAGTCGCGGGTCGCCTCCCCACCCGCGACTAAAGGGGGGGGGCGCGGGAAGGCAAAAAACCCGCCAAAAACCCTTTAGTCGCGGTTGGGGAGGCGACCCGCGACTAAAGGGTACCTTTAGTCGCGGGTCTCGTCCCCAACCGCGACTAAAGGGGGGGGCTATAAATACAGTGCGGGTCGCCTCCCCTGCCGCCGTCTTCTCCATCTCTCTCGTCTTCTCCGATTCCAACCGTCGCGCGCGCGCCGAAGGCCTGCCGCCGCCGTCGCCCTCGCCCTCGTCGACGCCGCCCGCCGTCGCCCTCGCCGCCCGCCGTCGCCCTCGCCGTCGTCGTCGCCCTCGCCGTCGTCGCCGCCGTCGCCGCCCTCGCCGTCGCGGTTGGTTCCTTTCATCTTTCCCGCGCCGCGCGCCCGCCTTCCTCGCTTCCTTGGAAGAACGTCTTGGAAGAACGAACGTCGATCTTGGAAGAACGAACGTCGATCTTGAACGTCTTGGAGAAACTCTTACTCACATGCCTTCCTTCGAATGAGACCCCTACGGAGTCCAGAAAATGTCTCACTCACATGCCTTCCTTCGAATGAGACCCCGGCGGAGTCCATTAAAAGTCTTACTTGCAAAGGAGCTAGACTAATTGACTGCACAAGAGTCACACAATGTTTGGAACAAGCGACATCAGTCTTTGAGATCATTGTAATATTTGATTTCACACCCCAAAAGAAATTTATTGGTCAATACATGTTTTTCCTATCTAGATTGTACCAACCGAGTTTACGATTGGAGGATAATTCCAAGCCAATGAATAATTTTCTTAACTACGAGGTTAAATCTTTGCATGAGTTCAGATCCCACTTTGGTTTTTTATTGCATGACCATTTACACATACATTGTTGGAAGAGTCGCAAAATAATTATATGCCAATGACCAATTTGCTGAACTACAAGGTTGAATCTAACTAGATATATGTTTATTGGAAAACAAAACATCCATTCCAGATTGTGAGTTTAGTATGCACTGAGTTGACACTTGGCAGAGCTGCACATCAAACATGACTAGAAAAGAAAGAACTACACATAAACCTTATATTAGCAATTGAATATATTTGAGGAAAACAACTCACAAGGGTATCTCCTTTAGCTTTTGGCCCCCTCAAACCCTTGTATTTTATGTTTTGCCCCCCCCAACATTGAACCAATTTATGTTTTGCCGCCCCGTCTCGCGCTCTACCGCGACACCCTCTCCCACCCCTTCCTCGCCCCCTCCTTTTGCCACCGCCCTTTCGCCACCGCCACCGCCACCGCCCCCCTTCTTCACTTAATTAATTTGTTTTTACTACATGTTTTCAGGACTGACATAATGGCGGACGATAGAGCTGACCCGATTATGGACAACTATGATCCGGACGGTGAAGCACATATGTTCGGCATCATAAACGGCGATATTCTATATGTGCCGACCGGAGAAGAAGAAGATGATATCTCTTCTTATCTGAACCTTGACGGTGAAGATGAAGGGCGCCGTCAGCAAGATGATGCCGAACAAACGTCGATAAACGACGATCTTCAAATGGAAGTAGCAACCACCTCCGGCGCCGAGGTATATATATACATTGCGTATTCTTCTGCTTGTAAGGAGTTACTTGTTTACTCTCCCTCTCCCTCTCTCTCACTAAAGCATCTTATATAGTAAAATTAGGAAAGCAATGCCCAGCTTCAGATCTCGCGCTGATCTCGCGCTGTTGCCTCGCCGGTGTTGTTGTTGTCTTCAAGGCGCACACATATTTCAATGCGTACGTGACAAACAACGCTAATATATTGGATTTCAGCTTTGGTACTTTGTTCTATAGTAAGTTGCAAGTTGCAACCACGCAGGCTTAGCAGAGTAATACTACTAGTACTTAGTTAACTGCAATGATATTTAATCAGGCTGTTGAGTTACATACCTAGATTCTAACACTGAGCAGTGATGCTAACGCTAGAATACCCCATATCCATCGATTATCAATCCCATCAAGATGGGTGATTGAGTAGAACAATCAAAACAAAAAAATTAGCACCGGGATGAATAGTACTCCTAATTTTTTTATTGAAAGAAAATAGATCTACTTATATACTCCCTCCATCCTAAAGTTTTTTCTTAGATTTGTCTAGATATGTATGTATCTAGTTATATTTTAGTATTTAGATACCTCCATTTATAGACAAACCTAACCAGCCGCGCCGCCACCCCATACCCCGGCTCAACCTGTCGCGCCGTCGTCGATCTCGACGGCGCGGGCTTTCCGTCTCCCGCGTGCGGCGTCGATCTCGGCGGCGCGGGCTCCATGTGGGAAGGCTCGGCCTCCGGCGCTACGGCCGTCGCGGCGCTCCCGACGGTCCTGTGCTCCCTCCCGCGCTCTCTACCACCCACTGGTGGAAAAACAGGCTTCCGTCCAGCCCCATAAGTCGCGAAGCTGTAGGAACCGCGACTAATGGGACCTTTAGTCGCGGTTCTGGAGGTGAACCGCGACCAAAGGCCTGGGCCCAGGGCGCTCGGTGGCCAGCTGGTGCACGTGAGGGGCTTTAGTCGCGGTTGTCCTGGCCAACCGCGACTAAAGGCCTTCGGGCACCTTTAGTCACGGTTTGCCAGGCCAACCGCAACTAAAGCCCCTCCCCTATATATACCCATCCAGCAGGTAGTGAGAAATGGCGGGAAAAATGGGAGCGGGAAGACAGGAGGCGGGAAGACAGGAGGCGGGAAGAAAGTGGCGGGAAGAAAGAGGCGGGAAGACAGGGAAGAAATGGCGGGAAGAAGTGGAATCCAGAGCAATGATGATTTTTCTGAAAAGAAAAAGATAAAAGGTTCTGAAAATAAAAGAAGATTTGGGGGGGGCCTTTAGTCGCGGTTGGTCTGGCCAACCGCGACTAAAGGTTAACCTTTAGTCGCGGGTCGCCTCCCCACCCGCGACTAAAGGGGGGGGGGGCGCGGGAAGGCAAAAAACCCGCCAAAAACCCTTTAGTCGCGGTTGGGGAGGCGACCTTTAGTCGCGGGTCTCGAACCCAACCGCGACTAAAGGGGGGGGGCTATCAATACAGTGCGGGTCGCCTCCCCTGCCGCCGTCTTCTCCATCTCTCTCGTCTTCTCCGATTCCAACCGTCGCGCGCGCGCCGAAGGTCTGCCGCCGCCGTCGCCCTCGCCCTCGTCGACGCCGCCCGCCGTCGCCCTCGCCGTCGTCGTCGCCCTCGCCGTCGTCGCCGCCGTCGCCGCCCTCGCCGTCGCGGTTGGTTCCTTTCATCTTTCCCGCGCCGCGCGCCCGCCTTCCTCGCTTCCTTGGAAGAACGTCTTGGAAGAACGAACGTCGATCTTGGAAGAACGAACGTCGATCTTGGAAGAACGAACGTCGATCTTGAACGTCTTGGAGAAACTCTTACTCACATGCCTTCCTTCGAATGAGACCCCTACGGAGTCCAGAAAATGTCTCACTCACATGCCTTCCTTCGAATGAGACCCCGGCGGAGTCCAGAAAAAGTCTTACTTGGAAAGGAGCTAGACTAATTGACTGCACAAGAGTCACACAATGTTTGGAACAAGCGACATCAGTCTTTGAGATCATTGTAATATTTGATTTCACACCCCAAAAGAAATTTATTGGTCAATACATGTTTTTCCTATCTAGATTGTACCAACCGAGTTTACGATTGGAGGATAATTCCAAGCCAATGAATAATTTTCTTAACTACGAGGTTAAATCTTTGCATGAGTTCAGATCCCACTTTGGTTTTTTATTGCATGACCATTTACACATACATTGTTGGAAGAGTCGCAAAATAATTATATGCCAATGACCAATTTGCTGAACTACAAGGTTGAATCTAACTAGATATATGTTTATTGGAAAACAAAACATCCATTCCAGATTGTGAGTTTAGTATGCACTGAGTTGACACTTGGCAGAGCTGCACATCAAACATGACTAGAAAAGAAAGAACTACACATAAACCTTATATTAGCAATTGAATATATTTGAGGAAAACAACTCACAAGGGTATCTCCTTTAGCTTTTGCCCCCCTCAAACCCTTTTATTTTATGTTTTGCCCCCCCCAACATTGAACCAATTTATGTTTTGCCGCCCCGTCTCGCGCTCTACCGCGACACCCTCTCCCACCCCTTCCTCGCCCCCTCCTTTTGCCACCGCCCTTTCGCCACCGCCACCGCCACCGCCCCCCTTCTTCACTTAATTAATTTGTTTTTACTACATGTTTTCAGGACTGACATAATGGCGGACGATAGAGCTGACCCGATTATGGACAACTATGATCCGGACGGTGAAGCACATATGTTCGGCATCATAAACGGCGATATTCTATATGTGCCGACCGGAGAAGAAGAAGATGATATCTCTTCTTATCTGAACCTTGACGGTGAAGATGAAGGGCGCCGTCAGCAAGATGATGCCGAACAAACGTCGATAAACGACGATCTTCAAATGGAAGTAGCAACCACCTCCGGCGCCGAGGTATATATATACATTGCGTATTCTTCTGCTTGTAAGGAGTTACTTGTTTACTCTCCCTCTCCCTCTCTCTCACTAAAGCATCTTATATAGTAAAATTAGGAAAGCAATGCCCAGCTTCAGATCTCGCGCTGATCTCGCGCTGTTGCCTCGCCGGTGTTGTTGTTGTCTTCAAGGCGCACACATATTTCAATGCGTACGTGACAAACAACGCTAATATATTGGATTTCAGCTTTGGTACTTTGTTCTATAGTAAGTTGCAAGTTGCAACCACGCAGGCTTAGCAGAGTAATACTACTAGTACTTAGTTAACTGCAATGATATTTAATCAGGCTGTTGAGTTACATACCTAGATTCTAACACTGAGCAGTGATGCTAACGCTAGAATACCCCATATCCATCGATTATCAATCCCATCAAGATGGGTGATTGAGTAGAACAATCAAAACAAAAAAATTAGCACCGGGATGAATAGTACTCCTAATTTTTTTATTGAAAGAAAATAGATCTACTTATATACTCCCTCCATCCTAAAGTTTTTTCTTAGATTTGTCTAGATATGTATGTATCTAGTTATATTTTAGTATTTAGATACCTCCATTTATAGACAAACCTAACCAGCCGCGCCGCCACCCCATACCCCGGCTCAACCTATCGCGCCGTCGTCGATCTCGACGGCGCGGGCTTTCCGTCTCCCGCGTGCGGCGTCGATCTCGGCGGCGCGGGCTCCATGTGGGAAGGCTCGGCCTCCGGCGCTACGGCCGTCGCGGCGCTCCCGACGGTCCTGTGCTCCCTCCCGCGCTCTCTACCACCCACTGGTGGAAAAACAGGCTTCCGTCCAGCCCCATAAGTCGCGAAGCTGTAGGAACCGCGACTAATGGGACCTTTAGTCGCGGTTTTGGAGGTGAACCGCGACCAAAGGCCTGGGCCCAGGGCGCTCGGTGGCCAGCTGGTGCACGTGAGGGGCTTTAGTCGCGGTTGTCCTGGCCAACCGCGACTAAAGGCCTTCGGGCACCTTTAGTCACGGTTTGCCAGGCCAACCGCAACTAAAGCCCCTCCCCTATATATACCCATCCAGCAGGTAGTGAGAAATGGCGGGAAAAATGGGAGCGGGAAGACAGGAGGCGGGAAGACAGGAGGCGGGAAGAAAGTGGCGGGAAGAAAGAGGCGGGAAGACAGGGAAGAAATGGCGGGAAGAAGAGGAATCCAGAGCAATGATGATTTTTCTGAAAAGAAAAAGATAAAAGGTTCTGAAAATAAAAGAAGATTTGGGGGGGGCCTTTAGTCGCGGTTGGTCTGGCCAACCGCGACTAAAGGTTACCCTTTAGTCGCGGGTCGCCTCCCCACCCGCGACTAAAGGGGGGGGGCGCGGGAAGGCAAAAAACCCGCCAAAAACCCTTTAGTCGCGGTTGGGGAGGCGACCCGCGACTAAAGGGTACCTTTAGTCGCGGGTCTCGTCCCCAACCGCGACTAAAGGGGGGGGCTATAAATACAGTGCGGGTCGCCTCCCCTGCCGCCGTCTTCTCCATCTCTCTCGTCTTCTCCGATTCCAACCGTCGCGCGCGCGCCGAAGGCCTGCCGCCGCCGTCGCCCTCGCCCTCGTCGACGCCGCCCGCCGTCGCCCTCGCCGTCGTCGTCGCCCTCGCCGTCGTCGCCGCCGTCGCCGCCCTCGCCGTCGCGGTTGGTTCCTTTCATCTTTCCCGCGCCGCGCGCCCGCCTTCCTCGCTTCCTTGGAAGAACGTCTTGGAAGAACGAACGTCGATCTTGGAAGAACGAACGTCGATCTTGAACGTCTTGGAGAAACTCTTACTCACATGCCTTCCTTCGAATGAGACCCCTACGGAGTCCAGAAAATGTCTCACTCACATGCCTTCATTCGAATGAGACCCGGCGGAGTCCAGAAAAAGTCTTACTTGGAAAGGAGCTAGACTAATTGACTGCACAAGAGTCACACAATGTTTGGAACAAGCGACATCAGTCTTTGAGATCATTGTAATATTTGATTTCACACCCCAAAAGAAATTTATTGGTCAATACATGTTTTTCCTATCTAGATTGTACCAACCGAGTTTACGATTGGAGGATAATTCCAAGCCAATGAATAATTTTCTTAACTACGAGGTTAAATCTTTGCATGAGTTCAGATCCCACTTTGGTTTTTTATTGCATGACCATTTACACATACATTGTTGGAAGAGTCGCAAAATAATTATATGCCAATGACCAATTTGCTGAACTACAAGGTTGAATCTAACTAGATATATGTTTATTGGAAAACAAAACATCCATTCCAGATTGTGAGTTTAGTATGCACTGAGTTGACACTTGGCAGAGCTGCACATCAAACATGACTAGAAAAGAAAGAACTACACATAAACCTTATATTAGCAATTGAATATATTTGAGGAAAACAACTCACAAGGGTATCTCCTTTAGCTTTTGGCCCCCTCAAACCCTTGTATTTTATGTTTTGCCCCCCCCAACATTGAACCAATTTATGTTTTGCCGCCCCGTCTCGCGCTCTACCGCGACACCCTCTCCCACCCCTTCCTCGCCCCCTCCTTTTGCCACCGCCCTTTCGCCACCGCCACCGCCACCGCCCCCCTTCTTCACTTAATTAATTTGTTTTTACTACATGTTTTCAGGACTGACATAATGGCGGACGATAGAGCTGACCCGATTATGGACAACTATGATCCGGACGGTGAAGCACATATGTTCGGCATCATAAACGGCGATATTCTATATGTGCCGACCGGAGAAGAAGAAGATGATATCTCTTCTTATCTGAACCTTGACGGTGAAGATGAAGGGCGCCGTCAGCAAGATGAACAAACGTCGATAAACGACGATCTTCAAATGGAAGTAGCAACCACCTCCGGCGCCGAGGTATATATATACATTGCGTATTCTTCTGCTTGTAAGGAGTTACTTGTTTACTCTCCCTCTCCCTCTCTCTCACTAAAGCATCTTATATAGTAAAATTAGGAAAGCAATGCCCAGCTTCAGATCTCGCGCTGATCTCGCGCTGTTGCCTCGCCGGTGTTGTTGTTGTCTTCAAGGCGCACACATATTTCAATGCGTACGTGACAAACAACGCTAATATATTGGATTTCAGCTTTGGTACTTTGTTCTATAGTAAGTTGCAAGTTGCAACCACGCAGGCTTAGCAGAGTAATACTACTAGTACTTAGTTAACTACAATGATATTTAATCAGGCTGTTGAGTTACATACCTAGATTCTAACACTGAGCAGTGATGCTAACGCTAGAATACCCCATATCCATCGATTATCAATCCCATCAAGATGGGTGATTGAGTAGAACAATCAAAACAAAAAAATTAGCACCGGGATGAATAGTACTCCTAATTTTTTTATTGAAAGAAAATAGATCTACTTATATACTCCCTCCATCCTAAAGTTTTTTCTTAGATTTGTCTAGATATGTATGTATCTAGTTATATTTTAGTATTTAGATACCTCCATTTATAGACAAACCTAACCAGCCGCGCCGCCACCCCATACCCCGGCTCAACCTGTCGCGCCGTCGTCGATCTCGACGGCGCGGGCTTTCCGTCTCCCGCGTGCGGCGTCGATCTCGGCGGCGCGGGCTCCATGTGGGAAGGCTCGGCCTCCGGCGCTACGAACGTCGCGGCGCTCCCGACGGTCCTGTGCTCCCTCCCGCGCTCTCTACCACCCACTGGTGGAAAAACAGGCTTCCGTCCAGCCCCATAAGTCGCGAAGCTGTAGGAACCGCGACTAATGGGACCTTTAGTCGCGGTTCTGGAGGTGAACCGCGACCAAAGGCCTGGGCCCAGGGCGCTCGGTGGCCAGCTGGTGCACGTGAGGGGCTTTAGTCGCGGTTGTCCTGGCCAACCGCGACTAAAGGCCTTCGGGCACCTTTAGTCACGGTTTGCCAGGCCAACCGCAACTAAAGCCCCTCCCCTATATATACCCATCCAGCAGGTAGTGAGAAATGGCGGGAAAAATGGGAGCGGGAAGACAGGAGGCGGGAAGACAGGAGGCGGGAAGAAAGTGGCGGGAAGAAAGAGGCGGGAAAACAGGGAAGAAATGGCGGGAAGAAGAGGAATCCAGAGCAATGATGATTTTTCTGAAAAGAAAAAGATAAAAGGTTCTGAAAATAAAAGAAGATTTGGGGGGGGCCTTTAGTCGCGGTTGGTCTGGCCAACCGCGACTAAAGGTTACCCTTTAGTCGCGGGTCGCCTCCCCACCCGCGACTAAAGGGGGGGGGCGCGGGAAGGCAAAAAACCCGCCAAAAACCCTTTAGTCGCGGTTGGGGAGGCGACCCGCGACTAAAGGGTACCTTTAGTCGCGGGTCTCGTCCCCAACCGCGACTAAAGGGGGGGGCTATAAATACAGTGCGGGTCGCCTCCCCTGCCGCCGTCTTCTCCATCTCTCTCGTCTTCTCCGATTCCAACCGTCGCGCGCGCGCCGAAGGCCTGCCGCCGCCGTCGCCCTCGCCCTCGTCGACGCCGCCCGCCGTCGCCCTCGCCGTCGTCGTCGCCCTCGCCGTCGTCGCCGCCGTCGCCGCCCTCGCCGTCGCGGTTGGTTCCTTTCATCTTTCCCGCGCCGCGCGCCCGCCTTCCTCGCTTCCTTGGAAGAACGTCTTGGAAGAACGAACGTCGATCTTGGAAGAACGAACGTCGATCTTGAACGTCTTGGAGAAACTCTTACTCACATGCCTTCCTTCGAATGAGACCCCTACGAAGTCCAGAAAATGTCTCACTCACATGCCTTCCTTCGAATGAGACCCCGGCGGAGTCCAGAAAAAGTCTTACTTGGAAAGGAGCTAGACTAATTGACTGCACAAGAGTCACACAATGTTTGGAACAAGCGACATCAGTCTTTGAGATCATTGTAATATTTGATTTCACACCCCAAAAGAAATTTATTGGTCAATACATGTTTTTCCTATCTAGATTGTACCAACCGAGTTTACGATTGGAGGATAATTCCAAGCCAATGAATAATTTTCTTAACTACGAGGTTAAATCTTTGCATGAGTTCAGATCCCACTTTGGTTTTTTATTGCATGACCATTTACACATACATTGTTGGAAGAGTCGCAAAATAATTATATGCCAATGACCAATTTGCTGAACTACAAGGTTGAATCTAACTAGATATATGTTTATTGGAAAACAAAACATCCATTCCAGATTGTGAGTTTAGTATGCACTGAGTTGACACTTGGCAGAGCTGCACATCAAACATGACTAGAAAAGAAAGAACTACACATAAACCTTATATTAGCAATTGAATATATTTGAGGAAAACAACTCACAAGGGTATCTCCTTTAGCTTTTGGCCCCCTCAAACCCTTGTATTTTATGTTTTGCCCCCCCCAACATTGAACCAATTTATGTTTTGCCGCCCCGTCTCGCGCTCTACCGCGACACCCTCTCCCACCCCTTCCTCGCCCCCTCCTTTTGCCACCGCCCTTTCGCCACCGCCACCGCCACCGCCCCCCTTCTTCACTTAATTAATTTGTTTTTATTACATGTTTTCAGGACTGACATAATGGCGGACGATAGAGCTGACCCGATTATGGACAACTATGATCCGGACGGTGAAGCACATATGTTCGGCATCATAAACGGCGATATTCTATATGTACCGACCGGAGAAGAAGAAGATGATATCTCTTCTTATCTGAACCTTGACGGTGAAGATGAAGGGCGCCGTCAGCAAGATGATGCCGAACAAACGTCGATAAACGACGATCTTCAAATGGAAGTAGCAACCACCTCCGGCGCCGAGGTATATATATACATTGCGTATTCTTCTGCTTGTAAGGAGTTACTTGTTTACTCTCCCTCTCCCTCTCTCTCACTAAAGCATCTTATATAGTAAAATTAGGAAAGCAATGCCCAGCTTCAGATCTCGCGCTGATCTCGCGCTGTTGCCTCGCCGGTGTTGTTGTTGTCTTCAAGGCGCACACATATTTCAATGCGTACGTGACAAACAACGCTAATATATTGGATTTCAGCTTTGGTACTTTGTTCTATAGTAAGTTGCAAGTTGCAACCACGCAGGCTTAGCAGAGTAATACTACTAGTACTTAGTTAAATGCAATGATATTTAATCAGGCTGTTGAGTTACATACCTAGATTCTAACACTGAGCAGTGATGCTAACGCTAGAATACCCCATATCCATCGATTATCAATCCCATCAAGATGGGTGATTGAGTAGAACAATCAAAACAAAAAAATTAGCACCGGGATGAATAGTACTCCTAATTTTTTTATTGAAAGAAAATAGATCTACTTATATACTCCCTCCATCCTAAAGTTTTTTCTTAGATTTGTCTAGATATGTATGTATCTAGTTATATTTTAGTATTTAGATACCTCCATTTATAGACAAACCTAACCAGCCGCGCCGCCACCCCATACCCCGGCTCAACCTGTCGCGGCGTCGTCGATCTCGACGGCGCGGGCTTTCCGTCTCCCGCGTGCGGCGTCGATCTCGGCGGCGCGGGCTCCATGTGGGAAGGCTCGGCCTCCGGCGCTACGGCCGTCGCGGCGCTCCCGACGGTCCTGTGCTCCCTCCCGCGCTCTCTACCACCCACTGGTGGAAAAACAGGCTTCCGTCCAGCCCCATAAGTCGCGAAGCTGTAGGAACCGCGACTAATGGGACCTTTAGTCGCGGTTCTGGAGGTGAACCGCGACCAAAGGCCTGGGCCCAGGGCGCTCGGTGGCCAGCTGGTGCACGTGAGGGGCTTTAGTCGCGGTTGTCCTGGCCAACCGCGACTAAAGGCCTTCGGGCACCTTTAGTCACGGTTTGCCAGGCCAACCGCAACTAAAGCCCCTCCCCTATGTATACCCATCCAGCAGGTAGTGAGAAATGGCGGGAAAAATGGGAGCGGGAAGACAGGAGGCGGGAAGAAAGTGGCGGGAAGAAAGAGGCGGGAAGACAGGGAAGAAATGGCGGGAAGAAGAGGAATCCAGAGCAATGATGATTTTTCTGAAAAGAAAAAGATAAAAGGTTCTGAAAATAAAAGAAGATTTGGGGGGGGCCTTTAGTCGCGGTTGGTCTGGCCAACCGCGACTAAAGGTTACCCTTTAGTCGCGGGTCGCCTCCCCACCCGCGACTAAAGGGGGGGGGGCGCGGGAAGGCAAAAAACCCGCCAAAAACCCTTTAGTCGCGGTTGGGGAGGCGACCCGCGACTAAAGGGTACCTTTAGTCGCGGGTCTCGTCCCCAACCGCGACTAAAGGGGGGGGCTATAAATACAGTGCGGGTCGCCTCCCCTGCCGCCGTCTTCTCCATCTCTCTCGTCTTCTCCGATTCCAACCGTCGCGCGCGCGCCGAAGGCCTGCCGCCGCCGTCGCCCTCGCCCTCGTCGACGCCGCCCGCCGTCGCCCTCGCCGTCGTCGTCGCCCTCGCCGTCGTCGCCACCGTCGCCGCCCTCGCCGTCGCGGTTGGTTCCTTTCATCTTTCCCGCGCCGCGCGCCCGCCTTCCTCGCTTCCTTGGAAGAACGTCTTGGAAGAACGAACGTCGATCTTGGAAGAACGAACGTCGATCTTGAACGTCTTGGAGAAACTCTTACTCACATGCCTTCCTTCGAATGAGACCCCTACGGAGTCCAGAAAATGTCTCACTCACATGCCTTCCTTCGAATGAGACCCCGGCGGAGTCCAGAAAAAGTCTTACTTGGAAAGGAGCTAGACTAATTGACTGCACAAGAGTCACACAATGTTTGGAACAAGCGACATCAGTCTTTGAGATCATTGTAATATTTGATTTCACACCCCAAAAGAAATTTATTGGTCAATACATGTTTTTCCTATCTAGATTGTACCAACCGAGTTTACGATTGGAGGATAATTCCAAGCCAATGAATAATTTTCTTAACTACGAGGTTAAATCTTTGCATGAGTTCAGATCCCACTTTGGTTTTTTATTGCATGACCATTTACACATACATTGTTGGAAGAGTCGCAAAATAATTATATGCCAATGACCAATTTGCTGAACTACAAGGTTGAATCTAACTAGATATATGTTTATTGGAAAACAAAACATCCATTCCAGATTGTGAGTTTAGTATGCACTGAGTTGACACTTGGCAGAGCTGCACATCAAACATGACTAGAAAAGAAAGAACTACACATAAACCTTATATTAGCAATTGAATATATTTGAGGAAAACAACTCACAAGGGTATCTCCTTTAGCTTTTGGCCCCCTCAAACCCTTGTATTTTATGTTTTGCCCCCCCCAACATTGAACCAATTTATGTTTTGCCGCCCCGTCTCGCGCTCTATCGCGACACCCTCTCCCACCCCTTCCTCGCCCCCTCCTTTTGCCACCGCCCTTTCGCCACCACCACCGCCACCGCCCCCCTTCTTCACTTAATTAATTTGTTTTTACTACATGTTTTCAGGACTGACATAATGGCGGACGATAGAGCTGACCCGATTATGGACAACTATGATCCGGACGGTGAAGCACATATGTTCGGCATCATAAACGGCGATATTCTATATGTGCCGACCGGAGAAGAAGAAGATGATATCTCTTCTTATCTGAACCTTGACGGTGAAGATGAAGGGCGCCGTCAGCAAGATGATGCCGAACAAACGTCGATAAACGACGATCTTCAAATGGAAGTAGCAACCACCTCCGGCGCCGAGGTATATATATACATTGCGTATTCTTCTGCTTGTAAGGAGTTACTTGTTTACTCTCCCTCTCCCTCTCTCTCACTAAAGCATCTTATATAGTAAAATTAGGAAAGCAATGCCCAGCTTCAGATCTCGCGCTGATCTCGCGCTGTTGCCTCGCCGGTGTTGTTGTTGTCTTCAAGGCGCACACATATTTCAATGCGTACGTGACAAACAACGCTAATATATTGGATTTCAGCTTTGGTACTTTGTTCTATAGTAAGTTGCAAGTTGCAACCACGCAGGCTTAGCAGAGTAATACTACTAGTACTTAGTTAACTGCAATGATATTTAATCAGGCTGTTGAGTTACATACCTAGATTCTAACACTGAGCAGTGATGCTAACGCTAGAATACCCCATATCCATCGATTATCAATCCCATCAAGATGGGTGATTGAGTAGAACAATCAAAACAAAAAAATTAGCACCGGGATGAATAGTACTCCTAATTTTTTTATTGAAAGAAAATAGATCTACTTATATACTCCCTCCATCCTAAAGTTTTTTCTTAGATTTGTCTAGATATGTATGTATCTAGTTATATTTTAGTATTTAGATACCTCCATTTATAGACAAACCTAACCAGCCGCGCCGCCACCCCATACCCCGGCTCAACCTGTCGCGCCGTCGTCGATCTCGACGGCGCGGGCTTTCCGTCTCCCGCGTGCGGCGTCGATCTCGGCGGCGCGGGCTCCATGTGGGAAGGCTCGGCCTCCGGCGCTACGGCCGTCGCGGCGCTCCCGACGGTCCTGTGCTCCGTCCCGCGCTCTCTACCACCCACTGGTGGAAAAACAGGTTTCCGTCCAGCCCCATAAGTCGCGAAGCTGTAGGAACCGCGACTAATGGGACCTTTAGTCGCGGTTCTGGAGGTGAACCGCGACCAAAGGCCTGGGCCCAGGGCGCTCGGTGGCCAGTTGGTGCACGTGAGGGGCTTTAGTCGCGGTTGTCCTGGCCAACCGCGACTAAAGGCCTTCGGGCACCTTTAGTCACGGTTTGCCAGGCCAACCGCAACTAAAGCCCCTCCCCTATATATACCCATCCAGCAGGTAGTGAGAAATGGCGGGAAAAATGGGAGCGGGAAGACAGGAGGCGGGAAGACAGGAGGCGGGAAGAAAGTGGCGGGAAGAAAGAGGCGGGAAGACAGGGAAGAAATGGCGGGAAGAAGAGGAATCCAGAGCAATGATGATTTTTCTGAAAAGAAAAAGATAAAAGGTTCTGAAAATAAAAGAAGATTTGGGGGGGGCCTTTAGTCGCGGTTGGTCTGGCCAACCGCGACTAAAGGTTACCCTTTAGTCACGGGTCGCCTCCCCACCCGCGACTAAAGGGGGGGGGGGCGCGGGAAGGCAAAAAACCCGCCAAAAACCCTTTAGTCGCGGTTGGGGAGGCGACCCGCGACTAAAGGGTACCTTTAGTCGCGGGTCTCGTCCCCAACCGCGACTAAAGGGGGGGGCTATAAATACAGTGCGGGTCGCCTCCCCTGCCGCCGTCTTCTCCATCTCTCTCGTCTTCTCCGATTCCAACCGTCGCGCGCGCGCCGAAGGCCTGCCGCCGCCGTCGCCCTTGCCCTCGTCGACGCCGCCCGCCGTCGCCCTCGCCGTCGTCGTCGCCCTCGCCGTCGTCGCCGCCGTCGCCGCCCTCGCCGTCGCGGTTGGTTCCTTTCATCTTTCCCGCGCCGCGCGCCCGCCTTCCTCGCTTCCTTGGAAGAACGTCTTGGAAGAACGAACGTCGATCTTGGAAGAACGAACGTCGATCTTGAACGTCTTGGAGAAACTCTTACTCACATGCCTTCCTTCGAATGAGACCCCTACGGAGTCCAGAAAATGTCTCACTCACATGCCTTCCTTCGAATGAGACCCCGGCGGAGTCCAGAAAAAGTCTTACTTGGAAAGGAGCTAGACTAATTGACTGCACAAGAGTCACACAATGTTTGGAACAAGCGACATCAGTCTTTGAGATCATTGTAATATTTGATTTCACACCCCAAAAGAAATTTATTGGTCAATACATGTTTTTCCTATCTAGATTGTACCAACCGAGTTTACGATTGGAGGATAATTCCAAGCCAATGAATAATTTTCTTAACTACGAGGTTAAATCTTTGCATGAGTTCAGATGCCACTTTGGTTTTTTATTGCATGACCATTTACACATACATTGTTGGAAGAGTCGCAAAATAATTATATGCCAATGACCAATTTGCTGAACTACAAGGTTGAATCTAACTAGATATATGTTTATTGGAAAACAAAACATCCATTCCAGATTGTGAGTTTAGTATGCACTGAGTTGACACTTGGCAGAGCTGCACATCAAACATGACTAGAAAAGAAAGAACTACACATAAACCTTATATTAGCAATTGAATATATTTGAGGAAAACAACTCACAAGGGTATCTCCTTTAGCTTTTGGCCCCCTCAAACCCTTGTATTTTATGTTTTGCCCCCCCCCAACATTGAACCAATTTATGTTTTGCCGCCCCGTCTCGCGCTCTACCGCGACACCCTCTCCCACCCCTTCCTCGCCCCCTCCTTTTGCCACCGCCCTTTCGCCACCGCCACCGCCACCGCCCCCCTTCTTCACTTAATTAATTTGTTTTTACTACATGTTTTCAGGACTGACATAATGGCGGACGATAGAGCTGACCCGATTATGGACAACTATGATCCGGACGGTGAAGCACATATGTTCGGCATCATAAACGGCGATATTCTATATGTGCCGACCGGAGAAGAAGAAGATGATATCTCTTCTTATCTGAACCTTGACGGTGAAGATGAAGGGCGCCGTCAGCAAGATGATGCCGAACAAACGTCGATAAACGACGATCTTCAAATGGAAGTAGCAACCACCTCCGGCGCCGAGGTATATATATACATTGCGTATTCTTCTGCTTGTAAGGAGTTACTTGTTTACTCTCCCTCTCCCTCTCTCTCACTAAAGCATCTTATATAGTAAAATTAGGAAAGCAATGCCCAGCTTCAGATCTCGCGCTGATCTCGCGCTGTTGCCTCGCCGGTGTTGTTGTTGTCTTCAAGGCGCACACATATTTCAATGCGTACGTGACAAACAACGCTAATATATTGGATTTCAGCTTTGGTACTTTGTTCTATAGTAAGTTGCAAGTTGCAACCACGCAGGCTTAACAGAGTAATACTACTAGTACTTAGTTAACTGCAATGATATTTAATCAGGCTGTTGAGTTACATACCTAGATTCTAACACTGAGCAGTGATGCTAACGCTAGAATACCCCATATCCATCGATTATCAATCCCATCAAGATGGGTGATTGAGTAGAACAATCAAAACAAAAAAATTAGCACCGGGATGAATAGTACTCCTAATTTTTTTTATTGAAAGAAAATAGATCTACTTATATACTCCCTCCATCCTAAAGTTTTTTCTTAGATTTGTCTAGATATGTATGTATCTAGTTATATTTTAGTATTTAGATACCTCCATTTATAGACAAACCTAACCAGCCGCGCCGCCACCCCATACCCCGGCTCAACCTGTCGCGCCGTCGTCGATCTCGACGGCGCGGGCTTTCCGTCTCCCGCGTGCGGCGTCGATCTCGGCGGCGCGGGCTCCATGTGGGAAGGCTCGTCCTCCGGCGCTACGGCCTTCGCGGCGCTCCCGACGGTCCTGTGCTCCCTCCCGCGCTCTCTACCACCCACTGGTGGAAAAACAGGCTTCCGTCCAGCCCCATAAGTCGCGAAGCTGTAGGAACCGCGACTAATGGGACCTTTAGTCGCGGTTCTGGAGGTGAACCGCGACCAAAGGCCTGGGCCCAGGGCGCTCGGTGGCCAGCTGGTGCACGTGAGGGGCTTTAGTCGCGGTTGTCCTGGCCAACCGCGACTAAAGGCCTTCGGGCACCTTTAGTCACGGTTTGCCAGGCCAACCGCAACTAAAGCCCCTCCCCTATATATACCCATCCAGCAGGTAGTGAGAAATGGCGGGAAAAATGGGAGCGGGAAGACAGGAGGCGGGAAGACAGGAGGCGGGAAGAAAGTGGCGGGAAGAAAGAGGCGGGAAGACAGGGAAGAAATGGCGGGAAGAAGAGGAATCCAGAGCAATGATGATTTTTCTGAAAAGAAAAAGATAAAAGGTTCTGAAAATAAAAGAAGATTTGGGGGGGGCCTTTAGTCGCGGTTGGTCTGGCCAACCGCGACTAAAGGTTACCCTTTAGTCGCGGGTCGCCTCCCCACCCGCGACTAAAGGGGGGGGGCGCGGGAAGGCAAAAAACCCGCCAAAAACCCTTTAGTCGCTGTTGGGGAGGCGACCCGCGACTAAAGGGTACCTTTAGTCGCGGGTCTCGTCCCCAACCGCGACTAAAGGGGGGGGGGCTATAAATACAGTGCGGGTCGCCTCCCCTGCCGCCGTCTTCTCCATCTCTCTCGTCTTCTCCGATTCCAACCGTCGCGCGCGCGCCGAAGGCCTGCCGCCGCCGTCGCCCTCGCCCTCGTCGACGCCGCCCGCCGTCGCCCTCGCCGTCGTCGTCGCCCTCGCCGTCGTCGCCGCCGTCGCCGCCCTCGCCGTCGCGGTTGGTTCCTTTCATCTTTCCCGCGCCGCGCGCCCGCCTTCCTCGCTTCCTTGGAAGAACGTCTTGGAAGAACGAACGTCGATCTTGGAAGAACGAACGTCGATCTTGAACGTCTTGGAGAAACTCTTACTCACATGCCTTCCTTCGAATGAGACCCCTACGGAGTCCAGAAAATGTCTCACTCACATGCCTTCCTTCGAATGAGACCCCGGCGGAGTCCAGAAAAAGTCTTACTTGGAAAGGAGCTAGACTAATTGACTGCACAAGAGTCACACAATGTTTGGAACAAGCGACATCAGTCTTTGAGATCATTGTAATATTTGATTTCACACCCCAAAAGAAATTTATTGGTCAATACATGTTTTTCCTATCTAGATTGTACCAACCGAGTTTACGATTGGAGGATAATTCCAAGCCAATGAATAATTTTCTTAACTACGAGGTTAAATCTTTGCATGAGTTCAGATCCCACTTTGGTTTTTTATTGCATGACCATTTACACATACATTGTTGGAAGAGTCGCAAAATAATTATATGCCAATGACCAATTTGCTGAACTACAAGGTTGAATCTAACTAGATATATGTTTATTGGAAAACAAAACATCCATTCCAGATTGTGAGTTTAGTATGCACTGAGTTGACACTTGGCAGAGCTGCACATCAAACATGACTAGAAAAGAAAGAACTACACATAAACCTTATATTAGCAATTGAATATATTTGAGGAAAACAACTCACAAGGGTATCTCCTTTAGCTTTTGGCCCCCTCAAACCCTTGTATTTTATGTTTTGCCCCCCCCAACATTGAACCAATTTATGTTTTGCCGCCCCGTCTCGCGCTCTATCGCGACACCCTCTCCCACCCCTTCCTCGCCCCCTCCTTTTGCCACCGCCCTTTCGCCACCGCCACCGCCACCGCCCCCCTTCTTCACTTAATTAATTTGTTTTTACTACATGTTTTCAGGACTGACATAATGGCGGACGATAGAGCTGACCCGATTATGGACAACTATGATCCGGACGGTGAAGCACATATGTTCGGCATCATAAACGGCGATATTCTATATGTGCCGACCGGAGAAGAAGAAGATGATATCTCTTCTTATCTGAACCTTGACGGTGAAGATGAAGGGCGCCGTCAGCAAGATGATGCCGAACAAACGTCGATAAACGACGATCTTCAAATGGAAGTAGCAACCACCTCCGGCGCCGAGGTATATATATACATTGCGTATTCTTCTGCTTGTAAGGAGTTACTTGTTTACTCTCCCTCTCCCTCTCTCTCACTAAAGCATCTTATATAGTAAAATTAGGAAAGCAATGCCCAGCTTCAGATCTCGCGCTGATCTCGCGCTGTTGCCTCGCCGGTGTTGTTGTTGTCTTCAAGGCGCACACATATTTCAATGCGTACGTGACAAACAACGCTAATATATTGGATTTCAGCTTTGGTACTTTGTTCTATAGTAAGTTGCAAGTTGCAACCACGCAGGCTTAGCAGAGTAATACTACTAGTACTTAGTTAACTGCAATGATATTTAATCAGGCTGTTGAGTTACATACCTAGATTCTAACACTGAGCAGTGATGCTAACGCTAGAATACCCCATATCCATCGATTATCAATCCCATCAAGATGGGTGATTGAGTAGAACAATCAAAACAAAAAAATTAGCACCGGGATGAATAGTACTCCTAATTTTTTTATTGAAAGAAAATAGATCTACTTATATACTCCCTCCATCCTAAAGTTTTTTCTTAGATTTGTCTAGATATGTATGTATCTAGTTATATTTTAGTATTTAGATACCTCCATTTATAGACAAACCTAACCAGCCGCGCCGCCACCCCATACCCCGGCTCAACCTGTCGCGCCGTCGTCGATCTCGACGGCGCGGGCTTTCCGTCTCCCGCGTGCGGCGTCGATCTCGGCGGCGCGGGCTCCATGTGGGAAGGCTCGGCCTCCGGCGCTACGGCCGTCGCGGCGCTCCCGACGGTCATGTGCTCCCTCCCGCGCTCTCTACCACCCACTGGTGGAAAAACAGGCTTCCGTCCAGCCCCATAAGTCGCGAAGCTGTAGGAACCGCGACTAATGGGACCTTTAGTCGCGGTTCTGGAGGTGAACCGCGACCAAAGGCCTGGGCCCAGGGCGCTCGGTGGCCAGCTGGTGCACGTGAGGGGCTTTAGTCGCGGTTGTCCTGGCCAACCGCGACTAAAGGCCTTCGGGCACCTTTAGTCACGGTTTGCCAGGCCAACCGCAACTAAAGCCCCTCCCCTATATATACCCATCCAGCAGGTAGTGAGAAATGGCGGGAAAAATGGGAGCGGGAAGACAGGAGGCGGGAAGACAGGAGGCGGGAAGAAAGTGGCGGGAAGAAAGAGGCGGGAAGACAGGGAAGAAATGGCGGGAAGAAGAGGAATCCAGAGCAATGATGATTTTTCTGAAAAGAAAAAGATAAAAGGTTCTGAAAATAAAAGAAGATTTGGGGGGGGCCTTTAGTCGCGGTTGGTCTGGCCAACCGCGACTAAAGGTTACCCTTTAGTCGCGGGTCGCCTCCCCACAAATGAATAATTATATGCCAATGACCAATTTGCTGAACTACAAGGTTGAATCTAACTAGATATATGTTTATTGGAAAACAAAACATCCATTCCAGATTGTGAGTTTAGTATGCACTGAATTGACACTTGGCAGAGCTGCACATCAAACATGACTAGAAAAGAAAGAACTACACATAAACCTTATATTAGCAATTGAATATATTTGAGGAAAACAACTCACAAGGGTATCTCCTTTAGCTTTTGGCCCCCTCAAACCCTTGTATTTTATGTTTTGCCCCCCCCAACATTGAACCAATTTATGTTTTGCCGCCCCGTCTCGCGCTCTACCGCGACACCCTCTACCACCCCTTCCTCGCCCCCTCCTTTTGCCACCGCCCTTTCGCCACCGCCACCGCCACCGCCCCCCTTCTTCACTTAATTAATTTGTTTTTACTACATGTTTTCAGGACTGACATAATGACGGACGATAGAGCTGACCCGATTATGGACAACTATGATCCGGACGGTGAAGCACATATGTTCGGCATCATAAACGGCGATATTCTATATGTGCCGACCGGAGAAGAAGAAGATGATATCTCTTCTTATCTGAACCTTGACGGTGAAGATGAAGGGCGCCGTCAGCAAGATGAACAAACGTCGATAAACGACGATCTTCAAATGGAAGTAGCAACCACCTCCGGCGCCGAGGTATATATATACATTGCGTATTCTTCTGCTTGTAAGGAGTTACTTGTTTACTCTCCCTCTCCCTCTCTCTCACTAAAGCATCTTATATAGTAAAATTAGGAAAGCAATGCCCAGCTTCAGATCTCGCGCTGATCTCGCGCTGTTGCCTCGCCGGTGTTGTTGTTGTCTTCAAGGCGCACACATATTTCAATGCGTACGTGACAAACAACGCTAATATATTGGATTTCAGCTTTGGTACTTTGTTCTATAGTAAGTTGCAAGTTGCAACCACGCAGGCTTAGCAGAGTAATACTACTAGTACTTAGTTAACTGCAATGATATTTAATTAGGCTGTTGAGTTACATACCTAGATTCTAACACTGAGCAGTGATGCTAACGCTAGAATACCCCATATCCATCGATTATCAATCCCATCAAGATGGGTGATTGAGTAGAACAATCAAAACAAAAAAATTAGCACCGGGATGAATAGTACTCCTAATTTTTTTATTGAAAGAAAATAGATCTACTTATATACTCCCTCCATCCTAAAGTTTTTTCTTAGATTTGTCTAGATATGTATGTATCTAGTTATATTTTAGTATTTAGATACCTCCATTTATAGACAAACCTAACCAGCCGCGCCGCCACCCCATACCCCGGCTCAACCTGTCGCGCCGTCGTCGATCTCGACGGCGCGGGCTTTCCGTCTCCCGCGTGCGGCGTCGATCTCGGCGGCGCGGGCTCCATGTGGGAAGGCTCGGCCTCCGGCGCTACGGCCGTCGCGGCGCTCCCGACGGTCATGTGCTCCCTCCCGCGCTCTCTACCACCCACTGGTGGAAAAACAGGCTTCCGTCCAGCCCCATAAGTCGCGAAGCTGTAGGAACCGCGACTAATGGGACCTTTAGTCGCGGTTCTGGAGGTGAACCGCGACCAAAGGCCTGGGCCCAGGGCGCTCGGTGGCCAGCTGGTGCACGTGAGGGGCTTTAGTCGCGGTTGTCCTGGCCAACCGCGACTAAAGGCCTTCGGGCACCTTTAGTCACGGTTTGCCAGGCCAACCGCAACTAAAGCCCCTCCCCTATATATACCCATCCAGCAGGTAGTGAGAAATGGCGGGAAAAATGGGAGCGGGAAGACAGGAGGCGGGAAGACAGGAGGCGGGAAGAAAGTGGCGGGAAGAAAGAGGCGGGAAGACAGGGAAGAAATGGCGGGAAGAAGAGGAATCAAGAGCAATGATGATTTTTCTGAAAAGAAAAAGATAAAAGGTTCTGAAAATAAAAGAAGATTTGGGGGGGGCCTTTAGTCGCGGTTGGTCTGGCCAACCGCGACTAAAGGTTACCCTTTAGTCGCGGGTCGCCTCCCCACCCGCGACTAAAGGGGGGGGGCGCGGGAAGGCAAAAAACCCGCCAAAAACCCTTTAGTCGCGGTTGGGGAGGCGACCCGCGACTAAAGGGTACCTTTAGTCGCGGGTCTCGTCCCCAACCGCGACTAAAGGGGGGGGCTATAAATACAGTGCGGGTCGCCTCCCCTGCCGCCGTCTTCTCCATCTCTCTCGTCTTCTCCGATTCCAACCGTCGCGCGCGCGCCGAAGGCCTGCCGCCGCCGTCGCCCTCGCCCTCGTCGACGCCGCCCGCCGTCGCCCTCGCCGTCGTCGCCGCCGTCGCCGCCCTCGCCGTCGCGGTTGGTTCCTTTCATCTTTCCCGCGCCGCGCGCCCGCCTTCCTCGCTTCCTTGGAAGAACGTCTTGGAAGAACGAACGTCGATCTTGGAAGAACGAACGTCGATCTTGAACGTCTTGGAGAAACTCTTACTCACATGCCTTCCTTCGAATGAGACCCCTACGGAGTCCAGAAAATGTCTCACTCACATGCCTTCCTTCGAATGAGACCCCGGCGGAGTCCAGAAAAAGTCTTACTTGGAAAGGAGCTAGACTAATTGACTGCACAAGAGTCACACAATGTTTGGAACAAGCGACATCAGTCTTTGAGATCATTGTAATATTTGATTTCACACCCCAAAAGAAATTTATTGGTCAATACATGTTTTTCCTATCTAGATTGTACCAACCGAGTTTACGATTGGAGGATAATTCCAAGCCAATGAATAATTTTCTTAACTACGAGGTTAAATCTTTGCATGAGTTCAGATCCCACTTTGGTTTTTTATTGCATGACCATTTACACATACATTGTTGGAAGAGTCGCAAAATAATTATATGCCAATGACCAATTTGCTGAACTACAAGGTTGAATCTAACTAGATATATGTTTATTGGAAAACAAAACATCCATTCCAGATTGTGAGTTTAGTATGCACTGAGTTGACACTTGGCAGAGCTGCACATCAAACATGACTAGAAAAGAAAGAACTACACATAAACCTTATATTAGCAATTGAATATATTTGAGGAAAACAACTCACAAGGGTATCTCCTTTAGCTTTTGGCCCCCTCAAACCCTTGTATTTTATGTTTTGCCCCCCCCAACATTGAACCAATTTATGTTTTGCCGCCCCGTCTCGCGCTCTACCGCGACACCCTCTCCCATCCCTTCCTCGCCCCCTCCTTTTGCCACCGCCCTTTCGCCACCGCCACCGCCACCGCCCCCCTTCTTCACTTAATTAATTTGTTTTTACTACATGTTTTCAGGACTGACATAATGGCGGACGATAGAGCTGACCCGATTATGGACAACTATGATCCGGACGGTGAAGCACATATGTTCGGCATCATAAACGGCGATATTCTATATGTGCCGACCGGAGAAGAAGAAGATGATATCTCTTCTTATCTGAACCTTGACGGTGAAGATGAAGGGCGCCGTCAGCAAGATGATGCCGAACAAACGTCGATAAACGACGATCTTCAAATGGAAGTAGCAACCACCTCCGGCGCCGAGGTATATATATACATTGCGTATTCTTCTGCTTGTAAGGAGTTACTTGTTTACTCTCCCTCTCCCTCTCTCTCACTAAAGCATCTTATATAGTAAAATTAGGAAAGCAATGCCCAGCTTCAGATCTCGCGCTGATCTCGCGCTGTTGCCTCGCCGGTGTTGTTGTTGTCTTCAAGGCGCACACATATTTCAATGCGTACGTGACAAACAACGCTAATATATTGGATTTCAGCTTTGGTACTTTGTTCTATAGTAAGTTGCAAGTTGCAACCACGCAGGCTTAGCAGAGTAATACTACTAGTACTTAGTTAACTGCAATGATATTTAATCAGGCTGTTGAGTTACATACCTAGATTCTAACACTGAGCAGTGATGCTAACGCTAGAATATCCCATATCCATCGATTATCAATCCCATCAAGATGGGTGATTGAGTAGAACAATCAAAAGAAAAAAATTAGCACCGGGATGAATAGTACTCCTAATTTTTTTATTGAAAGAAAATAGATCTACTTATATACTCCCTCCATCCTAAAGTTTTTTCTTAGATTTGTCTAGATATGTATGTATCTAGTTATATTTTAGTATTTAGATACCTCCATTTATAGACAAACCTAACCAGCCGCGCCGCCACCCCATACCCCGGCTCAACCTGTCGCGCCGTCGTCGATCTCGACGGCGCGGGCTTTCCGTCTCCCGCGTGCGGCGTCGATCTCGGCGGCGCGGGCTCCATGTGGGAAGGCTCGGCCTCCGGCGCTACGGCCGTCGCGGCGCTCCCAACGGTCCTGTGCTCCCTCCCGCGCTCTCTACCACCCACTGGTGGAAAAACAGGCTTCCGTCCAGCCCCATAAGTCGCGAAGCTGTAGGAACCGCGACTAATGGGACCTTTAGTCGCGGTTCTGGAGGTGAACCGCGACCAAAGGCCTGGGCCCAGGGCGCTCGGTGGCCAGCTGGTGCACGTGAGGGGCTTTAGTCGCGGTTGTCCTGGCCAACCGCGACTAAAGGCCTTCGGGCACCTTTAGTCACGGTTTGCCAGGCCAACCGCAACTAAAGCCCCTCCCCTATATATACCCATCCAGCAGGTAGTGAGAAATGGCGGGAAAAATGGGAGCGGGAAGACAGGAGGCGGGAAGACAGGAGGCGGGAAGAAAGTGGCGGGAAGAAAGAGGCGGGAAGACAGGGAAGAAATGGCGGGAAGAAGAGGAATCCAGAGCAATGATGATTTTTCTGAAAAGAAAAAGATAAAAGGTTCTGAAAATAAAAGAAGATTTGGGGGGGGGCCTTTAGTCGCGGTTGGTCTGGCCAACCGCGACTAAAGGTTACCCTTTAGTCGCGGGTCGCCTCCCCACCCGCGACTAAAGGGGGGGGGGGGCGCGGGAAGGCAAAAAACCCGCCAAAAACCCTTTAGTCGCGGTTGGGGAGGCGACCCGCGACTAAAGGGTACCTTTAGTCGCGGGTCTCGTCCCCAACCGCGGCTAAAGGGGGGGGGGCTATAAATACAGTGCGGGTCGCCTCCCCTGCCGCCGTCTTCTCCATCTCTCTCGTCTTCTCCGATTCCAACCGTCGCGCGCGCGCCGAAGGCCTGCCGCCGCCGTCGCCCTCGTCGACGCCGCCCGCCGTCGCCCTCGCCGTCGTCGTCGCCCTCGCCGTCGTCGCTGCCGTCGCCGCCCTCGCCGTCGCGGTTGGTTCCTTTCATCTTTCCCGCGCCGCGCGCCCGCCTTCCTCGCTTCCTTGGAAGAACGTCTTGGAAGAACGAACGTCGATCTTGGAAGAACGAACGTCGATCTTGAACGTCTTGGAGAAACTCTTACTCACATGCCTTCCTTCGAATGAGACCCCTACGGAGTCCAGAAAATGTCTCACTCACATGCCTTCCTTCGAATGAGACCCCGGCGGAGTCCAGAAAAAGTCTTACTTGGAAAGGAGCTAGACTAATTGACTGCACAAGAGTCACACAATGTTTGGAACAAGCGACATCAGTCTTTGAGATCATTGTAATATTTGATTTCACACCCCAAAAGAAATTTATTGGTCAATACATGTTTTTCCTATCTAGATTGTACCAACCGAGTTTACGATTGGAGGATAATTCCAAGCCAATGAATAATTTTCTTAACTACGAGGTTAAATCTTTGCATGAGTTCAGATCCCACTTTGGTTTTTTATTGCATGACCATTTACACATACATTGTTGGAAGAGTCGCAAAATAATTATATGCCAATGACCAATTTGCTGAACTACAAGGTTGAATCTAACTAGATATATGTTTATTGGAAAACAAAACATCCATTCCAGATTGTGAGTTTAGTATGCACTGAGTTGACACTTGGCAGAGCTGCACATCAAACATGACTAGAAAAGAAAGAACTACACATAAACCTTATATTAGCAATTGAATATATTTGAGGAAAACAACTCACAAGGGTATCTCCTTTAGCTTTTGGCCCCCTCAAACCCGCAGTATTTTATGTTTTGCCCCCCCCCCAACATTGAACCAATTTATGTTTTGCCGCCCCGTCTCGCGCTCTACCGCGACACCCTCTCCCACCCCTTCCTCGCCCCCTCCTTTTGCCACCGCCCTTTCGCCACCGCCACCGCCACCGCCCCCCTTCTTCACTTAATTAATTTGTTTTTACTACATGTTTTCAGGACTGACATAATGGCGGACGATAGAGCTGACCCGATTATGGACAACTATGATCCGGACGGTGAAGCACATATGTTCGGCATCATAAACGGCGATATTCTATATGTGCCGACCGGAGAAGAAGAAGATGATATCTCTTCTTATCTGAACCTTGACGGTGAAGATGAAGGGCGCCGTCAGCAAGATGATGCCGAACAAACGTCGATAAACGACGATCTTCAAATGGAAGTAGCAACCACCTCCGGCGCCGAGGTATATATATACATTGCGTATTCTTCTGCTTGTAAGGAGTTACTTGTTTACTCTCCCTCTCCCTCTCTCTCACTAAAGCATCTTATATAGTAAAATTAGGAAAGCAATGCCCAGCTTCAGATCTCGCGCTGATCTCGCGCTGTTGCCTCGCCGGTGTTGTTGTTGTCTTCAAGGCGCACACATATTTCAATGCGTACGTGACAAACAACGCTAATATATTGGATTTCAGCTTTGGTACTTTGTTCTATAGTAAGTTGCAAGTTGCAACCACGCAGGCTTAGCAGAGTAATACTACTAGTACTTAGTTAACTGCAATGATATTTAATCAGGCTGTTGAGTTACATACCTAGATTCTAACACTGAGCAGTGATGCTAACGCTAGAATACCCCATATCCATCGATTATCAATCCCATCAAGATGGGTGATTGAGTAGAACAATCAAAACAAAAAAATTAGCACCGGGATGAATAGTACTCCTAATTTTTTTATTGAAAGAAAATAGATCTACTTATATACTCCCTCCATCCTAAAGTTTTTTCTTAGATTTGTCTAGATATGTATGTATCTAGTTATATTTTAGTATTTAGATACCTCCATTTATAGACAAACCTAACCAGGCGCGCCGCCACCCCATACCCCGGCTCAACCTGTCGCGCCGTCGTCGATCTCGACGGCGCGGGCTTTCCGTCTCCCGCGTGCGGCGTCGATCTCGGCGGCGCGGGCTCCATGTGGGAAGGCTCGGCCTCCGGCGCTACGGCCGTCGCGGCGCTCCCGACGGTCCTGTGCTCCCTCCCGTGCTCTCTACCACCCACTGGTGGAAAAACAGGCTTCCGTCCAGCCCCATAAGTCGCGAAGCTGTAGGAACCGCGACTAATGGGACCTTTAGTCGCGGTTCTGGAGGTGAACCGCGACCAAAGGCCTGGGCCCAGGGCGCTCGGTGGCCAGCTGGTGCACGTGAGGGGCTTTAGTCGCGGTTGTCCTGGCCAACCGCGACTAAAGGCCTTCGGGCACCTTTAGTCACGGTTTGCCAGGCCAACCGCAACTAAAGCCCCTCCCCTATATATACCCATCCAGCAGGTAGTGAGAAATGGCGGGAAAAATGGGAGCGGGAAGACAGGAGGCGGGAAGAAAGTGGCGGGAAGAAAGAGGCGGGAAGACAGGGAAGAAATGGCGGGAAGAAGAGGAATCCAGAGCAATGATGATTTTTCTGAAAAGAAAAAGATAAAAGGTTCTGAAAATAAAAGAAGATTTGGGGGGGGCCTTTAGTCGCGGTTGGTCTGGCCAACCGCGACTAAAGGTTACCCTTTAGTCGCGGGTCGCCTCCCCACCCGCGACTAAAGGGGGGGGGGGGCGCGGGAAGGCAAAAAACCCGCCAAAAACCCTTTAGTCGCGGTTGGGGAGGCGACCCGCGACTAAAGGGTACCTTTAGTCGCGGGTCTCGTCCCCAACCGCGACTAAAGGGGGGGGCTATAAATACAGTGCGGGTCGCCTCCCCTGCCGCCGTCTTCTCCATCTCTCTCGTCTTCTCCGATTCCAACCGTCGCGCGCGCGCCGAAGGCCTGCCGCCGCCGTCGCCCTCGCCCTCGTCGACGCCGCCCGCCGTCGCCCTCGCCGTCGTCGTCGCCCTCGCCGTCGTCGCCGCCGTCGCCGCCCTCGCCGTCGCGGTTGGTTTCTTTCATCTTTCCCGCGCCGCACGCCCGCCTTCCTCGCTTCCTTGGAAGAACGTCTTGGAAGAACGAACGTCGATCTTGGAAGAACGAACGTCGATCTTGAACGTCTTGGAGAAACTCTTACTCACATGCCTTCCTTCGAATGAGACCCCTACGGAGTCCAGAAAATGTCTCACTCACATGCCTTCCTTCGAATGAGACCCCGGCGGAGTCCAGAAAAAGTCTTACTTGGAAAGGAGCTAGACTAATTGACTGCACAAGAGTCACACAATGTTTGGAACAAGCGACATCAGTCTTTGAGATCATTGTAATATTTGATTTCACACCCCAAAAGAAATTTATTGGTCAATACATGTTTTTCCTATCTAGATTGTACCAACCGAGTTTACGATTGGAGGATAATTCCAAGCCAATGAATAATTTTCTTAACTACGAGGTTAAATCTTTGCATGAGTTCAGATCCCACTTTGGTTTTTTATTGCATGACCATTTACACATACATTGTTGGAAGAGTCGCAAAATAATTATATGCCAATGACCAATTTGCTGAACTACAAGGTTGAATCTAACTAGATATATGTTTATTGGAAAACAAAACATCCATTCCAGATTGTGAGTTTAGTATGCACTGAGTTGACACTTGGCAGAGCTGCACATCAAACATGACTAGAAAAGAAAGAACTACACATAAACCTTATATTAGCAATTGAATATATTTGAGGAAAACAACTCACAAGGGTATCTCCTTTAGCTTTTGGCCCCCTCAAACCCTTGTATTTTATGTTTTGCCCCCCCCAACATTGAACCAATTTATGTTTTGCCGCCCCGTCTCGCGCTCTACCGCGACACCCTCTCCCACCCCTTCCTCGCCCCCTCCTTTTGCCACCGCCCTTTCGCCACCGCCACCGCCACCGCCCCCCTTCTTCACTTAATTAATTTGTTTTTACTACATGTTTTCAGGACTGACATAATGGCGGACGATAGAGCTGACCCGATTATGGACAACTATGATCCGGACGGTGAAGCACATATGTTCGGCATCATAAACGGCGATATTCTATATGTGCCGACCGGAGAAGAAGAAGATGATATCTCTTCTTATCTGAACCTTGACGGTGAAGATGAAGGGCGCCGTCAGCAAGATGAACAAACGTCGATAAACGACGATCTTCAAATGGAAGTAGCAACCACCTCCGGCGCCGAGGTATATATATACATTGCGTATTCTTTTGCTTGTAAGGAGTTACTTGTTTACTCTCCCTCTCCCTCTCTCTCACTAAAGCATCTTATATAGTAAAATTAGGAAAGCAATGCCCAGCTTCAGATCTCGCGCTGATCTCGCGCTGTTGCCTCGCCGGTGTTGTTGTTGTCTTCAAGGCGCACACATATTTCAATGCGTACGTGACAAACAACGCTAATATATTGGATTTCAGCTTTGGTACTTTGTTCTATAGTAAGTTGCAAGTTGCAACCACGCAGGCTTAGCAGAGTAATACTACTAGTACTTAGTTAACTGCAATGATATTTAATCAGGCTGTTGAGTTACATACCTAGATTCTAACACTGAGCAGTGATGCTAACGCTAGAATACCCCATATCCATCGATTATCAATCCCATCAAGATGGGTGATTGAGTAGAACAATCAAAACAAAAAAATTAGCACCGGGATGAATAGTACTCCTAATTTTTTTATTGAAAGAAAATAGATCTACTTATATACTCCCTCCATCCTAAAGTTTTTTCTTAGATTTGTCTAGATATGTATGTATCTAGTTATATTTTAGTATTTAGATACCTCCATTTATAGACAAACCTAACCAGCCGCGCCGCCACCCCATACCCCGGCTCAACCTGTCGCGCCGTCGTCGATCTCGACGGCGCGGGCTTTCCGTCTCCCGCGTGCGGCGTCGATCTCGGCGGCGCGGGCTCCATGTGGGAAGGCTCGGCCTCCGGCGCTACGGCCGTCGCGGCGCTCCCGACGGTCCTGTGCTCCCTCCCGCGCTCTCTACCACCCACTGGTGGAAAAACAGGCTTCCGTCCAGCCCCATAAGTCGCGAAGCTGTAGGAACCGCGACTAATGGGACCTTTAGTCGCGGTTCTGGAGGTGAACCGCGACCAAAGGCCTGGGCCCAGGGCGCTCGGTGGCCAGCTGGTGCACGTGAGGGGCTTTAGTTGCGGTTGTCCTGGCCAACCGCGACTAAAGGCCTTCGGGCACCTTTAGTCACGGTTTGCCAGGCCAACCGCAACTAAAGCCCCTCCCCTATATATACCCATCCAGCAGGTAGTGAGAAATGGCGGGAAAAATGGGAGCGGGAAGACAGGAGGCGGGAAGACGGGAGGCGGGAAGAAAGTGGCGGGAAGAAAGAGGCGGGAAGACAGGGAAGAAATGGCGGGAAGAAGAGGAATCCAGAGCAATGATGATTTTTCTGAAGAGAAAAAGATAAAAGGTTCTGAAAATAAAAGAAGATTTGGGGGGGGCCTTTAGTCGCGGTTGGTCTGGCCAACCGCGACTAAAGGTTACCCTTTAGTCGCGGGTCGCCTCCCCACCCGCGACTAAAGGGGGGGGGCGCGGGAAGGCAAAAAACACGCCAAAAACCCTTTAGTCGCGGTTGGGGAGGCGACCCGCGACTAAAGGGTACCTTTAGTCGCGGGTCTCGTCCCCAACCGCAACTAAAGGGGGGGCTATAAATACAGTGCGGGTCGCCTCCCCTGCCGCCGTCTTCTCCATCTCTCTCGTCTTCTCCGATTCCAACCGTCGCGCGCGCGCCGAAGGCCTGCCGCCGCCGTCGCCCTCGCCCTCGTCGACGCCGCCCGCCGTCGCCCTCGCCGTCGTCGTCGCCCTCGCCGTCGTCGCCGCCGTCGCCGCCCTCGCCGTCGCGGTTGGTTTCTTTCATCTTTCCCGCGCCGCACGCCCGCCTTCCTCGCTTCCTTGGAAGAACGTCTTGGAAGAACGAACGTCGATCTTGGAAGAACGAACGTCGATCTTGAACGTCTTGGAGAAACTCTTACTCACATGCCTTCCTTCGAATGAGACCCCTACGGAGTCCAGAAAATGTCTCACTCACATGCCTTCCTTCGAATGAGACCCCGGCGGAGTCCAGAAAAAGTCTTACTTGGAAAGGAGCTAGACTAATTGACTGCACAAGAGTCACACAATGTTTGGAACAAGCGACATCAGTCTTTGAGATCATTGTAATATTTGATTTCACACCCCAAAAGAAATTTATTGGTCAATACATGTTTTTCCTATCTAGATTGTACCAACCGAGTTTACGATTGGAGGATAATTCCAAGCCAATGAATAATTTTCTTAACTACGAGGTTAAATCTTTGCATGAGTTCAGATCCCACTTTGGTTTTTTATTGCATGACCATTTACACATACATTGTTGGAAGAGTCGCAAAATAATTATATGCCAATGACCAATTTGCTGAACTACAAGGTTGAATCTAACTAGATATATGTTTATTGGAAAACAAAACATCCATTCCAGATTGTGAGTTTAGTATGCACTGAGTTGACACTTGGCAGAGCTGCACATCAAACATGACTAGAAAAGAAAGAACTACACATAAACCTTATATTAGCAATTGAATATATTTGAGGAAAACAACTCACAAGGGTATCTCCTTTAGCTTTTGGCCCCCTCAAACCCTTGTATTTTATGTTTTGCCCCCCCCAACATTGAACCAATTTATGTTTTGCCGCCCCGTCTCGCGCTCTACCGCGACACCCTCTCCCACCCCTTCCTCGCCCCCTCCTTTTGCCACCGCCCTTTCGCCACCGCCACCGCCACCGCCCCCCTTCTTCACTTAATTAATTTGTTTTTACTACATGTTTTCAGGACTGACATAATGGCGGACGATAGAGCTGACCCGATTATGGACAACTATGATCCGGACGGTGAAGCACATATGTTCGGCATCATAAACGGCGATATTCTATATGTGCCGACCGGAGAAGAAGAAGATGATATCTCTTCTTATCTGAACCTTGACGGTGAAGATGAAGGGCGCCGTCAGCAAGATGATGCCGAACAAACGTCGATAAACGACGATCTTCAAATGGAAGTAGCAACCACCTCCGGCGCCGAGGTATATATATACATTGCGTATTCTTCTGCTTGTAAGGAGTTACTTGTTTACTCTCCCTCTCCCTCTCTCTCACTAAAGCATCTTATATAGTAAAATTAGGAAAGCAATGCCCAGCTTCAGATCTCGCGCTGATCTCACGCTGTTGCCTCGCCGGTGTTGTTGTTGTCTTCAAGGCGCACACATATTTCAATGCGTACGTGACAAACAACGCTAATATATTGGATTTCAGCTTTGGTACTTTGTTCTATAGTAAGTTGCAAGTTGCAACCACGCAGGCTTAGCAGAGTAATACTACTAGTACTTAGTTAACTGCAATGATATTTAATCAGGCTGTTGAGTTACATACCTAGATTCTAACACTGAGCAGTGATGCTAACGCTAGAATACCCCATATCCATCGATTATCAATCCCATCAAGATGGGTGATTGAGTAGAACAATCAAAACAAAAAAATTAGCACCGGGATGAATAGTACTCCTAATTTTTTTATTGAAAGAAAATAGATCTACTTATATACTCCCTCCATCCTAAAGTTTTTTCTTAGATTTGTCTAGATATGTATGTATCTAGTTATATTTTAGTATTTAGATACCTCCATTTATAGACAAACCTAACCAGCCGCGCCGCCACCCCATACCCCGGCTCAACCTGTCGCGCCGTCGTCGATCTCGACGGCGCGGGCTTTCCGTCTCCCGCGTGCGGCGTCGATCTCGGCGGCGCGGGCTCCATGTGGGAAGGCTCGGCCTCCGGCGCTACGGCCGTCGCGGCGCTCCCGACGGTCCTGTGCTCCCTCCCGCGCTCTCTACCACCCACTGGTGGAAAAACAGGCTTCCGTCCAGCCCCATAAGTCGCGAAGCTGTAGGAACCGCGACTAATGGGACCTTTAGTCGCGGTTCTGGAGGTGAACCGCGACCAAAGGCCTGGGCCCAGGGCGCTCGGTGGCCAGCTGGTGCACGTGAGGGGCTTTAGTCGCGGTTGTCCTGGCCAACCGCGACTAAAGGCCTTCGGGCACCTTTAGTCACGGTTTGCCAGGCCAACCGCAACTAAAGCCCCTCCCCTATATATACCCATCCAGCAGGTAGTGAGAAATGGCGGGAAAAATGGGAGCGGGAAGACAGGAGGCGGGAAGACAGGAGGCGGGAAGAAAGTGGCGGGAAGAAAGAGGCGGGAAGACAGGGAAGAAATGGCGGGAAGAAGAGGAATCCACAGCAATGATGATTTTTCTGAAAAGAAAAAGATAAAAGGTTCTGAAAATAAAAGAAGATTTGGGGGGGGCCTTTAGTCGCGGTTGGTCTGGCCAACCGCGACTAAAGGTTACCCTTTAGTCGCGGGTCGCCTCCCCACAAATGAATAATTATATGCCAATGACCAATTTGCTGAACTACAAGGTTGAATCTAACTAGATATATGTTTATTGGAAAACAAAACATCCATTCCAGATTGTGAGTTTAGTATGCACTGAGTTGACACTTGGCAGAGCTGCACATCAAACATGACTAGAAAAGAAAGAACTACACATAAACCTTATATTAGCAATTGAATATATTTGAGGAAAACAACTCACAAGGGTATCTCCTTTAGCTTTTGGCCCCCTCAAACCCTTGTATTTTATGTTTTGCCCCCCCCAACATTGAACCAATTTATGTTTTGCCGCCCCGTCTCGCGCTCTACCGCGACACCCTCTCCCACCCCTTCCTCGCCCCCTCCTTTTGCCACCGCCCTTTCGCCACCGCATCCGCCACCGCCCCCCTTCTTCACTTAATTAATTTGTTTTTACTACATGTTTTCAGGACTGACATAATGGCGGACGATAGAGCTGACCCGATTATGGACAACTATGATCCGGACGGTGAAGCACATATGTTCGGCATCATAAACGGCGATATTCTATATGTGCCGACCGGAGAAGAAGAAGATGATATCTCTTCTTATCTGAACCTTGACGGTGAAGATGAAGGGCGCCGTCAGCAAGATGATGCCGAACAAACGTCGATAAACGACGATCTTCAAATGGAAGTAGCAACCACCTCCGGCGCCGAGGTATATATATACATTGCGTATTCTTCTGCTTGTAAGGAGTTACTTGTTTACTCTCCCTCTCCCTATCTCTCACTAAAGCATCTTATATAGTAAAATTAGGAAAGCAATGCCCAGCTTCAGATCTCGCGCTGATCTCGCGCTGTTGCCTCGCCGGTGTTGTTGTTGTCTTCAAGGCGCACACATATTTCAATGCGTACGTGACAAACAACGCTAATATATTGGATTTCAGCTTTGGTACTTTGTTCTATAGTAAGTTGCAAGTTGCAACCACGCAGGCTTAGCAGAGTAATACTACTAGTACTTAGTTAACTGCAATGATATTTAATCAGGCTGTTGAGTTACATACCTAGATTCTAACACTGAGCAGTGATGCTAACGCTAGAATACCCCATATCCATCGATTATCAATCCCATCAAGATGGGTGATTGAGTAGAACAATCAAAACAAAAAAATTAGCACCGGGATGAATAGTACTCCTAATTTTTTTATTGAAAGAAAATAGATCTACTTATATACTCCCTCCATCCTAAAGTTTTTTCTTAGATTTGTCTAGATATGTATGTATCTAGTTATATTTTAGTATTTAGATACCTCCATTTATAGACAAACCTAACCAGCCGCGCCGCCACCCCATACCCCGGCTCAACCTGTCGCGCCGTCGTCGATCTCGACGGCGCGGGCTTTCCGTCTCCCGCGTGCGGCGTCGATCTCGGCGGCGCGGGCTCCATGTGGGAAGGCTCGGCCTCCGGCGCTACGGCCGTCGCGGCGCTCCCGACGGTCCTGTGCTCCCTCCCGCGCTCTCTACCACCCACTGGTGGAAAAACAGGCTTCCGTCCAGCCCCATAAGTCGCGAAGCTGTAGGAACCGCGACTAATGGGACCTTTAGTCGCGGTTCTGGAGGTGAACCGCGACCAAAGGCCTGGGCCCAGGGCGCTCGGTGGCCAGCTGGTGCACGTGAGGGGCTTTAGTCGCGGTTGTCCTGGCCAACCGCGACTAAAGGCCTTCGGGCACCTTTAGTCACAGTTTGCCAGGCCAACCGCAACTAAAGCCCCTCCCCTATATATACCCATCCAGCAGGTAGTGAGAAATGGCGGGAAAAATGGGAGCGGGAAGACAGGAGGCGGGAAGACAGGAGGCGGGAAGAAAGTGGCGGGAAGAAAGAGGCGGGAAGACAGGGAAGAAATGGCGGGAAGAAGAGGAATCCAGAGCAATGATGATTTTTCTGAAAAGAAAAAGATAAAAGGTTCTGAAAATAAAAGAAGATTTGGGGGGGGCCTTTAGTCGCGGTTGGTCTGGCCAACCGCGACTAAAGGTTACCCTTTAGTCGCGGGTCGCCTCCCCACAAATGAATAATTATATGCCAATGACCAATTTGCTGAACTACAAGGTTGAATCTAACTAGATATATGTTTATTGGAAAACAAAACATCCATTCCAGATTGTGAGTTTAGTATGCACTGAGTTGACACTTGGCAGAGCTGCACATCAAACATGACTAGAAAAGAAAGAACTACACATAAACCTTATATTAGCAATTGAATATATTTGAGGAAAACAACTCACAAGGGTATCTCCTTTAGCTTTTGGCCCCCTCAAACCCTTGTATTTTATGTTTTGCCCCCCCCCCCAACATTGAACCAATTTATGTTTTGCCGCCCCGTCTCGCGCTCTACCGCGACACCCTCTCCCACCCCTTCCTCGCCCCCTCCTTTTGCCACCGCCCTTTCGCCACCGCCACCGCCACCGCCCCCCTTCTTCACTTAATTAATTTGTTTTTACTACATGTTTTCAGGACTGACATAATGGCGGACGATAGAGCTGACCCGATTATGGACAACTATGATCCGGACGGTGAAGCACATATGTTCGGCATCATAAACGGCGATATTCTATATGTGCCGACCGGAGAAGAAGAAGATGATATCTCTTCTTATCTGAACCTTGACGGTGAAGATGAAGGGCGCCGTCAGCAAGATGAACAAACGTCGATAAACGACGATCTTCAAATGGAAGTAGCAACCACCTCCGGCGCCGAGGTATATATATACATTGCGTATTCTTCTGCTTGTAAGGAGTTACTTGTTTACTCTCCCTCTCCCTCTCTCTCACTAAAGCATCTTATATAGTAAAATTAGGAAAGCAATGCCCAGCTTCAGATCTCGCGCTGTTGCCTCGCCGGTGTTGTTGTTGTCTTCAAGGCGCACACATATTTCAATGCGTACGTGACAAACAACGCTAATATATTGGATTTCAGCTTTGGTACTTTGTTCTATAGTAAGTTGCAAGTTGCAACCACGCAGGCTTAGCAGAGTAATACTACTAGTACTTAGTTAACTGCAATGATATTTAATTAGGCTGTTGAGTTACATACCTAGATTCTAACACTGAGCAGTGATGCTAACGCTAGAATACCCCATATCCATCGATTATCAATCCCATCAAGATGGGTGATTGAGTAGAACAATCAAAACAAAAAAATTAGCACCGGGATGAATAGTACTCCTAATTTTTTTATTGAAAGAAAATAGATCTACTTATATACTCCCTCCATCCTAAAGTTTTTTCTTAGATTTGTCTAGATATGTATGTATCTAGTTATATTTTAGTATTTAGATACCTCCATTTATAGACAAACCTAACCAGCCGCGCCGCCACCCCATACCCCGGCTCAACCTGTCGCGCCGTCGTCGATCTCGACGGCGCGGGCTTTCCGTCTCCCGCGTGCGGCGTCGATCTCGGCGGCGCGGGCTCCATGTGGGAAGGCTCGGCCTCCGGCGCTACGGCCGTCGCGGCGCTCCCGACGGTCCTGTGCTCCCTCCCGCGCTCTCTACCACCCACTGGTGGAAAAACAGGCTTCCGTCCAGCCCCATAAGTAGCGAAGCTGTAGGAACCGCGACTAATGGGACCTTTAGTCGCGGTTCTGGAGGTGAACCGCGACCAAAGGCCTGGGCCCAGGGCGCTCGGTGGCCAGCTGGTGCACGTGAGGGGCTTTAGTCGCGGTTGTCCTGGCCAACCGCGACTAAAGGCCTTCGGGCACCTTTAGTCACGGTTTGCCAGGCCAACCGCAACTAAAGCCCCTCCCCTATATATACCCATCCAGCAGGTAGTGAGAAATGGCGGGAAAAATGGGAGCGGGAAGACAGGAGGCGGGAAGACAGGAGGCGGGAAGAAAGTGGCGGGAAGAAAGAAGCGGGAAGACAGGGAAGAAATGGCGGGAAGAAGAGGAATCCAGAGCAATGATGATTTTTCTGAAAAGAAAAAGATAAAAGGTTCTGAAAATAAAAGAAGATTTGGGGGGGGCCTTTAGTCGCGGTTGGTCTGGCCAACCGCGACTAAAGGTTACCCTTTAGTCGCGGGTCGCCTCCCCACCCGCGACTAAAGGGGGGGGTCGCGGGAAGGCAAAAAACCCGCCAAAAACCCTTTAGTCACGGTTGGGGAGGCGACCCGCGACTAAAGGGTACCTTTAGTCGCGGGTCTCGTCCCCAACCGCGACTAAAGGGGGGGGCTATAAATACAGTGCGGGTCGCCTCCCCTGCCGCCGTCTTCTCCATCTCTCTCGTCTTCTCCGATTCCAACCGTCGCGCGCGCGCCGAAGGCCTGCCGCCGCCGTCGCCCTCGCCCTCGTCGACGCCGCCCGCCGTCGCCCTCGCCGTCGTCGTCGCCCTCGCCGTCGTCGCCGCCGTCGCCGCCCTCGCCGTCGCGGTTGGTTCCTTTCATCTTTCCCGCGCCGCGCGCCCGCCTTCCTCGCTTCCTTGGAAGAACGTCTTGGAAGAACGAACGTCGATCTTGGAAGAACGAACGTCGATCTTGAACATCTTGGAGAAACTCTTACTCACATGCCTTCCTTCGAATGAGACCCCTACGGAGTCCAGAAAATGTCTCACTCACATGCCTTCCTTCGAATGAGACCCCGGCGGAGTCCAGAAAAAGTCTTACTTGGAAAGGAGCTAGACTAATTGACTGCACAAGAGTCACACAATGTTTGGAACAAGCGACATCAGTCTTTGAGATCATTGTAATATTTGATTTCACACCCCAAAAGAAATTTATTGGTCAATACATGTTTTTCCTATCTAGATTGTACCAACCGAGTTTACGATTGGAGGATAATTCCAAGCCAATGAATAATTTTCTTAACTACGAGGTTAAATCTTTGCATGAGTTCAGATCCCACTTTGGTTTTTTATTGCATGACCATTTACACATACATTGTTGGAAGAGTCGCAAAATAATTATATGCCAATGACCAATTTGCTGAACTACAAGGTTGAATCTAACTAGATATATGTTTATTGGAAAACAAAACATCCATTCCAGATTGTGAGTTTAGTATGCACTGAGTTGACACTTGGCAGAGCTGCACATCAAACATGACTAGAAAAGAAAGAACTACACATAAACCTTATATTAGCAATTGAATATATTTGAGGAAAACAACTCACAAGGGTATCTCCTTTAGCTTTTGGCCCCCTCAAACCCTTGTATTTTATGTTTTGCCCCCCCAACATTGAACCAATTTATGTTTTGCCGCCCCGTCTCGCGCTCTACCGCGACACCCTCTCCCACCCCTTCCTCGCCCCCTCCTTTTGCCACCGCCCTTTCGCCACCGCCACCGCCACCGCCCCCCTTCTTCACTTAATTAATTTGTTTTTACTACATGTTTTCAGGACTGACATAATGGCGGACGATAGAGCTGACCCGATTATGGACAACTATGATCCGGACGGTGAAGCACATATGTTCGGCATCATAAACGGCGATATTCTATATGTGCCGACCGGAGAAGAAGAAGATGATATCTCTTCTTATCTGAACCTTGACGGTGAAGATGAAGGGCGCCGTCAGCAAGATGAACAAACGTCGATAAACGACGATCTTCAAATGGAAGTAGCAACCACCTCCGGCGCCGAGGTATATATATACATTGCGTATTCTTCTGCTTGTAAGGAGTTACTTGTTTACTCTCCCTCTCCCTCTCTCTCACTAAAGCATCTTATATAGTAAAATTAGGAAAGCAATGCCCAGCTTCAGATCTCGCGCTGATCTCGCGCTGTTGCCTCGCCGGTGTTGTTGTTGTCTTCAAGGTGCACACATATTTCAATGCGTACGTGACAAACAACGCTAATATATTGGATTTGAGCTTTGGTACTTTGTTCTATAGTAAGTTGCAAGTTGCAACCACGCAGGCTTAGCAGAGTAATACTACTAGTACTTAGTTAACTGCAATGATATTTAATCAGGCTGTTGAGTTACATACCTAGATTCTAACACTGAGCAGTGATGCTAACGCTAGAATACCCCATATCCATCGATTATCAATCCCATCAAGATGGGTGATTGAGTAGAACAATCAAAACAAAAAAATTAGCACCGGGATGAATAGTACTCCTAATTTTTTTATTGAAAGAAAATAGATCTACTTATATACTCCCTCCATCCTAAAGTTTTTTCTTAGATTTGTCTAGATATGTATGTATCTAGTTATATTTTAGTATTTAGATACCTCCATTTATAGACAAACCTAACCAGCCGCGCCGCCACCCCATACCCCGGCTCAACCTGTCGCGCCGTCGTCGATCTCGACGGCGCGGGCTTTCCGTCTCCCGCGTGCGGCGTCGATCTCGGCGGCGCGGGCTCCATGTGGGAAGGCTCGGCCTCCGGCGCTACGGCCGTCGCGGCGCTCCCGACGGTCCTGTGCTCCCTCCCGCGCTCTCTACCACCCACTGGTGGAAAAACAGGCTTCCGTCCAGCCCCATAAGTCGCGAAGCTGTAGGAACCGCGACTAATGGGACCTTTAGTCGCGGTTCTGGAGGTGAACCGCGACCAAAGGCCTAGGCCCAGGGCGCTCGGTGGCCAGCTGGTGCACGTGAGGGGCTTTAGTCGCGGTTGTCCTGGCCAACCGCGACTAAAGGCCTTCGGGCACCTTTAGTCACGGTTTGCCAGGCCAACCGCAACTAAAGCCCCTCCCCTATATATACCCATCCAGCAGGTAGTGAGAAATGGCGGGAAAAATGGGAGCGGGAAGACAGGAGGCGGGAACACAGGAGGCGGGAAGAAAGTGGCGGGAAGAAAGAGGCGGGAAAACAGGGAAGAAATGGCGGGAAGAAGAGGAATCCAGAGCAATGATGATTTTTCTGAAAAGAAAAAGATAAAAGGTTCTGAAAATAAAAGAAGATTTGGGGGGGGGGCCTTTAGTCGCGGTTGGTCTGGCCAACCGCGACTAAAGGTTACCCTTTAGTCGCGGGTCGCCTCCCCACAAATGAATAATTATATGCCAATGACCAATTTGCTGAACTACAAGGTTGAATCTAACTAGATATATGTTTATTGGAAAACAAAACATCCATTCCAGATTGTGAGTTTAGTATGCACTGAGTTGACACTTGGCAGAGCTGCACATCAAACATGACTAGAAAAGAAAGAACTACACATAAACCTTATATTAGCAATTGAATATATTTGAGGAAAACAACTCACAAGGGTATCTCCTTTAGCTTTTGGCCCCCTCAAACCCTTGTATTTTATGTTTTGCCCCCCCCAACATTGAACCAATTTATGTTTTGCCGCCCCGTCTCGCGCTCTACCGCGACACCCTCTCCCACCCCTTCCTCGCCCCCTCCTTTTGCCACCGCCCTTTCGCCACCGCCACCGCCACCGCCCCCCTTCTTCACTTAATTAATTTGTTTTTACTACATGTTTTCAGGACTGACATAATGGCGGACGATAGAGCTGACCCGATTATGGACAACTATGATCCGGACGGTGAAGCACATATGTTCGGCATCATAAACGGCGATATTCTATATGTGCCGACCGGAGAAGAAGAAGATGATATCTCTTCTTATCTGAACCTTGACGGTGAAGATGAAGGGCGCCGTCAGCAAGATGAACAAACGTCGATAAACGACGATCTTCAAATGGAAGTAGCAACCACCTCCGGCGCCGAGGTATATATATACATTGCGTATTCTTCTGCTTGTAAGGAGTTACTTGTTTACTCTCCCTCTCCCTCTCTCTCACTAAAGCATCTTATATAGTAAAATTAGGAAAGCAATGCCCAGCTTCAGATCTCGCGCTGATCTCGCGCTGTTGCCTCGCCGGTGTTGTTGTTGTCTTCAAGGCGCACACATATTTCAATGCGTACGTGACAAACAACGCTAATATATTGGATTTCAGCTTTGGTACTTTGTTCTATAGTAAGTTGCAAGTTGCAACCACGCAGGCTTAGCAGAGTAATACTACTAGTACTTAGTTAACTGCAATGATATTTAATTAGGCTGTTGAGTTACATACCTAGATTCTAACACTGAGCAGTGATGCTAACGCTAGAATACCCCATATCCATCGATTATCAATCCCATCAAGATGGGTGATTGAGTAGAACAATCAAAACAAAAAAATTAGCACCGGGATGAATAGTACTCCTAATTTTTTTATTGAAAGAAAATAGATCTACTTATATACTCCCTCCATCCTAAAGTTTTTTCTTAGATTTGTCTAGATATGTATGTATCTAGTTATATTTTAGTATTTAGATACCTCCATTTATAGACAAACCTAACCAGCCGCGCCGCCACCCCATACCCCGGCTCAACCTGTCGCGCCGTCGTCGATCTCGACGGCGCGGGCTTTCCGTCTCCCGCGTGCGGCGTCGATCTCGGCGGCGCGGGCTCCATGTGGGAAGGCTCGGCCTCCGGCGCTACGGCCGTCGCGGCGCTCCCGACGGTCCTGTGCTCCCTCCCGCGCTCTCTACCACCCACTGGTGGAAAAACAGGCTTCCGTCCAGCCCCATAAGTAGCGAAGCTGTAGGAACCGCGACTAATGGGACCTTTAGTCGCGGTTCTGGAGGTGAACCGCGACCAAAGGCCTGGGCCCAGGGCGCTCGGTGGCCAGCTGGTGCACGTGAGGGGCTTTAGTCGCGGTTGTCCTGGCCAACCGCGACTAAAGGCCTTCGGGCACCTTTAGTCACGGTTTGCCAGGCCAACCGCAACTAAAGCCCCTCCCCTATATATACCCATCCAGCAGGTAGTGAGAAATGGCGGGAAAAATGGGAGCGGGAAGACAGGAGGCGGGAAGACAGGAGGCGGGAAGAAAGTGGCGGGAAGAAAGAAGCGGGAAGACAGGGAAGAAATGGCGGGAAGAAGAGGAATCCAGAGCAATGATGATTTTTCTGAAAAGAAAAAGATAAAAGGTTCTGAAAATAAAAGAAGATTTGGGGGGGGCCTTTAGTCGCGGTTGGTCTGGCCAACCGCGACTAAAGGTTACCCTTTAGTCGCGGGTCGCCTCCCCACCCGCGACTAAAGGGGGGGGTCGCGGGAAGGCAAAAAACCCGCCAAAAACCCTTTAGTCACGGTTGGGGAGGCGACCCGCGACTAAAGGGTACCTTTAGTCGCGGGTCTCGTCCCCAACCGCGACTAAAGGGGGGGGCTATAAATACAGTGCGGGTCGCCTCCCCTGCCGCCGTCTTCTCCATCTCTCTCGTCTTCTCCGATTCCAACCGTCGCGCGCGCGCCGAAGGCCTGCCGCCGCCGTCGCCCTCGCCCTCGTCGACGCCGCCCGCCGTCGCCCTCGCCGTCGTCGTCGCCCTCGCCGTCGTCGCCGCCGTCGCCGCCCTCGCCGTCGCGGTTGGTTCCTTTCATCTTTCCCGCGCCGCGCGCCCGCCTTCCTCGCTTCCTTGGAAGAACGTCTTGGAAGAACGAACGTCGATCTTGGAAGAACGAACGTCGATCTTGAACGTCTTGGAGAAACTCTTACTCACATGCCTTCCTTCGAATGAGACCCCTACGGAGTCCAGAAAATGTCTCACTCACATGCCTTCCTTCGAATGAGACCCCGGCGGAGTCCAGAAAAAGTCTTACTTGGAAAGGAGCTAGACTAATTGACTGCACAAGAGTCACACAATGTTTGGAACAAGCGACATCAGTCTTTGAGATCATTGTAATATTTGATTTCACACCCCAAAAGAAATTTATTGGTCAATACATGTTTTTCCTATCTAGATTGTACCAACCGAGTTTACGATTGGAGGATAATTCCAAGCCAATGAATAATTTTCTTAACTACGAGGTTAAATCTTTGCATGAGTTCAGATCCCACTTTGGTTTTTTATTGCATGACCATTTACACATACATTGTTGGAAGAGTCGCAAAATAATTATATGCCAATGACCAATTTGCTGAACTACAAGGTTGAATCTAACTAGATATATGTTTATTGGAAAACAAAACATGCATTCCAGATTGTGAGTTTAGTATGCACTGAGTTGACACTTGGCAGAGCTGCACATCAAACATGACTAGAAAAGAAAGAACTACACATAAACCTTATATTAGCAATTGAATATATTTGAGGAAAACAACTCACAAGGGTATCTCCTTTAGCTTTTGGCCCCCTCAAACCCTTGTATTTTATGTTTTGCCCCCCCAACATTGAACCAATTTATGTTTTGCCGCCCCGTCTCGCGCTCTACCGCGACACCCTCTCCCACCCCTTCCTCGCCCCCTCCTTTTGCCACCGCCCTTTCGCCACCGCCACCGCCACCGCCCCCCTTCTTCACTTAATTAATTTGTTTTTACTACATGTTTTCAGGACTGACATAATGGCGGACGATAGAGCTGACCCGATTATGGACAACTATGATCCGGACGGTGAAGCACATATGTTCGGCATCATAAACGGCGATATTCTATATGTGCCGACCGGAGAAGAAGAAGATGATATCTCTTCTTATCTGAACCTTGACGGTGAAGATGAAGGGCGCCGTCAGCAAGATGAACAAACGTCGATAAACGACGATCTTCAAATGGAAGTAGCAACCACCTCCGGCGCCGAGGTATATATATACATTGCGTATTCTTCTGCTTGTAAGGAGTTACTTGTTTACTCTCCCTCTCCCTCTCTCTCACTAAAGCATCTTATATAGTAAAATTAGGAAAGCAATGCCCAGCTTCAGATCTCGCGCTGATCTCGCGCTGTTGCCTCGCCGGTGTTGTTGTTGTCTTCAAGGTGCACACATATTTCAATGCGTACGTGACAAACAACGCTAATATATTGGATTTCAGCTTTGGTACTTTGTTCTATAGTAAGTTGCAAGTTGCAACCACGCAGGCTTAGCAGAGTAATACTACTAGTACTTAGTTAACTGCAATGATATTTAATCAGGCTGTTGAGTTACATACCTAGATTCTAACACTGAGCAGTGATGCTAACGCTAGAATACCCCATATCCATCGATTATCAATCCCATCAAGATGGGTGATTGAGTAGAACAATCAAAACAAAAAAATTAGCACCGGGATGAATAGTACTCCTAATTTTTTTATTGAAAGAAAATAGATCTACTTATATACTCCCTCCATCCTAAAGTTTTTTCTTAGATTTGTCTAGATATGTATGTATCTAGTTATATTTTAGTATTTAGATACCTCCATTTATAGACAAACCTAACCAGCCGCGCCGCCACCCCATACCCCGGCTCAACCTGTCGCGCCGTCGTCGATCTCGACGGCGCGGGCTTTCCGTCTCCCGCGTGCGGCGTCGATCTCGGCGGCGCGGGCTCCATGTGGGAAGGCTCGGCCTCCGGCGCTACGGCCGTCGCGGCGCTCCCGACGGTCCTGTGCTCCCTCCCGCGCTCTCTACCACCCACTGGTGGAAAAACAGGCTTCCGTCCAGCCCCATAAGTCGCGAAGCTGTAGGAACCGCGACTAATGGGACCTTTAGTCGCGGTTCTGGAGGTGAACCGCGACCAAAGGCCTGGGCCCAGGGCGCTCGGTGGCCAGCTGGTGCACGTGAGGGGCTTTAGTCGCGGTTGTCCTGGCCAACCGCGACTAAAGGCCTTCGGGCACCTTTAGTCACGGTTTGCCAGGCCAACCGCAACTAAAGCCCCTCCCCTATATATACCCATCCAGCAGGTAGTGAGAAATGGCGGGAAAAATGGGAGCGGGAAGACAGGAGGCGGGAACACAGGAGGCGGGAAGAAAGTGGCGGGAAGAAAGAGGCGGGAAAACAGGGAAGAAATGGCGGGAAGAAGAGGAATCCAGAGCAATGATGATTTTTCTGAAAAGAAAAAGATAAAAGGTTCTGAAAATAAAAGAAGATTTGGGGGGGGCCTTTAGTCGCGGTTGGTCTGGCCAACCGCGACTAAAGGTTACCCTTTAGTCGCGGGTCGCCTCCCCACCCGCGACTAAAGGGGGGGGGGCGCGGGAAGGCAAAAAACCCGCCAAAAACCCTTTAGTCGCGGTTGGGGAGGCTACCCGCGACTAAAGGGTACCTTTAGTCGCGGGTCTCGTCCCCAACCGCGACTAAAGGGGGGGGCTATAAATACAGTGCGGGTCGCCTCCCCTGCCGCCGTCTTCTCCATCTCTCCCGTCTTCTCCGATTCCAACCGTCGCGCGCGCGCCGAAGGCTTGCCGCCGCCGTCGCCCTCGCCCTCGTCGACGCCGCCCGCCGTCGCCCTCGCCGTCGTCGTCGCCCTCGCCGTCGTCGCCGCCGTCGCCGCCCTCGCCGTCGCGGTTGGTTCCTTTCATCTTTCCCGCGCCGCGCGCCCGCCTTCCTCGCTTCCTTGGAAGAACGTCTTGGAAGAACGAACGTCGATCTTGGAAGAACGAACGTCGATCTTGAACGTCTTGGAGAAACTCTTACTCACATGCCTTCCTTCGAATGAGACCCCTACGGAGTCCAGAAAATGTCTCACTCACATGCCTTCCTTCGAATGAGACCCCGGCGGAGTCCAGAAAAAGTCTTACTTGGAAAGGAGCTAGACTAATTGACTGCACAAGAGTCACACAATGTTTGGAACAAGCGACATCAGTCTTTGAGATCATTGTAATATTTGATTTCACACCCCAAAAGAAATTTATTGGTCAATACATGTTTTTCCTATCTAGATTGTACCAACCGAGTTTACGATTGGAGGATAATTCCAAGCCAATGAATAATTTTCTTAACTACGAGGTTAAATCTTTGCATGAGTTCAGATCCCACTTTGGTTTTTTATTGCATGACCATTTACACATACATTGTTGGAAGAGTCGCAAAATAATTATATGCCAATGACCAATTTGCTGAACTACAAGGTTGAATCTAACTAGATATATGTTTATTGGAAAACAAAACATCCATTCCAGATTGTGAGTTTAGTATGCACTGAGTTGACACTTGGCAGAGCTGCACATCAAACATGACTAGAAAAGAAAGAACTACACATAAACCTTATATTAGCAATTGAATATATTTGAGGAAAACAACTCACAAGGGTATCTCCTTTAGCTTTTGGCCCCCTCAAACCCTTGTATTTTATGTTTTGCCCCCCCCAACATTGAACCAATTTATGTTTTGCCGCCCCGTCTCGCGCTCTACCGCGACACCCTCTCCCACCCCTTCCTCGCCCCCTCCTTTTGCCACCGCCCTTTCGCCACCGCCACCGCCACCGCCCCCCTTCTTCACTTAATTAATTTGTTTTTACTACATGTTTTCAGGACTGACATAATGGCGGACGATAGAGCTGACCCGATTATGGACAACTATGATCCGGACGGTGAAGCACATATGTTCGGCATCATAAACGGCGATATTCTATATGTGCCGACCGGAGAAGAAGAAGATGATATCTCTTCTTATCTGAACCTTGACGGTGAAGATGAAGGGCGCCGTCAGCAAGATGATGCCGAACAAACGTCGATAAACGACGATCTTCAAATGGAAGTAGCAACCACCTCCGGCGCCGAGGTATATATATACATTGCGTATTCTTCTGCTTGTAAGGAGTTACTTGTTTACTCTCCCTCTCCCTCTCTCTCACTAAAGCATCTTATATAGTAAAATTAGGAAAGCAATGCCCAGCTTCAGATCTCGCGCTGATCTCGCGCTGTTGCCTCGCCGGTGTTGTTGTTGTCTTCAAGGCGCACACATATTTCAATGCGTACGTGACAAACAACGCTAATATATTGGATTTCAGCTTTGGTACTTTGTTCTATAGTAAGTTGCAAGTTGCAACCACGCATGCTTAGCAGAGTAATACTACTAGTACTTAGTTAACTGCAATGATATTTAATCAGGCTGTTGAGTTACATACCTAGATTCTAACACTGAGCAGTGATGCTAACGCTAGAATACCCCATATCCATCGATTATCAATCCCATCAAGATGGGTGATTGAGTAGAACAATCAAAACAAAAAAATTAGCACCGGGATGAATAGTACTCCTAATTTTTTTATTGAAAGAAAATAGATCTACTTATATACTCCCTCCATCCTAAAGTTTTTTCTTAGATTTGTCTAGATATGTATGTATCTAGTTATATTTTAGTATTTAGATACCTCCATTTATAGACAAACCTAACCAGCCGCGCCGCCACCCCATACCCCGGCTCAACCTGTCGCGCCGTCGTCGATCTCGACGGCGCGGGCTTTCCGTCTCCCGCGTGCGGCGTCGATCTCGGCGGCGCGGGCTCCATGTGGGAAGGCTCGGCCTCCGGCGCTACGGCCGTCGCGGCGCTCCCGACGGTCCTGTGCTCCCTCCCGCGCTCTCTACCACCCACTGGTGGAAAAACAGGCTTCCGTCCAACCCCATAAGTCGCGAAGCTGTAGGAACCGCGACTAATGGGACCTTTAGTCGCGGTTCTGGAGGTGAACCGCGACCAAAGGCCTGGGCCCAGGGCGCTCGGTGGCCAGCTGGTGCACGTGAGGGGCTTTAGTCGCGGTTGTCCTAGCCAACCGCGACTAAAGGCCTTCGGGCACCTTTAGTCACGGTTTGCCAGGCCAACCGCAACTAAAGCCCCTCCCCTATATATACCCATCCAGCAGGTAGTGAGAAATGGCGGGAAAAATGGGAGCGGGAAGACAGGAGGCGGGAAGACAGGAGGCGGGAAGAAAGTGGCGGGAAGAAAGAGGCGGGAAGACAGGGAAGAAATGGCGGGAAGAAGAGGAATCCAGAGCAATGATGATTTTTCTGAAAAGAAAAAGATAAAAGGTTCTAAAAATAAAAGAAGATTTGGGGGGGGCCTTTAGTCGCGGTTGGTCTGGCCAACCGCGACTAAAGGTTACCCTTTAGTCGCGGGTCGCCTCCCCACAAATGAATAATTATATGCCAATGACCAATTTGCTGAACTACAAGGTTGAATCTAACTAGATATATGTTTATTGGAAAACAAAACATCCATTCCAGATTGTGAGTTTAGTATGCACTGAGTTGACACTTGGCAGAGCTGCACATCAAACATGACTAGAAAAGAAAGAACTACACATAAACCTTATATTAGCAATTGAATATATTTGAGGAAAACAACTCACAAGGGTATCTCCTTTAGCTTTTGGCCCCCTCAAACCCTTGTATTTTATGTTTTGCCCCCCCCAACATTGAACCAATTTATGTTTTGCCGCCCCGTCTCGCGCTCTACCGCGACACCCTCTCCCACCCCTTCCTCGCCCCCTCCTTTTGCCACCTCCCTTTCGCCACCGCCACCGCCACCGCCCCCCTTCTTCACTTAATTAATTTGTTTTTACTACATGTTTTTAGGACTGACATAATGGCGGACGATAGAGCTGACCCGATTATGGACAACAATGATCCGGACGGTGAAGCACATATGTTCGGCATCATAAACGGCGATATTCTATATGTGCCGACCGGAGAAGAAGAAGATGATATCTCTTCTTATCTGAACCTTGACGGTGAAGATGAAGGGCGCCGTCAGCAAGATGAACAAACGTCGATAAACGACGATCTTCAAATGGAAGTAGCAACCACCTCTGGCGCCGAGGTATATATATACATTGCGTATTCTTCTGCTTGTAAGGAGTTACTTGTTTACTCTCCCTCTCCCTCTCTCTCACTAAAGCATCTTATATAGTAAAATTAGGAAAGCAATGCCCAGCTTCAGATCTCGCGCTGATCTCGCGCTGTTGCCTCGCCGGTGTTGTTGTTGTCTTCAAGGCGCACACATATTTCAATGCGTACGTGACAAACAACGCTAATATATTGGATTTCAGCTTTGGTACTTTGTTCTATAGTAAGTTGCAAGTTGCAACCACGCAGGCTTAGCAGAGTAATACTACTAGTACTTAGTTAACTGCAATGATATTTAATCAGGCTGTTGAGTTACATACCTAGATTCTAACACTGAGCAGTGATGCTAACGCTAGAATACCCCATATCCATCGATTATCAATCCCATCAAGATGGGTGATTGAGTAGAACAATCAAAACAAAAAAATTAGCACCGGGATGAATAGTACTCCTAATTTTTTTATTGAAAGAAAATAGATCTACTTATATACTCCCTCCATCCTAAAGTTTTAACTTAGATTTGTCTAGATATGTATGTATCTAGTTATATTTTAGTATTTAGATACCTCCATTTATAGACAAACCTAACCAGCCGCGCCGCCACCCCATACCCCGGCTCAACCTGTCGCGCCGTCGTCGATCTCGACGGCGCGGGCTTTCCGTCTCCCGCGTGCGGCGTCGATCTCGGCGGCGCGGGCTCCATGTGGGAAGGCTCGGCCTCCGGCGCTACGGCCGTCGCGGCGCTCCCGACGGTCCTGTGCTCCCTCCCGCGCTCTCTACCACCCACTGGTGGAAAAACTGGCTTCCGTCCAGCCCCATAAGTCGCGAAGCTGTAGGAACCGCGACTAATGGGACCTTTAGTCGCGGTTCTGGAGGTGAACCGCGACCAAAGGCCTGGGCCCAGGGCGCTCGGTGGCCAGCTGGTGCACGTGAGGGGCTTTAGTCGCGGTTGTCCTGGCCAACCGCGACTAAAGGCCTTCGGGCACCTTTAGTCACGGTTTGCCAGGCCAACCGCAACTAAAGCCCCTCCCCTGTATATACCCATCCAGCAGGTAGTGAGAAATGGCGGGAAAAATGGGAGCGGGAAGACAGGAGGCGGGAAGACAGGAGGCGGGAAGAAAGTGGCGGGAAGAAAGAGGCGGGAAGACAGGGAAGAAATGGCGGGAAGAAGAGGAATCCAGAGCAATGATGATTTTTCTGAAAAGAAAAAGATAAAAGGTTCTGAAAATAAAAGAAGATTTGGGGGGGGCCTTTAGTCGCGGTTGGTCTGGCCAACCGCGACTAAAGGTTACCCTTTAGTCGCGGGTCGCCTCCCCACAAATGAATAATTATATGCCAATGACCAATTTGCTGAACTACAAGGTTGAATCTAACTAGATATATGTTTATTGGAAAACAAGACATCCATTCCAGATTGTGAGTTTAGTATGCACTGAGTTGACACTTGGCAGAGCTGCACATCAAACATGACTAGAAAAGAAAGAACTACACATAAACCTTATATTAGCAATTGAATATATTTGAGGAAAACAACTCACAAGGGTATCTCCTTTAGCTTTTGGCCCCCTCAAACCCTTGTATTTTATGTTTTGCCCCCCCCCAACATTGAACCAATTTATGTTTTGCCGCCCCGTCTCGCGCTCTACCGCGACACCCTCTCCCACCCCTTCCTCGCCCCCTCCTTTTGCCACCGCCCTTTCGCCACCGCCACCGCCACCGCCCCCCTTCTTCACTTAATTAATTTGTTTTTACTACATGTTTTCAGGACTGACATAATGGCGGACGATAGAGCTGACCCGATTATGGACAACTATGATCCGGACGGTGAAGCACATATGTTCGGCATCATAAACGGCGATATTCTATATGTGCCGACCGGAGAAGAAGAAGATGATATCTCTTCTTATCTGAACCTTGACGGTGAAGATGAAGGGCGCCGTCAGCAAGATGAACAAACGTCGATAAACGACGATCTTCAAATGGAAGTAGCAACCACCTCCGGCGCCGAGGTATATATATACATTGCGTATTCTTCTGCTTGTAAGGAGTTACTTGTTTACTCTCCCTCTCCCTCTCTCTCACTAAAGCATCTTATATAGTAAAATTAGGAAAGCAATGCCCAGCTTCAGATCTCGCGCTGATCTCGCGCTGTTGCCTCGCCGGTGTTGTTGTTGTCTTCAAGGCGCACACATATTTCAATGCGTACGTGACAAACAACGCTAATATATTGGATTTCAGCTTTGGTACTTTGTTCTATAGTAAGTTGCAAGTTGCAACCACGCAGGCTTAGCAGAGTAATACTACTAGTACTTAGTTAACTGCAATGATATTTAATCAGGCTGTTGAGTTACATACCTAGATTCTAACACTGAGCAGTGATGCTAACGCTAGAATACCCCATATCCATCGATTATCAATCCCATCAAGATGGGTGATTGAGTAGAACAATCAAAACAAAAAAATTAGCACCGGGATGAATAGTACTCCTAATTTTTTTATTGAAAGAAAATAGATCTACTTATATACTCCCTCCATCCTAAAGTTTTTTCTTAGATTTGTCTAGATATGTATGTATCTAGTTATATTTTAGTATTTAGATACCTCCATTTATAGACAAACCTAACCAGCCGCGCCGCCACCCCATACCCCGGCTCAACCTGTCGCGCCGTCGTCGATCTCGACGGCGCGGGCTTTCCGTCTCCCGCGTGCGGCGTCGATCTCGGCGGCGCGGGCTCCATGTGGGAAGGCTCGGCCTCCGGCGCTACGGCCGTCGCGGCGCTCCCGACGGTCCTGTGCTCCCTCCCGCGCTCTCTACCACCCACTGGTGGAAAAACAGGCTTCCGTCCAGCCCCATAAGTCGCGAAGCTGTAGGAACCGCGACTAATGGGACCTTTAGTCGCGGTTCTGGAGGTGAACCGCGACCAAAGGCCTGGGCCCAGGGCGCTCGGTGGCCAGCTGGTGCACGTGAGGGGCTTTAGTCGCGGTTGTCCTGGCCAACCGCGACTAAAGGCCTTCGGGCACCTTTAGTCACGGTTTGCCAGGCCAACCGCAACTAAAGCCCCTCCCCTATATATACCCATCCAGCAGGTAGTGAGAAATGGCGGGAAAAATGGGAGCGGGAAGACAGGAGGCGGGAAGACAGGAGGCGGGAAGAAAGTGGCGGGAAGAAAGAGGCGGGAAGACAGGGAAGAAATGGCGGGAAGAAGAGGAATCCAGAGCAATGATGATTTTTCTGAAAAGAAAAAGATAAAAGGTTCTGAAAATAAAAGAAGATTTGGGGGGGGCCTTTAGTCGCGGTTGGTCTGGCCAACCGCGACTAAAGGTTACCCTTTAGTCGCGGGTCGCCTCCCCACCCGCGACTAAAGGGGGGGGCGCGGGAAGGCAAAAAACCCGCCAAAAACCCTTTAGTTGCGGTTGGGGAGGCGACCCGCGACTAAAGGGTACCTTTAGTCGCGGGTCTCGTCCCCAACCGCGACTAAAGGGGGGGGCTATAAATACAGTGCGGGTCGCCTCCCCTGCCGCCGTCTTCTCCATCTCTCTCGTCTTCTCCGATTCCAACCGTCGCGCGCGCGCCGAAGGCCTGCCGCCGCCGTCGCCCTCGCCCTCGTCGACGCCGCCCGCCGTCGCCCTCGCCGTCGTCGTCGCCCTCGCCGTCGTCGCCGCCGTCGCCGCCCTCGCCGTCGCGGTTGGTTCCTTTCATCTTTCCCGCGCCGCGCGCCCGCCTTCCTCGCTTCCTTGGAAGAACGTCTTGGAAGAACGAACGTCGATCTTGGAAGAACGAACGTCGATCTTGAACGTCTTGGAGAAACTCTTACTCACATGCCTTCCTTCGAATGAGACCCCTACGGAGTCCAGAAAATGTCTCACTCACATGCCTTCCTTCGAATGAGACCCCGGCGGAGTCCAGAAAAAGTCTTACTTGGAAAGGAGCTAGACTAATTGACTGCACAAGAGTCACACAATGTTTGGAACAAGCGACATCAGTCTTTGAGATCATTGTAATATTTGATTTCACACCCCAAAAGAAATTTATTGGTCAATACATGTTTTTCCTATCTAGATTGTACCAACCGAGTTTACGATTGGAGGATAATTCCAAGCCAATGAATAATTTTCTTAACTACGAGGTTAAATCTTTGCATGAGTTCAGATCCCACTTTGGTTTTTTATTGCATGACCATTTACACATACATTGTTGGAAGAGTCGCAAAATAATTATATGCCAATGACCAATTTGCTGAACTACAAGGTTGAATCTAACTAGATATATGTTTATTGGAAAACAAAACATCCATTCCAGATTGTGAGTTTAGTATGCACTGAGTTGACACTTGGCAGAGCTGCACATCAAACATGACTAGAAAAGAAAGAACTACACATAAACCTTATATTAGCAATTGAATATATTTGAGGAAAACAACTCACAAGGGTATCTCCTTTAGCTTTTGGCCCCCTCAAACCCTTGTATTTTATGTTTTGCCCCCCCCCAACATTGAACCAATTTATGTTTTGCCGCCCCGTCTCGCGCTCTACCGCGACACCCTCTCCCACCCCTTCCTCGCCCCCTCCTTTTGCCACCGCCCTTTCGCCACCGCCACCGCCACCGCCCCCCTTCTTCACTTAATTAATTTGTTTTTACTACATGTTTTCAGGACTGACATAATGGCGGACGATAGAGCTGACCCGATTATGGACAACTATGATCCGGACGGTGAAGCACATATGTTCGGCATCATAAACGGCGATATTCTATATGTGCCGACCGGAGAAGAAGAAGATGATATCTCTTCTTATCTGAACCTTGACGGTGAAGATGAAGGGCGCCGTCAGCAAGATGAACAAACGTCGATAAACGACGATCTTCAAATGGAAGTAGCAACCACCTCCGGCGCCGAGGTATATATATACATTGCGTATTCTTCTGCTTGTAAGGAGTTACTTGTTTACTCTCCCTCTCCCTCTCTCTCACTAAAGCATCTTATATAGTAAAATTAGGAAAGCAATGCCCAGCTTCAGATCTCGCGCTGATCTCGCGCTCTTGCCTCGCCGGTGTTGTTGTTGTCTTCAAGGCGCACACATATTTCAATGCGTACGTGACAAACAACGCTAATATATTGGATATCAGCTTTGGTACTTTGTTCTATAGTAAGTTGCAAGTTGCAACCACGCAGGCTTAGCAGAGTAATACTACTAGTACTTAGTTAACTGCAATGATATTTAATCAGGCTGTTGAGTTACATACCTAGATTCTAACACTGAGCAGTGATGCTAACGCTAGAATACCCCATATCCATCGATTATCAATCCCATCAAGATGGGTGATTGAGTAGAACAATCAAAACAAAAAAATTAGCACCGGGATGAATAGTACTCCTAATTTTTTTATTGAAAGAAAATAGATCTACTTATATACTCCCTCCATCCTAAAGTTTTTTCTTAGATTTGTCTAGATATGTATGTATCTAGTTATATTTTAGTATTTAGATACCTCCATTTATAGACAAACCTAACCAGCCGCGCCGCCACCCCATACCCCGGCTCAACCTGTCGCGCCGTCGTCGATCTCGACGGCGCGGGCTTTCCGTCTCCCGCGTGCGGCGTCGATCTCGGCGGCGCGGGCTCCATGTGGGAAGGCTCGGCCTCCGGCGCTACGGCCGTCGCGGCGCTCCCGACGGTCCTGTGCTCCCTCCCGCGCTCTCTACCACCCACTGGTGGAAAAACAGGCTTCCGTCCAGCCCCATAAGTCGCGAAGCTGTAGGAACCGCGACTAATGGGACCTTTAGTCGCGGTTCTGGAGGTGAACCGCGACCAAAGGCCTGGGCCCAGGGCGCTCGGTGGCCAGCTGGTGCACGTGAGGGGCTTTAGTCGCGGTTGTCCTGGCCAACCGCGACTAAAGGCCTTCGGGCACCTTTAGTCACGGTTTGCCAGGCCAACCGCAACTAAAGCCCCTCCCCTATATATACCCATCCAGCAGGTAGTGAGAAATGGCGGGAAAAATGGGAGCGGGAAGACAGGAGGCGGGAAGACAGGAGGCGGGAAGAAAGTGGCGGGAAGAAAGAGGCGGGAAGACAGGGAAGAAATGGCGGGAAGAAGAGGAATCCAGAGCAATGATGATTTTTCTGAAAAGAAAAAGATAAAAGGTTCTGAAAATAAAAGAAGATTTGGGGGGGGCCTTTAGTCGCGGTTGGTCTGGCCAACCGCGACTAAAGGTTACCCTTTAGTCGCGGGTCGCCTCCCCACCCGCGACTAAAGGGGGGGGGGGCGCGGGAAGGCAAAAAACCCGCCAAAAACCCTTTAGTCGCGGTTGGGGAGGCGACCCGCGACTAAAGGGTACCTTTAGTCGCGGGTCTCGTCCCCAACCGCGACTAAAGGGGGGGGCTATAAATACAGTGCGGGTCGCCTCCCCTGCCGCCGTCTTCTCCATCTCTCTCGTCTTCTCCGATTCCAACCGTCGCGCGCGCGCCGAAGGCCTGCCGCCGCCGTCGCCCTCGCCCTCGTCGACGCCGCCCGCCGTCGCCCTCGCCGTCGTCGTCGCCCTCGCCGTCGTCGCCGCCGTCGCCGCCCTCGCCGTCGCGGTTGGTTCCTTTCATCTTTCCCGCGCCGCGCGCCCGCCTTCCTCGCTTCCTTGGAAGAACGTCTTGGAAGAACGAACGTCGATCTTGGAAGAACGAACGTCGATCTTGAACGTCTTGGAGAAACTCTTACTCACATGCCTTCCTTCGAATGAGACCCCTACGGAGTCCAGAAAATGTCTCACTCACATGCCTTCCTTCGAATGAGACCCCGGCGGAGTCCAGAAAAAGTCTTACTTGGAAAGGAGCTAGACTAATTGACTGCACAAGAGTCACACAATGTTTGGAACAAGCGACATCAGTCTTTGAGATCATTGTAATATTTGATTTCACACCCCAAAAGAAATTTATTGGTCAATACATGTTTTTCCTATCTAGATTGTACCAACCGAGTTTACGATTGGAGGATAATTCCAAGCCAATGAATAATTTTCTTAACTACGAGGTTAAATCTTTGCATGAGTTCAGATCCCACTTTGGTTTTTTATTGCATGACCATTTACACATACATTGTTGGAAGAGTCGCAAAATAATTATATGCCAATGACCAATTTGCTGAACTACAAGGTTGAATCTAACTAGATATATGTTTATTGGAAAACAAAACATCCATTCCAGATTGTGAGTTTAGTATGCACTGAGTTGACACTTGGCAGAGCTGCACATCAAACATGACTAGAAAAGAAAGAACTACACATAAACCTTATATTAGCAATTGAATATATTTGAGGAAAACAACTCACAAGGGTATCTCCTTTAGCTTTTGGCCCCCTCAAACCCTTGTATTTTATGTTTTGCCCCCCCCAACATTGAACCAATTTATGTTTTGCCGCCCCGTCTCGCGCTCTACCGCGACACCCTCTCCCACCCCTTCCTCGCCCCCTCCTTTTGCCACCGCCCTTTCGCCACCGCCACCGCCACCGCCCCCCTTCTTCACTTAATTAATTTGTTTTTACTACATGTTTTCAGGACTGACATAATGGCGGACGATAGAGCTGACCCGATTATGGACAACTATGATCCGGACGGTGAAGCACATATGTTCGGCATCATAAACGGCGATATTCTATATGTGCCGACCGGAGAAGAAGAAGATGATATCTCTTCTTATCTGAACCTTGACGGTGAAGATGAAGGGCGCCGTCAGCAAGATGAACAAACGTCGATAAACGACGATCTTCAAATGGAAGTAGCAACCACCTCCGGCGCCGAGGTATATATATACATTGCGTATTCTTCTGCTTGTAAGGAGTTACTTGTTTACTCTCCCTCTCCCTCTCTCTCACTAAAGCATCTTATATAGTAAAATTAGGAAAGCAATGCCCAGCTTCAGATCTCGCGCTGATCTCGCGCTGTTGCCTCGCCGGTGTTGTTGTTGTCTTCAAGGCGCACACATATTTCAATGCGTACGTGACAAACAACGCTAATATATTGGATATCAGCTTTGGTACTTTGTTCTATAGTAAGTTGCAAGTTGCAACCACGCAGGCTTAGCAGAGTAATACTACTAGTACTTAGTTAACTGCAATGATATTTAATCAGGCTGTTGAGTTACATACCTAGATTCTAACACTGAGCAGTGATGCTAACGCTAGAATACCCCATATCCATCGATTATCAATCCCATCAAGATGGGTGATTGAGTAGAACAATCAAAACAAAAAAATTAGCACCGGGATGAATAGTACTCCTAATTTTTTTATTGAAAGAAAATAGATCTACTTATATACTCCCTCCATCCTAAAGTTTTTTCTTAGATTTGTCTAGATATGTATGTATCTAGTTATATTTTAGTATTTAGATACCTCCATTTATAGACAAACCTAACCAGCCGCGCCGCCACCCCATACCCCGGCTCAACCTGTCGCGCCGTCGTCGATCTCGACGGCGCGGGCTTTCCGTCTCCCGCGTGCGGCGTCGATCTCGGCGGCGCGGGCTCCATGTGGGAAGGCTCGGCCTCCGGCGCTACGGCCGTCGCGGCGCTCCCGACGGTCCTGTGCTCCCTCCCGCGCTCTCTACCACCCACTGGTGGAAAAACAGGCTTCCGTCCAGCCCCATAAGTCGCGAAGCTGTAGGAACCGCGACTAATGGGACCTTTAGTCGCGGTTCTGGAGGTGAACCGCGACCAAAGGCCTGGGCCCAGGGCGCTCGGTGGCCAGCTGGTGCACGTGAGGGGCTTTAGTCGCGGTTGTCCTGGCCAACCGCGACTAAAGGCCTTCGGGCACCTTTAGTCACGGTTTGCCAGGCCAACCGCAACTAAAGCCCCTCCCCTATATATACCCATCCAGCAGGTAGTGAGAAATGGCGGGAAAAATGGGAGCGGGAAGACAGGAGGCGGGAAGAAAGTGGCGGGAAGAAAGGGGCGGGAAGACAGGGAAGAAATGGCGGGAAGAAGAGGAATCCAGAGCAATGATGATTTTTCTGAAAAGAAAAAGATAAAAGGTTCTGAAAATAAAAGAAGATTTGGGGGGGGCCTTTAGTCGCGGTTGGTCTGGCCAACCGCGACTAAAGGTTACCCTTTAGTCGCGGGTCGCCTCCCCACAAATGAATAATTATATGCCAATGACCAATTTGCTGAACTACAAGGTTGAATCTAACTAGATATATGTTTATTGGAAAGCAAAACATCCATTCCAGATTGTGAGTTTAGTATGCACTGAGTTGACACTTGGCAGAGCTGCACATCAAACATGACTAGAAAAGAAAGAACTACACATAAACCTTATATTAGCAATTGAATATATTTGAGGAAAACAACTCACAAGGGTATCTCCTTTAGCTTTTGGCCCCCTCAAACCCTTGTATTTTATGTTTTGCCCCCCCCAACATTGAACCAATTTATGTTTTGCCGCCCCGTCTCGCGCTCTACCGCGACACCCTCTCCCACCCCTTCCTCGCCCCCTCCTTTTGCCACCGCCCTTTCGCCACCGCCACCGCCACCGCCCCCCTTCTTCACTTAATTAATTTGTTTTTACTACATGTTTTCAGGACTGACATAATGGCGGACGATAGAGCTGACCCGATTATGGACAACTATGATCCGGACGGTGAAGCACATATGTTCGGCATCATAAACGGCGATATTCTATATGTGCCGACCGGAGAAGAAGAAGATGATATCTCTTCTTATCTGAACCTTGACGGTGAAGATGAAGGGCGCCGTCAGCAAGATGAACAAACGTGGATAAACGACGATCTTCAAATGGAAGTAGCAACCACCTCCGGCGCCGAGGTATATATATACATTGCGTATTCTTCTGCTTGTAAGGAGTTACTTGTTTACTCTCCCTCTCCCTCTCTCTCACTAAAGCATCTTATATCGTAAAATTAGGAAAGCAATGCCCAGCTTCAGATCTCGCGCTGATCTCGCGCTGTTGCCTCGCCGGTGTTGTTGTTGTCTTCAAGGCGCACACATATTTCAATGCGTACGTGACAAACAACGCTAATATATTGGATTTCAGCTTTGGTACTTTGTTCTATAGTAAGTTGCAAGTTGCAACCACGCAGGCTTAGCAGAGTAATACTACTAGTACTTAGTTAACTGCAATGATATTTAATCAGGCTGTTGAGTTACATACCTAGATTCTAACACTGAGCAGTGATGCTAACGCTAGAATACCCCATATCCATCGATTATCAATCCCATCAAGATGGGTGATTGAGTAGAACAATCAAAACAAAAAAATTAGCACCGGGATGAATAGTACTCCTAATTTTTTTATTGAAAGAAAATAGATCTACTTATATACTCCCTCCATCCTAAAGTTTTTTCTTAGATTTGTCTAGATATGTATGTATCTAGTTATATTTTAGTATTTAGATACCTCCATTTATAGACAAACCTAACCAGCCGCGCCGCCACCCCATACCCCGGCTCAACCTGTCGCGCCGTCGTCGATCTCGACGGCGCGGGCTTTCCGTCTCCCGCGTGCGGCGTCGATCTCGGCGGCGCGGGCTCCATGTGGGAAGGCTCGGCCTCCGGCGCTACGGCCGTCGCGGCGCTCCCGACGGTCCTGTGCTCCCTCCCGCGCTCTCTACCACCCACTGGTGGAAAAACAGGCTTCCGTCCAGCCCCATAAGTCGCGAAGCTGTAGGAACCGCGACTAATGGGACCTTTAGTCGCGGTTCTGGAGGTGAACCGCGACCAAAGGCCTGGGCCCAGGGCGCTCGGTGGCCAGCTGGTGCACGTGAGGGGCTTTAGTCGCGGTTGTCCTGGCCAACCGCGACTAAAGGCCTTCGGGCACCTTTAGTCACGGTTTGCCAGGCCAACCGCAACTAAAGCCCCTCCCCTATATATACCCATCCAGCAGGTAGTGAGAAATGGCGGGAAAAATGGGAGCGGGAAGACAGGAGGCGGGAAGACAGGAGGCGGGAAGAAAGTGGCGGGAAGAAAGAGGCGGGAAGACAGGGAAGAAATGGCGGGAAGAAGAGGAATCCTGAGCAATGATGATTTTTCTGAAAAGAAAAAGATAAAAGGTTCTGAAAATAAAAGAAGATTTGGGGGGGGCCTTTAGTCGCGGTTGGTCTGGCCAACCGCGACTAAAGGTTACCCTTTAGTCGCGGGTCGCCTCCCCACAAATGAATAATTATATGCCAATGACCAATTTGCTGAACTACAAGGTTGAATCTAACTAGATATATGTTTATTGGAAAACAAAACATCCATTCCAGATTGTGAGTTTAGTATGCACTGAGTTGACACTTGGCAGAGCTGCACATCAAACATGACTAGAAAAGAAAGAACTACACATAAACCTTATATTAGCAATTGAATATATTTGAGGAAAACAACTCACAAGGGTATCTCCTTTAGCTTTTGGCCCCCTCAAACCCTTGTATTTTATGTTTTGCCCCCCCCAACATTGAACCAATTTATGTTTTGCCGCCCCGTCTCGCGCTCTACCGCGACACCCTCTCCCACCCCTTCCTCGCCCCCTCCTTTTGCCACCGCCCTTTCGCCACCGCCACCGCCACCGCCCCCCTTCTTCACTTAATTAATTTGTTTTTACTACATGTTTTCAGGACTGACATAATGGCGGACGATAGAGCTGACCCGATTATGGACAACTATGATCCGGACGGTGAAGCACATATGTTCGGCATCATAAACGGCGATATTCTATATGTGCCGACCGGAGAAGAAGAAGATGATATCTCTTCTTATCTGAACCTTGACGGTGAAGATGAAGGGCGCCGTCAGCAAGATGAACAAACGTCGATAAACGACGATCTTCAAATGGAAGTAGCAACCACCTCCGGCGCCGAGGTATATATATACATTGCGTATTCTTCTGCTTGTAAGGAGTTACTTGTTTACTCTCCCTCTCCCTCTCTCTCACTAAAGCATCTTATATAGTAAAATTAGGAAAGCAATGCCCAGCTTCAGATCTCGCGCTGATCTCGCGCTGTTGCCTCGCCGGTGTTGTTGTTGTCTTCAAGGCGCACACATATTTCAATGCGTACGTGACAAACAACGCTAATATATTGGATTTCAGCTTTGGTACTTTGTTCTATAGTAAGTTGCAAGTTGCAACCACGCAGGCTTAGCAGAGTAATACTACTAGTACTTAGTTAACTGCAATGATATTTAATCAGGCTGTTGAGTTACATACCTAGATTCTAACACTGAGCAGTGATGCTAACGCTAGAATACCCCATATCCATCGATTATCAATCCCATCAAGATGGGTGATTGAGTAGAACAATCAAAACAAAAAAATTAGCACCGGGATGAATAGTACTCCTAATTTTTTTATTGAAAGAAAATAGATCTACTTATATACTCCCTCCATCCTAAAGTTTTTTCTTAGATTTGTCTAGATATGTATGTATCTAGTTATATTTTAGTATTTAGATACCTCCATTTATAGACAAACCTAACCAGCCGCGCCGCCACCCCATACCCCGGCTCAACCTGTCGCGCCGTCGTCGATCTCGACGGCGCGGGCTTTCCGTCTCCCGCGTGCGGCGTCGATCTCGGCGGCGCGGGCTCCATGTGGGAAGGCTCGGCCTCCGGCGCTACGGCCGTCGCGGCGCTCCCGACGGTCCTGTGCTCCCTCCCGCGCTCTCTACCACCCACTGGTGGAAAAACAGGCTTCCGTCCAGCCCCATAAGTCGCGAAGCTGTAGGAACCGCGACTAATGGGACCTTTAGTCGCGGTTCTGGAGGTGAACCGCGACCAAAGGCCTGGGCCCAGGGCGCTCGGTGGCCAGCTGGTGCACGTGAGGGGCTTTAGTCGCGGTTGTCCTGGCCAACCGCGACTAAAGGCCTTCGGGCACCTTTAGTCACGGTTTGCCAGGCCAACCGCAACTAAAGCCCCTCCCCTATATATACCCATCCAGCAGGTAGTGAGAAATGGCGGGAAAAATGGGAGCGGGAAGACAGGAGGCGGGAAGACAGGAGGCGGGAAGAAAGTGGCGGGAAGAAAGGGGCGGGAAGACAGGGAAGAAATGGCGGGAAGAAGAGGAATCCAGAGCAATGATGATTTTTCTGAAAAGAAAAAGATAAAAGGTTCTGAAAATAAAAGAAGATTTGGGGGGGGCCTTTAGTCGCGGTTGGTCTGGCCAACCGCGACTAAAGGTTACCCTTTAGTCGCGGGTCGCCTCCCCACAAATGAATAATTATATGCCAATGACCAATTTGCTGAACTACAAGGTTGAATCTAACTAGATATATGTTTATTGGAAAACAAAACATCCATTCCAGATTGTGAGTTTAGTATGCACTGAGTTGACACTTGGCAGAGCTGCACATCAAACATGACTAGAAAAGAAAGAACTACACATAAACCTTATATTAGCAATTGAATATATTTGAGGAAAACAACTCACAAGGGTATCTCCTTTAGCTTTTGGCCCCCTCAAACCCTTGTATTTTATGTTTTGCCCCCCCCAACATTGAACCAATTTATGTTTTGCCGCCCCGTCTCGCGCTCTACCGCGACACCCTCTCCCACCCCTTCCTCGCCCCCTCCTTTTGCCACCGCCCTTTCGCCACCGCCACCGCCACCGCCCCCCTTCTTCACTTAATTAATTTGTTTTTACTACATCTTTTCAGGACTGACATAATGGCGGACGATAGAGCTGACCCGATTATGGACAACTATGATCCGGACGGTGAAGCACATATGTTCGGCATCATAAACGGCGATATTCTATATGTGCCGACCGGAGAAGAAGAAGATGATATCTCTTCTTATCTGAACCTTGACGGTGAAGATGAAGGGCGCCGTCAGCAAGATGAACAAACGTGGATAAACGACGATCTTCAAATGGAAGTAGCAACCACCTCCGGCGCCGAGGTATATATATACATTGCGTATTCTTCTGCTTGTAAGGAGTTACTTGTTTACTCTCCCTCTCCCTCTCTCTCACTAAAGCATCTTATATAGTAAAATTAGGAAAGCAATGCCCAGCTTCAGATCTCGCGCTGATCTCGCGCTGTTGCCTCGCCGGTGTTGTTGTTGTCTTCAAGGCGCACACATATTTCAATGCGTACGTGACAAACAACGCTAATATATTGGATTTCAGCTTTGGTACTTTGTTCTATAGTAAGTTGCAAGTTGCAACCACGCAGGCTTAGCAGAGTAATACTACTAGTACTTAGTTAACTGCAATGATATTTAATCAGGCTGTTGAGTTACATACCTAGATTCTAACACTGAGCAGTGATGCTAACGCTAGAATACCCCATATCCATCGATTATCAATCCCATCAAGATGGGTGATTGAGTAGAACAATCAAAACAAAAAAATTAGCACCGGGATGAATAGTACTCCTAATTTTTTTATTGAAAGAAAATAGATCTACTTATATACTCCCTCCATCCTAAAGTTTTTTCTTAGATTTGTCTAGATATGTATGTATCTAGTTATATTTTAGTATTTAGATACCTCCATTTATAGACAAACCTAACCAGCCGCGCCGCCACCCCATACCCCGGCTCAACCTGTCGCGCCGTCGTCGATCTCGACGGCGCGGGCTTTCCGTCTCCCGCGTGCGGCGTCGATCTCGGCGGCGCGGGCTCCATGTGGGAAGGCTCGGCCTCCGGCGCTACGGCCGTCGCGGCGCTCCCGACGGTCCTGTGCTCCCTCCCGCGCTCTCTACCACCCACTGGTGGAAAAACAGGCTTCCGTCCAGCCCCATAAGTCGCGAAGCTGTAGGAACCGCGACTAATGGGACCTTTAGTCGCGGTTCTGGAGGTGAACCGCGACCAAAGGCCTGGGCCCAGGGCGCTCGGTGGCCAGCTGGTGCACGTGAGGGGCTTTAGTCGCGGTTGTCCTGGCCAACCGCGACTAAAGGCCTTCGGGCACCTTTAGTCACGGTTTGCCAGGCCAACCGCAACTAAAGCCCCTCCCCTATATATACCCATCCAGCAGGTAGTGAGAAATGGCGGGAAAAATGGGAGCGGGAAGACAGGAGGCGGGAAGACAGGAGGCGGGAAGAAAGTGGCGGGAAGAAAGAGGCGGGAAGACAGGGAAGAAATGGCGGGAAGAAGAGGAATCCTGAGCAATGATGATTTTTCTGAAAAGAAAAAGATAAAAGGTTCTGAAAATAAAAGAAGATTTGGGGGGGGCCTTTAGTCGCGGTTGGTCTGGCCAACCGCGACTAAAGGTTACCCTTTAGTCGCGGGTCGCCTCCCCACCCGCGACTAAAGGGGGGGGCGCGGGAAGGCAAAAAACCCACCAAAAACCCTTTAGTCGCGGTTGGGGAGGCGACCCGCGACTAAAGGGTACCTTTAGTCGCGGGTCTCGTCCCCAACCGCGACTAAAGGGGGGGGCTATAAATACAGTGCGGGTCGCCTCCCCTGCCGCCGTCTTCTTCATCTCTCTCGTCTTCTCCGATTCCAACCGTCGCGCGCGCGCCGAAGGCCTGCCGCCGCCGTCGCCCTCGCCCTCGTCGACGCCGCCCGCCGTCGCCCTCGCCGTCGTCGTCGCCCTCGCCGTCGTCGTCGCCGTCGCCGCCCTCGCCGTCGCGGTTGGTTCCTTTCATCTTTCCCGCGCCGCGCGCCCGCCTTCCTCGCTTCCTTGGAAGAACGTCTTGGAAGAACGAACGTCGATCTTGGAAGAACGAACGTCGATCTTGAACGTCTTGGAGAAACTCTTACTCACATGCCTTCCTTCGAATGAGACCCCTACGGAGTCCAGAAAATGTCTCACTCACATGCCTTCCTTCGAATGAGACCCCGGCGGAGTCCAGAAAAAGTCTTACTTGGAAAGGAGCTAGACTAATTGACTGCACAAGAGTCACACAATGTTTGGAACAAGCGACATCAGTCTTTGAGATCATTGTAATATTTGATTTCACACCCCAAAAGAAATTTATTGGTCAATACATGTTTTTCATATCTAGATTGTACCAACCGAGTTTACGATTGGAGGATAATTCCAAGCCAATGAATAATTTTCTTAACTACGAGGTTAAATCTTTGCATGAGTTCAGATCCCACTTTGGTTTTTTATTGCATGACCATTTACACATACATTGTTGGAAGAGTCGCAAAATAATTATATGCCAATGACCAATTTGCTGAACTACAAGGTTGAATCTAACTAGATATATGTTTATTGGAAAACAAAACATCCATTCCAGATTGTGAGTTTAGTATGCACTGAGTTGACACTTGGCAGAGCTGCACATCAAACATGACTAGAAAAGAAAGAACTACACATAAACCTTATATTAGCAATTGAATATATTTGAGGAAAACAACTCACAAGGGTATCTCCTTTAGCTTTTGGCCCCCTCAAACCCTTGTATTTTATGTTTTGCCCCCCCCCAACATTGAACCAATTTATGTTTTGCCGCCCCGTCTCGCGCTCTACCGCGACACCCTCTCCCACCCCTTCCTCGCCCCCTCCTTTTGCCACCGCCCTTTCGCCACCGCCACCGCCACCGCCCCCCTTCTTCACTTAATTAATTTGTTTTTACTACATGTTTTCAGGACTGACATAAGGGCGGACGATAGAGCTGACCCGATTATGGACAACTATGATCCGGACGGTGAAGCACATATGTTCGGCATCATAAACGGCGATATTCTATATGTGCCGACCGGAGAAGAAGAAGATGATATCTCTTCTTATCTGAACCTTGACGGTGAAGATGAAGGGCGCCGTCAGCAAGATGAACAAACGTCGATAAACGACGATCTTCAAATGGAAGTAGCAACCACCTCCGGCGCCGAGGTATATATATACATTGCGTATTCTTCTGCTTGTAAGGAGTTACTTGTTTACTCTCCCTCTCCCTCTCTCTCACTAAAGCATCTTATATAGTAAAATTAGGAAAGCAATGCCCAGCTTCAGATCTCGCGCTGATCTCGCGCTGTTGCCTCGCCGGTGTTGTTGTTGTCTTCAAGGCGCACACATATTTCAATGCGTACGTGACAAACAACGCTAATATATTGGATTTCAGCTTTGGTACTTTGTTCTATAGTAAGTTGCAAGTTGCAACCACGCAGGCTTAGCAGAGTAATACTACTAGTACTTAGTTAACTGCAATGATATTTAATCAGGCTGTTGAGTTACATACCTAGATTCTAACACTGAGCAGTGATGCTAACGCTAGAATACCCCATATCCATCGATTATCAATCCCATCAAGATGGGTGATTGAGTAGAACAATCAAAACAAAAAAATTAGCACCGGGATGAATAGTACTCCTAATTTTTTTATTGAAAGAAAATAGATCTACTTATATACTCCCTCCATCCTAAAGTTTTTTCTTAGATTTGTCTAGATATGTATGTATCTAGTTATATTTTAGTATTTAGATACCTCCATTTATAGACAAACCTAACCAGCCGCGCCGCCACCCCATACCCCGGCTCAACCTGTCGCGCCGTCGTCGATCTCGACGGCGCGGGCTTTCCGTCTCCCGCGTGCGGCGTCGATCTCGGCGGCGCGGGCTCCATGTGGGAAGGCTCGGCCTCCGGCGCTACGGCCGTCGCGGCGCTCCCGACGGTCCTGTGCTCCCTCCCGCGCTCTCTACCACCCACTGGTGGAAAAACAGGCTTCCGTCCAGCCCCATAAGTCGCGAAGCTGTAGGAACCGCGACTAATGGGACCTTTAGTCGCGGTTCTGGAGGTGAACCGCGACCAAAGGCCTGGGCCCAGGGCGCTCGGTGGCCAGCTGGTGCACGTGAGGGGCTTTAGTCGCGGTTGTCCTGGCCAACCGCGACTAAAGGCCTTCGGGCACCTTTAGTCACGGTTTGCCAGGCCAACCGCAACTAAAGCCCCTCCCCTATATATACCCATCCAGCAGGTAGTGAGAAATGGCGGGAAAAATGGGAGCGGGAAGACAGGAGGCGGGAAGACAGGAGGCGGGAAGAAAGTGGCGGGAAGAAAGAGGCGGGAAGACAGGGAAGAAATGGCGGGAAGAAGAGGAATCCTGAGCAATGATGATTTTTCTGAAAAGAAAAAGATAAAAGGTTCTGAAAATAAAAGAAGATTTGGGGGGGGCCTTTAGTCGCGGTTGGTCTGGCCAACCGCGACTAAAGGTTACCCTTTAGTCGCGGGTCGCCTCCCCACCCGCGACTAAAGGGGGGGGCGCGGGAAGGCAAAAAACCCACCAAAAACCCTTTAGTCGCGGTTGGGGAGGCGACCCGCGACTAAAGGGTACCTTTAGTCGCGGGTCTCGTCCCCAACCGCGACTAAAGGGGGGGGCTATAAATACAGTGCGGGTCGCCTCCCCTGCCGCCGTCTTCTTCATCTCTCTCGTCTTCTCCGATTCCAACCGTCGCGCGCGCGCCGAAGGCCTGCCGCCGCCGTCGCCCTCGCCCTCGTCGACGCCGCCCGCCGTCGCCCTCGCCGTCGTCGTCGCCCTCGCCGTCGTCGTCGCCGTCGCCGCCCTCGCCGTCGCGGTTGGTTCCTTTCATCTTTCCCGCGCCGCGCGCCCGCCTTCCTCGCTTCCTTGGAAGAACGTCTTGGAAGAACGAACGTCGATCTTGGAAGAACGAACGTCGATCTTGAACGTCTTGGAGAAACTCTTACTCACATGCCTTCCTTCGAATGAGACCCCTACGGAGTCCAGAAAATGTCTCACTCACATGCCTTCCTTCGAATGAGACCCCGGCGGAGTCCAGAAAAAGTCTTACTTGGAAAGGAGCTAGACTAATTGACTGCACAAGAGTCACACAATGTTTGGAACAAGCGACATCAGTCTTTGAGATCATTGTAATATTTGATTTCACACCCCAAAAGAAATTTATTGGTCAATACATGTTTTTCATATCTAGATTGTACCAACCGAGTTTACGATTGGAGGATAATTCCAAGCCAATGAATAATTTTCTTAACTACGAGGTTAAATCTTTGCATGAGTTCAGATCCCACTTTGGTTTTTTATTGCATGACCATTTACACATACATTGTTGGAAGAGTCGCAAAATAATTATATGCCAATGACCAATTTGCTGAACTACAAGGTTGAATCTAACTAGATATATGTTTATTGGAAAACAAAACATCCATTCCAGATTGTGAGTTTAGTATGCACTGAGTTGACACTTGGCAGAGCTGCACATCAAACATGACTAGAAAAGAAAGAACTACACATAAACCTTATATTAGCAATTGAATATATTTGAGGAAAACAACTCACAAGGGTATCTCCTTTAGCTTTTGGCCCCCTCAAACCCTTGTATTTTATGTTTTGCCCCCCCCCAACATTGAACCAATTTATGTTTTGCCGCCCCGTCTCGCGCTCTACCGCGACACCCTCTCCCACCCCTTCCTCGCCCCCTCCTTTTGCCACCGCCCTTTCGCCACCGCCACCGCCACCGCCCCCCTTCTTCACTTAATTAATTTGTTTTTACTACATGTTTTCAGGACTGACATAAGGGCGGACGATAGAGCTGACCCGATTATGGACAACTATGATCCGGACGGTGAAGCACATATGTTCGGCATCATAAACGGCGATATTCTATATGTGCCGACCGGAGAAGAAGAAGATGATATCTCTTCTTATCTGAACCTTGACGGTGAAGATGAAGGGCGCCGTCAGCAAGATGAACAAACGTCGATAAACGACGATCTTCAAATGGAAGTAGCAACCACCTCCGGCGCCGAGGTATATATATACATTGCGTATTCTTCTGCTTGTAAGGAGTTACTTGTTTACTCTCCCTCTCCCTCTCTCTCACTAAAGCATCTTATATAGTAAAATTAGGAAAGCAATGCCCAGCTTCAGATCTCGCGCTGATCTCGCGCTGTTGCCTCGCCGGTGTTGTTGTTGTCTTCAAGGCGCACACATATTTCAATGCGTACGTGACAAACAACGCTAATATATTGGATTTCAGCTTTGGTACTTTGTTCTATAGTAAGTTGCAAGTTGCAACCACGCAGGCTTAGCAGAGTAATACTACTAGTACTTAGTTAACTGCAATGATATTTAATCAGGCTGTTGAGTTACATACCTAGATTCTAACACTGAGCAGTGATGCTAACGCTAGAATACCCCATATCCATCGATTATCAATCCCATCAAGATGGGTGATTGAGTAGAACAATCAAAACAAAAAAATTAGCACCGGGATGAATAGTACTCCTAATTTTTTTATTGAAAGAAAATAGATCTACTTATATACTCCCTCCATCCTAAAGTTTTTTCTTAGATTTGTCTAGATATGTATGTATCTAGTTATATTTTAGTATTTAGATACCTCCATTTATAGACAAACCTAACCAGCCGCGCCGCCACCCCATACCCCGGCTCAACCTGTCGCGCCGTCGTCGATCTCGACGGCGCGGGCTTTCCGTCTCCCGCGTGCGGCGTCGATCTCGGCGGCGCGGGCTCCATGTGGGAAGGCTCGGCCTCCGGCGCTACGGCCGTCGCGGCGCTCCCGACGGTCCTGTGCTCCCTCCCGCGCTCTCTACCACCCACTGGTGGAAAAACAGGCTTCCGTCCAGCCCCATAAGTCGCGAAGCTGTAGGAACCGCGACTAATGGGACCTTTAGTCGCGGTTCTGGAGGTGAACCGCGACCAAAGGCCTGGGCCCAGGGCGCTCGGTGGCCAGCTGGTGCACGTGAGGGGCTTTAGTCGCGGTTGTCCTGGCCAACCGCGACTAAAGGCCTTCGGGCACCTTTAGTCACGGTTTGCCAGGCCAACCGCAACTAAAGCCCCTCCCCTATATATACCCATCTAGCAGGTAGTGAGAAATGGCGGGAAAAATGGGAGCGGGAAGACAGGAGGCGGGAAGACAGGAGGCGGGAAGAAAGTGGCGGGAAGAAAGAGGCGGGAAGACAGGGAAGAAATGGCGGGAAGAAGAGGAATCCAGAGCAATGATGATTTTTCTGAAAAGAAAAAGATAAAAGGTTCTGAAAATAAAAGAAGATTTGGGGGGGGGGGCCTTTAGTCGCGGTTGGTCTGGCCAACCGCGACTAAAGGTTACCCTTTAGTCGCGGGTCGCCTCCCCACCCGCGACTAAAGGGGGGGGGCGCGGGAAGGCAAAAAACCCACCAAAAACCCTTTAGTCGCGGTTGGGGAGGCGACCCGCGACTAAAGGGTACCTTTAGTCGCGGGTCTCGTCCCCAACCGCGACTAAAGGGGGGGGGCTATAAATACAGTGCGGGTCGCCTCCCCTGCCGCCGTCTTCTCCATCTCTCTCGTCTTCTCCGATTCCAACCGTCGCGCGCGCGCCGAAGGCCTGCCGCCGCCGTCGCCCTCGCCCTCGTCGACGCCGCCCGCCGTCGCCCTCGCCGTCGTCGTCGCCCTCGCCGTCGTCGCCGCCGTCGCCGCCCTCGCCGTCGCGGTTGGTTCCTTTCATCTTTCCCGCGCCGCGCGCCCGCCTTCCTCGCTTCCTTGGAAGAACGTCTTGGAAGAACGAACGTCGATCTTGGAAGAACGAACGTCGATCTTGAACGTCTTGGAGAAACTCTTACTCACATGCCTTCCTTCGAATGAGACCCCTACGGAGTCCAGAAAATGTCTCACTCACATGCCTTCCTTCGAATGAGACCCCGGCGGAGTCCAGAAAAAGTCTTACTTGGAAAGGAGCTAGACTAATTGACTGCACAAGAGTCACACAATGTTTGGAACAAGCGACATCAGTCTTTGAGATCATTGTAATATTTGATTTCACACCCCAAAAGAAATTTATTGGTCAATACATGTTTTTCATATCTAGATTGTACCAACCGAGTTTACGATTGGAGGATAATTCCAAGCCAATGAATAATTTTCTTAACTACGAGGTTAAATCTTTGCATGAGTTCAGATCCCACTTTGGTTTTTTATTGCATGACCATTTACACATACATTGTTGGAAGAGTCGCAAAATAATTATATGCCAATGACCAATTTGCTGAACTACAAGGTTGAATCTAACTAGATATATGTTTATTGGAAAACAAAACATCCATTCCAGATTGTGAGTTTAGTAGGCACTGAGTTGACACTTGGCAGAGCTGCACATCAAACATGACTAGAAAAGAAAGAACTACACATAAACCTTATATTAGCAATTGAATATATTTGAGGAAAACAACTCACAAGGGTATCTCCTTTAGCTTTTGGCCCCCTCAAACCCTTGTATTTTATGTTTTGCCCCCCCCAACATTGAACCAATTTATGTTTTGCCGCCCCGTCTCGCGCTCTACCGCGACACCCTCTCCCACCCCTTCCTCGCCCCCTTCTTTTGCCACCGCCCTTTCGCCACCGCCACCGCCACCGCCCCCCTTCTTCACTTAATTAATTTGTTTTTACTACATGTTTTCAGGACTGACATAAGGGCGGACGATAGAGCTGACCCGATTATGGACAACTATGATCCGGACGGTGAAGCACATATGTTCGGCATCATAAACGGCGATATTCTATATGTGCCGACCGGAGAAGAAGAAGATGATATCTCTTCTTATCTGAACCTTGACGGTGAAGATGAAGGGCGCCGTCAGCAAGATGAACAAACGTCGATAAACGACGATCTTCAAATGGAAGTAGCAACCACCTCCGGCGCCGAGGTATATATATACATTGGGTATTCTTCTGCTTGTAAGGAGTTACTTGTTTACTCTCCCTCTCCCTCTCTCTCACTAAAGCATCTTATATAGTAAAATTAGGAAAGCAATGCCCAGCTTCAGATCTCGCGCTGATCTCGCGCTGTTGCCTCGCCGGTGTTGTTGTTGTCTTCAAGGCGCACACATATTTCAATGCGTACGTGACAAACAACGCTAATATATTGGATTTCAGCTTTGGTACTTTGTTCTATAGTAAGTTGCAAGTTGCAACCACGCAGGCTTAGCAGAGTAATACTACTAGTACTTAGTTAACTGCAATGATATTTAATCAGGCTGTTGAGTTACATACCTAGATTCTAACACTGAGCAGTGATGCTAACGCTAGAATACCCCATATCCATCGATTATCAATCCCATCAAGATGGGTGATTGAGTAGAACAATCAAAACAAAAAAATTAGCACCGGGATGAATAGTACTCCTAATTTTTTTATTGAAAGAAAATAGATCTACTTATATACTCCCTCCATCCTAAAGTTTTTTCTTAGATTTGTCTAGATATGTATGTATCTAGTTATATTTTAGTATTTAGATACCTCCATTTATAGACAAACCTAACCAGCCGCGCCGCCACCCCATACCCCGGCTCAACCTGTCGCGCCGTCGTCGATCTCGACGGCGCGGGCTTTCCGTCTCCCGCGTGCGGCGTCGATCTCGGCGGCGCGGGCTCCATGTGGGAAGGCTCGGCCTCCGGCGCTACGGCCGTCGCGGCGCTCCCGACGGTCCTGTGCTCCCTCCCGCGCTCTCTACCACCCACTGGTGGAAAAACAGGCTTCCGTCCAGCCCCATAAGTCGCGAAGCTGTAGGAACCGCGACTAATGGGACCTTTAGTCGCGGTTCTGGAGGTGAACCGCGACCAAAGGCCTGGGCCCAGGGCGCTCGGTGGCCAGCTGGTGCACGTGAGGGGCTTTAGTCGCGGTTGTCCTGGCCAACCGCGACTAAAGGCCTTCGGGCACCTTTAGTCACGGTTTGCCAGGCCAACCGCAACTAAAGCCCCTCCCCTATATATACCCATCCAGCAGGTAGTGAGAAATGGCGGGAAAAATGGGAGCGGGAAGACAGGAGGCGGGAAGAAAGTGGCGGGAAGAAAGAGGCGGGAAGACAGGGAAGAAATGGCGGGAAGAAGAGGAATCCAGAGCAATGATGATTTTTCTGAAAAGAAAAACATAAAAGGTTCTGAAAATAAAAGAAGATTTGGGGGGGGCCTTTAGTCGCGGTTGGTCTGGCCAACCGCGACTAAAGGTTACCCTTTAGTCGCGGGTCGCCTCCCCACCCGCGACTAAAGGGGGGGGGGGCGCGGGAAGGCAAAAAACCCGCCAAAAACCCTTTAGTCGCGGTTGGGGAGGCGACCCGCGACTAAAGGGTACCTTTAGTCGCGGGTCTCGTCCCCAACCGCAAATAAAGGGGGGGGCTATAAATACAGTGCGGGTCGCCTCCCCTGCCGCCGTCTTCTCCATCTCTCTCGTCTTCTCCGATTCCAACCGTCGCGCGCGCGCCGAAGGCCTGCCGCCGCCGTCGCCCTCGCCCTCGTCGACGCCGCCCGCCGTCGCCCTCGCCGTCGTCGTCGCCCTCGCCGTCGTCGCCGCCGTCGCCGCCCTCGCCGTCGCGGTTGGTTCCTTTCATCTTTCCCGCGCCGCGCGCCCGCCTTCCTCGCTTCCTTGGAAGAACGTCTTGGAAGAACGAACGTCGATCTTGGAAGAACGAACGTCGATCTTGAACGTCTTGGAGAAACTCTTACTCACATGCCTTCCTTCGAATGAGACCCCTACGGAGTCCAGAAAATGTCTCACTCACATGCCTTCCTTCGAATGAGACCCCGGCGGAGTCCAGAAAAAGTCTTACTTGGAAAGGAGCTAGACTAATTGACTGCACAAGAGTCACACAATGTTTGGAACAAGCGACATCAGTCTTTGAGATCATTGTAATATTTGATTTCACACCCCAAAAGAAATTTATTGGTCAATACATGTTTTTCCTATCTAGATTGTACCAACCGAGTTTACGATTGGAGGATAATTCCAAGCCAATGAATAATTTTCTTAACTACGAGGTTAAATCTTTGCATGAGTTCAGATCCCACTTTGGTTTTTTATTGCATGACCATTTACACATACATTGTTGGAAGAGTCGCAAAATAATTATATGCCAATGACCAATTTGCTGAACTACAAGGTTGAATCTAACTAGATATATGTTTATTGGAAAACAAAACATCCATTCCAGATTGTGAGTTTAGTATGCACTGAGTTGACACTTGGCAGAGCTGCACATCAAACATGACTAGAAAAGAAAGAACTACACATAAACCTTATATTAGCAATTGAATATATTTGAGGAAAACAACTCACAAGGGTATCTCCTTTAGCTTTTGGCCCCCTCAAACCCTTGTATTTTATGTTTTGCCCCCCCCCCCAACATTGAACCAATTTATGTTTTGCCGCCCCGTCTCGCGCTCTACCGCGACACCCTCTCCCACCCCTTCCTCGCCCCCTCCTTTTGCCACCGCCCTTTCGCCACCGCCACCGCCACCGCCCCCCTTCTTCACTTAATTAATTTGTTTTTACTACATGTTTTCAGGACTGACATAATGGCGGACGATAGAGCTGACCCGATTATGGACAACTATGATCCGGACGGTGAAGCACATATGTTCGGCATCATAAACGGCGATATTCTATATGTGCCGACCGGAGAAGAAGAAGATGATATCTCTTCTTATCTGAACCTTGACGGTGAAGATGAAGGGCGCCGTCAGCAAGATGAACAAACGTCGATAAACGACGATCTTCAAATGGAAGTAGCAACCACCTCCGGCGCCGAGGTATATATATACATTGCGTATTCTTCTGCTTGTAAGGAGTTACTTGTTTACTCTCCCTCTCCCTCTCTCTCACTAAAGCATCTTATATAGTAAAATTAGGAAAGCAATGCCCAGCTTCAGATCTCGCGCTGATCTCGCGCTGTTGCCTCGCCGGTGTTGTTGTTGTCTTCAAGGCGCACACATATTTCAATGCGTACGTGACAAACAACGCTAATATATTGGATTTCAGCTTTGGTACTTTGTTCTATAGTAAGTTGCAAGTTGCAACCACGCAGGCTTAGCAGAGTAATACTACTAGTACTTAGTTAACTGCAATGATATTTAATCAGGCTGTTGAGTTACATACCTAGATTCTAACACTGAGCAGTGATGCTAACGCTAGAATACCCCATATCCATCGATTATCAATCCCATCAAGATGGGTGATTGAGTAGAACAATCAAAACAAAAAAATTAGCACCGGGATGAATAGAACTCCTAATTTTTTTATTGAAAGAAAATAGATCTACTTATATACTCCCTCCATCCTAAAGTTTTTTCTTAGATTTGTCTAGATATGTATGTATCTAGTTATATTTTAGTATTTAGATACCTCCATTTATAGACAAACCTAACCAGCCGCGCCGCCACCCCATACCCCGGCTCAACCTGTCGCGCCGTCGTCGATCTCCACGGCGCGGGCTTTCCGTCTCCCGCGTGCGGCGTCGATCTCGGCGGCGCGGGCTCCATGTGGGAAGGCTCGGCCTCCGGCGCTACGGCCGTCGCGGCGCTCCCGACGGTCCTGTGCTCCCTCCCGCGCTCTCTACCACCCACTGGTGGAAAAACAGGCTTCCGTCCAGCCCCATAAGTCGCGAAGCTGTAGGAACCGCGACTAATGGGACCTTTAGTCGCGGTTCTGGAGGTGAACCGCGACCAAAGGCCTGGGCCCAGGGCGCTCGGTGGCCAGCTGGTGCACGTGAGGGGCTTTAGTCGCGGTTGTCCTGGCCAACCGCGACTAAAGGCCTTCGGGCACCTTTAGTCACGGTTTGCCAGGCCAACCGCAACTAAAGCCCCTCCCCTATATATACCCATCCAGCAGGTAGTGAGAAATGGCGGGAAAAATGGGAGCGGGAAGACAGGAGGCGGGAAGACAGGAGGCGGGAAGAAAGTGGCGGGAAGAAAGAGGCGGGAAGACAGGGAAGAAATGGCGGGAAGAAGAGGAATCCAGAGCAATGATGATTTTTCTGAAAAGAAAAAGATAAAAGGTTCTGAAAATAAAAGAAGATTTGGGGGGGGCCTTTAGTCGCGGTTGGTCTGGCCAACCGCGACTAAAGGTTACCCTTTAGTCGCAGGTCGCCTCCCCACCCGCGACTAAAGGGGGGGGGGCGCGGGAAGGCAAAAAACCCGCCAAAAACCCTTTAGTCGCGGTTGGGGAGGCGACCCGCGACTAAAGGGTACCTTTAGTCGCGGGTCTCGTCCCCAACCGCGACTAAAGGGGGGGGCTATAAATACAGTGCGGGTCGCCTCCCCTGCCGCCGTCTTCTCCATCTCTCTCGTCTTCTCCGATTCCAACCGTCGCGCGCGCGCCGAAGGCCTGCCGCCGCCGTCGCCCTCGCCCTCGTCGACGCCGCCCGCCGTCGCCCTCGCCCTCGTCGTCGCCCTCGCCGTCGTCGCCGCCGTCGCCGCCCTCGCCGTCGCGGTTGGTTCCTTTCATCTTTCCCGCGCCGCGCGCCCGCCTTCCTCGCTTCCTTGGAAGAACGTCTTGGAAGAACGAACGTCGATCTTGGAAGAACGAACGTCGATCTTGAACGTCTTGGAGAAACTCTTACTCACATGCCTTCCTTCGAATGAGACCCCTACGGAGTCCAGAAAATGTCTCACTCACATGCCTTCCTTCGAATGAGACCCCGGCGGAGTCCAGAAAAAGTCTTACTTGGAAAGGAGCTAGACTAATTGACTGCACAAGAGTCACACAATGTTTGGAACAAGCGACATCAGTCTTTGAGATCATTGTAATATTTGATTTCACACCCCAAAAGAAATTTATTGGTCAATACATGTTTTTCCTATCTAGATTGTACCAACCGAGTTTACGATTGGAGGATAATTCCAAGCCAATGAATAATTTTCTTAACTACGAGGTTAAATCTTTGCATGAGTTCAGATCCCACTTTGGTTTTTTATTGCATGACCATTTACACATACATTGTTGGAAGAGTCGCAAAATAATTATATGCCAATGACCAATTTGCTGAACTACAAGGTTGAATCTAACTAGATATATGTTTATTGGAAAACAAAACATCCATTCCAGATTGTGAGTTTAGTATGCACTGAGTTGACACTTGGCAGAGCTGCACATCAAACATGACTAGAAAAGAAAGAACTACACATAAACCTTATATTAGCAATTGAATATATTTGAGGAAAACAACTCACAAGGGTATCTCCTTTAGCTTTTGGCCCCCTCAAACCCTTGTATTTTATGTTTTGCCCCCCCCAACATTGAACCAATTTATGTTTTGCCGCCCCGTCTCGCGCTCTACCGCGACACCCTCTCCCACCCCTTCCTCGCCCCCTCCTTTTGCCACCGCCCTTTCGCCACCGCCACCGCCACCGCCCCCCTTCTTCACTTAATTAATTTGTTTTTACTACATGTTTTCAGGACTGACATAATGGCGGACGATAGAGCTGACCCGATTATGGACAACTATGATCCGGACGGTGAAGCACATATGTTCGGCATCATAAACGGCGATATTCTATATGTGCCGACCGGAGAAGAAGAAGATGATATCTCTTCTTATCTGAACCTTGACGGTGAAGATGAAGGGCCGTCAGCAAGATGATGCCGAACAAACGTCGATAAACGACGATCTTCAAATGGAAGTAGCAACCACCTCCGGCGCCGAGGTATATATATGCATTGCGTATTCTTCTGCTTGTAAGGAGTTACTTGTTTACTCTCCCTCTCCCTCTCTCTCACTAAAGCATCTTATATAGTAAAATTAGGAAAGCAATGCCCAGCTTCAGATCTCGCGCTGATCTCGCGCTGTTGCCTCGCCGGTGTTGTTGTTGTCTTCAAGGCGCACACATATTTCAATGCGTAAGTGACAAACAACGCTAATATATTGGATTTCAGCTTTGGTACTTTGTTCTATAGTAAGTTGCAAGTTGCAACCACGCAGGCTTAGCAGAGTAATACTACTAGTACTTAGTTAACTGCAATGATATTTAATCAGGCTGTTGAGTTACATACCTAGATTCTAACACTGAGCAGTGATGCTAACGCTAGAATACCCCATATCCATCGATTATCAATCCCATCAAGATGGGTGATTGAGTAGAACAATCAAAACAAAAAAATTAGCACCGGGATGAATAGTACTCCTAATTTTTTTATTGAAAGAAAATAGATCTACTTATATACTCCCTCCATCCTAAAGTTTTTTCTTAGATTTGTCTAGATATGTATGTATCTAGTTATATTTTAGTATTTAGATACCTCCATTTATAGACAAACCTAACCAGCCGCGCCGCCACCCCATACGCCGGCTCAACCTGTCGCGCCGTCGTCGATCTCGACGGCGCGGGCTTTCCGTCTCCCGCGTGCGGCGTCGATCTCGGCGGCGCGGGCTCCATGTGGGAAGGCTCGGCCTCCGGCGCTACGGCCGTCGCGGCGCTCCCGACGGTCCTGTGCTCCCTCCCGCGCTCTCTACCACCCACTGGTGGAAAAACAGGCTTCCGTCCAGCCCCATAAGTCGCGAAGCTGTAGGAACCGCGACTAATGGGACCTTTAGTCGCGGTTCTGGAGGTGAACCGCGACCAAAGGCCTGGGCCCAGGGCGCTCGGTGGCCAGCTGGTGCACGTGAGGGGCTTTAGTCGCGGTTGTCCTGGCCAACCGCGACTAAAGGCCTTCGGGCACCTTTAGTCACGGTTTGCCAGGCCAACCGCAACTAAAGCCCCTCCCCTATATATACCCATCCAGCAGGTAGTGAGAAATGGCGGGAAAAATGGGAGCGGGAAGACAGGAGGCGGGAAGACAGGAGGCGGGAAGAAAGTGGCGGGAAGAAAGAGGCGGGAAGACAGGGAAGAAATGGCGGGAAGAAGAGGAATCCAGAGCAATGATGATTTTTCTGAAAAGAAAAAGATAAAAGGTTCTGAAAATAAAAGAAGATTTGGGGGGGCCTTTAGTCGCGGTTGGTCTGGCCAACCGCGACTAAAGGTTACCCTTTAGTCGCGGGTCGCCTCCCCACCCGCGACTAAAGGGGGGGGGGCGCGGGAAGGCAAAAAACCCGCCAAAAACCCTTTAGTCGCGGTTGGGGAGGCGACCCGCGACTAAAGGGTACCTTTAGTCGCGGGTCTCGTCCCCAACCGCGACTAAAGGGGGGGGCTATAAATACAGTGCGGGTCGCCTCCCCTGCCGCCGTCTTCTCCATCTCTCTCGTCTTCTCCGATTCCAACCGTCGCGCGCGCGCCGAAGGCCTGCCGCCGCCGTCGCCCTCGCCCTCGTCGACGCCGCCCGCCGTCGCCCTCGCCGTCGTCGTCGCCCTCGCCGTCGTCGCCGCCGTCGCCGCCCTCGCCGTCGCGGTTGGTTCCTTTCATCTTTCCCGCGCCGCGCGCCCGCCTTCCTCGCTTCCTTGGAAGAACGTCTTGGAAGAACGAACGTCGATCTTGGAAGAACGAACGTCGATCTTGAACGTCTTGGAGAAACTCTTACTCACATGCCTTCCTTCGAATGAGACCCCTACGGAGTCCAGAAAATGTCTCACTCACATGCCTTCCTTCGAATGAGACCCCGGCGGAGTCCAGAAAAAGTCTTACTTGGAAAGGAGCTAGACTAATTGACTGCACAAGAGTCACACAATGTTTGGAACAAGCGACATCAGTCTTTGAGATCATTGTAATATTTGATTTCACACCCCAAAAGAAATTTATTGGTCAATACATGTTTTTCCTATCTAGATTGTACCAACCGAGTTTACGATTGGAGGATAATTCCAAGCCAATGAATAATTTTCTTAACTACGAGGTTAAATCTTTGCATGAGTTCAGATCCCACTTTGGTTTTTTATTGCATGACCATTTACACATACATTGTTGGAAGAGTCGCAAAATAATTATATGCCAATGACCAATTTGCTGAACTACAAGGTTGAATCTAACTAGATATATGTTTATTGGAAAACAAAACATCCATTCCAGATTGTGAGTTTAGTATGCACTGAGTTGACACTTGGCAGAGCTGCACATCAAACATGACTAGAAAAGAAAGAACTACACATAAACCTTATATTAGCAATTGAATATATTTGAGGAAAACAACTCACAAGGGTATCTCCTTTAGCTTTTGGCCCCCTCAAACCCTTGTATTTTATGTTTTGCCCCCCCCCCAACATTGAACCAATTTATGTTTTGCCGCCCCGTCTCGCGCTCTACCGCGACACCCTCTCCCACCCCTTCCTCGCCCCCTCCTTTTGCCACCGCCCTTTCGCCACCGCCACCGCCACCGCCCCCCTTCTTCACTTAATTAATTTGTTTTTACTACATGTTTTCAGGACTGACATAATGGCGGACGATAGAGCTGACCCGATTATGGACAACTATGATCCGGACGGTGAAGCACATATGTTCGGCATCATAAACGGCGATATTCTATATGTGCCGACCGGAGAAGAAGAAGATGATATCTCTTCTTATCTGAACCTTGACGGTGAAGATGAAGGGCGCCGTCAGCAAGATGAACAAACGTCGATAAACGACGATCTTCAAATGGAAGTAGCAACCACCTCCGGCGCCGAGGTATATATATACATTGCGTATTCTTCTGCTTGTAAGGAGTTACTTGTTTACTCTCCCTCTCCCTCTCTCTCACTAAAGCATCTTATATAGTAAAATTAGGAAAGCAATGCCCAGCTTCAGATCTCGCGCTGATCTCGCGCTGTTGCCTCGCCGGTGTTGTTGTTGTCTTCAAGGCGCACACATATTTCAATGCGTAAGTGACAAACAACGCTAATATATTGGATTTCAGCTTTGGTACTTTGTTCTATAGTAAGTTGCAAGTTGCAACCACGCAGGCTTAGCAGAGTAATACTACTAGTACTTAGTTAACTGCAATGATATTTAATCAGGCTGTTGAGTTACATACCTAGATTCTAACACTGAGCAGTGATGCTAACGCTAGAATACCCCATATCCATCGATTATCAATCCCATCAAGATGGGTGATTGAGTAGAACAATCAAAACAAAAAAATTAGCACCGGGATGAATAGTACTCCTAATTTTTTTATTGAAAGAAAATAGATCTACTTATATACTCCCTCCATCCTAAAGTTTTTTCTTAGATTTGTCTAGATATGTATGTATCTAGTTATATTTTAGTATTTAGATACCTCCATTTATAGACAAACCTAACCAGCCGCGCCGCCACCCCATACGCCGGCTCAACCTGTCGCGCCGTCGTCGATCTCGACGGCGCGGGCTTTCCGTCTCCCGCGTGCGGCGTCGATCTCGGCAGCGCGGGCTCCATGTGGGAAGGCTCGGCCTCCGGCGCTACGGCCGTCGCGGCGCTCCCGACGGTCCTGTGCTCCCTCCCGCGCTCTCTACCACCCACTGGTGGAAAAACAGGCTTCCGTCCAGCCCCATAAGTCGCGAAGCTGTAGGAACCGCGACTAATGGGACCTTTAGTCGCGGTTCTGGAGGTGAACCGCGACCAAAGGCCTGGGCCCAGGGCGCTCGGTGGCCAGCTGGTGCACGTGAGGGGCTTTAGTCGCGGTTGTCCTGGCCAACCGCGACTAAAGGCCTTCGAGCACTTTTAGTCACGGTTTGCCAGGCCAACCGCAACTAAAGCCCCTCCCCTATATATACCCATCCAGCAGGTAGTGAGAAATGGCGGGAAAAATGGGAGCGGGAAGACAGGAGGCGGGAAGACAGGAGGCGGGAAGAAAGTGGCGGGAAGAAAGAGGCGGGAAGACAGGGAAGAAATGGCGGGAAGAAGAGGAATCCAGAGCAATGATGATTTTTCTGAAAAGAAAAAGATAAAAGGTTCTGAAAATAAAAGAAGATTTGGGGGGGGGGCCTTTAGTCGCGGTTGGTCTGGCCAACCGCGACTAAAGGTTACCCTTTAGTCGCGGGTCGCCTCCCCACCCGCGACTAAAGGGGGGGGGGGCGCGGGAAGGCAAAAAACCCGCCAAAAACCCTTTAGTCGCGGTTGGGGAGGCGACCCGCGACTAAAGGGTACCTTTAGTCGCGGGTCTCGTCCCCAACCGCGACTAAAGGGGGGGGGCTATAAATACAGTGCGGGTCGCCTCCCCTGCCGCCGTCTTCTCCATCTCTCTCGTCTTCTCCGATTCCAACCGTCGCGCGCGCGCCGAAGGCCTGCCGCCGCCGTCGCCCTCGCCCTCGTCGACGCCGCCCGCCGTCGCCCTCGCCCTCGTCGTCGCCCTCGCCGTCGTCGCCGCCGTCGCCGCCCTCGCCGTCGCGGTTGGTTCCTTTCATCTTTCCCGCGCCGCGCGCCCGCCTTCCTCGCTTCCTTGGAAGAACGTCTTGGAAGAACGAACGTCGATCTTGGAAGAACGAACGTCGATCTTGAACGTCTTGGAGAAACTCTTACTCACATGCCTTCCTTCGAATGAGACCCCTACGGAGTCCAGAAAATGTCTCACTCACATGCCTTCCTTCGAATGAGACCCCGGCGGAGTCCAGAAAAAGTCTTACTTGGAAAGGAGCTAGACTAATTGACTGCACAAGAGTCACACAATGTTTGGAACAAGCGACATCAGTCTTTGAGATCATTGTAATATTTGATTTCACACCCCAAAAGAAATTTATTGGTCAATACATGTTTTTCCTATCTAGATTGTACCAACCGAGTTTACGATTGGAGGATAATTCCAAGCCAATGAATAATTTTCTTAACTACGAGGTTAAATCTTTGCATGAGTTCAGATCCCACTTTGGTTTTTTATTGCATGACCATTTACACATACATTGTTGGAAGAGTCGCAAAATAATTATATGCCAATGACCAATTTGCTGAACTACAAGGTTGAATCTAACTAGATATATGTTTATTGGAAAACAAAACATCCATTCCAGATTGTGAGTTTAGTATGCACTGAGTTGACACTTGGCAGAGCTGCACATCAAACATGACTAGAAAAGAAAGAACTACACATAAACCTTATATTAGCAATTGAATATATTTGAGGAAAACAACTCACAAGGGTATCTCCTTTAGCTTTTGGCCCCCTCAAACCCTTGTATTTTATGTTTTGCCCCCCCCCAACATTGAACCAATTTATGTTTTGCCGCCCCGTTTCGCGCTCTACCGCGACACCCTCTCCCACCCCTTCCTCGCCCCCTCCTTTTGCCACCGCCCTTTCGCCACCGCCACCGCCACCGCCCCCCTTCTTCACTTAATTAATTTGTTTTTACTACATGTTTTCAGGACTGACATAATGACGGACGATAGAGCTGACCCGATTATGGACAACTATGATCCGGACGGTGAAGCACATATGTTCGGCATCATAAACGGCGATATTCTATATGTGCCGACCGGAGAAGAAGAAGATGATATCTCTTCTTATCTGAACCTTGACGGTGAAGATGAAGGGCGCCGTCAGCAAGATGAACAAACGTCGATAAACGACGATCTTCAAATGGAAGTAGCAACCACCTCCGGCGCCGAGGTATATATATACATTGCGTATTCTTCTGCTTGTAAGGAGTTACTTGTTTACTCTCCCTCTCCCTCTCTCTCACTAAAGCATCTTATATAGTAAAATTAGGAAAGCAATGCCCAGCTTCAGATCTCGCGCTGATCTCGCGCTGTTGCCTCGCCGGTGTTGTTGTTGTCTTCAAGGCGCACACATATTTCAATGCGTACGTGACAAACAACGCTAATATATTGGATTTCAGCTTTGGTACTTTGTTCTATAGTAAGTTGCAAGTTGCAACCACGCAGGCTTAGCAGAGTAATACTACTAGTACTTAGTTAACTGCAATGATATTTAATCAGGCTGTTGAGTTACATACCTAGATTCTAACACTGAGCAGTGATGCTAACGCTAGAATACCCCATATCCATCGATTATCAATCCCATCAAGATGGGTGATTGAGTAGAACAATCAAAACAAAAAAATTAGCACCGGGATGAATAGTACTCCTAATTTTTTTATTGAAAGAAAATAGATCTACTTATATACTCCCTCCATCCTAAAGTTTTTTCTTAGATTTGTCTAGATATGTATGTATCTAGTTATATTTTAGTATTTAGATACCTCCATTTATAGACAAACCTAACCAGCCGCGCCGCCACCCCATACCCCGGCTCAACCTGTCGCGCCGTCGTCGATCTCCACGGCGCGGGCTTTCCGTCTCCCGCGTGCGGCGTCGATCTCGGCGGCGCGGGCTCCATGTGGGAAGGCTCGGCCTCCGGCGCTACGGCCGTCGCGGCGCTCCCGACGGTCCTGTGCTCCCTCCCGCGCTCTCTACCACCCACTGGTGGAAAAACAGGCTTCCGTCCAGCCCCATAAGTCGCGAAGCTGTAGGAACCGCGACTAATGGGACCTTTAGTCGCGGTTCTGGAGGTGAACCGCGACCAAAGGCCTGGGCCCAGGGCGCTCGGTGGCCAGCTGGTGCACGTGAGGGGCTTTAGTCGCGGTTGTCCTGGCCAACCGCGACTAAAGGCCTTCGGGCACCTTTAGTCACGGTTTGCCAGGCCAACCGCAACTAAAGCCCCTCCCCTATATATACCCATCCAGCAGGTAGTGAGAAATGGCGGGAAAAATGGGAGCGGGAAGACAGGAGGCGGGAAGACAGGAGGCGGGAAGAAAGTGGCGGGAAGAAAGAGGCGGGAAGACAAGGAAGAAATGGCGGGAAGAAGAGGAATCCAGAGCAATGATGATTTTTCTGAAAAGAAAAAGATAAAAGGTTCTGAAAATAAAAGAAGATTTGGGGGGGGCCTTTAGTCGCGGTTGGTCTGGCCAACCGCGACTAAAGGTTACCCTTTAGTCGCGGGTCGCCTCCCCACCCGCGACTAAAGGGGGGGGGGGCGCGGGAAGGCAAAAAACCCGCCAAAAACCCTTTAGTCGCGGTTGGGGAGGCGACCCGCGACTAAAGGGTACCTTTAGTCGCGGGTCTCGTCCCCAACCGCGACTAAAGGGGGGGGCTATAAATACAGTGCGGGTCGCCTCCCCTGCCGCCGTCTTCTCCATCTCTCTCGTCTTCTCCGATTCCAACCGTCGCGCGCGCGCCGAAGGCCTGCCGCCGCCGTCGCCCTCGCCCTCGTCGACGCCGCCCGCCGTCGCCCTCGCCGTCGTCGTCGCCCTCGCCGTCGTCGCCGCCGTCGCCGCCCTCGCCGTCGCGGTTGGTTCCTTTCATCTTTCCCGCGCCGCGCGCCCGCCTTCCTCGCTTCCTTGGAAGAACGTCTTGGAAGAACGAACGTCGATCTTGAACGTCTTGGAGAAACTCTTACTCACATGCCTTCCTTCGAATGAGACCCCTACGGAGTCCAGAAAATGTCTCACTCACATGCCTTCCTTCGAATGAGACCCCGGCGGAGTCCAGAAAAAGTCTTACTTGGAAAGGAGCTAGACTAATTGACTGCACAAGAGTCACACAATGTTTGGAACAAGCGACATCAGTCTTTGAGATCATTGTAATATTTGATTTCACACCCCAAAAGAAATTTATTGGTCAATACATGTTTTTCCTATCTAGATTGTACCAACCGAGTTTACGATTGGAGGATAATTCCAAGCCAATGAATAATTTTCTTAACTACGAGGTTAAATCTTTGCATGAGTTCAGATCCCACTTTGGTTTTTTATTGCATGACCATTTACACATACATTGTTGGAAGAGTCGCAAAATAATTATATGCCAATGACCAATTTGCTGAACTACAAGGTTGAATCTAACTAGATATATGTTTATTGGAAAACAAAACATCCATTCCAGATTGTGAGTTTAGTATGCACTGAGTTGACACTTGGCAGAGCTGCACATCAAACATGACTAGAAAAGAAAGAACTACACATAAACCTTATATTAGCAATTGAATATATTTGAGGAAAACAACTCACAAGGGTATCTCCTTTAGCTTTTGGCCCCCTCAAACCCTTGTATTTTATGTTTTGCCCCCCCCCCCAACATTGAACCAATTTATGTTTTGCCGCCCCGTCTCGCGCTCTACCGCGACACCCTCTCCCACCCCTTCCTCGCCCCCTCCTTTTGCCACCGCCCTTTCGCCACCGCCACCGCCACCGCCCCCCTTCTTCACTTAATTAATTTGTTTTTACTACATGTTTTCAGGACTGACATAATGGCGGACGATAGAGCTGACCCGATTATGGACAACTATGATCCGGACGGTGAAGCACATATGTTCGGCATCATAAACGGCGATATTCTATATGTGCCGACCGGAGAAGAAGAAGATGATATCTCTTCTTATCTGAACCTTGACGGTGAAGATGAAGGGCGCCGTCAGCAAGATGATGCCGAACAAACGTCGATAAACGACGATCTTCAAATGGAAGTAGCAACCACCTCCGGCGCCGAGGTATATATATACATTGCGTATTCTTCTGCTTGTAAGGAGTTACTTGTTTACTCTCCCTCTCCCTCTCTCTCACTAAAGCATCTTATATAGTAAAATTAGGAAAGCAATGCCCAGCTTCAGATCTCGCGCTGATCTCGCGCTGTTGCCTCGCCGGTGTTGTTGTTGTCTTCAAGGCGCACACATATTTCAATGCGTACGTGACAAACAACGCTAATATATTGGATTTCAGCTTTGGTACTTTGTTCTATAGTAAGTTGCAAGTTGCAACCACACAGGCTTAGCAGAGTAATACTACTAGTACTTAGTTAACTGCAATGATATTTAATCAGGCTGTTGAGTTACATACCTAGATTCTAACACTGAGCAGTGATGCTAACGCTAGAATACCCCATATCCATCGATTATCAATCCCATCAAGATGGGTGATTGAGTAGAACAATCAAAACAAAAAAATTAGCACCGGGATGAATAGTACTCCTAATTTTTTTATTGAAAGAAAATAGATCTACTTATATACTCCCTCCATCCTAAAGTTTTTTCTTAGATTTGTCTAGATATGTATGTATCTAGTTATATTTTAGTATTTAGATACCTCCATTTATAGACAAACCTAACCAGCCGCGCCGCCACCCCATACCTCGGCTCAACCTGTCGCGCCGTCGTCGATCTCGACGGCGCGGGCTTTCCGTCTCCCGCGTGCGGCGTCGATCTCGGCGGCGCGGGCTCCATGTGGGAAGGCTCGGCCTCCGGCGCTACGGCCGTCGCGGCGCTCCCGACGGTCCTGTGCTCCCTCCCGCGCTCTCTACCACCCACTGGTGGAAAAACAGGCTTCCGTCCAGCCCCATAAGTCGCGAAGCTGTAGGAACCGCGACTAATGGGACCTTTAGTCGCGGTTCTGGAGGTGAACCGCGACCAAAGGCCTGGGCCCAGGGCGCTCGGTGGCCAGCTGGTGCACGTGAGGGGCTTTAGTCGCGGTTGTCCTGGCCAACCGCGACTAAAGGCCTTCGGGCACCTTTAGTCACGGTTTGCCAGGCCAACCGCAACTAAAGCCCCTCCCCTATATATACCCATCCAGCAGGTAGTGAGAAATGGCGGGAAAAATGGGAGCGGGAAGACAGGAAGCGGGAAGAAAGTGGCGGGAAGAAAGAGGCGGGAAGACAAGGAAGAAATGGCGGGAAGAAGAGGAATCCAGAGCAATGATGATTTTTCTGAAAAGAAAAAGATAAAAGGTTCTGAAAATAAAAGAAGATTTGGGGGGGGCCTTTAGTCGCGGTTGGTCTGGCCAACCGCGACTAAAGGTTACCCTTTAGTCGCGGGTCGCCTCCCCACCCGCGACTAAAGGGGGGGGGGGCGCGGGAAGGCAAAAAACCCGCCAAAAACCCTTTAGTTGCGGTTGGGGAGGCGACCCGCGACTAAAGGGTACCTTTAGTCGCGGGTCTCGTCCCCAACCGCGACTAAAGGGGGGGGCTATAAATACAGTGCGGGTCTCCTCCCCTGCCGCCGTCTTCTCCATCTCTCTCGTCTTCTCCGATTCCAACCGTCGCGCGCGCGCCGAAGGCCTGCCGCCGCCGTCGCCCTCGCCCTCGTCGACGCCGCCCGCCGTCGCCCTCGCCGTCGTCGTCGCCCTCGCCGTCGTCGCCGCCGTCGCCGCCCTCGCCGTCGCGGTTGGTTCCTTTCATCTTTCCCGCGCCGCGCGCCCGCCTTCCTCGCTTCCTTGGAAGAACGTCTTTGAAGAACGAACGTCGATCTTGGAAGAACGAACGTCGATCTTGAACGTCTTGGAGAAACTCTTACTCACATGCCTTCCTTCGAATGAGACCCCTACGGAGTCCAGAAAATGTCTCACTCACATGCCTTCCTTCGAATGAGACCCCGGCGGAGTCCAGAAAAAGTCTTACTTGGAAAGGAGCTAGACTAATTGACTGCACAAGAGTCACACAATGTTTGGAACAAGCGACATCAGTCTTTGAGATCATTGTAATATTTGATTTTACACCCCAAAAGAAATTTATTGGTCAATACATGTTTTTCCTATCTAGATTGTACCAACCGAACGATTGGAGGATAATTCCAAGCCAATGAATAATTTTCTTAACTACGAGGTTAAATCTTTGCATGAGTTCAGATCCCACTTTGGTTTTTTATTGCATGACCATTTACACATACATTGTTGGAAGAGTCGCAAAATAATTATATGCCAATGACCAATTTGCTGAACTACAAGGTTGAATCTAACTAGATATATGTTTATTGGAAAACAAAACATCCATTCCAGATTGTGAGTTTAGTATGCACTGAGTTGACACTTGGCAGAGCTGCACATCAAACATGACTAGAAAAGAAAGAACTACACATAAACCTTATATTAGCAATTGAATATATTTGAGGAAAACAACTCACAAGGGTATCTCCTTTAGCTTTTGGCCCCCTCAAACCCTTGTATTTTATGTTTTGCCCCCCCCCCCCCAACATTGAACCAATTTATGTTTTGCCGCCCCGTCTCGCGCTCTACCGCGACACCCTCTCCCACCCCTTCCTCGCCCCCTCCTTTTGCCACCGCCCTTTCGCCACCGCCACCGCCACCGCCCCCCTTCTTCACTTAATTAATTTGTTTTTACTACATGTTTTCAGGACTGATATAATGGCGGACGATAGAGCTGACCCGATTATGGACAACTATGATCCGGACGGTGAAGCACATATGTTCGTCATCATAAACGGCGATATTCTATATGTGCCGACCGGAGAAGAAGAAGATGATATCTCTTCTTATCTGAACCTTGACGGTGAAGATGAAGGGCGCCGTCAGCAAGATGAACAAACGTCGATAAACGACGATCTTCAAATGGAAGTAGCAACCACCTCCGGCGCCGAGGTATATATATACATTGCGTATTCTTCTGCTTGTAAGGAGTTACTTGTTTACTCTCCCTCTCCCTCTCTCTCACTAAAGCATCTTATATAGTAAAATTAGGAAAGCAATGCCCAGCTTCAGATCTCGCGCTGATCTCGCGCTGTTGCCTCGCCGGTGTTGTTGTTGTCTTCAAGGCGCACACATATTTCAATGCGTACGTGACAAACAACGCTAATATATTGGATTTCAGCTTTGGTACTTTGTTCTATAGTAAGTTGCAAGTTGCAACCACGCAGGCTTAGCAGAGTAATACTACTAGTACTTAGTTAACTGCAATGATATTTAATCAGGCTGTTGAGTTACATACCTAGATTCTAACACTGAGCAGTGATGCTAACGCTAGAATACCCCATATCCATCGATTATCAATCCCATCAAGATGGGTGATTGAGTAGAACAATCAAAACAAAAAAATTAGCACCGGGATGAATAGTACTCCTAATTTTTTTATTGAAAGAAAATAGATCTACTTATATACTCCCTCCATCCTAAAGTTTTTTCTTAGATTTGTCTAGATATGTATGTATCTAGTTATATTTTAGTATTTAGATACCTCCATTTATAGACAAACCTAACCAGCCGCGCCGCCACCCCATACGTCGGCTCAACCTGTCGCGCCGTCGTCGATCTCGACGGCGCGGGCTTTCCGTCTCCCGCGTGCGGCGTCGATCTCGGCGGCGCGGGCTCCATGTGGGAAGGCTCGGCCTCCGGCGCTACGGCCGTCGCGGCGCTCCCGACGGTCCTGTGCTCCCTCCCGCGCTCTCTACCACCCACTGGTGGAAAAACAGGCTTCCGTCCAGCCCCATAAGTCGCGAAGCTGTAGGAACCGCGACTAATGGGACCTTTAGTCGCGGTTCTGGAGGTGAACCGCGACCAAAGGCCTGGGCCCAGGGCGCTCGGTGGCCAGCTGGTGCACGTGAGGGGCTTTAGTCGCGGTTGTCCTGGCCAACCGCGACTAAAGGCCTTCGAGCACCTTTAGTCACGGTTTGCCAGGCCAACCGCAACTAAAGCCCCTCCCCTATATATACCCATCCAGCAGGTAGTGAGAAATGGCGGGAAAAATGGGAGCGGGAAGACAGGAAGCGGGAAGAAAGTGGCGGGAAGAAAGAGGCGGGAAGACAAGGAAGAAATGGCGGGAAGAAGAGGAATCCAGAGCAATGATGATTTTTCTGAAAAGAAAAAGATAAAAGGTTCTGAAAATAAAAGAAGATTTGGGGGGGGCCTTTAGTCGCGGTTGGTCTGGCCAACCGCGACTAAAGGTTACCCTTTAGTCGCGGGTCGCCTCCCCACCCGCGACTAAAGGGGGGGGGGGGCGCGGGAAGGCAAAAAACCCGCCAAAAACCCTTTAGTTGCGGTTGGGGAGGCGACCCGCGACTAAAGGGTACCTTTAGTCGCGGGTCTCGTCCCCAACCGCGACTAAAGGGGGGGGCTATAAATACAGTGCGGGTCTCCTCCCCTGCCGCCGTCTTCTCCATCTCTCTCGTCTTCTCCGATTCCAACCGTCGCGCGCGCGCCGAAGGCCTGCCGCCGCCGTCGCCCTCGCCCTCGTCGACGCCGCCCGCCGTCGCCCTCGCCGTCGTCGTCGCCCTCGCCGTCGTCGCCGCCGTCGCCGCCCTCGCCGTCGCGGTTGGTTCCTTTCATCTTTCCCGCGCCGCGCGCCCGCCTTCCTCGCTTCCTTGGAAGAACGTCTTTGAAGAACGAACGTCGATCTTGGAAGAACGAACGTCGATCTTGAACGTCTTGGAGAAACTCTTACTCACATGCCTTCCTTCGAATGAGACCCCTACGGAGTCCAGAAAATGTCTCACTCACATGCCTTCCTTCGAATGAGACCCCGGCGGAGTCCAGAAAAAGTCTTACTTGGAAAGGAGCTAGACTAATTGACTGCACAAGAGTCACACAATGTTTGGAACAAGCGACATCAGTCTTTGAGATCATTGTAATATTTGATTTTACACCCCAAAAGAAATTTATTGGTCAATACATGTTTTTCCTATCTAGATTGTACCAACCGAACGATTGGAGGATAATTCCAAGCCAATGAATAATTTTCTTAACTACGAGGTTAAATCTTTGCATGAGTTCAGATCCCACTTTGGTTTTTTATTGCATGACCATTTACACATACATTGTTGGAAGAGTCGCAAAATAATTATATGCCAATGACCAATTTGCTGAACTACAAGGTTGAATCTAACTAGATATATGTTTATTGGAAAACAAAACATCCATTCCAGATTGTGAGTTTAGTATGCACTGAGTTGACACTTGGCAGAGCTGCACATCAAACATGACTAGAAAAGAAAGAACTACACATAAACCTTATATTAGCAATTGAATATATTTGAGGAAAACAACTCACAAGGGTATCTCCTTTAGCTTTTGGCCCCCTCAAACCCTTGTATTTTATGTTTTGCCCCCCCCCCCAACATTGAACCAATTTATGTTTTGCCGCCCCGTCTCGCGCTCTACCGCGACACCCTCTCCCACCCCTTCCTCGCCCCCTCCTTTTGCCACCGCCCTTTCGCCACCGCCACCGCCACCGCCCCCCTTCTTCACTTAATTAATTTGTTTTTACTACATGTTTTCAGGACTGATATAATGGCGGACGATAGAGCTGACCCGATTATGGACAACTATGATCCGGACGGTGAAGCACATATGTTCGTCATCATAAACGGCGATATTCTATATGTGCCGACCGGAGAAGAAGAAGATGATATCTCTTCTTATCTGAACCTTGACGGTGAAGATGAAGGGCGCCGTCAGCAAGATGAACAAACGTCGATAAACGACGATCTTCAAATGGAAGTAGCAACCACCTCCGGCGCCGAGGTATATATATACATTGCGTATTCTTCTGCTTGTAAGGAGTTACTTGTTTACTCTCCCTCTCCCTCTCTCTCACTAAAGCATCTTATATAGTAAAATTAGGAAAGCAATGCCCAGCTTCAGATCTCGCGCTGATCTCGCGCTGTTGCCTCGCCGGTGTTGTTGTTGTCTTCAAGGCGCACACATATTTCAATGCGTACGTGACAAACAACGCTAATATATTGGATTTCAGCTTTGGTACTTTGTTCTATAGTAAGTTGCAAGTTGCAACCACGCAGGCTTAGCAGAGTAATACTACTAGTACTTAGTTAACTGCAATGATATTTAATCAGGCTGTTGAGTTACATACCTAGATTCTAACACTGAGCAGTGATGCTAACGCTAGAATACCCCATATCCATCGATTATCAATCCCATCAAGATGGGTGATTGAGTAGAACAATCAAAACAAAAAAATTAGCACCGGGATGAATAGTACTCCTAATTTTTTTATTGAAAGAAAATAGATCTACTTATATACTCCCTCCATCCTAAAGTTTTTTCTTAGATTTGTCTAGATATGTATGTATCTAGTTATATTTTAGTATTTAGATACCTCCATTTATAGACAAACCTAACCAGCCGCGCCGCCACCCCATACGTCGGCTCAACCTGTCGCGCCGTCGTCGATCTCGACGGCGCGGGCTTTCCGTCTCCCGCGTGCGGCGTCGATCTCGGCGGCGCGGGCTCCATGTGGGAAGGCTCGGCCTCCGGCGCTACGGCCGTCGCGGCGCTCCCGACGGTCCTGTGCTCCCTCCCGCGCTCTCTACCACCCACTGGTGGAAAAACAGGCTTCCGTCCAGCCCCATAAGTCGCGAAGCTGTAGGAACCGCGACTAATGGGACCTTTAGTCGCGGTTCTGGAGGTGAACCGCGACCAAAGGCCTGGGCCCAGGGCGCTCGGTGGCCAGCTGGTGCACGTGAGGGGCTTTAGTCGCGGTTGTCCTGGCCAACCGCGACTAAAGGCCTTCGGGCACCTTTAGTCACGGTTTGCCAGGCCAACCGCAACTAAAGCCCCTCCCCTATATATACCCATCCAGCAGGTAGTGAGAAATGGCGGGAAAAATGGGAGCGGGAAGACAGGAGGCAGGAAGACAGGAGGCGGGAAGAAAGTGGCGGGAAGAAAGAGGCGGGAAGACAGGGAAGAAATGGCGGGAAGAAGAGGAATCCAGAGCAATGATGATTTTTCTGAAAAGAAAAAGATAAAAGGTTCTGAAAATAAAAGAAGATTTGGGGGGGGCCTTTAGTCGCGGTTGGTCTGGCCAACCGCGACTAAAGGTTACCCTTTAGTCGCGGGTCGCCTCCCCACCCGCGACTAAAGGGGGGGGGGGGCGCGGGAAGGCAAAAAACCCGCCAAAAACCCTTTAGTCGCGGTTGGGGAGGCGACCCGCGACTAAAGGGTACCTTTAGTCGCGGGTCTCGTCCCCAACCGCGACTAAAGGGGGGGGCTATAAATACAGTGCGGGTCGCCTCCCCTGCCGCCGTCTTCTCCATCTCTCTCGTCTTCTCCGATTCCAACCGTCGCGCGCGCGCCGAAGGCCTGCCGCCGCCGTCGCCCTCGCCCTCGTCGACGCCGCCCGCCGTCGCCCTCGCCGTCGTCGTCGCCCTCGCCGTCGTCGCCGCCGTCGCCGCCCTCGCCGTCGCGGTTGGTTCCTTTCATCTTTCCCGCGCCGCGCGCCCGCCTTCCTCGCTTCCTTGGAAGAACGTCTTGGAAGAACGAACGTCGATCTTGGAAGAACGAACGTCGATCTTGAACGTCTTGGAGAAACTCTTACTCACATGCCTTCCTTCGAATGAGACCCCTACGGAGTCCAGAAAATGTCTCACTCACATGCCTTCCTTCGAATGAGACCCCGGCGGAGTCCAGAAAAAGTCTTACTTGGAAAGGAGCTAGACTAATTGACTGCACAAGAGTCACACAATGTTTGGAACAAGCGACATCAGTCTTTGAGATCATTGTAATATTTGATTTCACACCCCAAAAGAAATTTATTGGTCAATACATGTTTTTCCTATCTAGATTGTACCAACCGAGTTTACGATTGGAGGATAATTCCAAGCCAATGAATAATTTTCTTAACTACGAGGTTAAATCTTTGCATGAGTTCAGATCCCACTTTGGTTTTTTATTGCATGACCATTTACACATACATTGTTGGAAGAGTCGCAAAATAATTATATGCCAATGACCAATTTGCTGAACTACAAGGTTGAATCTAACTAGATATATGTTTATTGGAAAACAAAACATCCATTCCAGATTGTGAGTTTAGTATGCACTGAGTTGACACTTGGCAGAGCTGCACATCAAACATGACTAGAAAAGAAAGAACTACACATAAACCTTATATTAGCAATTGAATATATTTGAGGAAAACAACTCACAAGGGTATCTCCTTTAGCTTTTGGCCCTCTCAAACCCTTGTATTTTATGTTTTGCCCCCCCCCCAACATTGAACCAATTTATGTTTTGCCGCCCCGTCTCGCGCTCTACCGCGACACCCTCTCCCACCCCTTCCTCGCCCCCTCCTTTTGCCACCGCCCTTTCGCCACCGCCACCGCCACCGCCCCCCTTCTTCACTTAATTAATTTGTTTTTACTACATGTTTTCAGGACTGACATAATGGCGGACGATAGAGCTGACCCGATTATGGACAACTATGATCCGGACGGTGAAGCACATATGTTCGGCATCATAAACGGCGATATTCTATATGTGCCGACCGGAGAAGAAGAAGATGATATCTCTTCTTATCTGAACCTTGACGGTGAAGATGAAGGGCGCCGTCAGCAAGATGAACAAACGTCGATAAACGACGATCTTCAAATGGAAGTAGCAACCACCTCCGGCGCCGAGGTATATATATACATTGCGTATTCTTCTGCTTGTAAGGAGTTACTTGTTTACTCTCCCTCTCCCTCTCTCTCACTAAAGCATCTTATATAGTAAAATTAGGAAAGCAATGCCCAGCTTCAGATCTCGCGCTGATCTCGCGCTGTTGCCTCGCCGGTGTTGTTGTTGTCTTCAAGGCGCACACATATTTCAATGCGTAAGTGACAAACAACGCTAATATATTGGATTTCAGCTTTGGTACTTTGTTCTATAGTAAGTTGCAAGTTGCAACCACGCAGGCTTAGCAGAGTAATACTACTAGTACTTAGTTAACTGCAATGATATTTAATCAGGCTGTTGAGTTACATACCTAGATTCTAACACTGAGCAGTGATGCTAACGCTAGAATACCCCATATCCATCGATTATCAATCCCATCAAGATGGGTGATTGAGTAGAACAATCAAAACAAAAAAATTAGCACCGGGATGAATAGTACTCCTAATTTTTTTATTGAAAGAAAATAGATCGACTTATATACTCCCTCCATCCTAAAGTTTTTTCTTAGATTTGTCTAGATATGTATGTATCTAGTTATATTTTAGTATTTAGATACCTCCATTTATAGACAAACCTAACCAGCCGCGCCGCCACCCCATACGCCGGCTCAACCTGTCGCGCCGTCGTCGATCTCGACGGCGCGGGCTTTCCGTCTCCCGCGTGCGGCGTCGATCTCGGCGGCGCGGGCTCCATGTGGGAAGGCTCGGCCTCCGGCGCTACGGCCGTCGCGGCGCTCCCGACGGTCCTGTGCTCCCTCCCGCGCTCTCTACCACCCACTGGTGGAAAAACAGGCTTCCGTCCAGCCCCATAAGTCGCGAAGCTGTAGGAACCGCGACTAATGGGACCTTTAGTCGCGGTTCTGGAGGTGAACCGCGACCAAAGGCTTGGGCCCAGGGCGCTCGGTGGCCAGCTGGTGCACGTGAGGGGCTTTAGTCGCGGTTGTCCTGGCCAACCGCGACTAAAGGCCTTCGGGCACCTTTAGTCACGGTTTGCCAGGCCAACCGCAACTAAAGCCCCTGCCCTATATATACCCATCCAGCAGGTAGTGAGAAATGGCGGGAAAAATGGGAGCGGGAAGACAGGAGGCGGGAAGACAGGAGGCGGGAAGAAAGTGGCGGGAAGAAAGAGGCGGGAAGACAGGGAAGAAATGGCGGGAAGAAGAGGAATCCAGAGCAATGATGATTTTTCTGAAAAGAAAAAGATAAAAGGTTCTGAAAATAAAAGAAGATTTGGGGGGGGCCTTTAGTCGCGGTTGGTCTGGCCAACCGCGACTAAAGGTTACCCTTTAGTCGCGGGTCGCCTCCCCACCCGCGACTAAAGGGGGGGGGGGCGCGGGAAGGCAAAAAACCCGCCAAAAACCCTTTAGTCGCGGTTGGGGAGGCGACCCGCGACTAAAGGGTACCTTTAGTCGCGGGTCTCGTCCCCAACCGCGACTAAAGGGGGGGGCTATAAATACAGTGCGGGTCGCCTCCCCTGCCGCCGTCTTCTCCATCTCTCTCGTCTTCTCCGATTCCAACCGTCGCGCGCGCGCCGAAGGCCTGCCGCCGCCGTCGCCCTCGCCCTCGTCGACGCCGCCCGCCATCGCCCTCGCCCTCGTCGTCGCCCTCGCCGTCGTCGCCGCCTTCGCCGCCCTCGCCGTCGCGGTTGGTTCCTTTCATCTTTCCCGCGCCGCGCGCCCGCCTTCCTCGCTTCCTTGGAAGAACGTCTTGGAAGAACGAACGTCGATCTTGGAAGAACGAACGTCGATCTTGAACGTCTTGGAGAAACTCTTACTCACATGCCTTCCTTCGAATGAGACCCCTACGGAGTCCAGAAAATGTCTCACTCACATGCCTTCCTTCGAATGAGACCCCGGCGGAGTCCAGAAAAAGTCTTACTTGGAAAGGAGCTAGACTAATTGACTGCACAAGAGTCACACAATGTTTGGAACAAGCGACATCAGTCTTTGAGATCATTGTAATATTTGATTTCACACCCCAAAAGAAATTTATTGGTCAATACATGTTTTTCCTATCTAGATTGTACCAACCGAGTTTACGATTGGAGGATAATTCCAAGCCAATGAATAATTTTCTTAACTACGAGGTTAAATCTTTGCATGAGTTCAGATCCCACTTTGGTTTTTTATTGCATGACCATTTACACATACATTGTTGGAAGAGTCGCAAAATAATTATATGCCAATGACCAATTTGCTGAACTACAAGGTTGAATCTAACTAGATATATGTTTATTGGAAAACAAAACATCCATTCCAGATTGTGAGTTTAGTATGCACTGAGTTGACACTTGGCAGAGCTGCACATCAAACATGACTAGAAAAGAAAGAACTACACATAAACCTTATATTAGCAATTGAATATATTTGAGGAAAACAACTCACAAGGGTATCTCCTTTAGCTTTTGGCCCCCTCAAACCCTTGTATTTTATGTTTTGCCCCCCCCCCAACATTGAACCAATTTATGTTTTGCCGCCCCGTCTCGCGCTCTACCGCGACACCCTCTCCCACCCCTTCCTCGCCCCCTCCTTTTGCCACCGCCCTTTCGCCACCGCCACCGCCACCGCCCCCCTTCTTCACTTAATTAATTTGTTTTTACTACATGTTTTCAAGACTGACATAATGGCGGACGATAGAGCTGACCCGATTATGGACAACTATGATCCGGACGGTGAAGCACATATGTTCGGCATCATAAACGGCGATATTCTATATGTGCCGACCGGAGAAGAAGAAGATGATATCTCTTCTTATCTGAACCTTGACGGTGAAGATGAAGGGCGCCGTCAGCAAGATGAACAAACGTCGATAAACGACGATCTTCAAATGGAAGTAGCAACCACCTCCGGCGCCGAGGTATATATATACATTGCGTATTCTTCTGCTTGTAAGGAGTTACTTGTTTACTCTCCCTCTCCCTCTCTCTCACTAAAGCATCTTATATAGTAAAATTAGGAAAGCAATGCCCAGCTTCAGATCTCGCGCTGATCTCGCGCTGTTGCCTCGCCGGTGTTGTTGTTGTCTTCAAGGCGCACACATATTTCAATGCGTACGTGACAAACAACGCTAATATATTGGATTTCAGCTTTGGTACTTTGTTCTATAGTAAGTTGCAAGTTGCAACCACGCAGGCTTAGCAGAGTAATACTACTAGTACTTAGTTAACTGCAATGATATTTAATCAGGCTGTTGAGTTACATACCTAGATTCTAACACTGAGCAGTGATGCTAACGCTAGAATACCCCATATCCATCGATTATCAATCCCATCAAGATGGGTGATTGAGTAGAACAATCAAAACAAAAAAATTAGCACCGGGATGAATAGTACTCCTAATTTTTTTATTGAAAGAAAATAGATCTACTTATATACTCCCTCCATCCTAAAGTTTTTTCTTAGATTTGTCTAGATATGTATGTATCTAGTTATATTTTAGTATTTAGATACCTCCATTTATAGACAAACCTAACCAGCCGCGCCGCCACCCCATACCCCGGCTCAACCTGTCGCGCCGTCGTCGATCTCCACGGCGCGGGCTTTCCGTCTCCCGCGTGCGGCGTCGATCTCGGCGGCGCGGGCTCCATGTGGGAAGGCTCGGCCTCCGGCGCTACGGCCGTCGCGGCGCTCCCGACGGTCCTGTGCTCCCTCCCGCGCTCTCTACCACCCACTGGTGGAAAAACAGGCTTCCGTCCAGCCCCATAAGTCGCGAAGCTATAGGAACCGCGACTAATGGGACCTTTAGTCGCGGTTCTGGAGGTGAACCGCGACCAAAGGCCTGGGCCCAGGGCGCTCGGTGGCCAGCTGGTGCACGTGAGGGGCTTTAGTCGCGGTTGTCCTGGCCAACCGCGACTAAAGGCCTTCGGGCACCTTTAGTCACGGTTTGCCAGGCCAACCGCAACTAAAGCCCCTCCCCTATATATACCCATCCAGCAGGTAGTGAGAAATGGCGGGAAAAATGGGAGCGGGAAGACAGGAGGCGGGAAGACAGGAGGCGGGAAGAAAGTGGCGGGAAGAAAGAGGCGGGAAGACAAGGAAGAAATGGCGGGAAGAAGAGGAATCCAGAGCAATGATGATTTTTCTGAAAAGAAAAAGATAAAAGGTTCTGAAAATAAAAGAAGATTTGGGGGGGGCCTTTAGTCGCGGTTGGTCTGGCCAACCGCGACTAAAGGTTACCCTTTAGTCGCGGGTCGCCTCCCCACCCGCGACTAAAGGGGGGGGCGCGGGAAGGCAAAAAACCCGCCAAAAACCCTTTAGTCGCGGTTGGGGAGGCGACCCGCGACTAAAGGGTACCTTTAGTCGCGGGTCTCGTCCCCAACCGCGACTAAAGGGGGGGGCTATAAATACAGTGCGGGTCGCCTCCCCTGCCGCCGTCTTCTCCATCTCTCTCGTCTTCTCCGATTCCAACCGTCGCGCGCGCGCCGAAGGCCTGCCGCCGCCGTCGCCCTCGCCCTCGTCGACGCCGCCCGCCGTCGCCCTCGCCGTCGTCGTCGCCCTCGCCGTCGTCGCCGCCGTCGCCGCCCTCGCCGTCGCGGTTGGTTCCTTTCATCTTTCCCGCGCCGCGCGCCCGCCTTCCTCGCTTCCTTGGAAGAACGTCTTGGAAGAACGAACGTCGATCTTGAACGTCTTGGAGAAACTCTTACTCACATGCCTTCCTTCGAATGAGACCCCTACGGAGTCCAGAAAATGTCTCACTCACATGCCTTCCTTCGAATGAGACCCCGGCGGAGTCCAGAAAAAGTCTTACTTGGAAAGGAGCTAGACTAATTGACTGCACAAGAGTCACACAATGTTTGGAACAAGCGACATCAGTCTTTGAGATCATTGTAATATTTGATTTCACACCCCAAAAGAAATTTATTGGTCAATACATGTTTTTCCTATCTAGATTGTACCAACCGAGTTTACGATTGGAGGATAATTCCAAGCCAATGAATAATTTTCTTAACTACGAGGTTAAATCTTTGCATGAGTTCAGATCCCACTTTGGTTTTTTATTGCATGACCATTTACACATACATTGTTGGAAGAGTCGCAAAATAATTATATGCCAATGACCAATTTGCTGAACTACAAGGTTGAATCTAACTAGATATATGTTTATTGGAAAACAAAACATCCATTCCAGATTGTGAGTTTAGTATGCACTGAGTTGACACTTGGCAGAGCTGCACATCAAACATGACTAGAAAAGAAAGAACTACACATAAACCTTATATTAGCAATTGAATATATTTGAGGAAAACAACTCACAAGGGTATCTCCTTTAGCTTTTGGCCCCCTCAAACCCTTGTATTTTATGTTTTGCCCCCCCCCCAACATTGAACCAATTTATGTTTTGCCGCCCCGTCTCGCGCTCTACCGCGACACCCTCTCCCACCCCTTCCTCGCCCCCTCCTTTTGCCACCGCCCTTTCGCCACCGCCACCGCCACCGCCCCCCTTCTTCACTTAATTAATTTGTTTTTACTACATGTTTTCAGGACTGACATAATGGCGGACGATAGAGCTGACCCGATTATGGACAACTATGATCCGGACGGTGAAGCACATATGTTCGGCATCATAAACGGCGATATTCTATATGTGCCGACCGGAGAAGAAGAAGATGATATCTCTTCTTATCTGAACCTTGACGGTGAAGATGAAGGGCGCCGTCAGCAAGATGATGCCGAACAAACGTCGATAAACGACGATCTTCAAATGGAAGTAGCAACCACCTCCGGCGCCGAGGTATATATATACATTGCGTATTCTTCTGCTTGTAAGGAGTTACTTGTTTACTCTCCCTCTCCCTCTCTCTCACTAAAGCATCTTATATAGTAAAATTAGGAAAGCAATGCCTAGCTTCAGATCTCGCGCTGATCTCGCGCTGTTGCCTCGCCGGTGTTGTTGTTGTCTTCAAGGCGCACACATATTTCAATGCGTACGTGACAAACAACGCTAATATATTGGATTTCAGCTTTGGTACTTTGTTCTATAGTAAGTTGCAAGTTGCAACCACACAGGCTTAGCAGAGTAATACTACTAGTACTTAGTTAACTGCAATGATATTTAATCAGGCTGTTGAGTTACATACCTAGATTCTAACACTGAGCAGTGATGCTAACGCTAGAATACCCCATATCCATCGATTATCAATCCCATCAAGATGGGTGATTGAGTAGAACAATCAAAACAAAAAAATTAGCACCGGGATGAATAGTACTCCTAATTTTTTTATTGAAAGAAAATAGATCTACTTATATACTCCCTCCATCCTAAAGTTTTTTCTTAGATTTGTCTAGATATGTATGTATCTAGTTATATTTTAGTATTTAGATACCTCCATTTATAGACAAACCTAACCAGCCGCGCCGCCACCCCATACCCCGGCTCAACCTGTCGCGCCGTCGTCGATCTCGACGGCGCGGGCTTTCCGTCTCCCGCGTGCGGCGTCGATCTCGGCGGCGCGGGCTCCATGTGGGAAGGCTCGGCCTCCGGCGCTACGGCCGTCGCGGCGCTCCCGACGGTCCTGTGCTCCCTCCCGCGCTCTCTACCACCCACTAGTGGAAAAACAGGCTTCCGTCCAGCCCCATAAGTCGCGAAGCTGTAGGAACCGCGACTAATGGGACCTTTAGTCGCGGTTCTGGAGGTGAACCGCGACCAAAGGCCTGGGCCCAGGGCGCTCGGTGGCCAGCTGGTGCACGTGAGGGGCTTTAGTCGCGGTTGTCCTGGCCAACCGCGACTAAAGGCCTTCGGGCACCTTTAGTCACGGTTTGCCAGGCCAACCGCAACTAAAGCCCCTCCCCTATATATACCCATCCAGCAGGTAGTGAGAAATGGCGGGAAAAATGGGAGCGGGAAGACAGGAGGCGGGAAGAAAGTGGCGGGAAGAAAGAGGCGGGAAGACAAGGAAGAAATGGCGGGAAGAAGAGGAATCCAGAGCAATGATGATTTTTCTGAAAAGAAAAAGATAAAAGGTTCTGAAAATAAAAGAAGATTTGGGGGGGGCCTTTAGTCGCGGTTGGTCTGGCCAACCGCGACTAAAGGTTACCCTTTAGTCGCGGGTCGCCTCCCCACCCGCGACTAAAGGGGGGGGCGCGGGAAGGCAAAAAACCCGCCAAAAACCCTTTAGTCGCGGTTGGGGAGGCGACCCGCGACTAAAGGGTACCTTTAGTCGCGGGTCTCGTCCCCAACCGCGACTAAAGGGGGGGGCTATAAATACAGTGCGGGTCGCCTCCCCTGCCGCCGTCTTCTCCATCTCTCTCGTCTTCTCCGATTCCAACCGTCGCGCGCGCGCCGAAGGCCTGCCGCCGCCGTCGCCCTCGCCCTCGTCGACGCCGCCCGCCGTCGCCCTCGCCGTCGTCGTCGCCCTCGCCGTCGTCGCCGCCGTCGCTGCCCTCGCCGTCGCGGTTGGTTCCTTTCATCTTTCCCGCGCCGCGCGCCCGCCTTCCTCGCTTCCTTGGAAGAACGTCTTGGAAGAACGAACGTCGATCTTGGAAGAACGAACGTCGATCTTGAACGTCTTGGAGAAACTCTTACTCACATGCCTTCCTTCGAATGAGACCCCTACGGAGTCCAGAAAATGTCTCACTCACATGCCTTCCTTCGAATGAGACCCCGGCGGAGTCCAGAAAAAGTCTTACTTGGAAAGGAGCTAGACTAATTGACTGCACAAGAGTCACACAATGTTTGGAACAAGCGACATCAGTCTTTGAGATCATTGTAATATTTGATTTCACACCCCAAAAGAAATTTATTGGTCAATACATGTTTTTCCTATCTAGATTGTACCAACCGAGTTTACGATTGGAGGATAATTCCAAGCCAATGAATAATTTTCTTAACTACGAGGTTAAATCTTTGCATGAGTTCAGATCCCACTTTGGTTTTTTATTGCATGACCATTTACACATACATTGTTGGAAGAGTCGCAAAATAATTATATGCCAATGACCAATTTGCTGAACTACAAGGTTGAATCTAACTAGATATATGTTTATTGGAAAACAAAACATCCATTCCAGATTGTGAGTTTAGTATGCACTGAGTTGACACTTGGCAGAGCTGCACATCAAACATGACTAGAAAAGAAAGAACTACACATAAACCTTATATTAGCAATTGAATATATTTGAGGAAAACAACTCACAAGGGTATCTCCTTTAGCTTTTGGCCCCCTCAAACCCTTGTATTTTATGTTTTGCCCCCCCCCAACATTGAACCAATTTATGTTTTGCCGCCCCGTCTCGCGCTCTACCGCGACACCCTCTCCCACCCCTTCCTCGCCCCCTCCTTTTGCCACCGCCCTTTCGCCACCGCCACCGCCACCGCCCCCCTTCTTCACTTAATTAATTTGTTTTTACTACATGTTTTCAGGACTGACATAATGGCGGACGATAGAGCTGACCCGATTATGGACAACTATGATCCGGACGGTGAAGCACATATGTTCGGCATCATAAACGGCGATATTCTATATGTGCCGACCGGAGAAGAAGAAGATGATATCTCTTCTTATCTGAACCTTGACGGTGAAGATGAAGGGCGCCGTCAGCAAGATGATGCCGAACAAACGTCGATAAACGACGATCTTCAAATGGAAGTAGCAACCACCTCCGGCGCCGAGGTATATATATACATTGCGTATTTTTCTGCTTGTAAGGAGTTACTTGTTTACTCTCCCTCTCCCTCTCTCTCACTAAAGCATCTTATATAGTAAAATTAGGAAAGCAATGCCCAGCATCAGATCTCGCGCTGATCTCGCGCTGTTGCCTTGCCGGTGTTGTTGTTGTCTTCAAGGCGCACACATATTTCAATGCGTACGTGACAAACAACGCTAATATATTGGATTTCAGCTTTGGTACTTTGTTCTATAGTAAGTTGCAAGTTGCAACCACGCAGGCTTAGCAGAGTAATACTACTAGTACTTAGTTAACTGCAATGATATTTAATCAGGCTGTTGAGTTACATACCTAGATTCTAACACTGAGCAGTGATGCTAACGCTAGAATACCCCATATCCATCGATTATCAATCCCATCAAGATGGGTGATTGAGTAGAACAATCAAAACAAAAAAATTAGCACCGGGATGAATAGTACTCCTAATATTTTTATTGAAAGAAAATAGATCTACTTATATACTCCCTCCATCCTAAAGTTTTTTCTTAGATTTGTCTAGATATGTATGTATCTAGTTATATTTTAGTATTTAGATACCTCCATTTATAGACAAACCTAACCAGCCGCGCCGCCAGCCCATACCCCGGCTCAACCTGTCGCGCCGTCGTCGATCTCGACGGCGCGGGCTTTCCGTCTCCCGCGTGCGGCGTCGATCTCGGCGGCGCGGGCTCCATGTGGGAAGGCTCGGCCTCCGGCGCTACGGCCGTCGTGGCGCTCCCGACGGTCCTGTGCTCCCTCCCGCGCTCTCTACCACCCACTGGTGGAAAAACAGGCTTCCGTCCAGCCCCATAAGTCGCGAAGCTGTAGGAACCGCGACTAATGGGACCTTTAGTCGCGGTTCTGGAGGTGAACCGCGACCAAAGGCCTGGGCCCAGGGCGCTCGGTGGCCAGCTGGTGCACGTGAGGGGCTTTAGTCGCGGTTGTCCTGGCCAACCGCGACTAAAGGCCTTCGGGCACCTTTAGTCACGGTTTGCCAGGCCAACCGCAACTAAAGCCCCTCCCCTATATATACCCATCCAGCAGGTAGTGAGAAATGGCGGGAAAAATGGGAGCGGGAAGACAGGAGGCGGGAAGAAAGTGGCGGGAAGAAAGAGGCGGGAAGACAGGGAAGAAATGGCGGGAAGAAGAGGAATCCAGAGCAATGATGATTTTTCTGAAAAGAAAAAGATAAAAGGTTCTGAAAATAAAAGAAGATTTGGGGGGGGCCTTTAGTCGCGGTTGGTCTGGCCAACCGCGACTAAAGGTTACCCTTTAGTCGCGGGTCGCCTCCCCACCCGCGACTAAAGGGGGGGGGGGGGCGCGGGAAGGCAAAAAACCCGCCAAAAACCCTTTAGTCGCGGTTGGGGAGGCGACCCGCGACTAAAGGGTACCTTTAGTCGCGGGTCTCGTCCCCAACCGCGACTAAAGGGGGGGGCTATAAATACAGTGCGGGTCGCCTCCCCTGCCGCCGTCTTCTCCATCTCTCTCGTCTTCTCCGATTCCAACCGTCGCGCGCGCGCCGAAGGCCTGCCGCCGCCGTCGCCCTCGCCCTCGTCGACGCCGCCCGCCGTCGCCCTCGCCGTCGTCGTCGCCCTCGCCGTCGTCGCCGCCGTCGCCGCCCTCGCCGTCGCGGTTGGTTCCTTTCATCTTTCCCGCGCCGCGCGCCCGCCTTCCTCGCTTCCTTGGAAGAACGTCTTGGAAGAACGAACGTCGATCTTGGAAGAACGAACGTCGATCTTGAACGTCTTGGAGAAACTCTTACTCACATGCCTTCCTTCGAATGAGACCCCTACGGAGTCCAGAAAATGTCTCACTCACATGCCTTCCTTCGAATGAGACCCCGGCGGAGTCCAGAAAAAGTCTTACTTGGAAAGGAGCTAGACTAATTGACTGCACAAGAGTCACACAATGTTTGGAACAAGCGACATCAGTCTTTGAGATCATTGTAATATTTGATTTCACACCCCAAAAGAAATTTATTGGTCAATACATGTTTTTCCTATCTAGATTGTACCAACCGAGTTTACGATTGGAGGATAATTCCAAGCCAATGAATAATTTTCTTAACTACGAGGTTAAATCTTTGCATGAGTTCAGATCCCACTTTGGTTTTTTATTGCATGACCATTTACACATACATTGTTGGAAGAGTCGCAAAATAATTATATGCCAATGACCAATTTGCTGAACTACAAGGTTGAATCTAACTAGATATATGTTTATTGGAAAACAAAACATCCATTCCAGATTGTGAGTTTAGTATGCACTGAGTTGACACTTGGCAGAGCTGCACATCAAACATGACTAGAAAAGAAAGAACTACACATAAACCTTATATTAGCAATTGAATATATTTGAGGAAAACAACTCACAAGGGTATCTCCTTTAGCTTTTGGCCCCCTCAAACCCTTGTATTTTATGTTTTGCCCCCCCCCAACATTGAACCAATTTATGTTTTGCCGCCCCGTCTCGCGCTCTACCGCGACACCCTCTCCCACCCCTTCCTCGCCCCCTCCTTTTGCCACCGCCCTTTCGCCACCGCCACCGCCACCGCCCCCCTTCTTCACTTAATTAATTTGTTTTTACTACATGTTTTCAGGACTGACATAATGGCGGACGATAGAGCTGACCCGATTATGGGCAACTATGATCCGGACGGTGAAGCACATATGTTCGGCATCATAAACGGCGATATTCTATATGTGCCGACCGGAGAAGAAGAAGATGATATCTCTTCTTATCTGAACCTTGACGGTGAAGATGAAGGGCGCCGTCAGCAAGATGATGCCGAACAAACGTCGATAAACGACGATCTTCAAATGGAAGTAGCAACCACCTCCGGCGCCGAGGTATATATATACATTGCGTATTTTTCTGCTTGTAAGGAGTTACTTGTTTACTCTCCCTCTCCCTCTCTCTCACTAAAGCATCTTATATAGTAAAATTAGGAAAGCAATGCCCAGCATCAGATCTCGCGCTGATCTCGCGCTGTTGCCTCGCCGGTGTTGTTGTTGTCTTCAAGGCGCACACATATTTCAATGCGTACGTGAGAAACAACGCTAATATATTGGATTTCAGCTTTGGTACTTTGTTCTATAGTAAGTTGCAAGTTGCAACCACGCAGGCTTAGCAGAGTAATACTACTAGTACTTAGTTAACTGCAATGATATTTAATCAGGCTGTTGAGTTACATACCTAGATTCTAACACTGAGCAGTGATGCTAACGCTAGAATACCCCATATCCATCGATTATCAATCCCATCAAGATGGGTGATTGAGTAGAACAATCAAAACAAAAAAATTAGCACCGGGATGAATAGTACTCCTAATTTTTTTATTGAAAGAAAATAGATCTACTTATATACTCCCTCCATCCTAAAGTTTTTTCTTAGATTTGTCTAGATATGTATGTATCTAGTTATATTTTAGTATTTAGATACCTCCATTTATAGACAAACCTAACCAGCCGCGCCGCCACCCCATACCCCGGCTCAACCTGTCGCGCCGTCGTCGATCTCGACGGCGCGGGCTTTCCGTCTCCCGCGTGCGGCGTCGATCTCGGCGGCGCGGGCTCCATGTGGGAAGGCTCGGCCTCCGGCGCTACGGCCGTCGTGGCGCTCCCGACGGTCCTGTGCTCCCTCCCGCGCTCTCTACCACCCACTGGTGGAAAAACAGGCTTCCGTCCAGCCCCATAAGTCGCGAAGCTGTAGGAACCGCGACTAATGGGACCTTTAGTCGCGGTTCTGGAGGTGAACCGCGACCAAAGGCCTGGGCCCAGGGCGCTCGGTGGCCAGCTGGTGCACGTGAGGGGCTTTAGTCGCGGTTGTCCTGGCCAACCGCGACTAAAGGCCTTCGGGCACCTTTAGTCACGGTTTGCCAGGCCAACCGCAACTAAAGCCCCTCCCCTATATATACCCATCCAGCAGGTAGTGAGAAATGGCGGGAAAAATGGGAGCGGGAAGACAGGAGGCGGGAAGAAAGTGGCGGGAAGAAAGAGGCGGGAAGACAGGGAAGAAATGGCGGGAAGAAGAGGAATCCAGAGCAATGATGATTTTTCTGAAAAGAAAAAGATAAAAGGTTCTGAAAATAAAAGAAGATTTGGGGGGGGCCTTTAGTCGCGGTTGGTCTGGCCAACCGCGACTAAAGGTTACCCTTTAGTCGCGGGTCGCCTCCCCACCCGCGACTAAAGGGGGGGGCGCGGGAAGGCAAAAAACCCGCCAAAAACCCTTTAGTCGCGGTTGGGGAGGCGACCCGCGACTAAAGGGTACCTTTAGTCGCGGGTCTCGTCCCCAACCGCGACTAAAGGGGGGGGCTATAAATACAGTGCGGGTCGCCTCCCCTGCCGCCGTCTTCTCCATCTCTCTCGTCTTCTCCGATTCCAACCGTCGCGCGCGCGCCGAAGGCCTGCCGCCGCCGTCGCCCTCGCCCTCGTCGACGCCGCCCGCCGTCGCCCTCGCCGTTGTCGTCGCCCTCGCCGTCGTCGCCGCCGTCGCCGCCCTCGCCGTCGCGGTTGGTTCCTTTCATCTTTCCCGCGCCGCGCGCCCGCCTTCCTCGCTTCCTTGGAAGAACGTCTTGGAAGAACGAACGTCGATCTTGGAAGAACGAACGTCGATCTTGAACGTCTTGGAGAAACTCTTACTCACATGCCTTCCTTCGAATGAGACCCCTACGGAGTCCAGAAAATGTCTCACTCACATGCCTTCCTTCGAATGAGACCCCGGCGGAGTCCAGAAAAAGTCTTACTTGGAAAGGAGCTAGACTAATTGACTGCACAAGAGTCACACAATGTTTGGAACAAGCGACATCAGTCTTTGAGATCATTGTAATATTTGATTTCACACCCCAAAAGAAATTTATTGGTCAATACATGTTTTTCCTATCTAGATTGTACCAACCGAGTTTACGATTGGAGGATAATTCCAAGCCAATGAATAATTTTCTTAACTACGAGGTTAAATCTTTGCATGAGTTCAGATCCCACTTTGGTTTTTTATTGCATGACCATTTACACATACATTGTTGGAAGAGTCGCAAAATAATTATATGCCAATGACCAATTTGCTGAACTACAAGGTTGAATCTAACTAGATATATGTTTATTGGAAAACAAAACATCCATTCCAGATTGTGAGTTTAGTATGCACTGAGTTGACACTTGGCAGAGCTGCACATCAAACATGACTAGAAAAGAAAGAACTACACATAAACCTTATATTAGCAATTGAATATATTTGAGGAAAACAACTCACAAGGGTATCTCCTTTAGCTTTTGGCCCCCTCAAACCCTTGTATTTTATGTTTTGCCCCCCCCAACATTGAACCAATTTATGTTTTGCCGCCCCGTCTCGCGCTCTACCGTGACACCCTCTCCCACCCCTTCCTCGCCCCCTCCTTTTGCCACCGCCCTTTCGCCACCGCCACCGCCACCGCCCCCCTTCTTCACTTAATTAATTTGTTTTTACTACATGTTTTCAGGACTGACATAATGGCGGACGATAGAGCTGACCCGATTATGGACAACTATGATCCGGACGGTGAAGCACATATGTTCGGCATCATAAACGGCGATATTCTATATGTGCCGACCGGAGAAGAAGAAGATGATATCTCTTCTTATCTGAACCTTGACGGTGAAGATGAAGGGCGCCGTCAGCAAGATGAACAAACGTCGATAAACGACGATATTCAAATGGAAGTAGCAACCACCTCCGGCGCCGAGGTATATATATACATTGCGTATTCTTCTGCTTGTAAGGAGTTACTTGTTTACTCTCCCTCTCCCTCTCTCTCACTAAAGCATCTTATATAGTAAAATTAGGAAAGCAATGCCCAGCTTCAGATCTCGCGCTGATCTCGCGCTGTTGCCTCGCCGGTGTTGTTGTTGTCTTCAAGGCGCACACATATTTCAATGCGTACGTGACAAACAACGCTAATATATTGGATTTCAGCTTTGGTACTTTGTTCTATAGTAAGTTGCAAGTTGCAACCACGCAGGCTTAGCAGAGTAATACTACTAGTACTTAGTTAACTGCAATGATATTTAATCAGGCTGTTGAGTTACATACCTAGATTCTAACACTGAGCAGTGATGCTAACGCTAGAATACCCCATATCCATCGATTATCAATCCCATCAAGATGGGTGATTGAGTAGAACAATCAAAACAAAAAAATTAGCACCGGGATGAATAGTACTCCTAATTTTTTTATTGAAAGAAAATAGATCTACTTATATACTCCCTCCATCCTAAAGTTTTTTCTTAGATTTGTCTAGATATGTATGTATCTAGTTATATTTTAGTATTTAGATACCTCCATTTATAGACAAACCTAACCAGCCGCGCCGCCACCCCATACCCCGGCTCAACCTGTCGCGCCGTCGTCGATCTCGACGGCGCGGGCTTTCCGTCTCCCGCGTGCGGCGTCGATCTCGGCGGCGCGGGTTCCATGTGGGAAGGCTCGGCCTCCGGCGCTACGGCCGTCGCGGCGCTCCCGACGGTCCTGTGCTCCCTCCCGCGCTCTCTACCACCCACTGGTGGAAAAACAGGCTTCCGTCCAGCCCCATAAGTCGCGAAGCTGTAGCAACCGCGACTAATGGGACCTTTAGTCGCGGTTCTGGAGGTGAACCGCGACCAAAGGCCTGGGCCCTGGGCGCTCGGTGGCCAGCTGGTGCACGTGAGGGGCTTTAGTCGCGGTTGTCCTGGCCAACCGCGACTAAAGGCCTTCGGGCACCTTTAGTCACGGTTTGCCAGGCCAACCGCAACTAAAGCCCCTCCCCTATATATACCCATCCAGCAGGTAGTGAGAAATGGCGGGAAAAATGGGAGCGGGAAGACAGGAGGCGGGAAGACAGGAGGCGGGAAGAAAGTGGCGGGAAGAAAGAGGCGGGAAGACAGGGAAGAAATGGCGGGAAGAAGAGGAATCCAGAGCAATGATGATTTTTCTGAAAAGAAAAAGATAAAAGGTTCTGAAAATAAAAGAAGATTTGGGGGGGCCTTTAGTCGCGGTTGGTCTGGCCAACCGCGACTAAAGGTTACCCTTTAGTCGCGGGTCGCCTCCCCACAAATGAATAATTATATGCCAATGACCAATTTGCTGAACTACAAGGTTGAATCTAACTAGATATATGTTTATTGGAAAACAAAACATCCATTCCAGATTGTGAGTTTAGTATGCACTGAGTTGACACTTGGCAGAGCTGCACATCAAACATGACTAGAAAAGAAAGAACTACACATAAACCTTATATTAGCAATTGAATATATTTGAGGAAAACAACTCACAAGGGTATCTCCTTTAGCTTTTGGCCCCCTCAAACCCTTGTATTTTATGTTTTGCCCCCCCCAACATTGAACCAATTTATGTTTTGCCGCCCCGTCTCGCGCTCTACCGCGACACCCTCTCCCACCCCTTCCTCGCCCCCTCCTTTTGCCACCGCCCTTTCGCCACCGCCACCGCCACCGCCCCCCTTCTTCACTTAATTAATTTGTTTTTACTACATGTTTTCAGGACTGACATAATGGCGAACGATAGAGCTGACCCGATTATGGACAACTATGATCCGGACGGTGAAGCACATATGTTCGGCATCATAAACGGCGATATTCTATATGTGCCGACCGGAGAAGAAGAAGATGATATCTCTTCTTATCTGAACCTTGACGGTGAAGATGAAGGGCGCCGTCAGCAAGATGAACAAACGTCGATAAACGACGATCTTCAAATGGAAGTAGCAACCACCTCCGGCGCCGAGGTATATATATACATTGCGTATTCTTCTGCTTGTAAGGAGTTACTTGTTTACTCTCCCTCTCCCTCTCTCTCACTAAAGCATCTTATATAGTAAAATTAGGAAAGCAATGCCCAGCTTCAGATCTCGCGCTGATCTCGCGCTGTTGCCTCGCCGGTGTTGTTGTCTTCAAGGCGCACACATATTTCAATGCGTACGTAACAAACAACGCTAATATATTGGATTTCAGCTTTGATACTTTGTTCTATAGTAAGTTGCAAGTTGCAACCACGCAGGCTTAGCAGAGTAATACTACTAGTACTTAGTTAACTGCAATGATATTTAATCAGGCTGTTGAGTTACATACCTAGATTCTAACACTGAGCAGTGATGCTAACGCTAGAATACCCCATATCCATCGATTATCAATCCCATCAAGATGGGTGATTGAGTAGAACAATCAAAACAAAAAAATTAGCACCGGGATGAATAGTACTCCTAATTTTTTTATTGAAAGAAAATAGATCTACTTATATACTCCCTCCATCCTAAAGTTTTTTCTTAGATTTGTCTAGATATGTATGTATCTAGTTATATTTTAGTATTTAGATACCTCCATTTATAGACAAACCTAACCAGCCGCGCCGCCACCCCATACCCCGGCTCAACCTGTCGCGCCGTCGTCGATCTCGACGGCGCGGGCTTTCCGTCTCCCGCGTGCGGCGTCGATCTCGGCGGCGCGGGCTCCATGTGGGAAGGCTCGGCCTCCGGCGCTACGGCCGTCGCGGCGCTCCCGACGGTCCTGTGCTCCCTCCCGCGCTCTCTACCACCCACTGGTGGAAAAACAGGCTTCCGTCCAGCCCCATAAGTCGCGAAGCTGTAGGAACCGCGACTAATGGGACCTTTAGTCGCGGTTCTGGAGGTGAACCGCGACCAAAGGCCTGGGCCCAGGGCGCTCGGTGGCCAGCTGGTGCACGTGAGGGGCTTTAGTCGCGGTTGTCCTGGCCAACCGCGACTAAAGGCCTTCGGGCACCTTTAGTCACGGTTTGCCAGGCCAACCGCAACTAAAGCCCCTCCCCTATATATACCCATCCAGCAGGTAGTGAGAAATGGCGGGAAAAATGGGAGCGGGAAGACAGGAGGCGGGAAGAAAGTGGCGGGAAGAAAGAGGCGGGAAGACAGGGAAGAAATGGCGGGAAGAAGAGGAATCCAGAGCAATGATGATTTTTCTGAAAAGAAAAAGATAAAAGGTTCTGAAAATAAAAGAAGATTTGGGGGGGGCCTTTAGTCGCGGTTGGTCTGGCCAACCGCGACTAAAGGTTACCCTTTAGTCGCGGGTCGCCTCCCCACCCGCGACTAAAGGGGGGGGGGGCGCGGGAAGGCAAAAAACCCGCCAAAAACCCTTTAGTCGCGGTTGGGGAGGCGACCCGCGACTAAAGGGTACCTTTAGTCGCGGGTCTCGTCCCCAACCGCGACTAAGGGGGGGGCTATAAATACAGTGCGGGTCGCCTCCCCTGCCGCCGTCTTCTCCATCTCTCTCGTCTTCTCCGATTCCAACCGTCGCGCGCGCGCCGAAGGCCTGCCGCGGCCGTCTCCCTCGCCCTCGTCGACGCCGCCCGCCGTCGCCCTCGCCGTCGTCGTCGCCCTCGCCGTCGTCGCCGCCGTCGCCGCCCTCGCCGTCGCGGTTGGTTCCTTTCATCTTTCCCGCGCCGCGCGCCCGCCTTCCTCGCTTCCTTGGAAGAACGTCTTGGAAGAACGAACGTCGATCTTGAACGTCTTGGAGAAACTCTTACTCACATGCCTTCCTTCGAATGAGACCCCTACGGAGTCCAGAAAATGTCTCACTCACATGCCTTCCTTCGAATGAGACCCCGGCGGAGTCCAGAAAAAGTCTTACTTGGAAAGGAGCTAGACTAATTGACTGCACAAGAGTCACACAATGTTTGGAACAAGCGACATCAGTCTTTGAGATCATTGTAATATTTGATTTCACACCCCAAAAGAAATTTATTGGTCAATACATGTTTTTCCTATCTAGATTGTACCAACCGAGTTTACGATTGGAGGATAATTCCAAGCCAATGAATAATTTTCTTAACTACGAGGTTAAATCTTTGCATGAGTTCAGATCCCACTTTGGTTTTTTATTGCATGACCATTTACACATACATTGTTGGAAGAGTCGCAAAATAATTATATGCCAATGACCAATTTGCTGAACTACAAGGTTGAATCTAACTAGATATATGTTTATTGGAAAACAAAACATCCATTCCAGATTGTGAGTTTAGTATGCACTGAGTTGACACTTGGCAGAGCTGCACATCAAACATGACTAGAAAAGAAAGAACTACACATAAACCTTATATTAGCAATTGAATATATTTGAGGAAAACAACTCACAAGGGTATCTCCTTTAGCTTTTGGCCCCCTCAAACCCTTGTATTTTATGTTTTGCCCCCCCAACATTGAACCAATTTATGTTTTGCCGCCCCGTCTCGCGCTCTACCGCGACACCCTCTCCCACCCCTTCCTCGCCCCCTCCTTTTGCCACCGCCCTTTCGCCACCGCCACCGCCACCGCCCCCCTTCTTCACTTAATTAATTTGTTTTTACTACATGTTTTCAGGACTGACATAATGGCGGACGATAGAGCTGACCCGATTATGGACAACTATGATCCGGACGGTGAAGCACATATGTTCGGCATCATAAACGGCGATATTCTATATGTGCCGACCGGAGAAGAAGAAGATGATATCTCTTCTTATCTGAACCTTGACGGTGAAGATGAAGGGCGCCGTCAGCAAGATGATGCCGAACAAACGTCGATAAACGACGATCTTCAAATGGAAGTAGCAACCACCTCCGGCGCCGAGGTATATATATACATTGCGTATTCTTCTGCTTGTAAGGAGTTACTTGTTTACTCTCCCTCTCCCTCTCTCTCACTAAAGCATCTTATATAGTAAAATTAGGAAAGCAATGCCCAGCTTCAGATCTCGCGCTGATCTCGCGCTGTTGCCTCGCCGGTGTTGTTGTTGTCTTCAAGGCGCACACATATTTCAATGCGTACGTGACAAACAACGCTAATATATTGGATTTCAGCTTTGGTACTTTGTTCTATAGTAAGTTGCAAGTTGCAACCACGCAGGCTTAGCAGAGTAATACTACTAGTACTTAGTTAACTGCAATGATATTTAATCAGGCTGTTGAGTTACATACCTAGATTCTAACACTGAGCAGTGATGCTAACGCTAGAATACCCCATATCCATCGATTATCAATCCCATCAAGATGGGTGATTGAGTAGAACAATCAAAACAAAAAAATTAGCACCGGGATGAATAGTACTCCTAATTTTTTTATTGAAAGAAAATAGATCTACTTATATACTCCCTCCATCCTAAAGTTTTTTCTTAGATTTGTCTAGATATGTATGTATCTAGTTATATTTTAGTATTTAGATACCTCCATTTATAGACAAACCTAACCAGCCGCGCCGCCACCCCATACCCCGGCTCAACCTGTCGCGCCGTCGTCGATCTCGACGGCGCGGGCTTTCCGTCTCCCGCGTGCGGCGTCGATCTCGGCGGCGCGGGTTCCATGTGGGAAGGCTCGGCCTCCGGCGCTACGGCCGTCGCGGCGCTCCCGACGGTCCTGTGCTCCCTCCCGCGCTCTCTACCACCCACTGGTGGAAAAACAGGCTTCCGTCCAGCCCCATAAGTCGCGAAGGTGTAGGAACCGCGACTAATGGGACCTTTAGTCGCGGTTCTGGAGGTGAACCGCGACCAAAGGCCTGGGCCCAGGGCGCTCGGTGGCCAGCTGGTGCACGTGAGGGGCTTTAGTCGCGGTTGTCCTGGCCAACCGCGACTAAAGGCCTTCGGGCACCTTTAGTCACGGTTTGCCAGGCCAACCGCAACTAAAGCCCCTCCCCTATATATACCCATCCAGCAGGTAGTGAGAAATGGCGAGAAAAATGGGAGCGGGAAGACAGGAGGCGGGAAGACAGGAGGCGGGAAGAAAGTGGCGGGAAGAAAGAGGCGGGAAGACAGGGAAGAAATGGCGGGAAGAAGAGGAATCCAGAGCAATGATGATTTTTCTGAAAAGAAAAAGATAAAAGGTTCTGAAAATAAAAGAAGATTTGGGGGGGGCCTTTAGTCGCGGGTCGCCTCCCCACCCGCGACTAAAGGGGGGGGGCGCGGGAAGGCAAAAAACCCGCCAAAAACCCTTTAGTCGCGGTTGGGGAGGCGACCCGCGACTAAAGGGTACCTTTAGTCGCGGGTCTCGTCCCCAACCGCGACTAAAGGGGGGGGCTATAAATACAGTGCGGGTCGCCTCCCCTGCCGCCGTCTTCTCCATCTCTCTCGTCTTCTCCGATTCCAACCGTCGCGCGCGCGCCGAAGGCCTGCCGCCGCCGTCGCCCTCGCCCTCGTCGACGCCGCCCGCCGTCGCCCTCGCCGTCGTCGCCGCCGTCGCCGCCCTCGCTGTCGCGGTTGGTTCCTTTCATCTTTCCCGCGCCGCGCGCCCGCCTTCCTCGCTTCCTTGGAAAAACGTCTTGGAAGAACGAACGTCGATCTTGGAAGAACGAACGTCGATCTTGAACGTCTTGGAGAAACTCTTACTCACATGCCTTCCTTCGAATGAGACCCCTACGGAGTCCAGAAAATGTCTCACTCACATGCCTTCCTTCGAATGAGACCCCGGCGGAGTCCAGAAAAAGTCTTACTTGGAAAGGAGCTAGACTAATTGACTGCACAAGAGTCACACAATGTTTGGAACAAGCGACATCAGTCTTTGAGATCATTGTAAAATTTGATTTCACACCCCAAAAGAAATTTATTGGTCAATACATGTTTTTCCTATCTAGATTGTACCAACCGAGTTTACGATTGGAGGATAATTCCAAGCCAATGAATAATTTTCTTAACTACGAGGTTAAATCTTTGCATGAGTTCAGATCCCACTTTGGTTTTTTATTGCATGACCATTTACACATACATTGTTGGAAGAGTCGCAAAATAATTATATGCCAATGACCAATTTGCTGAACTACAAGGTTGAATCTAACTAGATATATGTTTATTGGAAAACAAAACATCCATTCCAGATTGTGAGTTTAGTATGCACTGAGTTGACACTTGGCAGAGCTGCACATCAAACATGACTAGAAAAGAAAGAACTACACATAAACCTTATATTAGCAATTGAATATATTTGAGGAAAACAACTCACAAGGGTATCTCCTTTAGCTTTTGGCCCCCTCAAACCCTTGTATTTTATGTTTTGCCCCCCCCAACATTGAACCAATTTATGTTTTGCCGCCCCGTCTCGCGCTCTACCGCGACACCCTCTCCCACCCCTTCCTCGCCCCCTCCTTTTGCCACCGCCCTTTCGCCACCGCCACCGCCACCGCCCCCCTTCTTCACTTAATTAATTTGTTTTTACTACATGTTTTCAGGACTGACATAATGGCGGACGATAGAGCTGACCCGATTATGGACAACTATGATCCGGACGGTGAAGCACATATGTTCGGCATCATAAACGGCGATATTCTATATGTGCCGACCGGAGAAGAAGAAGATGATATCTCTTCTTATCTGAACCTTGACGGTGAAGATGAAGGGCGCCGTCAGCAAGATGAACAAACGTCGATAAACGACGATCTTCAAATGGAAGTAGCAACCACCTCCGGCGCCGAGGTATATATATACATTGCGTATTCTTCTGCTTGTAAGGAGTTACTTGTTTACTCTCCCTCTCCCTCTCTCTCACTAAAGCATCTTATATAGTAAAATTAGGAAAGCAATGCCCAGCTTCAGATCTCGCGCTGATCTCGCGCTGTTGCCTCGCCGGTGTTGTTGTTGTCTTCAAGGCGCACACATATTTCAATGCGTACGTGACAAACAACGCTAATATATTGGATTTCAGCTTTGGTACTTTGTTCTATAGTAAGTTGCAAGTTGCAACCACGCAGGCTTAGCAGAGTAATACTACTAGTACTTAGTTAACTGCAATGATATTTAATCAGGCTGTTGAGTTACATACCTAGATTCTAACACTGAGCAGTGATGCTAACGCTAGAATACCCCATATCCATCGATTATCAATCCCATCAAGATGGGTGATTGAGTAGAACAATCAAAACAAAAAAATTAGCACCGGGATGAATAGTACTCCTAATTTTTTTATTGAAAGAAAATAGATCTACTTATATACTCCCTCCATCCTAAAGTTTTTTCTTAGATTTGTCTAGATATGTATGTATCTAGTTATATTTTAGTATTTAGATACCTCCATTTATAGACAAACCTAACCAGCCGCGCCGCCACCCCATACCCCGGCTCAACCTGTCGCGCCGTCGTCGATCTCGACGGCGCGGGCTTTCCGTCTCCCGCGTGCGGCGTCGATCTCGGCGGCGCGGGCTCCATGTGGGAAGGCTCGGCCTCCGGCGCTACGGCCGTCGCGGCGCTCCCGACGGTCCTGTGCTCCCTCCCGCGCTCTCTACCACCCACTGGTGGAAAAACAGGCTTCCGTCCAGCCCCATAAGTCGCGAAGCTGTAGGAACCGCGACTAATGGGACCTTTAGTCGCGGTTCTGGAGGTGAACCGCGACCAAAGGCCTGGGCCCAGGGCGCTCGGTGGCCAGCTGGTGCACGTGAGGGGCTTTAGTCGCGGTTGTCCTGGCCAACCGCGACTAAAGGCCTTCGGGCACCTTTAGTCACGGTTTGCCAGGCCAACCGCAACTAAAGCCCCTCCCCTATATATACCCATCCAGCAGGTAGTGAGAAATGGCGGGAAAAATGGGAGCGGGAAGACAGGAGGCGGGAAGACAGGAGGCGGGAAGAAAGTGGCGGGAAGAAAGAGGCGGGAAGACAGGGAAGAAATGGCGGGAAGAAGAGGAATCCAGAGCAATGATGATTTTTCTGAAAAGAAAAAGATAAAAGGTTCTGAAAATAAAAGAAGATTTGGGGTGGGCCTTTAGTCGCGGTTGGTCTGGCCAACCGCGACTAAAGGTTACCCTTTAGTCGCGGGTCGCCTCCCCACAAATGAATAATTATATGCCAATGACCAATTTGCTGAACTACAAGGTTGAATCTAACTAGATATATGTTTATTGGAAAACAAAACATCCATTCCAGATTGTGAGTTTAGTATGCACTGAGTTGACACTTGGCAGAGCTGCACATCAAACATGACTAGAAAAGAAAGAACTACACATAAACCTTATATTAGCAATTGAATATATTTGAGGAAAACAACTCACAAGGGTATCTCCTTTAGCTTTTGGCCCCCTCAAACCCTTGTATTTTATGTTTTGCCCCCCCCAACATTGAACCAATTTATGTTTTGCCGCCCCGTCTCGCGCTCTACCGCGACACCCTCTCCCACCCCTTCCTCGCCCCCTCCTTTTGCCACCGCCCTTTCGCCACCGCCACCGCCACCGCCCCCCTTCTTCACTTAATTAATTTGTTTTTACTACATGTTTTCAGGACTGACATAATGGCGGACGATAGAGCTGACCCGATTATGGACAACTATGATCCGGACGGTGAAGCACATATGTTCGGCATCATAAACGGCGATATTCTATATGTGCCGACCGGAGAAGAAGAAGATGATATCTCTTCTTATCTGAACCTTGACGGTGAAGATGAAGGGCGCCGTCAGCAAGATGAACAAACGTCGATAAACGACGATCTTCAAATGGAAGTAGCAACCACCTCCGGCGCCGAGGTATATATATACATTGCGTATTCTTCTGCTTGTAAGGAGTTACTTGTTTACTCTCCCTCTCCCTCTCTCTCACTAAAGCATCTTATATAGTAAAATTAGGAAAGCAATGCCCAGCTTCAGATCTCGCGCTGATCTCGCGCTGTTGCCTCGCCGGTGTTGTTGTTGTCTTCAAGGCGCACACATATTTCAATGCGTACGTGACAAACAACGCTAATATATTGGATTTCAGCTTTGGTACTTTGTTCTATAGTAAGTTGCAAGTTGCAACCACGCAGGCTTAGCAGAGTAATACTACTAGTACTTAGTTAACTGCAATGATATTTAATCAGGCTGTTGAGTTACATACCTAGATTCTAACACTGAGCAGTGATGCTAACGCTAGAATACCCCATATCCATCGATTATCAATCCCATCAAGATGGGTGATTGAGTAGAACAATCAAAACAAAAAAATTAGCACCGGGATGAATAGTACTCCTAATTTTTTTATTGAAAGAAAATAGATCTACTTATATACTCCCTCCATCCTAAAGTTTTTTCTTAGATTTGTCTAGATATGTATGTATCTAGTTATATTTTAGTATTTAGATACCTCCATTTATAGACAAACCTAACCAGCCGCGCCGCCACCCCATACCCCGGCTCAACCTGTCGCGCCGTCGTCGATCTCGACGGCGCGGGCTTTCCGTCTCCCGCGTGCGGCGTCGATCTCGGCGGCGCGGGCTCCATGTGGGAAGGCTCGGCCTCCGGCGCTACGGCCGTCGCGGCGCTCCCGACGGTCCTGTGCTCCCTCCCGCGCTCTCTACCACCCACTGGTGGAAAAACAGGCTTCCGTCCAGCCCCATAAGTCGCGAAGCTGTAGGAACCGCGACTAATGGGACCTTTAGTCGCGGTTCTGGAGGTGAACCGCGACCAAAGGCCTGGGCCCAGGGCGCTCGGTGGCCAGCTGGTGCACGTGAGGGGCTTTAGTCGCGGTTGTCCTGGCCAACCGCGACTAAAGGCCTTCGGGCACCTTTAGTCACGGTTTGCCAGGCCAACCGCAACTAAAGCCCCTCCCCTATATATACCCATCCAGCAGGTAGTGAGAAATGGCGGGAAAAATGGGAGCGGGAAGACAGGAGGCGGGAAGACAGGAGGCGGGAAGAAAGTGGCGGGAAGAAAGAGGCGGGAAGACAGGGAAGAAATGGCGGGAAGAAGAGGAATCCAGAGCAATGATGATTTTTCTGAAAAGAAAAAGATAAAAGGTTCTGAAAATAAAAGAAGATTTGGGGGGGCCTTTAGTCGCGGTTGGTCTGGCCAACCGCGACTAAAGCTTACCCTTTAGTCGCGGGTCTCCTCCCCACCCGCGACTAAAGGGGGGGGGGCGCGGGAAGGCAAAAAACCCGCCAAAAACCCTTTAGTCGCGGTTGGGGAGGCGACCCGCGACTAAAGTGTACCTTTAGTCGCGGGTCTCGTCCCCAACCGCGACTAAAGGGGGGGGCTATAAATACAGTGCGGGTCGCCTCCCCTGCCGCCGTCTTCTCCATCTCTCTCGTCTTCTCCGACTCCAACCGTCGCGCGCGCGCCGAAGGCCTGCCGCCGCCGTCGCCCTCGCCCTCGTCGACGCCGCCCGCCGTCGCCCTCGCCGTCGTCGTCGCCCTCGCCGTCGTCGCCGCCGTCGCCGCCCTCGCCGTCGCGGTTGGTTCCTTTCATCTTTCCCGCGCCGCGCGCCCGCCTTCCTCGCTTCATTGGAAGAACGTCTTGGAAGAACGAACGTCGATCTTGGAAGAACGAACGTCGATCTTGAACGTCTTGGAGAAACTCTTACTCACATGCCTTCCTTCGAATGAGACCCCTACGGAGTCCAGAAAATGTCTCACTCACATGCCTTCCTTCGAATGAGACCCCGGCGGAGTCCAGAAAAAGTCTTACTTGGAAAGGAGCTAGACTAATTGACTGCACAAGAGTCACACAATGTTTGGAACAAGCGACATCAGTCTTTGAGATCATTGTAATATTTGATTTCACACCCCAAAAGAAATTTATTGGTCAATACATGTTTTTCCTATCTAGATTGTACCAACCGAGTTTACGATTGGAGGATAATTCCAAGCCAATGAATAATTTTCTTAACTACGAGGTTAAATCTTTGCATGAGTTCAGATCCCACTTTGGTTTTTTATTGCATGACCATTTACACATACATTGTTGGAAGAGTCGCAAAATAATTATATGCCAATGACCAATTTGCTGAACTACAAGGTTGAATCTAACTAGATATATGTTTATTGGAAAACAAAACATCCATTCCAGATTGTGAGTTTAGTATGCACTGAGTTGACACTTGGCAGAGCTGCACATCAAACATGACTAGAAAAGAAAGAACTACACATAAACCTTATATTAGCAATTGAATATATTTGAGGAAAACAACTCACAAGGGTATCTCCTTTAGCTTTTGGCCCCCTCATACCCTTGTATTTTATGTTTTGCCCCCCCCAACATTGAACCAATTTATGTTTTGCCGCCCCGTCTCGCGCTCTACCGCGACACCCTCTCCCACCCCTTCCTCGCCCCCTCCTTTTGCCACCGCCCTTTCGCCACCGCCACCGCCACCGCCCCCCTTCTTCACTTAATTAATTTGTTTTTACTACATGTTTTCAGGACTGACATAATGGCGGACGATAGAGCTGACCCGATTATGGACAACTATGATCCGGACGGTGAAGCACATATGTTCGGCATCATAAACGGCGATATTCTATATGTGCCGACCGGAGAAGAAGAAGATGATATCTCTTCTTATCTGAACCTTGACGGTGAAGATGAAGGGCGCCGTCAGCAAGATGATGCCGAACAAACGTCGATAAACGACGATCTTCAAATGGAAGTAGCAACCACCTCCGGCGCCGAGGTATATATATACATTGCGTATTCTTCTGCTTGTAAGGAGTTACTTGTTTACTCTCCCTCTCCCTCTCTCTCACTAAAGCATCTTATATAGTAAAATTAGGAAAGCAATGCCCAGCTTCAGATCTCGCGCTGATCTCGCGCTGTTGCCTCGCCGGTGTTGTTGTTGTCTTCAAGGCGCACACATATTTCAATGCGTACGTGACAAACAACGCTAATATATTGGATTTCAGCTTTGGTACTTTGTTCTATAGTAAGTTGCAAGTTGCAACCACGCAGGCTTAGCAGAGTAATACTACTAGTACTTAGTTAACTGCAATGATATTTAATCAGGCTGTTGAGTTACATACCTAGATTCTAACACTGAGCAGTGATGCTAACGCTAGAATACCCCATATCCATCGATTATCAATCCCATCAAGATGGGTGATTGAGTAGAACAATCAAAACAAAAAAATTAGCACCGGGATGAATAGTACTCCTAATTTTTTTATTGAAAGAAAATAGATCTACTTATATACTCCCTCCATCCTAAAGTTTTTTCTTAGATTTGTCTAGATATGTATGTATCTAGTTATATTTTAGTATTTAGATACCTCCATTTATAGACAAACCTAACCAGCCGCGCCGCCACCCCATACCCCGGCTCAACCTGTCGCGCCGTCGTCGATCTCGACGGCGCGGGCTTTCCGTCTCCCGCGTGCGGCGTCGATCTCGGCGGCGCGGGCTCCATGTGGGAAGGCTCGGCCTCCGGCGCTACGGCCGTCGCGGCGCTCCCGACGGTCCTGTGCTCCCTCCCGCGCTCTCTACCACCCACTGGTGGAAAAACAGGCTTCCGTCCAGCCCCATAAGTCGCGAAGCTGTAGGAACCGCGACTAATGGGACCTTTAGTCGCGGTTCTGGAGGTGAACCGCGACCAAAGGCCTGGGCCCAGGGCGCTCGGTGGCCAGCTGGTGCACGTGAGGGGCTTTAGTCGCGGTTGTCCTGGCCAACCGCGACTAAAGGCCTTCGGGCACCTTTAGTCACGGTTTGCCAGGCCAACCGCAACTAAAGCCCCTCCCCTATATATACCCATCCAGCAGGTAGTGAGAAATGGCGGGAAAAATGGGAGCGGGAAGACAGGAGGCGGGAAGACAGGAGGCGGGAAGAAAGTGGCGGGAAGAAAGAGGCGGGAAGACAGGGAAGAAATGGCGGGAAGAAGAGGAATCCAGAGCAATGATGATTTTTCTGAAAAGAAAAACATAAAAGGTTCTGAAAATAAAAGAAGATTTGGGGGGGGCCTTTAGTCGCGGTTGGTCTGGCCAACCGCGACTAAAGGTTACCCTTTAGTCGCGGGTCGCCTCCCCACCCGCGACTAAAGGGGGGGGGGGCGCGGGAAGGCAAAAAACCCGCCAAAAACCCTTTAGTCGCGGTTGGGGAGGCGACCCGCGACTAAAGGGTACCTTTAGTCGCGGGTCTCGTCCCCAACCGCAAATAAAGGGGGGGGCTATAAATACAGTGCGGGTCGCCTCCCCTGCCGCCGTCTTCTCCATCTCTCTCGTCTTCTCCGATTCCAACCGTCGCGCGCGCGCCGAAGGCCTGCCGCCGCCGTCGCCCTCGCCCTCGTCGACGCCGCCCGCCGTCGCCCTCGCCGTCGTCGTCGCCCTCGCCGTCGTCGCCGCCGTCGCCGCCCTCGCCGTCGCGGTTGGTTCCTTTCATCTTTCCCGCGCCGCGCGCCCGCCTTCCTCGCTTCCTTGGAAGAACGTCTTGGAAGAACGAACGTCGATCTTGGAAGAACGAACGTCGATCTTGAACGTCTTGGAGAAACTCTTACTCACATGCCTTCCTTCGAATGAGACCCCTACGGAGTCCAGAAAATGTCTCACTCACATGCCTTCCTTCGAATGAGACCCCGGCGGAGTCCAGAAAAAGTCTTACTTGGAAAGGAGCTAGACTAATTGACTGCACAAGAGTCACACAATGTTTGGAACAAGCGACATCAGTCTTTGAGATCATTGTAATATTTGATTTCACACCCCAAAAGAAATTTATTGGTCAATACATGTTTTTCCTATCTAGATTGTACCAACCGAGTTTACGATTGGAGGATAATTCCAAGCCAATGAATAATTTTCTTAACTACGAGGTTAAATCTTTGCATGAGTTCAGATCCCACTTTGGTTTTTTATTGCATGACCATTTACACATACATTGTTGGAAGAGTCGCAAAATAATTATATGCCAATGACCAATTTGCTGAACTACAAGGTTGAATCTAACTAGATATATGTTTATTGGAAAACAAAACATCCATTCCAGATTGTGAGTTTAGTATGCACTGAGTTGACACTTGGCAGAGCTGCACATCAAACATGACTAGAAAAGAAAGAACTACACATAAACCTTATATTAGCAATTGAATATATTTGAGGAAAACAACTCACAAGGGTATCTCCTTTAGCTTTTGGCCCTCTCAAACCCTTGTATTTTATGTTTTGCCCCCCCCAACATTGAACCAATTTATGTTTTGCCGCCCCGTCTCGCGCTCTACCGTGACACCCTCTCCCACCCCTTCCTCGCCCCCTCCTTTTGCCACCGCCCTTTCGCCACCGCCACCGCCACCGCCCCCCTTCTTCACTTAATTAATTTGTTTTTACTACATGTTTTTAGGACTGACATAATGGCGGACGATAGAGCTGACCCGATTATGGACAACTATGATCCGGACGGTGAAGCACATATGTTCGGCATCATAAACGGCGATATTCTATATGTGCCGACCGGAGAAGAAGAAGATGATATCTCTTCTTATCTGAACCTTGACGGTGAAGATGAAGGGCGCCGTCAGCAAGATGAACAAACGTCGATAAACGACGATATTCAAATGGAAGTAGCAACCACCTCCGGCGCCGAGGTATATATATACATTGCGTATTCTTCTGCTTGTAAGGAGTTACTTGTTTACTCTCCCTCTCCCTCTCTCTCACTAAAGCATCTTATATAGTAAAATTAGGAAAGCAATGCCCAGCTTCAGATCTCGCGCTGATCTCGCGCTGTTGCCTCGCCGGTGTTGTTGTTGTCTTCAAGGCGCACACATATTTCAATGCGTACGTGACAAACAACGCTAATATATTGGATTTCAGCTTTGGTACTTTGTTCTATAGTAAGTTGCAAGTTGCAACCACGCAGGCTTAGCAGAGTAATACTACTAGTACTTAGTTAACTGCAATGATATTTAATCAGGCTGTTGAGTTACATACCTAGATTCTAACACTGAGCAGTGATGCTAACGCTAGAATACCCCATATCCATCGATTATCAATCCCATCAAGATGGGTGATTGAGTAGAACAATCAAAACAAAAAAATTAGCACCGGGATGAATAGTACTCCTAATTTTTTTATTGAAAGAAAATAGATCTACTTATATACTCCCTTCATCCTAAAGTTTTTTCTTAGATTTGTCTAGATATGTATGTATCTAGTTATATTTTAGTATTTAGATACCTCCATTTATAGACAAACCTAACCAGCCGCGCCGCCACCCCATACCCCGGCTCAACCTGTCGCGCCGTCGTCGATCTCGACGGCGCGGGCTTTCCGTCTCCCGCGTGCGGCGTCGATCTCGGCGGCGCGGACTCCATGTGGGAAGGCTCGGCCTCCGGCGCTACGGCCGTCGCGGCGCTCCCGACGGTCCTGTGCTCCCTCCCGCGCTCTCTACCACCCACTGGTGGAAAAACAGGCTTCCGTCCAGCCCCATAAGTCGCGAAGCTGTAGGAACCGCGACTAATGGGACCTTTAGTCGCGGTTCTGGAGGTGAACCGCGACCAAAGGCCTGGGCCCAGGGCGCTCGGTGGCCAGCTGGTGCACGTGAGGGGCTTTAGTCGCGGTTGTCCTGGCCAACCGCGACTAAAGGCCTTCGGGCACCTTTAGTCACGGTTTGCCAGGCCAACCGCAACTAAAGCCCCTCCCCTATATATACCCATCCAGCAGGTAGTGAGAAATGGCGGGAAAAATGGGAGCGGGAAGACAGGAGGCGGGAAGACAGGAGGCGGGAAGAAAGTGGCGGGAAGAAAGAGGCGGGAAGACAGGGAAAAAATGGCGGGAAGAAGAGGAATCCAGAGCAATGATGATTTTTCTGAAAAGAAAAAGATAAAAGGTTCTGAAAATAAAAGAAGATTTGGGGGGGGCCTTTAGTCGCGGTTGGTCTGGCCAACCGCGACTAAAGGTTACCCTTTAGTCGCGGGTCGCCTCCCCACCCGCGACTAAAGGGGGGGGGGGGGCGCGGGAAGGCAAAAAACCCGCCAAAAACCCTTTAGTCGCGGTTGGGGAGGCGACCCGCGACTAAAGGGTACCTTTAGTCGCGGGTCTCGTCCCCAACCGCGACTAAAGGGGGGGGCTATAAATACAGTGCGGGTCGCCTCCCCTGCCGCCGTCTTCTCCATCTCTCTCGTCTTCTCCGATTCCAACCGTCGCGCGCGCGCCGAAGGCCTGCCGCCGCCGTCGCCCTCGCCCTCGTCGACGCCGCCCGCCGTCGCCCTCGCCGTCGTCGTCGCCCTCGCCGTCGTCGCCGCCGTCGCCGCCCTCGCCGTCGCGGTTGGTTCCTTTCATCTTTCCCGCGCCGCGCGCCCGCCTTCCTCGCTTCCTTGGAAGAACGTCTTGGAAGAACGAACGTCGATCTTGGAAGAACGAACGTCGATCTTGAACGTCTTGGAGAAACTCTTACTCACATGCCTTCCTTCGAATGAGACCCCTACGGAGTCCAGAAAATGTCTCACTCACATGCCTTCCTTTGAATGAGACCCCGGCGGAGTCCAGAAAAAGTCTTACTTGGAAAGGAGCTAGACTAATTGACTGCACAAGAGTCACACAATGTTTGGAACAAGCGACATCAGTCTTTGAGATCATTGTAATATTTGATTTCACACCCCAAAAGAAATTTATTGGTCAATACATGTTTTTCCTATCTAGATTGTACCAACCGAGTTTACGATTGGAGGATAATTCCAAGCCAATGAATAATTTTCTTAACTACGAGGTTAAATCTTTGCATGAGTTCAGATCCCACTTTGGTTTTTTATTGCATGACCATTTACACATACATTGTTGGAAGAGTCGCAAAATAATTATATGCCAATGACCAATTTGCTGAACTACAAGGTTGAATCTAACTAGATATATGTTTATTGGAAAACAAAACATCCATTCCAGATTGTGAGTTTAGTATGCACTGAGTTGACACTTGGCAGAGCTGCACATCAAACATGACTAGAAAAGAAAGAACTACACATAAACCTTATATTAGCAATTGAATATATTTGAGGAAAACAACTCACAAGGGTATCTCCTTTAGCTTTTGGCCCCCTCAAACCCTTGTATTTTATGTTTTGCCCCCCCCCCAACATTGAACCAATTTATGTTTTGCCGCCCCGTCTCGCGCTCTACCGCGACACCCTCTCCAACCCCTTCCTCGCCCCCTCCTTTTGCCACCGCCCTTTCGCCACCGCCACCGCCACCGCCCCCCTTCTTCACTTAATTAATTTGTTTTTACTACATGTTTTCAGGACTGACATAATGGCGGACGATAGAGCTGACCCGATTATGGACAACTATGATCCGGACGGTGAAGCACATATGTTCGGCATCATAAACGGCGATATTCTATATGTGCCGACCGGAGAAGAAGAAGATGATATCTCTTCTTATCTGAACCTTGACGGTGAAGATGAAGGGCGCCGTCAGCAAGATGATGCCGAACAAACGTCGATAAACGACGATCTTCAAATGGAAGTAGCAACCACCTCCGGCGCCGAGGTATATATATACATTGCGTATTCTTCTGCTTGTAAGGAGTTACTTGTTTACTCTCCCTCTCCCTCTCTCTCACTAAAGCATCTTATATAGTAAAATTAGGAAAGCAATGCCCAGCTTCAGATCTCGCGCTGATCTCGCGCTGTTGCCTCGCCGGTGTTGTTGTTGTCTTCAAGGCGCACACATATTTCAATGCGTACGTGACAAACAACGCTAATATATTGGATTTCAGCTTTGGTACTTTGTTCTATAGTAAGTTGCAAGTTGCAACCACGCAGGCTTAGCAGAGTAATACTACTAGTACTTAGTTAACTGCAATGATATTTAATCAGGCTGTTGAGTTACATACCTAGATTCTAACACTGAGCAGTGATGCTAACGCTAGAATACCCCATATCCATCGATTATCAATCCCATCAAGATGGGTGATTGAGTAGAACAATCAAAACAAAAAAATTAGCACCGGGATGAATAGTACTCCTAATTTTTTTATTGAAAGAAAATAGATCTACTTATATACTCCCTCCATCCTAAAGTTTTTTCTTAGATTTGTCTAGATATGTATGTATCTAGTTATATTTTAGTATTTAGATACCTCCATTTATAGACAAACCTAACCAGCCGCGCCGCCACCCCATACCCCGGCTCAACCTGTCGCGCCGTCGTCGATCTCGACGGCGCGGGCTTTCCGTCTCCCGCGTGCGGCGTCGATCTCGGCGGCGCGGGCTCCATGTGGGAAGGCTCGGCCTCCGGCGCTACGGCCGTCGCGGCGCTCCCGACGGTCCTGTGCTCCCTCCCGCGCTCTCTACCACCCACTGGTGGAAAAACAGGCTTCCGTCCAGCCCCATAAGTCGCGAAGCTGTAGGAACCGCGACTAATGGGACCTTTAGTCGCGGTTCTGGAGGTGAACCGCGACCAAAGGCCTGGGCCCAGGGCGCTCGGTGGCCAGCTGGTGCACGTGAGGGGCTTTAGTCGCGGTTGTCCTGGCCAACCGCGACTAAAGGCCTTCGGGCACCTTTAGTCACGGTTTGCCAGGCCAACCGCAACTAAAGCCCCTCCCCTATATATACCCATCCAGCAGGTAGTGAGAAATGGCGGGAAAAATGGGAGCGGGAAGACAGGAGGCGGGAAGACAGGAGGCGGGAAGAAAGTGGCGGGAAGAAAGAGGCGGGAAGACAGGGAAGAAATGGCGGGAAGAAGAGGAATCCAGAGCAATGATGATTTTTCTGAAAAGAAAAAGATAAAAGGTTCTGAAAATAAAAGAAGATTTGGGGGGGGGCCTTTAGTCGCGGTTGGTCTGGCCAACCGCGACTAAAGGTTACCCTTTAGTCGCGGGTCGCCTCCCCACCCGCGACTAAAGGGGGGGGGGGGCGCGGGAAGGCAAAAAACCCGCCAAAAACTCTTTAGTCGCGGTTGGGGAGGCGACCCGCGACTAAAGGGTACCTTTAGTCGCGGGTCTCGTCCCCAACCGCGACTAAAGGGGGGGGCTATAAATACAGTGCGGGTCGCCTCCCCTGCCGCCGTCTTCTCCATCTCTCTCGTCTTCTCCGATTCCAACCGTCGCGCGCGCGCCGAAGGCCTGCCGCCGCCGTCGCCCTCGCCCTCGTCGACGCCGCCCGCCGTCGCCCTCACCGTCGTCGTCGCCCTCGCCGTCGTCGCCGCCCTCGCCGTCGCGGTTGGTTCCTTTCATCTTTCCCGCGCCGCGCGCGCGCCTTCCTCGCTTCCTTGGAAGAACGTCTTGGAAGAACGAACGTCGATCTTGAACGTCTTGGAGAAACTCTTACTCACATGCCTTCCTTCGAATGAGACCCCTACGGAGTCCAGAAAATGTCTCACTCACATGCCTTCCTTCGAATGAGACCCCGGCGGAGTCCAGAAAAAGTCTTACTTGGAAAGGAGCTAGACTAATTGACTGCACAAGAGTCACACAATGTTTGGAACAAGCGACATCAGTCTTTGAGATCATTGTAATATTTGATTTCACACCCCAAAAGAAATTTATTGGTCAATACATGTTTTTCCTATCTAGATTGTACCAACCGAGTTTACGATTGGAGGATAATTCCAAGCCAATGAATAATTTTCTTAACTACGAGGTTAAATCTTTGCATGTGTTCAGATCCCACTTTGGTTTTTTATTGCATGACCATTTACACATACATTGTTGGAAGAGTCGCAAAATAATTATGTGCCAATGACCAATTTGCTGAACTACAAGGTTGAATCTAACTAGATATATGTTTATTGGAAAACAAAACATCCATTCCAGATTGTGAGTTTAGTATGCACTGAGTTGACACTTGGCAGAGCTGCACATCAAACATGACTAGAAAAGAAAGAACTACACATAAACCTTATATTAGCAATTGAATATATTTGAGGAAAACAACTCACAAGGGTATCTCCTTTAGCTTTTGGCCCCCTCAAACCCTTGTATTTTATGTTTTGCCCCCCCCCAACATTGAACCAATTTATGTTTTGCCGCCCCGTCTCGCGCTCTACCGCGACACCCTCTCCCACCCCTTCCTCGCCCCCTCCTTTTGCCACCGCCCTTTCGCCACCGCCACCGCCACCGCCCCCCTTCTTCACTTAATTAATTTGTTTTTACTACATGTTTTCAGGACTGACATAATGGCGGACGATAGAGCTGACCCGATTATGGACAACTATGATCCGGACGGTGAAGCACATATGTTCGGCATCATAAACGGCGATATTCTATATGTGCCGACCGGAGAAGAAGAAGATGATATCTCTTCTTATCTGAACCTTGACGGTGAAGATGAAGGGCGCCGTCAGCAAGATGAACAAACGTCGATAAACGACGATCTTCAAATGGAAGTAGCAACCACCTCCGGCGCCGAGGTATATATATACATTGCTTATTCTTCTGCTTGTAAGGAGTTACTTGTTTACTCTCCCTCTCCCTCTCTCTCACTAAAGCATCTTATATAGTAAAATTAGGAAAGCAATGCCCAGCTTCAGATCTCGCGCTGATCTCGCGCTGTTGCCTCGCCGGTGTTGTTGTTGTCTTCAAGGCGCACACATATTTCAATGCGTACGTGACAAACAACGCTAATATATTGGATTTCAGCTTTGGTACTTTGTTCTATAGTAAGTTGCAAGTTGCAACCACGCAGGCTTAGCAGAGTAATACTACTAGTACTTAGTTAACTGCAATGATATTTAATCAGGCTGTTGAGTTACATACCTAGATTCTAACACTGAGCAGTGATGCTAACGCTAGAATACCCCATATCCATCGATTATCAATCCCATCAAGATGGGTGATTGAGTAGAACAATCAAAACAAAAAAATTAGCACCGGGATGATTAGTACTCCTAATTTTTTTATTGAAAGAAAATAGATCTACTTATATACTCCCTCCATCCTAAAGTTTTTTCTTAGATTTGTCTAGATATGTATGTATCTAGTTATATTTTAGTATTTAGATACCTCCATTTATAGACAAACCTAACCAGCCGCGCCGCCACCCCATACCCCGGCTCAACCTGTCGCGCCGTCGTCGATCTCGACGGCGCGGGCTTTCCGTCTCCCGCGTGCGGCGTCGATCTCGGCGGCGCGGGCTCCATGTGGGAAGGCTCGGCCTCTGGCGCTACGGCCGTCGCGGCGCTCCCGACGGTCCTGTGCTCCCTCCCGCGCTCTCTACCACCCACTGGTGGAAAAACAGGCTTCCGTCCAGCCCCATAAGTCGCGAAGCTGTAGGAACCGCGACTAATGGGACCTTTAGTCGCGGTTCTGGAGGTGAACCGCGACCAAAGGCCTGGGCCCAGGGCGCTCCGTGGCCAGCTGGTGCACGTGAGGGGCTTTAGTCGCGGTTGTCCTGGCCAACCGCGACTAAAGGCCTTCGGGCACCTTTAGTCACGGTTTGCCAGGCCAACCGCAACTAAAGCCCCTCCCCTATATATACCCATCCAGCAGGTAGTGAGAAATGGCGGGAAAAATGGGAGCGGGAAGACAGGAGGCGGGAAGACAGGAGGCGGCAAGAAAGTGGCGGGAAGAAAGAGGCGGGAAGACAGGGAAGAAATGGCGGGAAGAAGAGGAATCCAGAGCAATGATGATTTTTCTGAAAAGAAAAAGATAAAAGGTTCTGAAAATAAAAGAAGATTTGGGGGGGGCCTTTAGTCGCGGTTGGTCTGGCCAACCGCGACTAAAGGTTACCCTTTAGTCGCGGGTCGCCTCCCCACCCGCGACTAAAGGGGGGGGCGCGGGAAGGCAAAAAATCCGCCAAAAACCCTTTAGTCGCGGTTGGGGAGGCGACCCGCGACTAAAGGGTACCTTTAGTCGCGGGTCTCGTCCCCAACCGCGACTAAAGGGGGGCTATAAATACAGTGCGGGTCGCCTCCCCTGCCGCCGTCTTCTCCATCTCTCTCATCTTCTCCGATTCCAACCGTCGCGCGCGCGCCGAAGGCCTGCCGCCGCCGTCGCCCTCGCCCTCGTCGACGCCGCCCGCCGTCGCCCTCGCCGTCGTCGTCGCCCTCGCCGTCGTCGCCGCCGTCGCCGCCCTCGCCATCGCGGTTGGTTCCTTTCATCTTTCCCGCGCCGCGCGCCCGCCTTCCTCGCTTCCTTGGAAGAACGTCTTGGAAGAACGAACGTCGATCTTGGAAGAACGAACGTCGATCTTGAACGTCTTGGAGAAACTCTTACTCACATGCCTTCCTTCGAATGAGACCCCTACGGAGTCCAGAAAATGTCTCACTCACATGCCTTCCTTCGAATGAGACCCCGGCGGAGTCCTGAAAAAGTCTTACTTGGAAAGGAGCTAGACTAATTGACTGCACAAGAGTCACACAATGTTTGGAACAAGCGACATCAGTCTTTGAGATCATTGTAATATTTGATTTCACACCCCAAAAGAAATTTATTGGTCAATACATGTTTTTCCTATCTAGATTGTACCAACCGAGTTTACGATTGGAGGATAATTCCAAGCCAATGAATAATTTTCTTAACTACGAGGTTAAATCTTTGCATGAGTTCAGATCCCACTTTGGTTTTTTATTGCATGACCATTTACACATACCTTGTTGGAAGAGTCGCAAAATAATTATATGCCAATGACCAATTTGCTGAACTACAAGGTTGAATCTAACTAGATATATGTTTATTGGAAAACAAAACATCCATTCCAGATTGTGAGTTTAGTATGCACTGAGTTGACACTTGGCAGAGCTGCACATCAAACATGACTAGAAAAGAAAGAACTACACATAAACCTTATATTAGCAATTGAATATATTTGAGGAAAACAACTCACAAGGGTATCTCCTTTAGCTTTTGGCCCCCTCAAACCCTTGTATTTTATGTTTTGCCCCCCCCAACATTGAACCAATTTATGTTTTGCCGCCCCGTCTCGCGCTCTACCGCGACACCCTCTCCCACCCCTTCCTCGCCCCCTCCTTTTGCCACCGCCCTTTCGCCACCGCCACCGCCACCGCCCCCCTTCTTCACTTAATTAATTTGTTTTTACTACATGTTTTCAGGACTGACATAATGGCGGACGATAGAGCTGACCCGATTATGGACAACTATGATCCGGACGGTGAAGCACATATGTTCGGCATCATAAACGGCGATATTCTATATGTGCCGACCGGAGAAGAAGAAGATGATATCTCTTCTTATCTGAACCTTGACGGTGAAGATGAAGGGCGCCGTCAGCAAGATGATGCCGAACAAACGTCGATAAACGACGATCTTCAAATGGAAGTAGCAACCACCTCCGGCGCCGAGGTATATATATACATTGCGTATTCTTCTGCTTGTAAGGAGTTACTTGTTTACTCTCCCTCTCCCTCTCTCTCACTAAAGCATCTTATATAGTAAAATTAGGAAAGCAATGCCCAGCTTCAGATCTCGCGCTGATCTCGCGCTGTTGCCTCGCCGGTGTTGTTGTTGTCTTCAAGGCGCACACATATTTCAATGCGTACGTGACAAACAACGCTAATATATTGGATTTCATCTTTGGTACTTTGTTCTATAGTAAGTTGCAAGTTGCAACCACGCAGGCTTAGCAGAGTAATACTACTAGTACTTAGTTACCTGCAATGATATTTAATCAGGCTGTTGAGTTACATACCTAGATTCTAACACTGAGCAGTGATGCTAACGCTAGAATACCCCATATCCATCGATTATCAATCCCATCAAGATGGGTGATTGAGTAGAACAATCAAAACAAAAAAATTAGCACCGGGATGAATAGTACTCCTAATTTTTTTATTGAAAGAAAATAGATCTACTTATATACTCCCTCCATCCTAAAGTTTTTTCTTAGATTTGTCTAGATATGTATGTATCTAGTTATATTTTAGTATTTAGATACCTCCATTTATAGACAAACCTAACGAGCCGCGCCGCCACCCCATACCCCGGCTCAACCTGTCGCGCCGTCGTCGATCTCGACGGCGCGGGCTTTCCGTCTCCCGCGTGCGGCGTCGATCTCGGCGGCGCGGGCTCCATGTGGGAAGGCTCGGCCTCCGGCGCTACGGCCGTCGCGACGCTCCCGACGGTCCTGTGCTCCCTCCCGCGCTCTCTACCACCCACTGGTGGAAAAACAGGCTTCCGTCCAGCCCCATAAGTCGCGAAGCTGTAGGAACCGCGACTAATGGGACCTTTAGTCGCGGTTCTGGAGGTGAACCGCGACCAAAGGCCTGGGCCCAGGGCGCTCGGTGGCCAGCTGGTGCACGTGAGGGGCTTTAGTCGCGGTTGTCCTGGCCAACCGCGACTAAAGGCCTTCGGGCACCTTTAGTCACGGTTTGCCAGGCCAACCGCAACTAAAGCCCCTCCCCTATATATACCCATCCAGCAGGTAGTGAGAAATGGCGGGAAAAATGGGAGCGGGAAGACAGGAGGCGGGAAGACAGGAGGCGGGAAGAAAGTGGCGGGAAGAAAGAGGCGGGAAGACAGGGAAGAAATGGCGGGAAGAAGAGGAATCCAGAGCAATGATGATTTTTCTGAAAAGAAAAAGATAAAAGGTTCTGAAAATAAAAGAAGATTTGGGGGGGGCCTTTAGTCGCGGTTGGTCTGGCCAACCGCGACTAAAGGTTACCCTTTAGTCGCGGGTCGCCTCCCCACCCGCGACTAAAGGGGGGGGGGGGGCGCGGGAAGGCAAAAAACCCGCCAAAAACCCTTTAGTCGCGGTTGGGGAGGCGACCCGCGACTAAAGGGTACCTTTAGTGGCGGGTCTCGTCCCCAACCGCGACTAAAGGGGGGGCTATAAATACAGTGCGGGTCGCCTCCCCTGCCGCCGTCTTCTCCATCTCTCTCGTCTTCTCCGATTCCAACCGTCGCGCGCGCGCCGAAGGCCTGCCGCCGCCGTCGCCCTCGCCCTCGTCGACGCCGCCCGCCGTCGCCCTCGCCGTTGTCGTCGCCCTCGCCGTCGTCGCCGCCCTCGCCGCCCTCGCCGTCGCGGTTGGTTCCTTTCATCTTTCCCGCGCCGCGCGCCCGCCTTCCTCGCTTCCTTGGAAGAACGTCTTGGAAGAACGAACGTCGATCTTGGAAGAACGAACGTCGATCTTGAACGTCTTGGATAAACTCTTACTAACATGCCTTCCTTCGAATGAGACCCCTACGGAGTCCAGAAAATGTCTCACTCACATGCCTTCCTTCGAATGAGACCCCAGCGGAGTCCAGAAAAAGTCTTACTTGGAAAGGAGCTAGACTAATTGACTGCACAAGAGTCACACAATGTTTGGAACAAGCGACATCAGTCTTTGAGATCATTGTAATATTTGGTTTCACACCCCAAAAGAAATTTATTGGTCAATACATGTTTTTCCTATCTAGATTGTACCAACCGAGTTTACGATTGGAGGATAATTCCAAGCCAATGAATAATTTTCTTAACTACGAGGTTAAATCTTTGCATGAGTTCAGATCCCACTTTCGTTTTTTATTGCATGACCATTTACACATACATTGTTGGAAGAGTCGCAAAATAATTATATGTCAATGACCAATTTGCTGAACTACAAGGTTGAATCTAACTAGATATATGTTTATTGGAAAACAAAACATCCATTCCAGATTGTGAGTTTAGTATGCACTGAGTTGACACTTGGCAGAGCTGCACATCAAACATGACTAGAAAAGAAAGAACTACACATAAACCTTATATTAGCAATTGAATATATTTGAGGAAAACAACTCACAAGGGTATCTCCTTTAGCTTTTGGCCCCCTCAAACCCTTGTATTTTATGTTTTGCCCCCCCCAACATTGAACCAATTTATGTTTTGCCGCCCCGTCTCGCGCTCTACCGCGACACCCTCTCCCACCCCTTCCTCGCCCCCTCCTTTTGCCACCGCCCTTTCGCCACCGCCACCGCCACCGCCCCCCTTCTTCACTTAATTAATTTGTTTTTACTACATGTTTTCAGGACTGACATAATGGCGGACGATAGAGCTGACCCGATTATGGACAACTATGATCCGGACGGTGAAGCACATATGTTCGGCATCATAAACGGCGATATTCTATATGTGCCGACCGGAGAAGAAGAAGATGATATCTCTTCTTATCTGAACCTTGACGGTGAAGATGAAGGGCGCCGTCAGCAAGATGATGCCGAACAAACGTCGATAAACGACGATCTTCAAATGGAAGTAGCAACCACCTCCGGCGCCGAGGTATATATATACATTGCGTATTCTTCTGCTTGTAAGGAGTTACTTGTTTACTCTCCCTCTCCCTCTCTCTCACTAAAGCATCTTATATAGTAAAATTAGGAAAGCAATGCCCAGCTTCAGATCTCGCGCTGATCTCGCGCTGTTGCCTCGCCGGTGTTGTTGTTGTCTTCAAGGCGCACACATATTTCAATGCGTACGTGACAAACAACGCTAATATATTGGATTTCAGCTTTGGTACTTTGTTCTATAGTAAGTTGCAAGTTGCAACCACGCAGGCTTAGCAGAGTAATACTACTAGTACTTAGTTAACTGCAATGATATTTAATCAGGCTGTTGAGTTACATACCTAGATTCTAACACTGAGCAGTGATGCTAACGCTAGAATACCCCATATCCATCGATTATCAATCCCATCAAGATGGGTGATTGAGTAGAACAATCAAAACAAAAAAATTAGCACCGGGATGAATAGTACTCCTAATTTTTTTATTGAAAGAAAATAGATCTACTTATATACTCCCTCCATCCTAAAGTTTTTTCTTAGATTTGTCTAGATATGTATGTATCTAGTTATATTTTAGTATTTAGATACCTCCATTTATAGACAAACCTAACCAGCCGCGCCGCCACCCCATACCCCGGCTCAACCTGTCGCGCCGTCGTCGATCTCGACGGCGCGGGCTTTCCGTCTCCCGCGTGCGGCGTCGATCTCGGCGGCGCGGGCTCCATGTGGGAAGGCTCGGCCTCCGGCGCTACGGCCGTCGCGGCGCTCCCGACGGTCCTGTGCTCCCTCCCGCGCTCTCTACCACCCACTGGTGGAAAAACAGGCTTCCGTCCAGCCCCATAAGTCGCGAAGCTGTAGGAACCGCGACTAATGGGACCTTTAGTCGCGGTTCTGGAGGTGAACCGCGACCAAAGGCCTGGGCCCAGGGCGCTCGGTGGCCAGCTGGTGCACGTGAGGGGCTTTAGTCGCGGTTGTCCTGGCCAACCGCGACTAAAGGCCTTCGGGCACCTTTAGTCACGGTTTGCCAGGCCAACCGCAACTAAAGCCCCTCCCCTATATATACCCATCCAGCAGGTAGTGAGAAATGGCGGGAAAAATGGGAGCGGGAAGACAGGAGGCGGGAAGACAGGAGGCGGGAAGAAAGTGGCGGGAAGAAAGAGGCGGGAAGACAGGGAAGAAATGGCGGGAAGAAGAGGAATCCAGAGCAATGATGATTTTTCTGAAAAGAAAAAGATAAAAGGTTCTGAAAATAAAAGAAGATTTGGGGGGGGCCTTTAGTCGCGGTTGGTCTGGCCAACCGCGACTAAAGGTTACCCTTTAGTCGCGGGTCGCCTCCCCACCCGCGACTAAAGGGGGGGGGGGCGCGGGAAGGCAAAAAACCCGCCAAAAACCCTTTAGTCGCGGTTGGGGAGGCGACCCGCGACTAAAGGGTACCTTTAGTCGCGGGTCTCGTCCCCAACCGCGACTAAAGGGGGGGGCTATAAATACAGTGCGGGTCGCCTCCCCTGCCGCCGTCTTCTCCATCTCTCTCGTCTTCTCCGATTCCAACCATCGCGCGCGCGCCGAAGGCCTGCCGCCGCCGTCGCCCTCGCCCTCGTCGACGCCGCCCGCCGTCGCCCTCGCCGTCGTCGTCGCCCTCGCCGTCGTCGCCGCCGTCGCCGCCCTCGCCGTCGCGGTTGGTTCCTTTCATCTTTCCCGCGCCGCGCGCCCGCCTTCCTCGCTTCCTTGGAAGAACGTCTTGGAAGAACGAACGTCGATCTTGGAAGAACGAACGTGGATCTTGAACGTCTTGGAGAAACTCTTACTCACATGCCTTCCTTCGAATGAGACCCCTACGGAGTCCAGAAAATGTCTCACTCACATGCCTTCCTTCGAATGAGACCCCGGCGGAGTCCAGAAAAAGTCTTACATGGAAAGGAGCTAGACTAATTGACTGCACAAGAGTCACACAATGTTTGGAACAAGGGACATCAGTCTTTGAGATCATTGTAATATTTGATTTCACACCCCAAAAGAAATTTATTGGTCAATACATGTTTTTCCTATCTAGATTGTACCAACCGAGTTTACGATTGGAGGATAATTCCAAGCCAATGAATAATTTTCTTAACTACGAGGTTAAATCTTTGCATGAGTTCAGATCCCACTTTGGTTTTTTATTGCATGACCATTTACACATACATTGTTGGAAGAGTCGCAAAATAATTATATGCCAATGACCAATTTGCTGAACTACAAGGTTGAATCTAACTAGATATATGTTTATTGGAAAACAAAACATCCATTCCAGATTGTGAGTTTAGTATGCACTGAGTTGACACTTGGCAGAGCTGCACATCAAACATGACTAGAAAAGAAAGAACTACACATAAACCTTATATTAGCAATTGAATATATTTGAGGAAAACAACTCACAAGGGTATCTCCTTTAGCTTTTGGCCCCCTCAAACCCTTGTATTTTATGTTTTGCCCCCCCCCAACATTGAACCAATTTATGTTTTGCCGCCCCGTCTCGCGCTCTACCGCGACACCCTCTCCCACCCCTTCCTCGCCCCCTCCTTTTGCCACCGCCCTTTCGCCACCGCCACCGCCACCGCCCCCCTTCTTCACTTAATTAATTTGTTTTTACTACATGTTTTCAGGACTGACATAATGGCGGACGATAGAGCTGACCCGATTATGGACAACTATGATCCGGACGGTGAAGCACATATGTTCGGCATCATAAACGGCGATATTCTATATGTGCCGACCGGAGAAGAAGAAGATGATATCTCTTCTTATCTGAACCTTGACGGTGAAGATGAAGGGCGCCGTCAGCAAGATGATGCCGAACAAACGTCGATAAACGACGATCTTCAAATGGAAGTAGCAACCACCTCCGGCGCCGAGGTATATATATACATTGCGTATTCTTCTGCTTGTAAGGAGTTACTTGTTTACTCTCCCTCTCCCTCTCTCTCACTAACGCATCTTATATAGTAAAATTAGGAAAGCAATGCCCAGCTTCAGATCTCGCGCTGATCTCGCGCTGTTGCCTCGCCGGTGTTGTTGTTGTCTTCAAGGCGCACACATATTTCAATGCGTACGTGACAAACAACGCTAATATATTGGATTTCAGCTTTGGTACTTTGTTCTATAGTAAGTTGCAAGTTGCAACCACGCAGGCTTAGTAGAGTAATACTACTAGTACTTAGTTAACTGCAATGATATTTAATCAGGCTGTTGAGTTACATACCTAGATTCTAACACTGAGCAGTGATGCTAACGCTAGAATACCCCATATCCATCGATTATCAATCCCATCAAGATGGGTGATTGAGTAGAACAATCAAAACAAAAAAATTAGCACCGGGATGAATAGTACTCCTAATTTTTTTATTGAAAGAAAATAGATCTACTTATATACTCCCTCCATCCTAAAGTTTTTTCTTAGATTTGTCTAGATATGTATGTATCTAGTTATATTTTAGTATTTAGATACCTCCATTTATAGACAAACCTAACCAGCCGCGCCGCCACCCCATACCCCGGCTCAACCTGTCGCGCCGTCGTCGATCTCGACGGCGCGGGCTTTCCGTCTCCCGCGTGCGGCGTCGATCTCGGCGGCGCGGGCTCCATGTGGGAAGGCTCGGCCTCCGGCGCTACGGCCGTCGCGGCGCTCCCGACGGTCCTGTGCTCCCTCCCGCGCTCTCTACCACCCACTGGTGGAAAAACAGGCTTCCGTCCAGCCCCATAAGTCGCGAAGCTGTAGGAACCGCGACTAATGGGACCTTTAGTCGCGGTTCTGGAAGTGAACCGCGACCAAAGGCCTGGGCCCAGGGCGCTCGGTGGCCAGCTGGTGCACGTGAGGGGCTTTAGTCGCGGTTGTCCTGGCCAACCGCGACTAAAGGCCTTCGGGCACCTTTAGTCACGGTTTGCCAGGCCAACCGCAACTAAAGCCCCTCCCCTATATATACCCATCCAGCAGGTAGTGAGAAATGGCGGGAAAAATGGGAGCGGGAAGACAGGAGGCGGGAAGAAAGTGGCGGGAAGAAAGAGGCGGGAAGACAGGGAAGAAATGGCGGGAAGAAGAGGAATCCAGAGCAATGATGATTTTTCTGAAAAGAAAAAGATAAAAGGTTCTGAAAATAAAAGAAGATTTGGGGGGGGCCTTTAGTCGCGGTTGGTCTGGCCAACCGCGACTAAAGGTTACCCTTTAGTCGCGGGTCGCCTCCCCACCCGCGACTAAAGGGGGGGGGGCGCGGGAAGGCAAAAAACCCGCCAAAAACCCTTTAGTCGCGGTTGGGGAGGCGACCCGCGACTAAAGGGTACCTTTAGTCGCGGGTCTCGTCCCCAACCGCGACTAAAGGGGGGGGCTATAAATACAGTGCGGGTCGCCTCCCCTGCCGCCGTCTTCTCCATCTCTCTCGTCTTCTCCGATTCCAACCGTCGCGCGCGCGCCGAAGGCCTGCCGCCGCCGTCGCCCTCGCCCTCGTCGACGCCGCCCGCCGTCGCCCTCGCCGTCGTCGTCGCCCTCGCCGTCGTCGCCGCCGTCGCCGCCCTCGCCGTCGCGGTTGGTTCCTTTCATCTTTCCCGCGCCGCGCGCCCGCCTTCCTCGCTTCCTTGGAAGAACGTCTTGGAAGAACGAACGTCGATCTTGGAAGAACGAACGTCGATCTTGAACGTCTTCGAGAAACTCTTACTCACATGCCTTCCTTCGAATGAGACCCCTACGGAGTCCAGAAAATGTCTCACTCACATGCCTTCCTTCGAATGAGACCCCGGCGGAGTCCAGAAAAAGTCTTACTTGGAAAGGAGCTAGACTAATTGACTGCACAAGAGTCACACAATGTTTGGAACAAGCGACATCAGTCTTTGAGATCATTGTAATATTTGATTTCACACCCCAAAAGAAATTTATTGGTCAATACATGTTTTTCCTATCTAGATTGTACCAACCGAGTTTACGATTGGAGGATAATTCCAAGCCAATGAATAATTTTCTTAACTACGAGGTTAAATCTTTGCATGAGTTCAGATCCCACTTTGGTTTTTTATTGCATGACCATTTACACATACATTGTTGGAAGAGTCGCAAAATAATTATATGCCAATGACCAATTTGCTGAACTACAAGGTTGAATCTAACTAGATATATGTTTATTGGAAAACAAAACATCCATTCCAGATTGTGAGTTTAGTATGCACTGAGTTGACACTTGGCAGAGCTGCACATCAAACATGACTAGAAAAGAAAGAACTACACATAAACCTTATATTAGCAATTGAATATATTTGAGGAAAACAACTCACAAGGGTATCTCCTTTAGCTTTTGGCCCCCTCAAACCCTTGTATTTTATGTTTTGCCCCCCCCAACATTGAACCAATTTATGTTTTGCCGCCCCGTCTCGCGCTCTACCGCGACACCCTCTCCCACCCCTTCCTCGCCCCCTCCTTTTGCCACCGCCCTTTCGCCACCGCCACCGCCACCGCCCCCCTTCTTCACTTAATTAATTTGTTTTTACTACATGTTTTCAGGACTGACATAATGGCGGACGATAGAGCTGACCCGATTATGGACAACTATGATCCGGACGGTGAAGCACATATGTTCGGCATCATAAACGGCGATATTCTATATGTGCCGACCGGAGAAGAAGAAGATGATATCTCTTCTTATCTGAACCTTGACGGTGAAGATGAAGGGCGCCGTCAGCAAGATGATGCCGAACAAACGTCGATAAACGACGATCTTCAAATGGAAGTAGCAACCACCTCCGGCGCCGAGGTATATATATACATTGCGTATTCTTCTGCTTGTAAGGAGTTACTTGTTTACTCTCCCTCTCCCTCTCTCTCACTAAAGCATCTTATATAGTAAAATTAGGAAAGCAATGCCCAGCTTCAGATCTCGCGCTGATCTCGCGCTGTTGCCTCGCCGGTGTTGTTGTTGTCTTCAAGGCGCACACATATTTCAATGCGTACGTGACAAACAACGCTAATATATTGGATTTCAGCTTTGGTACTTTGTTCTATAGTAAGTTGCAAGTTGCAACCACGCAGGCTTAGCAGAGTAATACTACTAGTACTTAGTTAACTGCAATGATATTTAATCAGGCTGTTGAGTTACATACCTAGATTCTAACACTGAGCAGTGATGCTAACGCTAGAATACCCCATATCCATCGAATATCAATCCCATCAAGATGGGTGATTGAGTAGAACAATCAAAACAAAAAAATTAGCACCGGGATGAATAGTACTCCTAATTTTTTTATTGAAAGAAAATAGATCTACTTATATACTCCCTCCATCCTAAAGTTTTTTCTTAGATTTGTCTAGATATGTATGTATCTAGTTATATTTTAGTATTTAGATACCTCCATTTATAGACAAACCTAACCAGCCGCGCCGCCACCCCATACCCCGGCTCAACCTGTCGCGCCGTCGTCGATCTCGACGGCGCGGGCTTTCCGTCTCCCGCGTGCGGCGTCGATCTCGGCGGCGCGGGCTCCATGTGGGAAGGCTCGGCCTCCGGCGCTACGGCCGTCGCGGCGCTCCCGACGGTCCTGTGCTCCCTCCCGCGCTCTCTACCACCCACTGGTGGAAAAACAGGCTTCCGTCCAGCCCCATAAGTCGCGAAGCTGTAGGAACCGCGACTAATGGGACCTTTAGTCGCGGTTCTGGAGGTGAACCGCGACCAAAGGCCTGGGCCCAGGGCGCTCGGTGGCCAGCTGGTGCACGTGAGGGGCTTTAGTCGCGGTTGTCCTGGCCAACCGCGACTAAAGGCCTTCGGGCACCTTTAGTCACGGTTTGCCAGGCCAACCGCAACTAAAGCCCCTCCCCTATATATACCCATCCAGCAGGTAGTGAGAAATGGCGAGAAAAATGGGAGCGGGAAGACTGGAGGCGGGAAGACAGGAGGCGGGAAGAAAGTGGCGGGAAGAAAGAGGCGGGAAGACAGGGAAGAAATGGCGGGAAGAAGAGGAATCCAGAGCAATGATGATTTTTCTGAAAAGAAAAAGATAAAAGGTTCTGAAAATAAAAGAAAATTTGGGGGGGCCTTTAGTCGCGGTTGGTCTGGCCAACCGCGACTAAAGGTTACCCTTTAGTCGCGGGTCGCCTCCCCACCCGCGACTAAAGGGGGGGGGGGGCGCGGGAAGGCAAAAAACCCGCCAAAAACCCTTTAGTCGCGGTTGGGGAGGCGACCCGCGACTAAAGGGTACCTTTAGTCGCGGGTCTCGTCCCCAACCGCGACTAAAGGGGGGGGCTATAAATACAGTGCGGGTCGCCTCCCCTGCCGACGTCTTCTCCATCTCTCTCGTCTTCTCCGATTCCAACCGTCGCGCGCGCGCCGAAGGCCTGCCGCCGCCGTCGCCCTCGCCCTCGTCGACGCCGCCCGCCGTCGCCCTCGCCGTCGTCGTCTCCCTCGCCGTCGTCGCCGCCGTCGCCGCCCTCGCCGTCGCGGTTGGTTCCTTTCATCTTTCCCGCGCCGCGCGCCCGCCTTCCTCGCTTCCTTGGAAGAACGTCTTGGAAGAACGAACGTCGATCTTGGAAGAACGAACGTCGATCTTGAACGTCTTGGAGAAACTCTTACTCACATGCCTTCCTTCGAATGAGACCCCTACGGAGTCCAGAAAATGTCTCACTCACATGCCTTCCTTCGAATGAGACCCCGGCGGAGTCCAGAAAAAGTCTTACTTGGAAAGGAGCTAGACTAATTGACTGCACAAGAGTCACACAATGTTTGGAACAAGCGACATCAGTCTTTGAGATCATTGTAATATTTGATTTCACACCCCAAAAGAAATTTATTGGTCAATACATGTTTTTCCTATCTAGATTGTACCAACCGAGTTTACGATTGGAGGATAATTCGAAGCCAATGAATAATTTTCTTAACTACGAGGTTAAATCTTTGCATGAGTTCAGATCCCACTTTGGTTTTTTATTGCATGACCATTTACACATACATTGTTGGAAGAGTCGCAAAATAATTATATGCCAATGACCAATTTGCTGAACTACAAGGTTGAATCTAACTAGATATATGTTTATTGGAAAACAAAACATCCATTCCAGATTGTGAGTTTAGTATGCACTGAGTTGACACTTGGCAGAGCTGCACATCAAACATGACTAGAAAAGAAAGAACTACACATAAACCTTATATTAGCAATTGAATATATTTGAGGAAAACAACTCACAAGGGTATCTCCTTTAGCTTTTGGCCCCCTCAAACCCTTGTATTTTATGTTTTGCCCCCCCCAACATTGAACCAATTTATGTTTTGCCGCCCCGTCTCGCGCTCTACCGCGACACCCTCTCCCACCCCTTCCTCGCCCCCTCCTTTTGCCACCGCCCTTTCGCCACCGCCACCGCCACCGCCCCCCTTCTTCACTTAATTAATTTGTTTTTACTACATGTTTTCAGGACTGACATAATGGCGGACGATAGAGCTGACCCGATTATGGACAACTATGATCCGGACGGTGAAGCACATATGTTCGGCATCATAAACGGCGATATTCTATATGTGCCGACCGGAGAAGAAGAAGATGATATCTCTTCTTATCTGAACCTTGATGGTGAAGATGAAGGGCGCCGTCAGCAAGATGATGCCGAACAAACGTCGATAAACGACGATCTTCAAATGGAAGTAGCAACCACCTCCGGCGCCGAGGTATATATATACATTGCGTATTCTTCTGCTTGTAAGGAGTTACTTGTTTACTCTCCCTCTCCCTCTCTCTCACTAAAGCATCTTATATAGTAAAATAAGGAAAGCAATGCCCAGCTTCAGATATCGCGCTGATCTCGCGCTGTTGCCTCGCCGGTGTTGTTGTTGTCTTCAAGGCGCACACATATTTCAATGCGTACGTGACAAACAACGCTAATATATTGGATTTCAGCTTTGGTACTTTGTTCTATAGTAAGTTGCAAGTTGCAACCACGCAGGCTTAGCAGAGTAATACTACTAGTACTTAGTTAACTGCAATGATATTTAATCAGGCTGTTGAGTTACATACCTAGATTCTAACACTGAGCAGTGATGCTAACGCTAGAATACCCCATATCCATCGATTATCAATCCCATCAAGATGGGTGATTGAGTAGAACAATCAAAACAAAAAAATTAGCACCGGGATGAATAGTACTCCTAATTTTTTTATTGAAAGAAAATAGATCTACTTATATACTCCCTCCATCCTAAAGTTTTTTCTTAGATTTGTCTAGATATGTATGTATCTAGTTATATTTTAGTATTTAGATACCTCCATTTATAGACAAACCTAACCAGCCGCGCCGCCACCCCATACCCCGGCTCAACCTGTCGCGCCGTCGTCGATCTCGACGGCGCGGGCTTTCCGTCTCCCGCGTGCGGCGTCGATCTCGGCGGCGCGGGCTCCATGTGGGAAGGCTCGGCCTCCGGCGCTACGGCCGTCGCGGCGCTCCCGACGGTCCTGTGCTCCCTCCCGCGCTCTCTACCACCCACTGGTGGAAAAACAGGCTTCCGTCCAGCCCCATAAGTCGCGAAGCTGTAGGAACCGCGACTAATGGGACCTTTAGTCGCGGTTCTGGAGGTGAACCGCGACCAAAGGCCTGGGCCCAGGGCGCTCGGTGGCCAGCTGGTGCACGTGGGGGGCTTTAGTCGCGGTTGTCCTGGCCAACCGCGACTAAAGGCCTTCGGGCACCTTTAGTCACGGTTTGCCAGGCCAACCGCAACTAAAGCCCCTCCCCTATATATACCCATCCAGCAGGTAGTGAGAAATGGCGGGAAAAATGGGAGCGGGAAGACAGGAGGCGGGAAGACAGGAGGCGGGAAGAAAGTGGCGGGAAGAAAGAGGCGGGAAGACAGGGAAGAAATGGCGGGAAGAAGAGGAATCCAGAGCAATGATGATTTTTCTGAAAAGAAAAAGATAAAAGGTTCTGAAAATAAAAGAAGATTTGGGGGGGGCCTTTAGTCGCGGTTGGTCTGGCCAACCGCGACTAAAGGTTACCCTTTAGTCGCGGGTCGCCTCCCCACCCGCGACTAAAGGGGGGGGGCGCGGGAAGGCAAAAAACCCGCCAAAAACCCTTTAGTCGCGGTTGGGGAGGCGACCCGCGACTAAAGGGTACCTTTAGTCGCGGGTCTCGTCCCCAACCGCGACTAAAGGGGGGGGCTATAAATACAGTGTGGGTCGCCTCCCCTGCCGCCGTCTTCTCTATCTCTCTCGTCTTCTCCGATTCCAACCGTCGCGCGCGCGCCGAAGGCCTGCCGCCGCCGTCGCCCTCGCCCTCGTCGACGCCGCCCGCCGTCGCCCTCGCCGTCGTCGTCGCCCTCGCCGTCGTCGCCGCCGTCGCCGCCCTCGCCGTCGTCGCCGCCGTCGCCGCCCTCGCCGTCGCGGTTGGTTCCTTTCATCTTTCCCGCGCCGCGCGCCTGCCTTCCTCGCTTCCTTGGAAGAACGTCTTGGAAGAACGAACGTCGATCTTGGAAGAACGAACGTCGATCTTGAACGTCTTGGAGAAACTCTTACTCACATGCCTTCCTTCGAATGAGACCCCTACGGAGTCCAGAAAATGTCTCACTCACATGCCTTCCTTCGAATGAGACCCCGGCGGAGTCCAGAAAAAGTCTTACTTGGAAAGGAGCTAGACTAATTGACTGCACAAGAGTCACACAATGTTTGGAACAAGCGACATCAGTCTTTGAGATCATTGTAATATTTGATTTCACACCCCAAAAGAAATTTATTGGTCAATACATGTTTTTCCTATCTAGATTGTACCAACCGAGTTTACGATTGGAGGATAATTCCAAGCCAATGAATAATTTTCTTAACTACGAGGTTAAATCTTTGCATGAGTTCAGATCCCACTTTGGTTTTTTATTGCATGACCATTTACACATACATTGTTGGAAGAGTCGCAAAATAATTATATGCCAATGACCAATTTGCTGAACTACAAGGTTGAATCTAACTAGATATATGTTTATTGGAAAACAAAACATCCATTCCAGATTGTGAGTTTAGTATGCACTGAGTTGACACTTGGCAGAGCTGCACATCAAACATGACTAGAAAAGAAAGAACTACACATAAACCTTATATTAGCAATTGAATATATTTGAGGAAAACAACTCACAAGGGTATCTCCTTTAGCTTTTGGCCCCCTCAAACCCTTGTATTTTATGTTTTGCCCCCCCCCCCAACATTGAACCAATTTATGTTTTGCCGCCCCGTCTCGCGCTCTACCGCGACACCCTCTCCCACCCCTTCCTCGCCCCCTCCTTTTGCCACCGCCCTTTCGCCACCGCCACCGACACCGCCCCCCTTCTTCACTTAATTAATTTGTTTTTACTACATGTTTTCAGGACTGACATAATGGCGGACGATAGAGCTGACCCGATTATGGACAACTATGATCCGGACGGTGAAGCACATATGTTCGGCATCATAAACGGCGATATTCTATATGTGCCGACCGGAGAAGAAGAAGATGATATCTCTTCTTATCTGAACCTTGACGGTGAAGATGAAGGGCGCCGTCAGCAAGATGATGCCGAACAAACGTCGATAAACGACGATCTTCAAATGGAAGTAGCAACCACCTCCGGCGCCGAGGTATATATATACATTGCGTATTCTTCTGCTTGTAAGGAGTTACTTGTTTACTCTCCCTCTCCCTCTCTCTCACTAAAGCATCTTATATAGTAAAATAAGGAAAGCAATGCCCAGCTTCAGATCTCGCGCTGATCTCGCGCTGTTGCCTCGCCGGTGTTGTTGTTGTCTTCAAGGCGCACACATATTTCAATGCGTACGTGACAAACAACGCTAATATATTGGATTTCAGCTTTGGTACTTTGTTCTATAGTAAGTTGCAAGTTGCAACCACGCAGGCTTAGCAGAGTAATACTACTAGTACTTAGTTAACTGCAATAATATTTAATCAGGCTGTTGAGTTACATACCTAGATTCTAACACTGAGCAGTGATGCTAACGCTAGAATACCCCATATCCATCGATTATCAATCCCATCAAGATGGGTGATTGAGTAGAACAATCAAAACAAAAAAATTAGCACCGGGATGAATAGTACTCCTAATTTTTTTATTGAAAGAAAATAGATCTACTTATATACTCCCTCCATCCTAAAGTTTTTTCTTAGATTTGTCTAGATATGTATGTATCTAGTTATATTTTAGTATTTAGATACCTCCATTTATAGACAAACCTAACCAGCCGCGCCGCCACCCCATACCCCGGCTCAACCTGTCGCGCCGTCGTCGATCTCGACGGCGCGGGCTTTCCGTCTCCCGCGTGCGGCGTCGATCTCGGCGGCGCGGGCTCCATATGGGAAGGCTCGGCCTCCGGCGCTACGGCCGTCGCGGCGCTCCCGACGGTCCTGTGCTCCCTCCCGCGCTCTCTACCACCCACTGGTGGAAAAACAGGCTTCCGTCCAGCCCCATAAGTCGCGAAGCTGTAGGAACCGCGACTAATGGGACCTTTAGTCGCGGTTCTGGAGGTGAACCGCGACCAAAGGCCTGGGCCCAGGGCGCTCGGTGGCCAGCTGGTGCACGTGAGGGGCTTTAGTCGCGGTTGTCCTGGCCAACCGCGACTAAAGGCCTTCGGGCACCTTTAGTCACGGTTTGCCAGGCCAACCGCAACTAAAGCCCCTCCCCTATATATACCCATCCAGCAGGTAGTGAGAAATGGCGGGAAAAATGGGAGCGGGAAGACAGGAGGCGGGAAGACAGGAGGCGGGAAGAAAGTGGCGGGAAGAAAGAGGCGGGAAGACAGGGAAGAAATGGCGGGAAGAAGAGGAATCCAGAGCAATGATGATTTTTCTGAAAAGAAAAAGATAAAAGGTTCTGAAAATAAAAGAAGATTTGGGGGGGGGCCTTTAGTCGCGGTTGGTCTGGCCAACCGCGACTAAAGGTTACCCTTTAGTCGCGGGTCGCCTCCCCACCCGCGACTAAAGGGGGGGGGCGCGGGAAGGCAAAAAACCCGCCAAAAACCCTTTAGTCGCGGTTGGGGAGGCGACCCGCGACTAAAGGGTACCTTTAGTCGCGGGTCTCGTCCCCAACCGCGACTAAAGGGGGGGGCTATAAATACAGTGTGGGTCGCCTCCCCTGCCGCCGTCTTCTCTATCTCTCTCGTCTTCTCCGATTCCAACCGTCGCGCGCGCGCCGAAGGCCTGCCGCCGCCGTCGCCCTCGCCCTCGTCGACGCCGCCCGCCGTCGCCCTCGCCGTCGTCGTCGCCCTCGCCGTCGTCGCCGCCGTCGCCGCCCTCGCCGTCGTCGCCGCCGTCGCCGCCCTCGCCGTCGCGGTTGGTTCCTTTCATCTTTCCCGCGCCGCGCGCCCGCCTTCCTCGCTTCCTTGGAAGAACGTCTTGGAAGAACGAACGTCGATCTTGGAAGAACGAACGTCGATCTTGAACGTCTTGGAGAAACTCTTACTCACATGCCTTCCTTCGAATGAGACCCCTACGGAGTCCAGAAAATGTCTCACTCACATGCCTTCCTTCGAATGAGACCCCGGCGGAGTCCAGAAAAAGTCTTACTTGGAAAGGAGCTAGACTAATTGACTGCACAAGAGTCACACAATGTTTGGAACAAGCGACATCAGTCTTTGAGATCATTGTAATATTTGATTTCACACCCCAAAAGAAATTTATTGGTCAATACATGTTTTTCCTATCTAGATTGTACCAACCGAGTTTACGATTGGAGGATAATTCCAAGCCAATGAATAATTTTCTTAACTACGAGGTTAAATCTTTGCATGAGTTCAGATCCCACTTTGGTTTTTTATTGCATGACCATTTACACATACATTGTTGGAAGAGTCGCAAAATAATTATATGCCAATGACCAATTTGCTGAACTACAAGGTTGAATCTAACTAGATATATGTTTATTGGAAAACAAAACATCCATTCCAGATTGTGAGTTTAGTATGCACTGAGTTGACACTTGGCAGAGCTGCACATCAAACATGACTAGAAAAGAAAGAACTACACATAAACCTTATATTAGCAATTGAATATATTTGAGGAAAACAACTCACAAGGGTATCTCCTTTAGCTTTTGGCCCCCTCAAACCCTTGTATTTTATGTTTTGCCCCCCCCCCCCCAACATTGAACCAATTTATGTTTTGCCGCCCCGTCTCGCGCTCTACCGCGACACCCTCTCCCACCCCTTCCTCGCCCCCTCCTTTTGCCACCGCCCTTTCGCCACCGCCACCGACACCGCCCCCCTTCTTCACTTAATTAATTTGTTTTTACTACATGTTTTCAGGACTGACATAATGGCGGACGATAGAGCTGACCCGATTATGGACAACTATGATCCGGACGGTGAAGCACATATGTTCGGCATCATAAACGGCGATATTCTATATGTGCCGACCGGAGAAGAAGAAGATGATATCTCTTCTTATCTGAACCTTGACGGTGAAGATGAAGGGCGCCGTCAGCAAGATGATGCCGAACAAACGTCGATAAACGACGATCTTCAAATGGAAGTAGCAACCACCTCCGGCGCCGAGGTATATATATACATTGCGTATTCTTCTGCTTGTAAGGAGTTACTTGTTTACTCTCCCTCTCCCTCTCTCTCACTAAAGCATCTTATATAGTAAAATAAGGAAAGCAATGCCCAGCTTCAGATCTCGCGCTGATCTCGCGCTGTTGCCTCGCCGGTGTTGTTGTTGTCTTCAAGGCGCACACATATTTCAATGCGTACGTGACAAACAACGCTAATATATTGGATTTCAGCTTTGGTACTTTGTTCTATAGTAAGTTGCAAGTTGCAACCACGCAGGCTTAGCAGAGTAATACTACTAGTACTTAGTTAACTGCAATGATATTTAATCAGGCTGTTGAGTTACATACCTAGATTCTAACACTGAGCAGTGATGCTAACGCTAGAATACCCCATATCCATCGATTATCAATCCCATCAAGATGGGTGATTGAGTAGAACAATCAAAACAAAAAAATTAGCACCGGGATGAATAGTACTCCTAATTTTTTTATTGAAAGAAAATAGATCTACTTATATACTCCCTCCATCCTAAAGTTTTTTCTTAGATTTGTCTAGATATGTATGTATCTAGTTATATTTTAGTATTTAGATACCTCCATTTATAGACAAACCTAACCAGCCGCGCCGCCACCCCATACCCCGGCTCAACCTGTCGCGCCGTCGTCGATCTCGACGGCGCGGGCTTTCCGTCTCCCGCGTGCGGCGTCGATCTCGGCGGCGCGGGCTCCATATGGGAAGGCTCGGCCTCCGGCGCTACGGCCGTCGCGGCGCTCCCGACGGTCCTGTGCTCCCTCCCGCGCTCTCTACCACCCACTGGTGGAAAAACAGGCTTCCGTCCAGCCCCATAAGTCGCGAAGCTGTAGGAACCGCGACTAATGGGACCTTTAGTCGCGGTTCTGGAGGTGAACCGCGACCAAAGGCCTGGGCCCAGGGCGCTCGGTGGCCAGCTGGTGCACGTGAGGGGCTTTAGTCGCGGTTGTCCTGGCCAACCGCGACTAAAGGCCTTCGGGCACCTTTAGTCACGGTTTGCCAGGCCAACCGCAACTAAAGCCCCTCCCCTATATATACCCATCCAGCAGGTAGTGAGAAATGGCGGGAAAAATGGGAGCGGGAAGACAGGAGGCGGGAAGACAGGAGGCGGGAAGAAAGTGGCGGGAAGAAAGAGGCGGGAAGACAGGGAAGAAATGGCGGGAAGAAGAGGAATCCAGAGCAATGATGATTTTTCTGAAAAGAAAAAGATAAAAGGTTCTGAAAATAAAAGAAGATTTGGGGGGGGGGGCCTTTAGTCGCGGTTGGTCTGGCCAACCGCGACTAAAGGTTACCCTTTAGTCGCGGGTCGCCTCCCCACCCGCGACTAAAGGGGGGGGCGCGGGAAGGCAAAAAACCCGCCAAAAACCCTTTAGTCGCGGTTGGGGAGGCGACCCGCGACTAAACGGTACCTTTAGTCGCGGGTCTCGTCCCCAACCGCGACTAAAGGGGGGGGCTATAAATACAGTGCGGGTCGCCTCCCCTGCCGCCGTCTTCTCCATCTCTCTCGTCTTCTCCGATTCCAACCGTCGCGCGCGCGCCGAAGGCCTGCCGCCGCCGTCGCCCTCGCCCTCGTCGACGCCGCCCGCCGTCGCCCTCGCCGTCGTCGTCGCCCTCGCCGTCGTCGCCGCCGTCGCCGCCCTCACCGTCGCGGTTGGTTCCTTTCATCTTTCCCGCGCCGCGCGCCCGCCTTCCTTGCTTCCTTGGAAGAACGTCTTGGAAGAACGAACGTCGATCTTGGAAGAACGAACGTCGATCTTGAACGTCTTGGAGAAACTCTTACTCACATGCCTTCCTTCGAATGAGACCCCTACGGAGTCCAGAAAATGTCTCACTCACATGCCTTCCTTCGAATGAGACCCCGGCGGAGTCCAGAAAAAGTCTTACTTGGAAAGGAGCTAGACTAATTGACTGCACAAGAGTCACACAATGTTTGGAACAAGCGACATCAGTCTTTGAGATCATTGTAATATTTGATTTCACACCCCAAAAGAAATTTATTGGTCAATACATGTTTTTCCTATCTAGATTGTACCAACCGAGTTTACGATTGGAGGATAATTCCAAGCCAATGAATAATTTTCTTAACTACGAGGTTAAATCTTTGCATGAGTTCAGATCCCACTTTGGTTTTTTATTGCATGACCATTTACACATACATTGTTGGAAGAGTCGCAAAATAATTATATGCCAATGACCAATTTGCTGAACTACAAGGTTGAATCTAACTAGATATATGTTTATTGGAAAACAAAACATCCATTTCAGATTGTGAGTTTAGTATGCACTGAGTTGACACTTGGCAGAGCTGCACATCAAACATGACTAGAAAAGAAAGAACTACACATAAACCTTATATTAGCAATTGAATATATTTGAGGAAAACAACTCACAAGGGTATCTCCTTTAGCTTTTGGCCCCCTCAAACCCTTGTATTTTATGTTTTGCCCCCCCAACATTGAACCAATTTATGTTTTGCCGCCCCGTCTCGCGCTCTACCGCGACACCCTCTCCCACCCCTTCCTCGCCCCCTCCTTTTGCCACCGCCCTTTCGCCACCGCCACCGCCACCGCCCCCCTTCTTCACTTAATTAATTTGTTTTTACTACATGTTTTCAGGACTGACATAATGGCGGACGATAGAGCTGACCCGATTATGGACAACTATGATCCGGACGGTGAAGCACATATGTTCGGCATCATAAACGGCGATATTCTATATGTGCCGACCGGAGAAGAAGAAGATGATATCTCTTCTTATCTGAACCTTGACGGTGAAGATGAAGGGCGCCGTCAGCAAGATGATGCCGAACAAACGTCGATAAACGACGATCTTCAAATGGAAGTAGCAACCACCTCCGGCGCCGAGGTATATATATACATTGCGTATTCTTCTGCTTGTAAGGAGTTACTTGTTTACTCTCCCTCTCCCTCTCTCTCACTAAAGCATCTTATATAGTAAAATTAGGAAAGCAATGCCCAGCTTCAGATCTCGCGCTGATCTCGCGCTGTTGCCTCGCCGGTGTTGTTGTTGTCTTCAAGGCGCACACATATTTCAATGCGTACGTGACAAACAACGCTAATATATTGGATTTCAGCTTTGGTACTTTGTTCTATAGTAAGTTGCAAGTTGCAACCACGCAGGCTTAGCAGAGTAATACTACTAGTACTTAGTTAACTGCAATGATATTTAATCAGGCTGTTGAGTTACATACCTAGATTCTAACACTGAGCAGTGATGCTAACGCTAGAATACCCCATATCCATCGATTATCAATCCCATCAAGATGGGTGATTGAGTAGAACAATCAAAACAAAAAAATTAGCACCGGGATGAATAGTACTCCTAATTTTTTTATTGAAAGAAAATAGATCTACTTATATACTCCCTCCATCCTAAAGTTTTTTCTTAGATTTGTCTAGATATGTATGTATCTAGTTATATTTTAGTATTTAGATACCTCCATTTATAGACAAACCTAACCAGCCGCGCCGCCACCCCATACCCCGGCTCAACCTGTCACGCCGTCGTCGATCTCGACGGCGCGGGCTTTCCGTCTCCCGCGTGCGGCGTCGATCTCGGCGGCGCGGGCTCCATGTGGGAAGGCTCGGCCTCCGGCGCTACGGCCGTCGCAGCGCTCCCGACGGTCCTGTGCTCCCTCCCGCGCTCTCTACCACCCACTGGTGGAAAAACAGGCTTCCGTCCAGCCCCATAAGTCGCGAAGCTGTAGGAACCGCGACTAATGGGACCTTTAGTCGCGGTTCTGGAGGTGAACCGCGACCAAAGGCCTGGGCCCAGGGCGCTCGGTGGCCAGCTGGTGCACGTGAGGGGCTTTAGTCGCGGTTGTCCTGGCCAACCGCGACTAAAGGCCTTCGGGCACCTTTAGTCACGGTTTGCCAGGCCAACCGCAACTAAAGCCCCTCCCCTATATATACCCATCCAGCAGGTAGTGAGAAATGGCGGGAAAAATGGGAGCGGGAAGACAGGAGGCGGGAAGACAGGAGGCGGGAAGAAAGTGGCGGGAAGAAAGAGGCGGGAAGACAGGGAAGAAATGGCGGGAAGAAGAGGAATCCAGAGCAATGATGATTTTTCTGAAAAGAAAAAGATAAAAGGTTTTGAAAATAAAAGAAGATTTGGGGGGGGCCTTTAGTCGCGGTTGGTCTGGCCAACCGCGACTAAAGGTTACCCTTTAGTCGCGGGTCGCCTCCCCACCCGCGACTAAAGGGGGGGGGCGCGGGAAGGCAAAAAACCCGCCAAAAACCCTTTAGTCGCGGTTGGGGAGGCGACCCGCGACTAAAGGGTACCTTTAGTCGCGGGTCTCGTTCCCAACCGCGACTAAAGGGGGGGGCTATAAATACAGTGCGGGTCGCCTCCCCTGCCGCCGTCTTCTCCATCTCTCTCGTCTTCTCCGATTCCAACCGTCGCGCGCGCGCCGAAGGCCTGCCGCCGCCGTCGCCCTCGCCCTCGTCGACGCCGCCCGCCGTCGCCCTCGCCGTCGTCGCCGCCGTCGCCGCCCTCGCCGTCGCGGTTGGTTCCTTTCATCTTTCCCGCGCCGCGCGCCCGCCTTCCTCGCTTCCTTGGAAGAACGTCTTGGAAGAACGAACGTCGATCTTGGAAGAACGAACGTCGATCTTGAACGTCTTGGAGAAACTCTTACTCACATGCCTTCCTTCGAATGAGACCCCTACGGAGTCCAGAAAATGTCTCACTCACATGCCTTCCTTCGAATGAGACCCCGGCGGAGTCCAGAAAAAGTCTTACTTGGAAAGGAGCTAGACTAATTGACTGCACAAGAGTCACACAATGTTTGGAACAAGCGACATCAATCTTTGAGATCATTGTAATATTTGATTTCACACCCCAAAAGAAATTTATTGGTCAATACATGTTTTTCCTATCTAGATTGTACCAACCGAGTTTACGATTGGAGGATAATTCCAAGCCAATGAATAATTTTCTTAACTACGAGGTTAAATCTTTGCATGAGTTCAGATCCCACTTTGGTTTTTTATTGCATGACCATTTACACATACATTGTTGGAAGAGTCGCAAAATAATTATATGCCAATGACCAATTTGCTGAACTACAAGGTTGAATCTAACTAGATATATGTTTATTGGAAAACAAAACATCCATTCCAGATTGTGAGTTTAGTATGCACTGAGTTGACACTTGGCAGAGCTGCACATCAAACATGACTAGAAAAGAAAGAACTACACATAAACCTTATATTAGCAATTGAATATATTTGAGGAAAACAACTCACAAGGGTATCTCCTTTAGCTTTTGGCCCCCTCAAACCCTTGTATTTTATGTTTTGCCCCCCCCAACATTGAACCAATTTATGTTTTGCCGCCCCGTCTCACGCTCTACCGCGACACCCTCTCCCACCCCTTCCTCGCCCCCTCCTTTTGCCACCGCCCTTTCGCCACCGCCACCACCACCGCCCCCCTTCTTCACTTAATTAATTTGTTTTTACTACATGTTTTCAGGACTGACATAATGGCGGACGATAGAGCTGACCCGATTATGGACAACTATGATCCGGACGGTGAAGCACATATGTTCGGCATCATAAACGGCGATATTCTATATGTGCCGACCGGAGAAGAAGAAGATGATATCTCTTCTTATCTGAACCTTGACGGTGAAGATGAAGGGCGCCGTCAGCAAGATGAACAAACGTCGATAAACGACGATCTTCAAATGGAAGTAGCAACCACCTCCGGCGCCGAGGTATATATATACATTGCGTATTCTTCTGCTTGTAAGGAGTTACTTGTTTACTCTCCCTCTCCCTCTCTCTCACTAAAGCATCTTATATGGTAAAATTAGGAAAGCAATGCCCAGCTTCAGATCTCGCGCTGATCTCGCGCTGTTGCCTCGCCGGTGTTGTTGTTGTCTTCAAGGCGCACACATATTTCAATGCGTACGTGACAAACAACGCTAATATATTGGATTTCAACTTTGGTACTTTGTTCTATAGTAAGTTGCAAGTTGCAACCACGCAGGCTTAGCAGAGTAATACTACTAGTACTTAGTTAACTGCAATGATATTTAATCAGGCTGTTGAGTTACATACCTAGATTCTAACACTGAGCAGTGATGCTAACGCTAGAATACCCCATATCCATCGATTATCAATCCCATCAAGATGGGTGATTGAGTAGAACAATCAAAACAAAAAAATTAGCACCGGGATGAATAGTACTCCTAATTTTTTTATTGAAAGAAAATAGATCTACTTATATACTCCCTCCATCCTAAAGTTTTTTCTTAGATTTGTCTAGATATGTATGTATCTAGTTATATTTTAGTATTTAGATACCTCCATTTATAGACAAACCTAACCAGCCGCGCCGCCACCCCATACCCCGGCTCAACCTGTCGCGCCGTCGTCGATCTCGACGGCGCGGGCTTTCCGTCTCCCGCGTGCGGCGTCGATCTCGGCGGCGCGGGCTCCATGTGGGAAGGCTCGGCCTCCGGCGCTACGGCCGTCGCGGCGCTCCCGACGGTCCTGTGCTCCCTCCCGCGCTCTCTACCACCCACTGGTGGAAAAACAGGCTTCCGTCCAGCCCCATAAGTCGCGAAGCTGTAGGAACCGCGACTAATGGGACCTTTAGTCGCGGTTCTGGAGGTGAACCGCGACCAAAGGCCTGGGCCCAGGGCGCTCGGTGGCCAGCTGGTGCACGTGAGGGGCTTTAGTCGCGGTTGTCCTGGCCAACCGCGACTAAAGGCCTTCGGGCACCTTTAGTCACGGTTTGCCAGGCCAACCGCAACTAAAGCCCCTCCCCTATATATACCCATCCAGCAGGTAGTGAGAAATGGCGGGAAAAATGGGAGCGGGAAGACAGGAGGCGGGAAGACAGGAGGCGGGAAGAAAGTGGCGGGAAGAAAGAGGCGGGAAGACAGGGAAGAAATGGCGGGAAGAAGAGGAATCCAGAGCAATGATGATTTTTCTGAAAAGAAAAAGATAAAAGGTTCTGAAAATAAAAGAAGATTTGGGGGGGGCCTTTAGTCGCGGTTGGTCTGGCCAACCGCGACTAAAGGTTACCCTTTAGTCGCGGGTCGCCTCCCCACCCGCGACTAAAGGGGGGGGGGGGGCGCGGGAAGGCAAAAAACCCGCCAAAAACCCTTTAGTCGCGGTTGGGGAGGCGACCCGCGACTAAAGGGTACCTTTAGTCGCGGGTCTCGTCCCCAACCGCGACTAAAGGGGGGGGCTATAAATACAGTGCGGGTCGCCTCCCCTGCCGCCGTCTTCTCCATCTCTCTCGTCTTCTCCGATTCCAACCGTCGCGCGCGCGCCGAAGGCCTGCCGCCGCCGTCGCCCTCGCCCTCGTCGACGCCGCCCGCCGTCGCCCTCGCCGTCGTCGCCGCCGTCGCCGCCCTCGCCGTCGCGGTTGGTTCCTTTCATCTTTCCCGCGCCGCGCGCCCGCCTTCCTCGCTTCCTTGGAAGAACGTCTTGGAAGAACGAACGTCGATCTTGGAAGAACGAACGTCGATCTTGAACGTCTTGGAGAAACTCTTACTCACATGCCTTCCTTCGAATGAGACCCCTACGGAGTCCAGAAAATGTCTCACTCACATGCCTTCCTTCGAATGAGACCCCGGCGGAGTCCAGAAAAAGTCTTACTTGGAAAGGAGCTAGACTAATTGACTGCACAAGAGTCACACAATGTTTGGAACAAGCGACATCAGTCTTTGAGATCATTGTAATATTTGATTTCACACCCCAAAAGAAATTTATTGGTCAATACATGTTTTTCCTATCTAGATTGTACCAACCGAGTTTACGATTGGAGGATAATTCCAAGCCAATGAATAATTTTCTTAACTACGAGGTTAAATCTTTGCATGAGTTCAGATCCCACTTTGGTTTTTTATTGGATGACCATTTACACATACATTGTTGGAAGAGTCGCAAAATAATTATATGCCAATGACCAATTTGCTGAACTACAAGGTTGAATCTAACTAGATATATGTTTATTGGAAAACAAAACATCCATTCCAGATTGTGAGTTTAGTATGCACTGAGTTGACACTTGGCAGAGCTGCACATCAAACATGACTAGAAAAGAAAGAACTACACATAAACCTTATATTAGCAATTGAATATATTTGAGGAAAACAACTCACAAGGGTATCTCCTTTAGCTTTTGGCCCCCTCAAACCCTTGTATTTTATGTTTTGCCCCCCCCAACATTGAACCAATTTATGTTTTGCCGCCCCGTCTCGCGCTCTACCGCGACACCCTCTCCCACCCCTTCCTCGCCCCCTCCTTTTGCCACCGCCCTTTCGCCACCGCCACCGCCACCGCCCCCCTTCTTCACTTAATTAATTTGTTTTTACTACATGTTTTCAGGACTGACATAATGGCGGACGATAGAGCTGACCCGATTATGGACAACTATGATCCGGACGGTGAAGCACATATGTTCGGCATCATAAACGGCGATATTCTATATGTGCCGACCGGAGAAGAAGAAGATGATATCTCTTCTTATCTGAACCTTGACGGTGAAGATGAAGGGCGCCGTCAGCAAGATGAACAAACGTCGATAAACGACGATCTTCAAATGGAAGTAGCAACCACCTCCGGCGCCGAGGTATATATATACATTGCGTATTCTTCTGCTTGTAAGGAGTTACTTGTTTACTCTCCCTCTCCCTCTCTCTCACTAAAGCATCTTATATAGTAAAATTAGGAAAGCAATGCCCAGCTTCAGATCTCGCGCTGATCTCGCGCTGTTGCCTCGCCGGTGTTGTTGTTGTCTTCAAGGCGCACACATATTTCAATGCGTACGTGACAAACAACGCTAATATATTGGATTTCAGCTTTGGTACTTTGTTCTATAGTAAGTTGCAAGTTGCAACCACGCAGGCTTAGCAGAGTAATACTACTAGTACTTAGTTAACTGCAATGATATTTAATCAGGCTGTTGAGTTACATACCTAGATTCTAACACTGAGCAGTGATGCTAACGCTAGAATACCCCATATCCATCGATTATCAATCCCATCAAGATGGGTGATTGAGTAGAACAATCAAAACAAAAAAATTAGCACCGGGATGAATAGTACTCCTAATTTTTTTATTGAAAGAAAATAGATCTACTTATATACTCCCTCCATCCTAAAGTTTTTTCTTAGATTTGTCTAGATATGTATGTATCTAGTTATATTTTAGTATTTAGATACCTCCATTTATAGACAAACCTAACCAGCCGCGCCGCCACCCCATACCCCGGCTCAACCTGTCGCGCCGTCGTCGATCTCGACGGCGCGGGCTTTCCGTCTCCCGCGTGCGGCGTCGATCTCGGCGGCGCGGGCTCCATGTGGGAAGGCTCGGCCTCCGGCGCTACGGCCGTCGCGGCGCTCCCGACGGTCCTGTGCTCCCTCCCGCGCTCTCTACCACCCACTGGTGGAAAAACAGGCTTCCGTCCAGCCCCATAAGTCGCGAAGCTGTAGGAACCGCGACTAATGGGACCTTTAGTCGCGGTTCTGGAGGTGAACCGCGACCAAAGGCCTGGGCCCAGGGCGCTCGGTGGCCAGCTGGTGCACGTGAGGGGCTTTAGTCGCGGTTGTCCTGGCCAACCGCGACTAAAGGCCTTCGGGCACCTTTAGTCACGGTTTGCCAGGCCAACCGCAACTAAAGCCCCTCCCCTATATATACCAATCCAGCAGGTAGTGAGAAATGGCGGGAAAAATGGGAGCGGGAAGACAGGAGGCGGGAAGACAGGAGGCGGGAAGAAAGTGGCGGGAAGAAAGAGGCGGGAAGACAGGGAAGAAATGGCGGGAAGAAGAGGAATCCAGAGCAATGATGATTTTTCTGAAAAGAAAAAGATAAAAGGTTCTGAAAATAAAAGAAGATTTGGGGGGGGCCTTTAGTCGCGGTTGGTCTGGCCAACCGCGACTAAAGGTTACCCTTTAGTCGCGGGTCGCCTCCCCACCCGCGACTAAAGGGGGGGGGCGCGGGAAGGCAAAAAACCCGCCAAAAACCCTTTAGTCGCGGTTGGGGAGGCGACCCGCGACTAAAGGGTACCTTTAGTCGCGGGTCTCGTCCCCAACCGCGACTAAAGGGGGGGCTATAAATACAGTGCGGGTCGCCTCCCCTGCCGCCGTCTTCTCCATCTCTCTCGTCTTCTCCGATTCCAACCGTCGCGCGCGCGCCGAAGGCCTGCCGCCGCCGTCGCCCTCGCCCTCGTCGACGCCGCCCGCCGTCGCCCTCGCCGTCGTCGTCGCCCTCGCCGTCGTCGCCGCCGTCGCCGCCCTCGCCGTCGCGGTTGGTTCCTTTCATCTTTCCCGCGCCGCGCGCCCGCCTTCCTCGCTTCCTTGGAAGAACGTCTTGGAAGAACGAACGTCGATCTTGGAAGAACGAACGTCGATCTTGAACGTCTTGGAGAAACTCTTACTCACATGCCTTCCTTCGAATGAGACCCCTACGGAGTCCAGAAAATGTCTCACTCACATGCCTTCCTTCGAATGAGACCCCGGCGGAGTCCAGAAAAAGTCTTACTTGGAAAGGAGCTAGACTAATTGACTGCACAAGAGTCACACAATGTTTGGAACAAGCGACATCAGTCTTTGAGATCATTGTAATATTTGATTTCACACCCCAAAAGAAATTTATTGGTCAATACATGTTTTTCCTATCTAGATTGTACCAACCGAGTTTACGATTGGAGGATAATTCCAAGCCAATGAATAATTTTCTTAACTACGAGGTTAAATCTTTGCATGAGTTCAGATCCCACTTTGGTTTTTTATTGCATGACCATTTACACATACATTGTTGGAAGAGTCGCAAAATAATTATATGCCAATGACCAATTTGCTGAACTACAAGGTTGAATCTAACTAGATATATGTTTATTGGAAAACAAAACATCCATTCCAGATTGTGAGTTTAGTATGCACTGAGTTGACACTTGGCAGAGCTGCACATCAAACATGACTAGAAAAGAAAGAACTACACATAAACCTTATATTAGCAATTGAATATATTTGAGGAAAACAACTCACAAGGGTATCTCCTTTAGCTTTTGGCCCCCTCAAACCCTTGTATTTTATGTTTTGCCCCCCCAACATTGAACCAATTTATGTTTTGCCGCCCCGTCTCGCGCTCTACCGCGACACCCTCTCCCACCCCTTCCTCGCCCCCTCCTTTTGCCACCGCCCTTTCGCCACCGCCACCGCCACCGCCCCCCTTCTTCACTTAATTAATTTGTTTTTACTACATGTTTTCAGGACTGACATAATGGCGGACGATAGAGCTGACCCGATTATGGACAACTATGATCCGGACGGTGAAGCACATATGTTCGTCATCATAAACGGCGATATTCTATATGTGCCGACCGGAGAAGAAAAAGATGATATCTCTTCTTATCTGAACCTTGACGGTGAAGATGAAGGGCGCCGTCAGCAAGATGATGCCGAACAAACGTCGATAAACGACGATCTTCAAATGGAAGTAGCAACCACCTCCGGCGCCGAGGTATATATATACATTGCGTATTCTTCTGCTTGTAAGGAGTTACTTGTTTACTCTCCCTCTCCCTCTCTCTCACTAAAGCATCTTATATAGTAAAATTAGGAAAGCAATGCCCAGCTTCAGATCTCGCGCTGATCTCGCGCTGTTGCCTCGCCGGTGTTGTTGTTGTCTTCAAGGCGCACACATATTTCAATGCGTACGTGACAAACAACGCTAATATATTGGATTTCAGCTTTGGTACTTTGTTCTATAGTAAGTTGCAAGTTGCAACCACGCAGGCTTAGCAGAGTAATACTACTAGTACTTAGTTAACTGCAATGATATTTAATCAGGCTGTTGAGTTACATACCTAGATTCTAACACTGAGCAGTGATGCTAACGCTAGAATACCCCATATCCATCGATTATCAATCCCATCAAGATGGGTGATTGAGTAGAACAATCAAAACAAAAAAATTAGCACCGGGATGAATAGTACTCCTAATTTTTTTATTGAAAGAAAATAGATCTACTTATATACTCCCTCCATCCTAAAGTTTTTTCTTAGATTTGTCTAGATATGTATGTATCTAGTTATATTTTAGTATTTAGATACCTCCATTTATAGACAAACCTAACCAGCCGCGCCGCCACCCCATACCCCGGCTCAACCTGTCGCGCCGTCGTCGATCTCGACGGCGCGGGCTTTCCGTCTCCCGCGTGCGGCGTCGATCTCGGCGGCGCGGGCTCCATGTGGGAAGGCTCGGCCTCCGGCGCTACGGCCGTCGCGGCGCTCCCGACGGTCCTGTGCTCCCTCCCGCGCTCTCTACCACCCACTGGTGGAAAAACAGGCTTCCGTCCAGCCCCATAAGTCGCGAAGCTGTAGGAACCGCGACTAATGGGACCTTTAGTCGCGGTTCTGGAGGTGAACCGCGACCAAAGGCCTGGGCCCAGGGCGCTCGGTGGCCAGCTGGTGCACGTGAGGGGCTTTAGTCGCGGTTGTCCTGGCCAACCGCGACTAAAGGCCTTCGGGCACCTTTAGTCACGGTTTGCCAGGCCAACCGCAACTAAAGCCCCTCCCCTATATATACCCATCCAGCAGGTAGTGAGAAATGGCGGGAAAAATGGGAGCGGGAAGACAGGAGGCGGGAAGACAGGAGGCGGGAAGAAAGTGGCGGGAAGAAAGAGGCGGGAAGACAGGGAAGAAATGGCGGGAAGAAGAGGAATCCAGAGCAATGATGATTTTTCTGAAAAGAAAAAGATAAAAGGTTCTGAAAATAAAAGAAGATTTGGGGGGGGCCTTTAGTCGCGGTTGGTCTGGCCAACCGCGACTAAAGGTTACCCTTTAGTCGCGGGTCGCCTCCCCACCCGCGACTAAAGGGGGGGGGGAGCGGGAAGGCAAAAAACCCGCCAAAAACCCTTTAGTCGCGGTTGGGGAGGCGACCCGCGACTAAAGGGTACCTTTAGTCGCGGGTCTCGTCCCCAACCGCGACTAAAGGGGGGGGCTATAAATACAGTGCGGGTCGCCTCCCCTGCCGCCGTCTTCTCCATCTCTCTCGTCTTCTCCGATTCCAACCGTCGCGCGCGCGCCGAAGGCCTGCCGCCGCCGTCGCCCTCGCCCTCGTCGACGCCGCCCGCCGTCGCCCTCGCCGTCGTCGTCGCCCTCGCCATCGTCGCCGCCGTCGCCGCCCTCGCCGTCGCGGTTGGTTCCTTTCATCTTTCCCGCGCCGCGCGCCCGCCTTCCTCGCTTCCTTGGAAGAACGTCTTGGAAGAACGAACGTCGATCTTGGAAGAACGAACGTCGATCTTGAACGTCTTGGAGAAACTCTTACTCACATGCCTTCCTTCGAATGAGACCCCTACGGAGTCCAGAAAATGTCTCACTCACATGCCTTCCTTCGAATGAGACCCCGGCGGAGTCCAGAAAAAGTCTTACTTGGAAAGGAGCTAGACTAATTGACTGCACAAGAGTCACACAATGTTTGGAACAAGCGACATCAGTCTTTGAGATCATTGTAATATTTGATTTCACACCCCAAAAGAAATTTATTGGTCAATACATGTTTTTCCTATCTAGATGGTACCAACCGAGTTTACGATTGGAGGATAATTCCAAGCCAATGAATAATTTTCTTAACTATCGAGGTTAAATCTTTGCATGAGTTCAGATCCCACTTTGGTTTTTTATTGCATGACCATTTACACATACATTGTTGGAAGAGTCGCAAAATAATTATATGCCAATGACCAATTTGCTGAACTACAAGGTTGAATCTAACTAGATATATGTTTATTGGAAAACAAAACATCCATTCCAGATTGTGAGTTTAGTATGCACTGAGTTGACACTTGGCAGAGCTGCACATCAAACATGACTAGAAAAGAAAGAACTACACATAAACCTTATATTAGCAATTGAATATATTTGAGGAAAACAACTCACAAGGGTATCTCCTTTAGCTTTTGGCCCCCTCAAACCCTTGTATTTTATGTTTTGCCCCCCCCAACATTGAACCAATTTATGTTTTGCCGCCCCGTCTCGCGCTCTACCGCGACACCCTCTCCCACCCCTTCCTCGCCCCCTCCTTTTGCCACCGCCCTTTCGCCACCGCCACCGCCACCGCCCCCCTTCTTCACTTAATTAATTTGTTTTTACTACATGTTTTCAGGACTGACATAATGGCGGACGATAGAGCTGACCCGATTATGGACAACTATGATCCGGACGGTGAAGCACATATGTTCGGCATCATAAACGGCGATATTCTATATGTGCCGACCGGAGAAGAAGAAGATGATATCTCTTCTTATCTGAACCTTGACGGTGAAGATGAAGGGCGCCGTCAGCAAGATGATGCCGAACAAACGTCGATAAACGACGATCTTCAAATGGAAGTAGCAACCACCTCCGGCGCCGAGGTATATATATACATTGCGTATTCTTCTGCTTGTAAGGAGTTACTTGTTTACTCTCCCTCTCCCTCTCTCTCACTAAAGCATCTTATATAGTAAAATTAGGAAAGCAATGCCTAGCTTCAGATCTCGCGCTGTTGCCTCGCCGGTGTTGTTGTTGTCTTCAAGGCGCACACATATTTCAATGCGTACGTGACAAACAACGCTAATATATTGGATTTCAGCTTTGGTACTTTGTTCTATAGTAAGTTGCAAGTTGCAACCACGCAGGCTTAGCAGAGTAATACTACTAGTACTTAGTTAACTGCAATGATATTTAATCAGGCTGTTGAGTTACATACCTAGATTCTAACACTGAGCAGTGATGCTAACGCTAGAATACCCCATATCCATCGATTATCAATCCCATCAAGATGGGTGATTGAGTAGAACAATCAAAACAAAAAAATTAGCACCGGGATGAATAGTACTCCTAATTTTTTTATTGAAAGAAAATAGATCTACTTATATACTCCCTCCATCCTAAAGTTTTTTCTTAGATTTGTCTAGATATGTATGTATCTAGTTATATTTTAGTATTTAGATACCTCCATTTATAGACAAACCTAACCAGCCGCGCCGCCACCCCATACCCCGGCTCAACCTGTCGCGCCGTCGTCGATCTCGACGGCGCGGGCTTTCCGTCTCCCGCGTGCGGCGTCGATCTCGGCGGCGCGGGCTCCATGTGGGAAGGCTCGGCCTCCGGCGCTACGGCCGTCGCGGCGCTCCCGACGGTCCTGTGCTCCCTCCCGCGCTCTCTACCACCCACTGGTGGAAAAACAGGCTTCCGTCCAGCCCCATAAGTCGCGAAGCTGTAGGAACCGCGACTAATGGGACCTTTAGTCGCGGTTCTGGAGGTGAACCGCGACCAAAGGCCTGGGCCCAGGGCGCTCGGTGGCCAGCTGGTGCACGTGAGGGGCTTTAGTCGCGGTTGTCCTGGCCAACCGCGACTAAAGGCCTTCGGGCACCTTTAGTCACGGTTTGCCAGGCCAACCGCAACTAAAGCCCCTCCCCTATATATACCCATCCAGCAGGTAGTGAGAAATGGCGGGAAAAATGGGAGCGGGAAGACAGGAGGCGGGAAGACAGGAGGCGGGAAGAAAGTGGCGGGAAGAAAGAGGCGGGAAGACAGGGAAGAAATGGCGGGAAGAAGAGGAATCCAGAGCAATGATGATTTTTCTGAAAAGAAAAAGATAAAAGGTTCTGAAAATAAAAGAAGATTTGGGGGGGGCCTTTAGTCGCGGTTGGTCTGGCCAACCGCGACTAAAGGTTACCCTTTAGTCGCGGGTCGCCTCCCCACCCGCGACTAAAGGGGGGGGGCGCGGGAAGGCAAAAAACCCGCCAAAAACCCTTTAGTCGCGGTTGGGGAGGCGACCCTCGACTAAAGGGTACCTTTAGTCGCGGGTCTCGTCCCCAACCGCGACTAAAGGGGGGGGCTATAAATACAGTGCGGGTCGCCTCCCCTGCCGCCGTCTTCTCCATCTCTCTCGTCTTCTCCGATTCCAACCGTCGCGCGCGCGCCGAAGGCCTGCCGCCGCCGTCGCCCTCGCCCTCGTCGACGCCGCCCGCCGTCGCCCTCGCCGTCGTCGTCGCCCTCGCCGTCGTCGCCGCCGTCGCCGCCCTCGCCGTCGCGGTTGGTTCCTTTCATCTTTCCCGCGCCGCGCGCCCGCCTTCCTCGCTTCCTTGGAAGAACGTCTTGGAAGAACGAATGTCGATCTTGGAAGAACGAACGTCGATCTTGAACGTCTTGGAGAAACTCTTACTCACATGCCTTCCTTCGAATGAGACCCCTACGGAGTCCAGAAAATGTCTCACTCACATGCCTTCCTTCGAATGAGACCCCGGCGGAGTCCAGAAAAAGTCTTACTTGGAAAGGAGCTAGACTAATTGACTGCACAAGAGTCACACAATGTTTGGAACAAGCGACATCAGTCTTTGAGATCATTGTAATATTTGATTTCACACCCCAAAAGAAATTTATTGGTCAATACATGTTTTTCCTATCTAGATTGTACCAACCGAGTTTACGATTGGAGGATAATTCCAAGCCAATGAATAATTTTCTTAACTACGAGGTTAAATCTTTGCATGAGTTCAGATCCCACTTTGGTTTTTTATTGGATGACCATTTACACATACATTGTTGGAAGAGTCGCAAAATAATTATATGCCAATGACCAATTTGCTGAACTACAAGGTTGAATCTAACTAGATATATGTTTATTGGAAAACAAAACATCCATTCCAGATTGTGAGTTTAGTATGCACTGAGTTGACACTTGGCAGAGCTGCACATCAAACATGACTAGAAAAGAAAGAACTACACATAAACCTTATATTAGCAATTGAATATATTTGAGGAAAACAACTCACAAGGGTATCTCCTTTAGCTTTTGGCCCCCTCAAACCCTTGTATTTTATGTTTTGCCCCCCCCCCAACATTGAACCAATTTATGTTTTGCCGCCCCGTCTCGCGCTCTACCGCGACACCCTCTCCCACCCCTTCCTCGCCCCCTCCTTTTGCCACCGCCCTTTCGCCACCGCCACCGCCACCGCCCCCCTTCTTCACTTAATTAATTTGTTTTTACTACATGTTTTCAGGACTGACATAATGGCGGACGATAGAGCTGACCCGATTATGGACAACTATGATCCGGACGGTGAAGCACATATGTTCGGCATCATAAACGGCGATATTCTATATGTGCCGACCGGAGAAGAAGAAGATGATATCTCTTCTTATCTGAACCTTGACGGTGAAGATGAAGGGCGCCGTCAGCAAGATGATGCCGAACAAACGTCGATAAACGACGATCTTCAAATGGAAGTAGCAACCACCTCCGGCGCCGAGGTACATATATACATTGCGTATTCTTCTGCTTGTAAGGAGTTACTTGTTTACTCTCCCTCTCCCTCTCTCTCACTAAAGCATCTTATATAGTAAAATTAGGAAAGCAATGCCCAGCTTCAGATCTCGCGCTGATCTCGCGCTGTTGCCTCGCCGGTGTTGTTGTTGTCTTCAAGGCGCACACATATTTCAATGCGTACGTGACAAACAACGCTAATATATTGGATTTCAGCTTTGGTACTTTATTCTATAGTAAGTTGCAAGTTGCAACCACGCAGGCTTAGCAGAGTAATACTACTAGTACTTAGTTAACTGCAATGATATTTAATCAGGCTGTTGAGTTACATACCTAGATTCTAACACTGAGCAGTGATGCTAACGCTAGAATACCCCATATCCATCGATTATCAATCCCATCAAGATGGGTGATTGAGTAGAACAATCAAAACAAAAAAATTAGCACCGGGATGAATAGTACTCCTAATTTTTTTATTGAAAGAAAATAGATCTACTTATATACTCCCTCCATCCTAAAGTTTTTTCTTAGATTTGTCTAGATATGTATGTATCTAGTTATATTTTAGTATTTAGATACCTCCATTTATAGACAAACCTAACCAGCCGCGCCGCCACCCCATACCCCGGCTCAACCTGTCGCGCCGTCGTCGATCTCGACGGCGCGGGCTTTCCGTCTCCCGCGTGCGTCGTCGATCTCGGCGGCGCGGGCTCCATGTGGGAAGGCTCGGCCTCCGGCGCTACGGCCGTCGCGGCGCTCCCGACGGTCCTGTGCTCCCTCCCGCGCTCTCTACCACCCACTGGTGGAAAAACAGGCTTCCGTCCAGCCCCATAAGTCGCGAAGCTGTAGGAACCGCGACTAATGGGACCTTTAGTCGCGGTTCTGGAGGTGAACCGCGACCAAAGGCCTGGGCCCAGGGCGCTCGGTGGCCAGCTGGTGCACGTGAGGGGCTTTAGTCGCGGTTGTCCTGGCCAACCGCGACTAAAGGCCTTCGGGCACCTTTAGTCACGGTTTGCCAGGCCAACCGCAACTAAAGCCCCTCCCCTATATATACCCATCCAGCAGGTAGTGAGAAATGGCGGGAAAAATGGGAGCGGGAAGACAGGAGGCGGGAAGACAGGAGGCGGGAAGAAAGTGGCGGGAAGAAAGAGGCGGGAAGACAGGGAAGAAATGGCGGGAAGAAGAGGAATCCAGAGCAATGATGATTTTTCTGAAAAGAAAAAGATAAAAGGTTCTGAAAATAAAAGAAGATTTGGGGGGGGCCTTTAGTCGCGGTTGGTCTGGCCAACCGCGACTAAAGGTTACCCTTTAGTCGTGGGTCGCCTCCCCACCCGCGACTAAAGGGGGGGGGGGGCGCGGGAAGGCAAAAAACCCGCCAAAAACCCTTTAGTCGCGGTTGGGGAGGCGACCCGCGACTAAAGGGTACCTTTAGTCGCGGGTCTCGTCCCCAACCGCGACTAAAGGGGGGGCTATAAATACAGTGCGGGTCGCCTCCCCTGCCGCCGTCTTCTCCATCTCTCTCGTCTTCTCCGATTCCAACCGTCGCGCGCGCGCCGAAGGCCTGCCGCCGCCGTCGCCCTCGCCCTCGTCGACGCCGCCCGCCGTCGCCCTCGCCGTCGTCGTCGCCCTCGCCGTCGTCGCCGCCGTCGCCGCCCTCGCCGTCGCGGTTGGTTCCTTTCATCTTTCCCGCGCCGCGCGCCCGCCTTCCTCGCTTCCTTGGAAGAACGTCTTGGAAGAACGAACGTCGATCTTGGAAGAACGAACGTCGATCTTGAACGTCTTGGAGAAACTCTTACTCACATGCCTTCCTTCGAATGAGACCCCTACGGAGTCCAGAAAATGTCTCACTCACATGCCTTCCTTCGAATGAGACCCCGGCGGAGTCCAGAAAAAGTCTTACTTGGAAAGGAGCTAGACTAATTGACTGCACAAGAGTCACACAATGTTTGGAACAAGCGACATCAGTCTTTGAGATCATTGTAATATTTGATTTCACACCCCAAAAGAAATTTATTGGTCAATACATGTTTTTCCTATCTAGATTGTACCAACCGAGTTTATGATTGGAGGATAATTCCAAGCCAATGAATAATTTTCTTAACTACGAGGTTAAATCTTTGCATGAGTTCAGATCCCACTTTGGTTTTTTATTGCATGACCATTTACACATACATTGTTGGAAGAGTCGCAAAATAATTATATGCCAATGACCAATTTGCTGAACTACAAGGTTGAATCTAACTAGATATATGTTTATTGGAAAACAAAACATCCATTCCAGATTGTGAGTTTAGTATGCACTGAGTTGACACTTGGCAGAGCTGCACATCAAACATGACTAGAAAAGAAAGAACTACACATAAACCTTATATTAGCAATTGAATATATTTGAGGAAAACAACTCACAAGGGTATCTCCTTTAGCTTTTGGCCCCCTCAAACCCTTGTATTTTATGTTTTGCCCCCCCCAACATTGAACCAATTTATGTTTTGCCGCCCCGTCTCGCGCTCTACCGCGACACCCTCTCCCACCCCTTCCTCGCCCCCTCCTTTTGCCACCGCCCTTTCGCCACCGCCACCGCCACCGCCCCCCTTCTTCACTTAATTAATTTGTTTTTACTACATGTTTTCAGGACTGACATAATGGCGGACGATAGAGCTGACCCGATTATGGACAACTATGATCCGGACGGTGAAGCACATATGTTCGGCATCATAAACGGCGATATTCTATATGTGCCGACCGGAGAAGAAGAAGATGATATCTCTTCTTATCTGAACCTTGACGGTGAAGATGAAGGGCGCCGTCAGCAAGATGATGCCGAACAAACGTCGATAAACGACGATCTTCAAATGGAAGTAGCAACCACCTCCGGCGCCGAGGTATATATATACATTGCGTATTCTTCTGCTTGTAAGGAGTTACTTGTTTACTCTCCCTCTCCCTCTCTCTCACTAAAGCATCTTATATAGTAAAATTAGGAAAGCAATGCCCAGCTTCAGATCTCGCGCTGATCTCGCGCTGTTGCCTCGCCGGTGTTGTTGTTGTCTTCAAGGCGCACACATATTTCAATGCGTACGTGACAAACAACGCTAATATATTGGATTTCAGCTTTGGTACTTTGTTCTATAGTAAGTTGCAAGTTGCAACCACGCAGGCTTAGCAGAGTAATACTACTAGTACTTAGTTAACTGCAATGATATTTAATCAGGCTGTTGAGTTACATACCTAGATTCTAACACTGAGCAGTGATGCTAACGCTAGAATACCCCATATCCATCGATTATCAATCTCATCAAGATGGGTGATTGAGTAGAACAATCAAAACAAAAAAATTAGCACCGGGATGAATAGTACTCCTAATTTTTTTATTGAAAGAAAATAGATCTACTTATATACTCCCTCCATCCTAAAGTTTTTTCTTAGATTTGTCTAGATATGTATGTATCTAGTTATATTTTAGTATTTAGATACCTCCATTTATAGACAAACCTAACCAGCCGCGCCGCCACCCCATACCCCGGCTCAACCTGTCGCGCCGTCGTCGATCTCGACGGCGCGGGCTTTCCGTCTCCCGCGTGCGGCGTCGATCTCGGCGGCGCGGGCTCCATGTGGGAAGGCTCGGCCTCCGGCGCTACGGCCGTCGCGGCGCTCCCGACGGTCCTGTGCTCCCTCCCGCGCTCTCTACCACCCACTGGTGGAAAAACAGGCTTCCGTCCAGCCCCATAAGTCGCGAAGCTGTAGGAACCGCGACTAATGGGACCTTTAGTCGCGGTTCTGGAGGTGAACCGCGACCAAAGGCCTGGGCCCAGGGCGCTCGGTGGCCAGCTGGTGCACGTGAGGGGCTTTAGTCGCGGTTGTCCTGGCCAACCGCGACTAAAATCCTTCGGGCACCTTTAGTGACGGTTTGCCAGGCCAACCGCAACTAAAGCCCCTCCCCTATATATACCCATCCAGCAGGTAGTGAGAAATGGCGGGAAAAATGGGAGCGGGAAGACAGGAGGCGGGAAGACAGGAGGCGGGAAGAAAGTGGCGGGAAGAAAGAGGCGGGAAGACAGGGAAGAAATGGCGGGAAGAAGAGGAATCCAGAGCAATGATGATTTTTCTGAAAAGAAAAAGATAAAAGGTTCTGAAAATAAAAGAAGATTTGGGGGGGGCCTTTAGTCGCGGTTGGTCTGGCCAACCGCGACTAAAGGTTACCCTTTAGTCGCGGGTCGCCTCCCCACCCGCGACTAAAGGGGGGGGGGCGCGGGAAGGCAAAAAACCCGCCAAAAACCCTTTAGTCGCGGTTGGGGAGGCGACCCGCGACTAAAGGGTACCTTTAGTCGCGGGTCTCGTCCCCAACCGCGACTAAAGGGGGGGGCTATAAATACAGTGCGGGTCGCCTCCCCTGCCGCCGTCTTCTCCATCTCTCTCGTCTTCTCCGATTCCAACCGTCGCGCGCGCGCCGAAGGCCTGCCGCCGCCGTCGCCCTCGCCCTCGTCGACGCCGCCCGCCGTCGCCCTCACCGTCGTCGTCGCCCTCGCCGTCGTCGCCGCCGTCGCCGCCCTCGCCGTCGCGGTTGGTTCCTTTCATCTTTCCCGCGCCACGCGCCCGCCTTCCTCGCTTCCTTGGAAGAACGTCTTGGAAGAACGAACGCCGATCTTGGAAGAACGAACGTCGATCTTGAACGTCTTGGAGAAACTCTTACTCACATGCCTTCCTTCGAATGAGACCCCTACGGAGTCCAGAAAATGTCTCACTCACATGCCTTCCTTCGAATGAGACCCCGGCGGAGTCCAGAAAAAGTCTTACTTGGAAAGGAGCTAGACTAATTGACTGCACAAGAGTCACACAATGTTTGGAACAAGCGACATCAGTCTTTGAGATCATTGTAATATTTGATTTCACACCCCAAAAGAAATTTATTGGTCAATACATGTTTTTCCTATCTAGATTGTACCAACCGAGTTTACGATTGGAGGATAATTCCAAGCCAATGAATAATTTTCTTAACTACGAGGTTAAATCTTTGCATGAGTTCAGATCCCACTTTGGTTTTTTATTGCATGACCATTTACACATACATTGTTGGAAGAGTCGCAAAATAATTATATGCCAATGACCAATTTGCTGAACTACAAGGTTGAATCTAACTAGATATATGTTTATTGGAAAACAAAACATCCATTCCAGATTGTGAGTTTAGTATGCACTGAGTTGACACTTGGCAGAGCTGCACATCAAACATGACTAGAAAAGAAAGAACTACACATAAACCTTATATTAGCAATTGAATATATTTGAGGAAAACAACTCACAAGGGTATCTCCTTTAGCTTTTGGCCCCCTCAAACCCTTGTATTTTATGTTTTGCCCCCCCCAACATTGAACCAATTTATGTTTTGCCGGCCCGTCTCGCGCTCTACCGCGACACCCTCTCCCACCCCTTCCTCGCCCCCTCCTTTTGCCACCGCCCTTTCGCCACCGCCACTGCCACCGCCCCCCTTCTTCACTTAATTAATTTGTTTTTACTACATGTTTTCAGGACTGACATAATGGCGGACGATAGAGCTGACCCGATTATGGACAACTATGATCCGGACGGTGAAGCACATATGTTCGGCATCATAAACGGCGATATTCTATATGTGCCGACCGGAGAAGAAGAAGATGATATCTCTTCTTATCTGAACCTTGACGGTGAAGATGAAGGGCGCCGTCAGCAAGATGATGCCGAACAAACGTCGATAAACGACGATCTTCAAATGGAAGTAGCAACCACCTCCGGCGCCGAGGTATATATATACATTGCGTATTCTTCTGCTTGTAAGGAGTTACTTGTTTACTCTCCCTCTCCCTCTCTCTCACTAAAGCATCTTATATAGTAAAATTAGGAAAGCAATGCCCAGCTTCAGATCTCGCGCTGTTGCCTCGCCGGTGTTGTTGTTGTCTTCAAGGCGCACACATATTTCAATGCGTACGTGACAAACAACGCTAATATATTGGATTTCAGCTTTGGTACTTTGTTCTATAGTAAGTTGCAAGTTGCAACCACGCAGGCTTAGCAGAGTAATACTACTAGTACTTAGTTAACTGCAATGATATTTAATCAGGCTGTTGAGTTACATACCTAGATTCTAACACTGAGCAGTGATGCTAACGCTAGAATACCCCATATCCATCGATTATCAATCCCATCAAGATGGGTGATTGAGTAGAACAATCAAAACAAAAAAATTAGCACCGGGATGAATAGTACTCCTAATTTTTTTATTGAAAGAAAATAGATCTACTTATATACTCCCTCCATCCTAAAGTTTTTTCTTAGATTTGTCTAGATATGTATGTATCTAGTTATATTTTAGTATTTAGATACCACCATTTATAGACAAACCTAACCAGCCGCGCCGCCACCCCATACCCCGGCTCAACCTGTCGCGCCGTCGTCGATCTCGACGGCGCGGGCTTTCCGTCTCCCGCGTGCGGCGTCGATCTCGGCGGCGCGGGCTCCATGTGGGAAGGCTCGGCCTCCGGCGCTACGGCCGTCGCGGCGCTCCCGACGGTCCTGTGCTCCCTCCCGCGCTCTCTACCACCCACTGGTGGAAAAACAGGCTTCCGTCCAGCCCCATAAGTCGCGAAGCTGTAGGAACCGCGACTAATGGGACCTTTAGTCGCGGTTCTGGAGGTGAACCGCGACCAAAGGCCTGGGCCCAGGGCGCTCGGTGGCCAGCTGGTGCACGTGAGGGGCTTTAGTCGCGGTTGTCCTGGCCAACCGCGACTAAAGGCCTTCGGGCACCTTTAGTCACGGTTTGCCAGGCCAACCGCAACTAAAGCCCCTCCCCTATATATACCCATCCAGCAGGTAGTGAGAAATGGCGGGAAAAATGGGAGCGGGAAGACAGGAGGCGGGAAGACAGGAGGCGGGAAGAAAGTGGCGGGAAGAAAGAGGCGGGAAGACAGGGAAGAAATGGCGGGAAGAAGAGGAATCCAGAGCAATGATGATTTTTCTGAAAAGAAAAAGATAAAAGGTTCTGAAAATAAAAGAAGATTTGGGGGGGGCCTTTAGTCGCGGTTGGTCTGGCCAACCGCGACTAAAGGTTACCCTTTAGTCGCGGGTCGCCTCCCCACCCGCGACTAAAGGGGGGGGCGCGGGAAGGCAAAAAACCCGCCAAAAACCCTTTAGTCGCGGTTGGGGAGGCGACCCGCGACTAAAGGGTACCTTTAGTCGCGGGTCTCGTCCCCAACCGCGACTAAAGGGGGGGGCTATAAATACAGTGTGGGTCGCCTCCCCTGCCGCCGTCTTCTCTATCTCTCTCGTCTTCTCCGATTCCAACCGTCGCGCGCGCGCCGAAGGCCTGCCGCCGCCGTCGCCCTCGCCCTCGTCGACGCCGCCCGCCGTCGCCCTCGCCGTCGTCGTCGCCCTCGCCGTCGTCGCCGCCGTCGCCGCCCTCGCCGTCGTCGCCGCCGTCGCCGCCCTCGCCGTCGCGGTTGGTTCCTTTCATCTTTCCCGCGCCGCGCGCCCGCCTTCCTCGCTTCCTTGGAAGAACGTCTTGGAAGAACGAACGTCGATCTTGGAAGAACGAACGTCGATCTTGAACGTCTTGGAGAAACTCTTACTCACATGCCTTCCTTCGAATGAGACCCCTACGGAGTCCAGAAAATGTCTCACTCACATGCCTTCCTTCGAATGAGACCCCGGCGAAGTCCAGAAAAAGTCTTACTTGGAAAGGAGCTAGACTAATTGACTGCACAAGAGTCACACAATGTTTGGAACAAGCGACATCAGTCTTTGAGATCATTGTAATATTTGATTTCACACCCCAAAAGAAATTTATTGGTCAATACATGTTTTTCCTATCTAGATTGTACCAACCGAGTTTACGATTGGAGGATAATTCCAAGCCAATGAATAATTTTCTTAACTACGAGGTTAAATCTTTGCATGAGTTCAGATCCCACTTTGGTTTTTTATTGCATGACCATTTACACATACATTGTTGGAAGAGTCGCAAAATAATTATATGCCAATGACCAATTTGCTGAACTACAAGGTTGAATCTAACTAGATATATGTTTATTGGAAAACAAAACATCCATTCCAGATTGTGAGTTTAGTATGCACTGAGTTGACACTTGGCAGAGCTGCACATCAAACATGACTAGAAAAGAAAGAACTACACATAAACCTTATATTAGCAATTGAATATATTTGAGGAAAACAACTCACAAGGGTATCTCCTTTAGCTTTTGGCCCCCTCAAACCCTTGTATTTTATGTTTTGCCCCCCCCCCCAACATTGAACCAATTTATGTTTTGCCGCCCCGTCTCGCGCTCTACCGCGACACCCTCTCCCACCCCTTCCTCGCCCCCTCCTTTTGCCACCGCCCTTTCGCCACCGCCACCGCCACCGCCCCCCTTCTTCACTTAATTAATTTGTTTTTACTACATGTTTTCAGGACTGACATAATGGCGGACGATAGAGCTGACCCGATTATGGACAACTATGATCCGGACGGTGAAGCACATATGTTCGGCATCATAAACGGCGATATTCTATATGTGCCGACCGGAGAAGAAGAAGATGATATCTCTTCTTATCTGAACCTTGACGGTGAAGATGAAGGGCGCCGTCAGCAAGATGATGCCGAACAAACGTCGATAAACGACGATCTTCAAATGGAAGTAGCAACCACCTCCGGCGCCGAGGTATATATATACATTGCGTATTCTTCTGCTTGTAAGGAGTTACTTGTTTACTCTCCCTCTCCCTCTCTCTCACTAAAGCATCTTATATAGTAAAATTAGGAAAGCAATGCCCAGCTTCAGATCTCGCGCTGATCTCGCGCTGTTGCCTCGCCGGTGTTGTTGTTGTCTTCAAGGCGCACACATATTTCAATGCGTACGTGACAAACAACGCTAATATATTGGATTTCAGCTTTGGTACTTTGTTCTATAGTAAGTTGCAAGTTGCAACCACGCAGGCTTAGCAGAGTAATACTACTAGTACTTAGTTAACTGCAATGATATTTAATCAGGCTGTTGAGTTACATACCTAGATTCTAACACTGAGCAGTGATGCTAACGCTAGAATACCCCATATCCATCGATTATCAATCCCATCAAGATGGGTGATTGAGTAGAACAATCAAAACAAAAAAATTAGCACCGGGATGAATAGTATTCCTAATTTTTTTATTGAAAGAAAATAGATCTACTTATATACTCCCTCCATCCTAAAGTTTTTTCTTAGATTTGTCTAGATATGTATGTATCTAGTTATATTTTAGTATTTAGATACCTCCATTTATAGACAAACCTAACCAGCCGCGCCGCCACCCCATACCCCGGCTCAACCTGTCGCGCCGTCGTCGATCTCGACGGCGCGGGCTTTCCGTCTCCCGCGTGCGGCGTCGATCTCGGCGGCGCGGGCTCCATGTGGGAAGGCTCGGCCTCCGGCGCTACGGCCGTCGCGGCGCTCCCGACGGTCCTGTGCTCCCTCCCGCGCTCTCTACCACCCACTGGTGGAAAAACAGGCTTCCGTCCAGCCCCATAAGTCGCGAAGCTGTAGGAACCGCGACTAATGGGACCTTTAGTCGCGGTTCTGGAGGTGAACCGCGACCAAAGGCCTGGGCCCAGGGCGCTCGGTGGCCAGCTGGTGCACGTGAGGGGCTTTAGTCGCGGTTGTCCTGGCCAACCGCGACTAAAGGCCTTCGGGCACCTTTAGTCACGGTTTGCCAGGCCAACCGCAACTAAAGCCCCTCCCCTATATATACCCATCCAGCAGGTAGTGAGAAATGGCGGGAAAAATGGGAGCGGGAAGACAGGAGGCGGGAAGACAGGAGGCGGGAAGAAAGTGGCGGGAAGAAAGAGGCGGGAAGACAGGGAAGAAATGGCGGGAAGAAGAGGAATCCAGAGCAATGATGATTTTTCTGAAAAGAAAAAGATAAAAGGTTCTGAAAATAAAAGAAGATTTGGGGGGGGCCTTTAGTCGCGGTTGGTCTGGCCAACCGCGACTAAAGGTTACCCTTTAGTCGCGGGTCGCCTCCCCACCCGCGACTAAAGGGGGGGGGGGGCGCGGGAAGGCAAAAAACCCGCCAAAAACCCTTTAGTCGCGGTTGGGGAGGCGACCCGCGACTAAAGGGTACCTTTAGTCGCGGGTCTCGTCCCCAACCGCGACTAAAGGGGGGGGCTATAAATACAGTGCGGGTCGCCTCCCCTGCCGCCGTCTTCTCCATCTCTCTCGTCTTCTCCGATTCCAACCGTCGCGCGCGCGCTGAAGGCCTGCCGCCGCCGTCGCCCTCGCCCTCGTCGACGCCGCCCGCCGTCGCCCTCGCCGTCGTCGTCGCCCTCGCCGTCGTCGCCGCCGTCGCCGCCCTCGCTGTCGCGGTTGGTTACTTTCATCTTTCCCGCGCCGCGCGCCCGCCTTCCTCGCTTCCTTGGAAGAACGTCTTGGAAGAACGAACGTCGATCTTGGAAGAACGAACGTCGATCTTGAACGTCATGGAGAAACTCTTACTCACATGCCTTCCTTCGAATGAGACCCCTACGGAGTCCAGAAAATGTCTCACTCACATGCCTTCCTTCGAATGAGACCCCGGCGAAGTCCAGAAAAAGTCTTACTTGGAAAGGAGCTAGACTAATTGACTGCACAAGAGTCACACAATGTTTGGAACAAGCGACATCAGTCTTTGAGATCATTGTAATATTTTATTTCACACCCCAAAAGAAATTTATTGGTCAATACATGTTTTTCCTATCTAGATTGTACCAACCGAGTTTACGATTGGAGGATAATTCCAAGCCAATGAATAATTTTCTTAACTACGAGGTTAAATCTTTGCATGAGTTCAGATCCCACTTTGGTTTTTTATTGCATGACCATTTACACATACATTGTTGGAAGAGTCGCAAAATAATTATATGCCAATGACCAATTTGCTGAACTACAAGGTTGAATCTAACTAGATATATGTTTATTGGAAAACAAAACATCCATTCCAGATTGTGAGTTTAGTATGCACTGAGTTGACACTTGGCAGAGCTGCACATCAAACATGACTAGAAAAGAAAGAACTACACATAAACCTTATATTAGCAATTGAATATATTTGAGGAAAACAACTCACAAGGGTATCTCCTTTAGCTTTTGGCCCCCTCAAACCCTTGTATTTTATGTTTTGCCCCCCCCAACATTGAACCAATTTATGTTTTGCCGCCCCGTCTCGCGCTCTACCGCGACACCCTCTCCCACCCCTTCCTCGCCCCCTCCTTTTGCCACCGCCCTTTCGCCACCGCCACCGCCACCGCCCCCCTTCTTCACTTAATTAATTTGTTTTTACTACATGTTTTCAGGACTGACATAATGGCGGACGATAGAGCTGACCCGATTATGGACAACTATGATCCGGACGGTGAAGCACATATGTTCGGCATCATAAACGGCGATATTCTATATGTGCCGACCGGAGAAGAAGAAGATGATATCTCTTCTTATCTGAACCTTGACGGTGAAGATGAAGGGCGCCGTCAGCAAGATGAACAAACGTCGATAAACGACGATCTTCAAATGGAAGTAGCAACCACCTCCGGCGCCGAGGTATATATATACATTGCGTATTCTTCTGCTTGTAAGGAGTTACTTGTTTACTCTCCCTCTCCCTCTCTCTCACTAAAGCATCTTATATAGTAAAATTAGGAAAGCAATGCCCAGCTTCAGATCTCGCGCTGATCTCGCGCTGTTGCCTCGCCGGTGTTGTTGTTGTCTTCAAGGCGCACACATATTTCAATGCGTAAGTGACAAACAACACTAATATATTGGATTTCAGCTTTGGTACTTTGTTCTATAGTAAGTTGCAAGTTGCAACCACGCAGGCTTAGCAGAGTAATACTACTAGTACTTAGTTAACTGCAATGATATTTAATCAGGCTGTTGAGTTACATACCTAGATTCTAACACTGAGCAGTGATGCTAACGCTAGAATACCCCATATCCATCGATTATCAATCCCATCAAGATGGGTGATTGAGTAGAACAATCAAAACAAAAAAATTAGCACCGGGATGAATAGTACTCCTAATTTTTTTATTGAAAGAAAATAGATCTACTTATATACTCCCTCCATCCTAAAGTTTTTTCTTAGATTTGTCTAGATATGTATGTATCTAGTTATATTTTAGTATTTAGATACCTCCATTTATAGACAAACCTAACCAGCCGCGCCGCCACCCCATACCCCGGCTCAACCTGTCGCGCCGTCGTCGATCTCGACGGCGCGGGCTTTCCGTCTCCCGCGTGCGGCGTCGATCTCGGCGGCGCGGGCTCCATGTGGGAAGGCTCGGCCTCCGGCGCTACGGCCGTCGCGGCGCTCCCGACGGTCCTGTGCTCCCTCCCGCGCTCTCTACCACCCACTGGTGGAAAAACAGGCTTCCGTCCAGCCCCATAAGTCGCGAAGCTGTAGGAACCACGACTAATGGGACCTTTAGTCGCGGTTCTGGAGGTGAACCGCGACCAAAGGCCTGGGCCCAGGGCGCTCGGTGGCCAGCTGGTGCACGTGAGGGGCTTTAGTCGCGGTTGTCCTGGCCAACCGCGACTAAAGGCCTTCGGGCACCTTTAGTCACGGTTTGCCAGGCCAACCGCAACTGAAGCCCCTCCCCTATATATACCCATCCAGCAGGTAGTGAGAAATGGCGGGAAAAATGGGAGCGGGAAGACAGGAGGCGGGAAGACAGGAGGCGGGAAGAAAGTGGCGGGAAGAAAGAGGCGGGAAGAGAGGGAAGAAATGGCGGGAAGAAGAGGAATCCAGAGCAATGATGATTTTTCTGAAAAGAAAAAGATAAAAGGTTCTGAAAATAAAAGAAGATTTGGGGGGGGCCTTTAGTCGCGGTTGGTCTGGCCAACCGCGACTAAAGGTTACCCTTTAGTCGCGGGTCGCCTCCCCACCCGCGACTAAAGGGGGGCGGGGCGCGGGAAGGCAAAAAACCAGCCAAAAACCCTTTAGTCGCGGTTGGGGAGGCGACCCGCGACTAAAGGGTACCTTTAGTCGCGGGTCTCGTCCCCAACCGCGACTAAAGGGGGGGCTATAAATACAGTGCGGGTCGCCTCCCCTGCCGCCGTCTTCTCCATCTCTCTCGTCTTCTCCGATTCCAACAGTCGCGCGCGCGCCGAAGGCCTGCCGCCGCCGTCGCCCTCGCCCTCGTCGACGCCGCCCGCCGTCGCCCTCGCCGTCGTCGTCGCCCTCGCCATCGTCGCCGCCGTCGCCGCCCTCGCCGTCGCGGTTGGTTCCTTTCATCTTTCCCGCGCCGCGCGCCCGCCTTCCTCGCTTCCTTGGAAGAACGTCTTGGAAGAACGAACGTCGATCTTGGAAGAACGAACGTCGATCTTGAACGTCTTGGAGAAACTCTTACTCACATGCCTTCCTTTGAATGAGACCCCTACGGAGTCCAGAAAATGTCTCACTCACATGCCTTCCTTCGAATGAGACCCCGGCGGAGTCCAGAAAAAGTCTTACTTGGAAAGGAGCTAGACTAATTGACTGCACAAGAGTCACACAATGTTTGGAACAAGCGACATCAGTCTTTGAGATCATTGTAATATTTGATTTCACACCCCAAAAGAAATTTATTGGTCAATACATGTTTTTCCTATCTAGATTGTACCAACCGAGTTTACGATTGGAGGATAATTCCAAGCCAATGAATAATTTTCTTAACTACGAGGTTAAATCTTTGCATGAGTTCAGATCCCACTTTGGTTTTTTATTGCATGACCATTTACACATACATTGTTGGAAGAGTCGCAAAATAATTATATGCCAATGACCAATTTGCTGAACTACAAGGTTGAATCTAACTAGATATATGTTTATTGGAAAACAAAACATCCATTCCAGATTGTGAGTTTAGTATGCACTGAGTTGACACTTGGCAGAGCTGCACATCAAACATGACTAGAAAAGAAAGAACTACACATAAACCTTATATTAGCAATTGAATATATTTGAGGAAAACAACTCACAAGGGTATCTCCTTTAGCTTTTGGCCCCCTCAAACCCTTGTATTTTATGTTTTGCCCCCCCCCAACATTGAACCAATTTATGTTTTGCCGCCCCGTCTCGCGCTCTACCGCGACACCCTCTCCCACCCCTTCCTCGCCCCCTCCTTTTGCCACCGCCCTTTCGCCACCGCCACCGCCACCGCCCCCCTTCTTCACTTAATTAATTTGTTTTTACTACATGTTTTCAGGACTGACATAATGGCGGACGATAGAGCTGACCCGATTATGGACAACTATGATCCGGACGGTGAAGCACATATGTTCGGCATCATAAACGGCGATATTCTATATGTGCCGACCGGAGAAGAAGAAGATGATATCTCTTCTTATCTGAACCTTGACGGTGAAGATGAAGGGCGCCGTCAGCAAGATGATGCCGAACAAACGTCGATAAACGACGATCTTCAAATGGAAGTAGCAACCACCTCCGGCGCCGAGGTATATATATACATTGCGTATTCTTCTGCTTGTAAGGAGTTACTTGTTTACTCTCCCTCTCCCTCTCTCTCACTAAAGCATCTTATATAGTAAAATTAGGAAAGCAATGCCCAGCTTCAGATCTCGCGCTGATCTCGCGCTGTTGCCTCGCCGGTGTTGTTGTTGTCTTCAAGGCGCACACATATTTCAATGCGTACGTGACAAACAACGCTAATATATTGGATTTCAGCTTTGGTACTTTGTTCTATAGTAAGTTGCAAGTTGCAACCACGCAGGCTTAGCAGAGTAATACTACTAGTACTTAGTTAACTGCAATGATATTTAATCAGGCTGTTGAGTTACATACCTAGATTCTAACACTGAGCAGTGATGCTAACGCTAGAATACCCCATATCCATCGATTATCAATCCCATCAAGATGGGTGATTGAGTAGAACAATCAAAACAAAAAAATTAGCACCGGGATGAATAGTACTCCTAATTTTTTTATTGAAAGAAAATAGATCTACTTATATACTCCCTCCATCCTAAAGTTTTTTCTTAGATTTGTCTAGATATGTATGTATCTAGTTATATTTTAGTATTTAGATACCTCCATTTATAGACAAACCTAACCAGCCGCGCCGCCACCCCATACCCCGGCTCAACCTGTCGCGCCGTCGTCGATCTCGACGGCGCGGGCTTTCCGTCTCCCGCGTGCGGCGTCGATCTCGGCGGCGCGGGCTCCATGTGGGAAGGCTCGGCCTCCGGCGCTACGGCCGTCGCGGCGCTCCCGACGGTCCTGTGCTCCCTCCCGCGCTCTCTACCACCCACTGGTGGAAAAACAGGCTTCCGTCCAGCCCCATAAGTCGCGAAGCTGTAGGAACCGCGACTAATGGGACCTTTAGTCGCGGTTCTGGAGGTGAACCGCGACCAAAGGCCTGGGCCCAGGGCGCTCGGTGGCCAGCTGGTGCACGTGAGGGGCTTTAGTCGCGGTTGTCCTGGCCAACCGCGACTAAAGGCCTTCGGGCACCTTTAGTCACGGTTTGCCAGGCCAACCGCAACTAAAGCCCCTCCCCTATATATACCCATCCAGCAGGTAGTGAGAAATGGCGGGAAAAATGGGAGCGGGAAGACAGGAGGCGGGAAGACAGGAGGCGGGAAGAAAGTGGCGGGAAGAAAGAGGCGGGAAGACAGGGAAGAAATGGCGGGAAGAAGAGGAATCCAGAGCAATGATGATTTTTCTGAAAAGAAAAAGATAAAAGGTTCTGAAAATAAAAGAAGATTTGGGGGGGGCCTTTAGTCGCGGTTGGTCTGGCCAACCGCGACTAAAGGTTACCCTTTAGTCGCGGGTCGCCTCCCCACCCGCGACTAAAGGGGGGGGCGCGGGAAGGCAAAAAACCCGCCAAAAACCCTTTAGTCGCGGTTGGGGAGGCGACCCGCGACTAAAGGGTACCTTTAGTCGCGGGTCTCGTCCCCAACCGCGACTAAAGGGGGGGGCTATAAATACAGTGCGGGTCGCCTCCCCTGCCGCCGTCTTCTCCATCTCTCTCGTCTTCTCCGATTCCAACCGTCGCGCGCGCGCCGAAGGCCTGCCGCCGCCGTCGCCCTCGCCCTCGTCGACGCCGCCCGCCGTCGCCCTCGCCGTCGTCGTCGCCCTCGCCGTCGTCGCCGCCGTCGCCGCCCTCGCCGTCGCGGTTGGTTACTTTCATCTTTCCCGCGCCGCGCGCCCGCCTTCCTCGCTTCCTTGGAAGAACGTCTTGGAAGAACGAACGTCGATCTTGGAAGAACGAACGTCGATCTTGAACGTCTTGGAGAAACTCTTACTCACATGCCTTCCTTCGAATGAGACCCCTACGGAGTCCAGAAAATGTCTCACTCACATGCCTTCCTTCGAATGAGACCCCGGCGAAGTCCAGAAAAAGTCTTACTTGGAAAGGAGCTAGACTAATTGACTGCACAAGAGTCACACAATGTTTGGAACAAGCGACATCAGTCTTTGAGATCATTGTAATATTTGATTTCACACCCCAAAAGAAATTTATTGGTCAATACATGTTTTTCCTATCTAGATTGTACCAACCGAGTTTACGATTGGAGGATAATTCCAAGCCAATGAATAATTTTCTTAACTACGAGGTTAAATCTTTGCATGAGTTCAGATCCCACTTTGGTTTTTTATTGCATGACCATTTACACATACATTGTTGGAAGAGTCGCAAAATAATTATATGCCAATGACCAATTTGCTGAACTACAAGGTTGAATCTAACTAGATATATGTTTATTGGAAAACAAAACATCCATTCCAGATTGTGAGTTTAGTATGCACTGAGTTGACACTTGGCAGAGCTGCACATCAAACATGACTAGAAAAGAAAGAACTACACATAAACCTTATATTAGCAATTGAATATATTTGAGGAAAACAACTCACAAGGGTATCTCCTTTAGCTTTTGGCCCCCTCAAACCCTTGTATTTTATGTTTTGCCCCCCCCAACATTGAACCAATTTATGTTTTGCCGCCCCGTCTCGCGCTCTACCGCGACACCCTCTCCCACCCCTTCCTCGCCCCCTCCTTTTGCCACCGCCCTTTCGCCACCGCCACCGCCACCGCCCCCCTTCTTCACTTAATTAATTTGTTTTTACTACATGTTTTCAGGACTGACATAATGGCGGACGATAGAGCTGACCCGATTATGGACAACTATGATCCGGACGGTGAAGCACATATGTTCGGCATCATAAACGGCGATATTCTATATGTGCCGACCGGAGAAGAAGAAGATGATATCTCTTCTTATCTGAACCTTGACGGTGAAGATGAAGGGCGCCGTCAGCAAGATGATGCCGAACAAACGTCGATAAACGACGATCTTCAAATGGAAGTAGCAACCACCTCCGGCGCCGAGGTATATATATACATTGCGTATTCTTCTGCTTGTAAGGAGTTACTTGTTTACTCTCCCTCTCCCTCTCTCTCACTAAAGCATCTTATATAGTAAAATTAGGAAAGCAATGCCCAGCTTCAGATCTCGCGCTGATCTCGCGCTGTTGCCTCGCCGGTGTTGTTGTTGTCTTCAAGGCGCACACATATTTCAATGCGTACGTGACAAACAACGCTAATATATTGGATTTCAGCTTTGGTACTTTGTTCTATAGTAAGTTGCAAGTTGCAACCACGCAGGCTTAGCAGAGTAATACTACTAGTACTTAGTTAACTGCAATGATATTTAATCAGGCTGTTGAGTTACATACCTAGATTCTAACACTGAGCAGTGATGCTAACGCTAGAATACCCCATATCCATCGATTATCAATCCCATCAAGATGGGTGATTGAGTAGAACAATCAAAACAAAAAAATTAGCACCGGGATGAATAGTACTCCTAATTTTTTTATTGAAAGAAAATAGATCTACTTATATACTCCCTCCATCCTAAAGTTTTTTCTTAGATTTGTCTAGATATGTATGTATCTAGTTATATTTTAGTATTTAGATACCTCCATTTATAGACAAACCTAACCAGCCGCGCCGCCACCCCATACCCCGGCTCAACCTGTCGCGCCGTCGTCGATCTCGACGGCGCGGGCTTTCCGTCTCCCGCGTGCGGCGTCGATCTCGGCGGCGCGGGCTCCATGTGGCAAGGCTCGGCCTCCGGCGCTACGGCCGTCGCGGCGCTCCCGACGGTCCTGTGCTCCCTCCCGCGCTCTCTACCACCCACTGGTGGAAAAACAGGCTTCCGTCCAGCCCCATAAGTCGCGAAGCTGTAGGAACCGCGACTAATGGGACCTTTAGTCGCGGTTCTGGAGGTGAACCGCGACCAAAGGCCTGGGCCCAGGGCGCTCGGTGGCCAGCTGGTGCACGTGAGGGGCTTTAGTCGCGGTTGTCCTGGCCAACCGCGACTAAAGGCCTTCGGGCACCTTTAGTCACGGTTTGCCAGGCCAACCGCAACTAAAGCCCCTCCCCTATATATACCCATCCAGCAGGTAGTGAGAAATGGCGGGAAAAATGGGAGCGGGAAGACAGGAGGCGGGAAGACAGGAGGCGGGAAGAAAGTGGCGGGAAGAAAGAGGCGGGAAGACAGGGAAGAAATGGCGGGAAGAAGAGGAATCCAGAGCAATGATGATTTTTCTGAAAAGAAAAAGATAAAAGGTTCTGAAAATAAAAGAAGATTTGGGGGGGGCCTTTAGTCGCGGTTGGTCTGGCCAACCGCGACTAAAGGTTACCCTTTAGTCGCGGGTCGCCTCCCCACCCGCGACTAAAGGGGGGGGGGGGCGCGGGAAGGCAAAAAACCCGCCAAAAACCCTTTAGTCGCGGTTGGGGAGGCGACCCGCGACTAAAGGGTACCTTTAGTCGCGGGTCTCGTCCCCAACCGCGACTAAAGGGGGGGGCTATAAATACAGTGCGGGTCGCCTCCCCTGCCGCCGTCTTCTCCATCTCTCTCGTCTTCTCCGATTCCAACCGTCGCGCGCGCGCCGAAGGCCTGCCGCCGCCGTCGCCCTCGCCCTCGTCGACGCCGCCCGCCGTCGCCCTCGCCGTCGTCGTCGCCCTCGCCGTCGTCGCCGCCGTCGCCGCCCTCGCCGTCGCGGTTGGTTCCTTTCATCTTTTCCGCGCCGCGCGCCCGCCTTCCTCGCTTCCTTGGAAGAACGTCTTGGAAGAACGAACGTCGATCTTGGAAGAACGAACGTCGATCTTGAACGTCTTGGAGAAACTCTTACTCACATGCCTTCCTTCGAATGAGACCCCTACGGAGTCCAGAAAATGTCTCACTCACATGCCTTCCTTCGAATGAGACCCCGGCGGAGTCCAGAAAAAGTCTTACTTGGAAAGGAGCTAGACTAATTGACTGCACAAGAGTCACACAATGTTTGGAACAAGCGACATCAGTCTTTGAGATCATTGTAATATTTGATTTCACACCCCAAAAGAAATTTATTGGTCAATACATGTTTTTCCTATCTAGATTGTACCAACCGAGTTTACGATTGGAGGATAATTCCAAGCCAATGAATAATTTTCTTAACTACGAGGTTAAATCTTTGCATGAGTTCAGATCCCACTTTGGTTTTTTATTGCATGACCATTTACACATACATTGTTGGAAGAGTCGCAAAATAATTATATGCCAATGACCAATTTGCTGAACTACAAGGTTGAATCTAACTAGATATATGTTCATTGGAAAACAAAACATCCATTCCAGATTGTGAGTTTAGTATGCACTGAGTTGACACTTGGCAGAGCTGCACATCAAACATGACTAGAAAAGAAAGAACTACACATAAACCTTATATTAGCAATTGAATATATTTGAGGAAAACAACTCACAAGGGTATCTCCTTTAGCTTTTGGCCCCCTCAAACCCTTGTATTTTATGTTTTGCCCCCCCCAACATTGAACCAATTTATGTTTTGCCGCCCCGTCTCGCGCTCTACCGCGACACCCTCTCCCACCCCTTCCTCGCCCCCTCCTTTTGCCACCGCCCTTTCGCCACCGCCACCGCCACCGCCCCCCTTCTTCACTTAATTAATTTGTTTTTACTACATGTTTTCAGGACTGACATAATGGCGGACGATAGAGCTGACCCGATTATGGACAACTATGATCCGGACGGTGAAGCACATATGTTCGGCATCATAAACGGCGATATTCTATATGTGCCGACCGGAGAAGAAGAAGATGATATCTCTTCTTATCTGAACCTTGACGGTGAAGATGAAGGGCGCCGTCAGCAAGATGATGCCGAACAAACGTCGATAAACGACGATCTTCAAATGGAAGTAGCAACCACCTCCGGCGCCGAGGTATATATATACATTGCGTATTCTTCTGCTTGTAAGGAGTTACTTGTTTACTCTCCCTCTCCCTCTCTCTCACTAAAGCATCTTATATAGTAAAATTAGGAAAGCAATGCCCAGCTTCAGATCTCGCGCTGATCTCGCGCTGTTGCCTCGCCGGTGTTGTTGTTGTCTTCAAGGCGCACACATATTTCAATGCGTACGTGACAAACAACGCTAATATATTGGATTTCAGCTTTGGTACTTTGTTCTATAGTAAGTTGCAAGTTGCAACCACGCAGGCTTAGCAGAGTAATACTACTAGTACTTAGTTAACTGCAATGATATTTAATCAGGCTGTTGAGTTACATACCTAGATTCTAACACTGAGCAGTGATGCTAACGCTAGAATACCCCATATCAATCGATTATCAATCCCATCAAGATGGGTGATTGAGTAGAACAATCAAAACAAAAAAATTAGCACCGGGATGAATAGTACTCCTAATTTTTTTATTGAAAGAAAATAGATCTACTTATATACTCCCTCCATCCTAAAGTTTTTTCTTAGATTTGTCTAGATATGTATGTATCTAGTTATATTTTAGTATTTAGATACCTCCATTTATAGACAAACCTAACCAGCCGCGCCGCCACCCCATACCCCGGCTCAACCTGTCGCGCCGTCGTCGATCTCGACGGCGCGGGCTTTCCGTCTCCCGCGTGCGGCGTCGTTCTCGGCGGCGCGGGCTCCATGTGGGAAGGCTCGGCCTCCGGCGCTACGGCCGTCGCGGCGCTCCCGACGGTCCTGTGCTCCCTCCCGCGCTCTCTACCACCCACTGGTGGAAAAACAGGCTTCCGTCCAGCCCCATAAGTCGCGAAGCTGTAGGAACCGCGACTAATGGGACCTTTAGTCGCGGTTCTGGAGGTGAACCGCGACCAAAGGCCTGGGCCCAGGGCGCTCGGTGGCCAGCTGGTGCACGTGAGGGGCTTTAGTCGCGGTTGTCCTGGCCAACCGCGACTAAAGGCCTTCGGGCACCTTTAGTCACGGTTTGCCAGGCCAACCGCAACTAAAGCCCCTCCCCTATATATACCCATCCAGCAGGTAGTGAGAAATGGCTGGAAAAATGGGAGCGGGAAGACAGGAGGCGGGAAGACAGGAGGCGGGAAGAAAGTGGCGGGAAGAAAGAGGCGGGAAGACAGGGAAGAAATGGCGGGAAGAAGAGGAATCCAGAGCAATGATGATTTTTCTGAAAAGAAAAAGATAAAAGGTTCTGAAAATAAAAGAAGATTTGGGGGGGGCCTTTAGTCGCGGTTGGTCTGGCCAACCGCGACTAAAGGTTACCCTTTAGTCGCGGGTCGCCTCCCCACCCGCGACTAAAGGGGGGGGGCGCGGGAAGGCAAAAAACCCGCCAAAAACCCTTTAGTCGCGGTTGGGGAGGCGACCCGCGACTAAAGGGTACCTTTAGTCGCGGGTCTCGTCCCCAACCGCGACTAAAGGGGGGGGCTATAAATACAGTGCGGGTCGCCTCCCCTGCCGCCGTCTTCTCCATCTCTCTCGTCTTCTCCGATTCCAACCGTCGCGCGCGCGCCGAAGGCCTGCCGCCGCCGTCGCCCTCGCCCTCGTCGACGCCGCCCGCCGTCGCCCTCGCCGTCGTCGTCGCCCTCGCCGTCGTCGCCGCCGTCGCCGCCCTCGCCGTCGCGGTTGGTTCCTTTCATCTTTCCCGCGCCGCGCGCCCGCCTTCCTCGCTTCCTTGGAAGAACGTCTTGGAAGAACGAACGTCGATCTTGGAAGAACGAACGTCGATCTTGAACGTCTTGGAGAAACTCTTACTCACATGCCTTCCTTCGAATGAGACCCCTACGGAGTCCAGAAAATGTCTCACTCACATGCCTTCCTTCGAATGAGACCCCGGCGGAGTCCAGAAAAAGTCTTACTTGGAAAGGAGCTAGACTAATTGACTGCACAAGAGTCACACAATGTTTGGAACAAGCGACATCAGTCTTTGAGATCATTGTAATATTTGATTTCACACCCCAAAAGAAATTTATTGGTCAATACATGTTTTTCCTATCTAGATTGTACCAACCGAGTTTACGATTGGAGGATAATTCCACGCCAATGAATAATTTTCTTAACTACGAGGTTAAATCTTTGCATGAGTTCAGATCCCACTTTGGTTTTTTATTGCATGACCATTTACACATACATTGTTGGAAGAGTCGCAAAATAATTATATGCCAATGACCAATTTGCTGAACTACAAGGTTGAATCTAACTAGATATATGTTTATTGGAAAACAAAACATCCATTCCAGATTGTGAGTTTAGTATGCACTGAGTTGACACTTGGCAGAGCTGCACATCAAACATGACTAGAAAAGAAAGAACTACACATAAACCTTATATTAGCAATTGAATATATTTGAGGAAAACAACTCACAAGGGTATCTCCTTTAGCTTTTGGCCCCCTCAAACCCTTGTATTTTATGTTTTGCCCCCCCCAACATTGAACCAATTTATGTTTTGCCGCCCCGTCTCGCGCTCTACCGCGACACCCTCTCCCACCCCTTCCTCGCCCCCTCCTTTTGCCACCGCCCTTTCGCCACCGCCACCGCCACCGCCCCCCTTCTTCACTTAATTAATTTGTTTTTACTACATGTTTTCAGGACTGACATAATGGCGGACGATAGAGCTGACCCGATTATGGACAACTATGATCCGGACGGTGAAGCACATATGTTCGGCATCATAAACGGCGATATTCTATATGTGCCGACCGGAGAAGAAGAAGATGATATCTCTTCTATCTGAACCTTGACGGTGAAGATGAAGGGCGCCGTCAGCAAGATGAACAAACGTCGATAAACGACGATCTTCAAATGGAAGTAGCAACCACCTCCGGCGCCGAGGTATATATATACATTGCGTATTCTTCTGCTTGTAAGGAGTTACTTGTTTACTCTCCCTCTCCCTCTCTCTCACTAAAGCATCTTATATAGTAAAATTAGGAAAGCAATGCCCAGCTTCAGATCTCGCGCTGATCTCGCGCTGTTGCCTCGCCGGTGTTGTTGTTGTCTTCAAGGCGCACACATATTTCAATGCGTACGTGACAAACAACGCTAATATATTGGATTTCAGCTTTGGTACTTTGTTCTATAGTAAGTTGCAAGTTGCAACCACGCAGGCTTAGCAGAGTAATACTACTAGTACTTAGTTAACTGCAATGATATTTAATCAGGCTGTTGAGTTACATACCTAGATTCTAACACTGAGCAGTGATGCTAACGCTAGAATACCCCATATCCATCGATTATCAATCCCATCAAGATGGGTGATTGAGTAGAACAATCAAAACAAAAAAATTAGCACCGGGATGAATAGTACTCCTAATTTTTTTATTGAAAGAAAATAGATCTACTTATATACTCCCTCCATCCTAAAGTTTTTTCTTAGATTTGTCTAGATATGTATGTATCTAGTTATATTTTAGTATTTAGATACCTCCATTTATAGACAAACCTAACCAGCCGCGCCGCCACCCCATACCCCGGCTCAACCTGTCGCGCCGTCGTCGATCTCGACGGCGCGGGCTTTCCGTCTCCCGCGTGCGGCGTCGATCTCGGCGGCGCGGGCTCCATGTGGGAAGGCTCGGCCTCCGGCGCTACGGTCGTCGCGGCGCTCCCGACGGTCCTGTGCTCCCTCCCGCGCTCTCTACCACCCACTGGTGGAAAAACAGGCTTCCGTCCAGCCCCATAAGTCGCGAAGCTGTAGGAACCGCGACTAATGGGACCTTTAGTCGCGGTTCTGGAGGTGAACCGCGACCAAAGGCCTGGGCCCAGGGCGCTCGGTGGCCAGCTGGTGCACGTGAGGGGCTTTAGTCGCGGTTGTCCTGGCCAACCGCGACTAAAGGCCTTCGGGCACCTTTAGTCACGGTTTGCCAGGCCAACCGCAACTAAAGCCCCTCCCCTATATATACCCATCCAGCAGGTAGTGAGAAATGGCGGGAAAAATGGGAGCGGGAAGACAGGAGGCGGGAAGACAGGAGGCGGGAAGAAAGTGGCGGGAAGAAAGAGGCGGGAAGACAGGGAAGAAATGGCGGGAAGAAGAGGAATCCAGAGCAATGATGATTTTTCTGAAAAGAAAAAGATAAAAGGTTCTGAAAATAAAAGAAGATTTGGGGGGGGCCTTTAGTCGCGGTTGGTCTGGCCAACCGCGACTAAAGGTTACCCTTTAGTCGCGGGTCGCCTCCCCACCCGCGACTAAAGGGGGGGGGGGGGGCGCGGGAAGGCAAAAAACCCGCCAAAAACCCTTTAGTCGCGGTTGGGGAGGCGACCCGCGACTAAAGGGTACCTTTAGTCGCGGGTCTCGTCCCCAACCGCGACTAAAGGGGGGGCTATAAATACAGTGCGGGTCGCCTCCCCTGCCGCCGTCTTCTCCATCTCTCTCGTCTTCTCCGATTCCAACCGTCGCGCGCGCGCCGAAGGCCTGCCGCCGCCGTCGCCCTCGCCCTCGTCGACGCCGCCCGCCGTCGCCCTCGCCGTCGTCGTCGCCCTCGCCGTCGTCGCCGCCGTCGCCGCCCTCGCCGTCGCGGTTGGTTCCTTTCATCTTTCCCGCGCCGCGCGCCCGCCTTCCTCGCTTCCTTGGAAGAACGTCTTGGAAGAACGAACGTCGATCTTGGAAGAACGAACGTCGATCTTGAACGTCTTGGAGAAACTCTTACTCACATGCCTTCCTTCGAATGAGACCCCTACGGAGTCGAGAAAATGTCTCACTCACATGCCTTCCTTCGAATGAGACCCCGGCGGAGTCCAGAAAAAGTCTTACTTGGAAAGGAGCTAGACTAATTGACTGCACAAGAGTCACACAATGTTTGGAACAAGCGACATCAGTCTTTGAGATCATTGTAATATTTGATTTCACACCCCAAAAGAAATTTATTGGTCAATACATGTTTTTCCTATCTAGATTGTACCAACCGAGTTTACGATTGGAGGATAATTCCAAGCCAATGAATAATTTTCTTAACTACGAGGTTAAATCTTTGCATGAGTTCACATCCCACTTTGGTTTTTTATTGCATGACCATTTACACATACATTGTTGGAAGAGTCGCAAAATAATTATATGCCAATGACCAATTTGCTGAACTACAAGGTTGAATCTAACTAGATATATGTTTATTGGAAAACAAAACATCCATTCCAGATTGTGAGTTTAGTATGCACTGAGTTGACACTTGGCAGAGCTGCACATCAAACATGACTAGAAAAGAAAGAACTACACATAAACCTTATATTAGCAATTGAATATATTTGAGGAAAACAACTCACAAGGGTATCTCCTTTAGCTTTTGGCCCCCTCAAACCCTTGTATTTTATGTTTTGCCCCCCCCAACATTGAACCAATTTATGTTTTGCCGCCCCGTCTCGCGCTCTACCGCGACACCCTCTCCCACCCCTTCCTCGCCCCCTCCTTTTGCCACCGCCCTTTCGCCACCACCACCGCCACCGCCCCCCTTCTTCACTTAATTAATTTGTTTTTACTACATGTTTTCAGGACTGATATAATGGCGGACGATAGAGCTGACCCGATTATGGACAACTATGATCCGGACGGTGAAGCACATATGTTCGGCATCATAAACGGCGATATTCTATATGTGCCGACCGGAGAAGAAGAAGATGATATCTCTTCTTATCTGAACCTTGACGGTGAAGATGAAGGGCGCCGTCAGCAAGATGATGCCGAACAAACGTCGATAAACGACGATCTTCAAATGGAAGTAGCAACCACCTCCGGCGCCGAGGTATATATATACATTGCGTATTCTTCTGCTTGTAAGGAGTTACTTGTTTACTCTCCCTCTCCCTCTCTCTCACTAAAGCATCTTATATAGTAAAATTAGGAAAGCAATGCCCAGCTTCAGATCTCGCGCTGATCTCGCGCTGTTGCCTCGCCGGTGTTGTTGTTGTCTTCAAGGCGCACACATATTTCAATGCGTACGTGACAAACAACGCTAATATATTGGATTTCAGCTTTGGTACTTTGTTCTATAGTAAGTTGCAAGTTGCAACCACGCAGGCTTAGCAGAGTAATACTACTAGTACTTAGTTAACTGCAATGATATTTAATCAGGCTGTTGAGTTACATACCTAGATTCTAACACTGAGCAGTGATGCTAACGCTAGAATACCCCATATCCATCGATTATCAATCCCATCAAGATGGGTGATTGAGTAGAACAATCAAAACAAAAAAATTAGCACCGGGATGAATAGTACTCCTAATTTTTTTATTGAAAGAAAATAGATCTACTTATATACTCCCTCCATCCTAAAGTTTTTTCTTAGATTTGTCTAGATATGTATGTATCTAGTTATATTTTAGTATTTAGATACCTCCATTTATAGACAAACCTAACCAGCCGCGCTGCCACCCCATACCCCGGCTCAACCTGTCGCGCCGTCGTCGATCTCGACGGCGCGGGCTTTCCGTCTCCCGCGTGCGGCGTCGATCTCGGCGGCGCGGGCTCCATGTGGGAAGGCTCGGCCTCCGGCGCTACGGCCGTCGCGGCGCTCCCGACGGTCCTGTGCTCCCTCCCGCGCTCTCTACCACCCACTGGTGGAAAAACAGGCTTCCGTCCAGCCCCATAAGTCGCGAAGCTGTAGGAACCGCGACTAATGGGACCTTTAGTCGCGGTTCTGGAGGTGAACCGCGACCAAAGGCCTGGGCCCAGGGCGCTCGGTGGCCAGCTGGTGCACGTGAGGGGCTTTAGTCGCGGTTGTCCTGGCCAACCGCGACTAAAGGCCTTCGGGCACCTTTAGTCACGGTTTGCCAGGCCAACCGCAACTAAAGCCCCTCCCCTATATATACCCATCCAGCAGGTAGTGAGAAATGGCGGGAAAAATGGGAGCGGGAAGACAGGAGGCGGGAAGACAGGAGGCGGGAAGAAAGTGGCGGGAAGAAAGAGGCGGGAAGACAGGGAAGAAATGGCGGGAAGAAGAGGAATCCAGAGCAATGATGATTTTTCTGAAAAGAAAAAGATAAAAGGTTCTGAAAATAAAAGAAGATTTGGGGGGGGGCCTTTAGTCGCGGTTGGTCTGGCCAACCGCGACTAAAGGTTACCCTTTAGTCGCGGGTCGCCTCCCCACAAATGAATAATTATATGCCAATGACCAATTTGCTGAACTACAAGGTTGAATCTAACTAGATATATGTTTATTGGAAAACAAAACATCCATTCCAGATTGTGAGTTTAGTATGCACTGAGTTGACACTTGGCAGAGCTGCACATCAAACATGACTAGAAAAGAAAGAACTACACATAAACCTTATATTAGCAATTGAATATATTTGAGGAAAACAACTCACAAGGGTATCTCCTTTAGCTTTTGGCCCCCTCAAACCCTTGTATTTTATGTTTTGCCCCCCCCCCCCCAACATTGAACCAATTTATGTTTTGCCGCCCCGTCTCGCGCTCTACCGCGACACCCTCTCCCACCCCTTCCTCGCCCCCTCCTTTTGCCACCGCCCTTTCGCCACCGCCACCGCCACCGCCCCCCTTCTTCACTTAATTAATTTGTTTTTACTACATGTTTTCAGGACTGACATAATGGCGGACGATAGAGCTGACCCGATTATGGACAACTATGATCTGGACGGTGAAGCACATATGTTCGGCATCATAAACGGCGATATTCTATATGTGCCGACCGGAGAAGAAGAAGATGATATCTCTTCTTATCTAAACCTTGACGGTGAAGATGAAGGGCGCCGTCAGCAAGATGAACAAACGTCGATAAACGACGATCTTCAAATGGAAGTAGCAACCACCTCCGGCGCCGAGGTATATATATACATTGCGTATTCTTCTGCTTGTAAGGAGTTACTTGTTTACTCTCCCTCTCCCTCTCTCTCACTAAAGCATCTTATATAGTAAAATTAGGAAAGCAATGCCCAGCTTCAGATCTCGCGCTGATCTCGCGCTGTTGCCTCGCCGGTGTTGTTGTTGTCTTCAAGGCGCACACATATTTCAATGCGTACGTGACAAACAACGCTAATATATTGGATTTCAGCTTTGGTACTTTGTTCTATAGTAAGTTGCAAGTTGCAACCACGCAGGCTTAGCAGAGTAATACTACTAGTACTTAGTTAACTGCAATGATATTTAATCAGGCTGTTGAGTTACATACCTAGATTCTAACACTGAGCAGTGATGCTAACGCTAGAATACCCCATATCCATCGATTATCAATCCCATCAAGATGGGTGATTGAGTAGAACAATCAAAACAAAAAAATTAGCACCGGGATGAATAGTACTCCTAATTTTTTTATTGAAAGAAAATAGATCTACTTATATACTCCCTCCATCCTAAAGTTTTTTCTTAGATTTGTCTAGATATGTATGTATCTAGTTATATTTTAGTATTTAGATACCTCCATTTATAGACAAACCTAACCAGCCGCGCCGCCACCCCATACCCCGGCTCAACCTGTCGCGCCGTCGTCGATCTCGACGGCGCGGGCTTTCCGTCTCCCGCGTGCGGCGTCGATCTCGGCGGCGCGGGCTCCATGTGGGAAGGCTCGGCCTCCGGCGCTACGGCCGTCGCGGCGCTCCCGACGGTCCTGTGCTCCCTCCCGCGCTCTCTACCACCCACTGGTGGAAAAACAGGCTTCCGTCCAGCCCCATAAGTCGCGAAGCTGTAGGAACCGCGACTAATGGGACCTTTAGTCGCGGTTCTGGAGGTGAACCGCGACCAAAGGCCTGGGCCCAGGGCGCTCGGTGGCCAGCTGGTGCACGTGAGGGGCTTTAGTCGCGGTTGTCCTGGCCAACCGCGACTAAAGGCCTTCGGGCACCTTTAGTCACGGTTTGCCAGGCCAACCGCAACTAAAGCCCCTCCCCTATATATACCCATCCAGCAGGTAGTGAGAAATGGCGGGAAAAATGGGAGCGGGAAGACAGGAGGCGGGAAGAAAGTGGCGGGAAGAAAGAGGCGGGAAGACAGGGAAGAAATGGCGGGAAGAAGAGGAATCCAGAGCAATGATGATTTTTCTGAAAAGAAAAAGATAAAAGGTTCTGAAAATAAAAGAAGATTTGGGGGGGGCCTTTAGTCGCGGTTGGTCTGGCCAACCGCGACTAAAGGTTACCCTTTAGTCGCGGGTCGCCTCACCACCCGCGACTAAAGGGGGGGGGCGCGGGAAGGCAAAAAACCCGCCAAAAACCCTTTAGTCGCGGTTGGGGAGGCGACCCGCGACTAAAGGGTACCTTTAGTCGCGGGTCTCGTCCCCAACCGCGACTAAAGGGGGGGGCTATAAATACAGTGCGGGTCGCCTCCCCTGCCGCCGTCTTCTCCATCTCTCTCGTCTTCTCCGATTCCAACCGTCGCGCGCGCGCCGAAGGCCTGCCGCCGCCGTCGCCCTCGCCCTCGTCGACGCCGCCCGCCGTCGCCCTCGCCGTCGTCGTCGCCCTCGCCGTCGCCGCCCTCTTCGTCGCGGTTGGTTCCTTTCATCTTTCCCGCGCCGCGCGCCCGCCTTCCTCGCTTCCTTGGAAGAACGTCTTGGAAGAACGAACGTCGATCTTGGAAGAACGAACGTCGATCTTGAACGTCTTGGAGAAACTCTTACTCACATGCCTTCCTTCGAATGAGACCCCTACGGAGTCCAGAAAATGTCTCACTCACATGCCTTCCTTCGAATGAGACCCCGGCGGAGTCCAGAAAAAGTCTTACTTGGAAAGGAGCTAGACTAATTGACTGCACAAGAGTCACACAATGTTTGGAACAAGCGACATCAGTCTTTGAGATCATTGTAATATTTGATTTCACACCCCAAAAGAAATTTATTGGTCAATACATGTTTTTCCTATCTAGATTGTACCAACCGAGTTTACGATTGGAGGATAATTCCAAGCCAATGAATAATTTTCTTAACTACGAGGTTAAATCTTTGCATGAGTTCAGATCCCACTTTGGTTTTTTATTGCATGACCATTTACACATACATTGTTGGAAGAGTCGCAAAATAATTATATGCCAATGACCAATTTGCTGAACTACAAGGTTGAATCTAACTAGATATATGTTCATTGGAAAACAAAACATCCATTCCAGATTGTGAGTTTAGTATGCACTGAGTTGACACTTGGCAGAGCTGCACATCAAACATGACTAGAAAAGAAAGAACTACACATAAACCTTATATTAGCAATTGAATATATTTGAGGAAAACAACTCACAAGGGTATCTCCTTTAGCTTTTGGCCCCCTCAAACCCTTGTATTTTATGTTTTGCCCCCCCCAACATTGAACCAATTTATGTTTTGCCGCCCCGTCTCGCGCTCTACCGCGACACCCTCTCCCACCCCTTCCTCGCCCCCTCCTTTTGCCACCGCCCTTTCGCCACCGCCACCGCCACCGCCCCCCTTCTTCACTTAATTAATTTGTTTTTACTACATGTTTTCAGGACTGACATAATGGCGGACGATAGAGCTGACCCGATTATGCACAACTATGATCCGGACGGTGAAGCACATATGTTCGGCATCATAAACGGCGATATTCTATATGTGCCGACCGGAGAAGAAGAAGATGATATCTCTTCTTATCTGAACCTTGACGGTGAAGATGAAGGGCGCCGTCAGCAAGATGATGCCGAACAAACGTCGATAAACGACGATCTTCAAATGGAAGTAGCAACCACCTCCGGCGCCGAGGTATATATATACATTGCGTATTCTTCTGCTTGTAAGGAGTTACTTGTTTACTCTCCCTCTCCCTCTCTCTCACTAAAGCATCTTATATAGTAAAATTAGGAAAGCAATGCCCAGCTTCAGATCTCGCGCTGATCTCGCGCTGTTGCCTCGCCGGTGTTGTTGTTGTCTTCAAGGCGCACACATATTTCAATGCGTACGTGACAAACAACGCTAATATATTGGATTTCAGCTTTGGTACTTTGTTCTATAGTAAGTTGCAAGTTGCAACCACGCAGGCTTAGCAGAGTAATACTACTAGTACTTAGTTAACTGCAATGATATTTAATCAGGCTGTTGAGTTACATACCTAGATTCTAACACTGAGCAGTGATGCTAACGCTAGAATACCCCATATCCATCGATTATCAATCCCATCAAGATGGGTGATTGAGTAGAACAATCAAAACAAAAAAATTAGCACCGGGATGAATAGTACTCCTAATTTTTTTATTGAAAGAAAATAGATCTACTTATATACTCCCTCCATCCTAAAGTTTTTTCTTAGATTTGTCTAGATATGTATGTATCTAGTTATATTTTAGTATTTAGATACCTCCATTTATAGACAAACCTAACCAGCCGCGCCGCCACCCCATACCCCGGCTCAACCTGTCGCGCCGTCGTCGATCTCGACGGCGCGGGCTTTCCGTCTCCCGCGTGCGGCGTCGATCTCGGCGGCGCGGGCTCCATGTGGGAAGGCTCGGCCTCCGGCGCTACGGCCGTCGCGGCGCTCCCGACGGTCCTGTGCTCCCTCCCACGCTCTCTACCACCCACTGGTGGAAAAACAGGCTTCCGTCCAGCCCCATAAGTCGCGAAGCTGTAGGAACCGCGACTAATGGGACCTTTAGTCGCGGTTCTGGAGGTGAACCGCGACCAAAGGCCTGGGCCCAGGGCGCTCGGTGGCCAGCTGGTGCACGTGAGGGGCTTTAGTCGCGGTTGTCCTGGCCAACCGCGACTAAAGGCCTTCGGGCACCTTTAGTCACGGTTTGCCAGGCCAACCGCAACTAAAGCCCCTCCCCTATATATACCCATCCAGCAGGTAGTGAGAAATGGCGGGAAAAATGGGAGCGGGAAGACAGGAGGCGGGAAGACAGGAGGCGGGAAGAAAGTGGCGGGAAGAAAGAGGCGGGAAGACAGGGAAGAAATGGCGGGAAGAAGAGGAATCCAGAGCAATGATGATTTTTCTGAAAAGAAAAAGATAAAAGGTTCTGAAAATAAAAGAAGATTTGGGGGGGGCCTTTAGTCGCGGTTGGTCTGGCCACCCGCGACTAAAGGGGGGGGGGGGGCGCGGGAAGGCAAAAAACCCGCCAAAAACCCTTTAGTCGCGGTTGGGGAGGCGACCCGCGACTAAAGGGTACCTTTAGTCGCGGGTCTCGTCCCCAACCGCGACTAAAGGGGGGGGCTATAAATACAGTGCGGGTCGCCTCCCCTGCCGCCGTCTTCTCCATCTCTCTCGTCTTCTCCGATTCCAACCGTCGCGCGCGCGCCGAAGGCCTGCCGCCGCCGTCGCCCTCGCCCTCGTCGACGCCGCCCGCCGTCGCCCTCGCCGTCGTCGTCGCCCTCGCCGTCGTCGCCGCCGTCGCCGCCCTCGCCGTCGCGGTTGGTTCCTTTCATCTTTCCCGCGCCGCGCGCCCGCCTTCCTCGCTTCCTTGGAAGAACGTCTTGGAAGAACGAACGTCGATCTTGGAAGAACGAACGTCGATCTTGAACGTCTTGGAGAAACTCTTACTCACATGCCTTCCTTCGAATGAGACCCCTACGGAGTCCAGAAAATGTCTCACTCACATGCCTTCCTTCGAATGAGACCCCGGCGGAGTCCAGAAAAAGTCTTACTTGGAAAGGAGCTAGACTAATTGACTGCACAAGAGTCACACAATGTTTGGAACAAGCGACATCAGTCTTTGAGATCATTGTAATATTTGATTTCACACCCCAAAAGAAATTTATTGGTCAATACATGTTTTTCCTATCTAGATTGTACCAACCGAGTTTACGATTGGAGGATAATTCCAAGCCAATGAATAATTTTCTTAACTACGAGGTTAAATCTTTGCATGAGTTCAGATCCCACTTTGGTTTTTTATTGCATGACCATTTACACATACATTGTTGGAAGAGTCGCAAAATAATTATATGCCAATGACCAATTTGCTGAACTACAAGGTTGAATCTAACTAGATATATGTTTATTGGAAAACAAAACATCCATTCCAGATTGTGAGTTTAGTATGCACTGAGTTGACACTTGGCAGAGCTGCACATCAAACATGACTAGAAAAGAAAGAACTACACATAAACCTTATATTAGCAATTGAATATATTTGAGGAAAACAACTCACAAGGGTATCTCCTTTAGCTTTTGGCCCCCTCAAACCCTTGTATTTTATGTTTTGCCCCCCCCAACATTGAACCAATTTATGTTTTGCCGCCCCGTCTCGCGCTCTACCGCGACACCCTCTCCCACCCCTTCCTCGCCCCCTCCTTTTGCCACCGCCCTTTCGCCACCGCCACCGCCACCGCCCCCCTTCTTCACTTAATTAATTTGTTTTTACTACATGTTTTCAGGACTGACAAAATGGCGGACGATAGAGCTGACCCGATTATGGACAACTATGATCCGGACGGTGAAGCACATATGTTCGGCATCATAAACGGCGATATTCTATATGTGCCGACCGGAGAAGAAGAAGATGATATCTCTTCTTATCTGAACCTTGACGGTGAAGATGAAGGGCGCCGTCAGCAAGATGATGCCGAACAAACGTCGATAAACGACGATCTTCAAATGGAAGTAGCAACCACCTCCGGCGCCGAGGTATATATATACATTGCGTATTCTTCTGCTTGTAAGGAGTTACTTGTTTACTCTCCCTCTCCCTCTCTCTCACTAAAGCATCTTATATAGTAAAATTAGGAAAGCAATGCCCAGCTTCAGATCTCGCGCTGATCTCGCGCTGTTGCCTCGCCGGTGTTGTTGTTGTCTTCAAGGCGCACACATATTTCAATGCGTACGTGACAAACAACGCTAATATATTGGATTTCAGCTTTGGTACTTTGTTCTATAGTAAGTTGCAAGTTGCAACCACGCAGGCTTAGCAGAGTAATACTACTAGTACTTAGTTAACTGCAATGATATTTAATCAGGCTGTTGAGTTACATACCTAGATTCTAACACTGAGCAGTGATGCTAACGCTAGAATACCCCATATCCATCGATTATCAATCCCATCAAGATGGGTGATTGAGTAGAACAATCAAAACAAAAAAATTAGCACCGGGATGAATAGTACTCCTAATTTTTTTATTGAAAGAAAATAGATCTACTTATATACTCCCTCCATCCTAAAGTTTTTTCTTAGATTTGTCTAGATATGTATGTATCTAGTTATATTTTAGTATTTAGATACCTCCATTTATAGACAAACCTAACCAGCCGCGCCGCCACCCCATACCCCGGCTCAACCTGTCGCGCCGTCGTCGATCTCGACGGCGCGGGCTTTCCGTCTCCCGCGTGCGGCGTCGATCTCGGCGGCGCGGGCTCCATGTGGGACGGCTCGGCCTCCGGCGCTACGGCCGTCGCGGCGCTCCCGACGGTCCTGTGCTCCCTCCCGCGCTCTCTACCACCCACTGGTGGAAAAACAGGCTTCCGTCCAGCCCCATAAGTCGCGAAGCTGTAGGAACCGCGACTAATGGGACCTTTAGTCGCGGTTCTGGAGGTGAACCGCGACCAAAGGCCTGGGCCCAGGGCGCTCGGTGGCCAGCTGGTGCACGTGAGGGGCTTTAGTCGCGGTTGTCCTGGCCAACCGCGACTAAAGGCCTTCGGGCACCTTTAGTCACGGTTTGCCAGGCCAACCGCAACTAAAGCCCCTCCCCTATATATACCCATCCAGCAGGTAGTGAGAAATGGCGGGAAAAATGGGAGCGGGAAGACAGGAGGCGGGAAGACAGGAGGCGGGAAGAAAGTGGCGGGAAGAAAGAGGCGGGAAGACAGGGAAGAAATGGCGGGAAGAAGAGGAATCCAGAGCAATGATGATTTTTCTGAAAAGAAAAAGATAAAAGGTTCTGAAAATAAAAGAAGATTTGGGGGGGGCCTTTAGTCGCGGTTGGTCTGGCCAACCGCGACTAAAGGTTACCCTTTAGTCGCGGGTCGCCTCCCCACCCGCGACTAAAGGGGGGGGCGCGGGAAGGCAAAAAACCCGCCAAAAACCCTTTAGTCGCGGTTGGGGAGGCGACCCGCGACTAAAGGGTACCTTTAGTCGCGGGTCTCGTCCCCAACCGCGACTAAAGGGGGGGCTATAAATACAGTGCGGGTCGCCTCCCCTGCCGCCGTCTTCTCCATCTCTCTCGTCTTCTCCGATTCCAACCGTCGCGCGCGCGCCGAAGGCCTGCCGCCGCCGTCGCCCTCGCCCTCGTCGACGCCGCCCGCCGTCGCCCTCGCCGTCGTCGTCGCCCTCGCCGTCGTCGCCGCCGTCGCCGCCCTCGCCGTCGCGGTTGGTTCCTTTCATCTTTCCCGCGCCGCGCGCCCGCCTTCCTCGCTTCCTTGGAAGAACGTCTTGGAAGAACGAACGTCGATCTTGGAAGAACGAACGTCGATCTTGAACGTCTTGGAGAAACTCTTACTCACATGCCTTCCTTCGAATGAGACCCCTACGGAGTCCAGAAAATGTCTCACTCACATGCCTTCCTTCGAATGAGACCCCGGCGGAGTCCAGAAAAAGTCTTACTTGGAAAGGAGCTAGACTAATTGACTGCACAAGAGTCACACAATGTTTGGAACAAGCGACATCAGTCTTTGAGATCATTGTAATATTTGATTTCACACCCCAAAAGAAATTTATTGGTCAATACATGTTTTTCCTATCTAGATTGTACCAACCGAGTTTACGATTGGAGGATAATTCCAAGCCAATGAATAATTTTCTTAACTACGAGGTTAAATCTTTGCATGAGTTCACATCCCACTTTGGTTTTTTATTGCATGACCATTTACACATACATTGTTGGAAGAGTCGCAAAATAATTATATGCCAATGACCAATTTGCTGAACTACAAGGTTGAATCTAACTAGATATATGTTTATTGGAAAACAAAACATCCATTCCAGATTGTGAGTTTAGTATGCACTGAGTTGACACTTGGCAGAGCTGCACATCAAACATGACTAGAAAAGAAAGAACTACACATAAACCTTATATTAGCAATTGAATATATTTGAGGAAAACAACTCACAAGGGTATCTCCTTTAGCTTTTGGCCCCCTCAAACCCTTCTATTTTATGTTTTGCCCCCCCCAACATTGAACCAATTTATGTTTTGCCGCCCCGTCTCGCGCTCTACCGCGACACCCTCTCCCACCCCTTCCTCGCCCCCTCCTTTTGCCACCGCCCTTTCGCCACCGCCACCGCCACCGCCCCCCTTCTTCACTTAATTAATTTGTTTTTACTACATGTTTTCAGGACTGACATAATGGCGGACGATAGAGCTGACCCGATTATGGACAACTATGATCCGGACGGTGAAGCACATATGTTCGGCATCATAAACGGCGATATTCTATATGTGCCGACCGGAGAAGAAGAAGATGATATCTCTTCTTATCTGAACCTTGACGGTGAAGATGAAGGGCGCCGTCAGCAAGATGAACAAACGTCGATAAACGACGATCTTCAAATGGAAGTAGCAACCACCTCCGGCGCCGAGGTATATATATACATTGCGTATTCTTCTGCTTGTAAGGAGTTACTTGTTTACTCTCCCTCTCCCTCTCTCTCACTAAAGCATCTTATATAGTAAAATTAGGAAAGCAATGCCCAGCTTCAGATCTCGCGCTGATCTCGCGCTGTTGCCTCGCCGGTGTTGTTGTTGTCTTCAAGGCGCACACATATTTCAATGCGTACGTGACAAACAACGCTAATATATTGGATTTCAGCTTTGGTACTTTGTTCTATAGTAAGTTGCAAGTTGCAACCACGCAGGCTTAGCAGAGTAATACTACTAGTACTTAGTTAACTGCAATGATATTTAATCAGGCTGTTGAGTTACATACCTAGATTCTAACACTGAGCAGTGATGCTAACGCTAGAATACCCCATATCCATCGATTATCAATCCCATCAAGATGGGTGATTGAGTAGAACAATCAAAACAAAAAAATTAGCACCGGGATGAATAGTACTCCTAATTTTTTTATTGAAAGAAAATAGATCTACTTATATACTCCCTCCATCCTAAAGTTTTTTCTTAGATTTGTCTAGATATGTATGTATCTAGTTATATTTTAGTATTTAGATACCTCCATTTATAGACAAACCTAACCAGCCGCGCCGCCACCCCATACCCCGGCTCAACCTGTCGCGCCGTCGTCGATCTCGACGGCGCGGGCTTTCCGTCTCCCGCGTGCGGCGTCGATCTCGGCCGCGCGGGCTCCATGTGGGAAGGCTCGGCCTCCGGCGCTACGGCCGTCGCGGCGCTCCCGACGGTCCTGTGCTCCCTCCCGCGCTCTCTACCACCCACTGGTGGAAAAACAGGCTTCCGTCCAGCCCCATAAGTCGCGAAGCTGTAGGAACCGCGACTAATGGGACCTTTAGTCGCGGTTCTGGAGGTGAACCGCGACCAAAGGCCTGGGCCCAGGGCGCTCGGTGGCCAGCTGGTGCACGTGAGGGGCTTTAGTCGCGGTTGTCCTGGCCAACCGCGACTAAAGGCCTTCGGGCACCTTTAGTCACGGTTTGCCAGGCCAACCGCAACTAAAGCCCCTCCCCTATATATACCCATCCAGCAGGTAGTGAGAAATGGCGGGAAAAATGGGAGCGGGAAGACAGGAGGCGGGAAGACAGGAGGCGGGAAGAAAGTGGCGGGAAGAAAGAGGCGGGAAGACAGGGAAGAAATGGCGGGAAGAAGAGGAATCCAGAGCAATGATGATTTTTCTGAAAAGAAAAAGATAAAAGGTTCTGAAAATAAAAGAAGATTTGGGGGGGGCCTTTAGTCGCGGTTGGTCTGGCCAACCGCGACTAAAGGTTACCCTTTAGTCGCGGGTCGCCTCCCCACCCGCGACTAAAGGGGGGGGCGCGGGAAGGCAAAAAACCCACCAAAAACCCTTTAGTCGCGGTTGGGGAGGCGACCCGCGACTAAAGGGTACCTTTAGTCGCGGGTCTCGTCCCCAACCGCGACTAAAGGGAGGGGCTATAAATACAGTGCGGGTCGCCTCCCCTGCCGCCGTCTTCTCCATCTCTCTCGTCTTCTCCGATTCCAACCGTCGCGCGCGCGCCGAAGGCCTGCCGCCGCCGTCGCCCTCGCCCTCGTCGACGCCGCCCGCCGTCGCCCTCGCCGTCGTCGTCGCCCTCGCCGTCGTCGCCGCCGTCGCCGCCCTCGCCGTCGCGGTTGGTTCCTTTCATCTTTCCCGCGCCGCGCGCCCGCCTTCCTCGCTTCCTTGGAAGAACGTCTTGGAAGAACGAACGTCGATCTTGGAAGAACGAACGTCGATCTTGAACGTCTTGGAGAAACTCTTACTCACATGCCTTCCTTCGAATGAGACCCCTACGGAGTCCAGAAAATGTCTCACTCACATGCCTTCCTTCGAATGAGACCCCGGCGGAGTCCAGAAAAAGTCTTACTTGGAAAGGAGCTAGACTAATTGACTGCACAAGAGTCACACAATGTTTGGAACAAGCGACATCAGTCTTTGAGATCATTGTAATATTTGATTTCACACCCCAAAAGAAATTTATTGGTCAATACATGTTTTTCCTATCTAGATTGTACCAACCGAGTTTACGATTGGAGGATAATTCCAAGCCAATGAATAATTTTCTTAACTACGAGGTTAAATCTTTGCATGAGTTCAGATCCCACTTTGGTTTTTTATTGCGTGACCATTTACACATACATTGTTGGAAGAGTCGCAAAATAATTATATGCCAATGACCAATTTGTTGAACTACAAGGTTGAATCTAACTAGATATATGTTTATTGGAAAACAAAACATCCATTCCAGATTGTGAGTTTAGTATGCACTGAGTTGACACTTGGCAGAGCTGCACATCAAACAGGACTAGAAAAGAAAGAACTACACATAAACCTTATATTAGCAATTGAATATATTTGAGGAAAACAACTCACAAGGGTATCTCCTTTAGCTTTTGGCCCCCTCAAACCCTTGTATTTTATGTTTTGCCCCCCCCCCCCAACATCGAACCAATTTATGTTTTGCCGCCCCGTCTCGCGCTCTACCGCGACACCCTCTCCCACCCCTTCCTCGCCCCCTCCTTTTGCCACCGCCCTTTCGCCACCGCCACCGCCACCGCCCCCCTTCTTCACTTAATTAATTTGTTTTTACTACATGTTTTCAGGACTGACATAATGGCGGACGATAGAGCTGACCCGATTATGGACAACTATGATCCGGACGGTGAAGCACATATGTTCGGCATCATAAACGGCGATATTCTATATGTGCCGACCGGAGAAGAAGAAGATGATATCTCTTCTTATCTGAACCTTGACGGTGAAGATGAAGGGCGCCGTCAGCAAGATGAACAAACGTCGATAAACGACGATCTTCAAATGGAAGTAGCAACCACCTCCGGCGCCGAGGTATATATATACATTGCGTATTCTTCTGCTTGTAAGGAGTTACTTGTTTACTCTCCCTCTCCCTCTCTCTCACTAAAGCATCTTATATAGTAAAATTAGGAAAGCAATGCCCAGCTTCAGATCTCGCGCTGATCTCGCGCTGTTGCCTCGCCGGTGTTGTTGTTGTCTTCAAGGCGCACACATATTTCAATGCGTACGTGACAAACAACGTTAATATATTGGATTTCAGCTTTGGTACTTTGTTCTATAGTAAGTTGCAAGTTGCAACCACGCAGGCTTAGCAGAGTAATACTACTAGTACTTAGTTAACTGCAATGATATTTAATCAGGCTGTTGAGTTACATACCTAGATTCTAACACTGAGCAGTGATGCTAACGCTAGAATACCCCATATCCATCGATTATCAATCCCATCAAGATGGGTGATTGAGTAGAACAATCAAAACAAAAAAATTAGCACCGGGATGAATAGTACTCCTAATTTTTTTATTGAAAGAAAATAGATCTACTTATATACTCCCTCCATCCTAAAGTTTTTTCTTAGATTTGTCTAGATATGTATGTATCTAGTTATATTTTAGTATTTAGATACCTCCATTTATAGACAAACCTAACCAGCCGCGCCGCCACCCCATACCCCGGCTCAACCTGTCGCGCCGTCGTCGATCTCGACGGCGCGGGCTTTCCGTCTCCCGCGTGCGGCGTCGATCTCGGCGGCGCGGGCTCCATGTGGGAAGGCTCGGCCTCCGGCGCTACGGCCGTCGCGGCGCTCCCGACGGTCCTGTGCTCCCTCCCGCGCTCTCTACCACCCACTGGTGGAAAAACAGGCTTCCGTCCAGCCCCATAAGTCGCGAAGCTGTAGGAACCGCGACTAATGGGACCTTTAGTCGCGGTTCTGGAGGTGAACCGCGACCAAAGGACTGGGCCCAGGGCGCTCGGTGGCCAGCTGGTGCACGTGAGGGGCTTTAGTCGCGGTTGTCCTGGCCAACCGCGACTAAAGGCCTTCGGGCACCTTTAGTCACGGTTTGCCAGGCCAACCGCAACTAAAGCCCCTCCCCTATATATACCCATCCAGCAGGTAGTGAGAAATGGCGGGAAAAATGGGAGCGGGAAGACAGGAGGCGGGAAGACAGGAGGCGGGAAGAAAGTGGCGGGAAGAAAGAGGCGGGAAGACAGGGAAGAAATGTCGGGAAGAAGAGGAATCCAGAGCAATGATGATTTTTCTGAAAAGAAAAAGATAAAAGGTTCTGAAAATAAAAGAAGATTTGGGGGGGGGCCTTTAGTCGCGGTTGGTCTGGCCAATCGCGACTAAAGGTTACCCTTTAGTCGCGGGTCGCCTCCCCACCCGCGACTAAAGGGGGGGGGCGCGGGAAGGCAAAAAAACCCGCCAAAAACCCTTTAGTCGCGGTTGGGGAGGCGACCCGCGACTAAAGGGTACCTTTAGTCGCGGGTCTCGTCCCCAACCGCGACTAAAGGGGGGGGCTATAAATACAGTGCGGGTCGCCTCCCCTGCCGCCGTCTTCTCCATCTCTCTCGTCTTCTCCGATTCCAACCGTCGCGCGCGCGCCGAAGGCCTGCCGCCGCCGTCGCCCTCGCCCTCGTCGACGCCGCCCGCCGTCGCCCTCGCCGTCGTCGTCGCCCTCGCCGTCGTCGCCGCCGTCGCCGCCCTCGCCGTCGCGGTTGGTTCCTTTCATCTTTCCCGCGCCGCGCGTCCGCCTTCCTCGCTTCCTTGGAAGAACGTCTTGGAAGAACGAACGTCGATCTTGGAAGAACGAACGTCGATCTTGAACGTCTTGGAGAAACTCTTACTCACATGCCTTCCTTCGAATGAGACCCCTACGGAGTCCAGAAAATGTCTCACTCACATGCCTTCCTTCGAATGAGACCCCGGCGGAGTCCAGAAAAAGTCTTACTTGGAAAGGAGCTAGACTAATTGACTGCACAAGAGTCACACAATGTTTGGAACAAGCGACATCAGTCTTTGAGATCATTGTAATATTTGATTTCACACCCCAAAAGAAATTTATTGGTCAATACATGTTTTTCCTATCTAGATTGTACCAACCGAGTTTACGATTGGAGGATAATTCCAAGCCAATGAATAATTTTCTTAACTACGAGGTTAAATCTTTGCATGAGTTCAGATCCCACTTTGGTTTTTTATTGCATGACCATTTACACATACATTGTTGGAAGAGTCGCAAAATAATTATATGCCAATGACCAATTTGCTGAACTACAAGGTTGAATCTAACTAGATATATGTTTATTGGAAAACAAAACATCCATTCCAGATTGTGAGTTTAGTATGCACTGAGTTGACACTTGGCAGAGCTGCACATCAAACATGACTAGAAAAGAAAGAACTACACATAAACCTTATATTAGCAATTGAATATATTTGAGGAAAACAACTCACAAGGGTATCTCCTTTAGCTTTTGGCCCCCTCAAACCCTTGTATTTTATGTTTTGCCCCCGCCAACATTGAACCAATTTATGTTTTGCCGCCCCGTCTCGCGCTCTACCGCGACACCCTCTCCCACCCCTTCCTCGCCCCCTCCTTTTGCCACCGCCCTTTCGCCACCGCCACCGCCACCGCCCCCCTTCTTCACTTAATTAATTTGTTTTTACTACATGTTTTCAGGACTGACATAATGGCGGACGATAGAGCTGACCCGATTATGGACAACTATGATCCGGACGGTGAAGCACATATGTTCGGCATCATAAACGGCGATATTCTATATGTGCCGACCGGAGAAGAAGAAGATGATATCTCTTCTTATCTGAACCTTGACGGTGAAGATGAAGGGCGCCGTCAGCAAGATGATGCCGAACAAACGTCGATAAACGACGATCTTCAAATGGAAGTAGCAACCACCTCCGGCGCCGAGGTATATATATACATTGCGTATTCTTCTGCTTGTAAGGAGTTACTTGTTTACTCTCCCTCTCCCTCTCTCTCACTAAAGCATCTTATATAGTAAAATTAGGAAAGCAATGCCCAGCTTCAGATCTCGCGCTGATCTCGCGCTGTTGCCTCGCCGGTGTTGTTGTTGTCTTCAAGGCGCACACATATTTCAATGCGTACGTGACAAACAACGCTAATATATTGGATTTCAGCTTTGGTACTTTGTTCTATAGTAAGTTGCAAGTTGCAACCACGCAGGCTTAGCAGAGTAATACTACTAGTACTTAGTTAACTGCAATGATATTTAATCAGGCTGTTGAGTTACATACCTAGATTCTAACACTGAGCAGTGATGCTAACGCTAGAATACCCCATATCCATCGATTATCAATCCCATCAAGATGGGTGATTGAGTAGAACAATCAAAACAAAAAAATTAGCACCGGGATGAATAGTACTCCTAATTTTTTTATTGAAAGAAAATAGATCTACTTATATACTCCCTCCATCCTAAAGTTTTTTCTTAGATTTGTCTAGATATGTATGTATCTAGTTATATTTTAGTATTTAGATACCTCCATTTATAGACAAACCTAACCAGCCGCGCCGCCACCCCATACCCCGGCTCAACCTGTCGCGCCGTCGTCGATCTCGACGGCGCGGGCTTTCCGTCTCCCGCGTGCGGCGTCGATCTCGGCGGCGCGGGCTCCATGTGGGAAGGCTCGGCCTCCGGCGCTACGGCCGTCGCGGCGCTCCCGACGGTCCTGTGCTCCCTCCCGCGCTCTCTACCACCCACTGGTGGAAAAACAGGCTTCCGTCCAGCCCCATAAGTCGCGAAGCTGTAGGAACCGCGACTAATGGGACCTTTAGTCGCGGTTCTGGAGGTGAACCGCGACCAAAGGCCTGGGCCCAGGGCGCTCGGTGGCCAGCTGGTGCACGTGAGGGGCTTTAGTCGCGGTTGTCCTGGCCAACCGCGACTAAAGGCCTTCGGGCACCTTTAGTCACGGTTTGCCAGGCCAACCGCAACTAAAGCCCCTCCCCTATATATACCCATCCAGCAGGTAGTGAGAAATGGCGGGAAAAATGGGAGCGGGAAGACAGGAGGCGGGAAGACAGGAGGCGGGAAGAAAGTGGCGGGAAGAAAGAGGCGGGAAGACAGGGAAGAAATGGCGGGAAGAAGAGGAATCCAGAGCAATGATGATTTTTCTGAAAAGAAAAAGATAAAAGGTTCTGAAAATAAAAGAAGATTTGGGGGGGCCTTTAGTCGCGGTTGGTCTGGCCAACCGCGACTAAAGGTTACCCTTTAGTCGCGGGTCGCCTCCCCACAAATGAATAATTATATGCCAATGACCAATTTGCTGAACTACAAGGTTGAATCTAACTAGATATATGTTTATTGGAAAACAAAACATCCATTCCAGATTGTGAGTTTAGTATGCACTGAGTTAACACTTGGCAGAGCTGCACATCAAACATGACTAGAAAAGAAAGAACTACACATAAACCTTATATTAGCAATTGAATATATTTGAGGAAAACAACTCACAAGGGTATCTCCTTTAGCTTTTGGCCCCCTCAAACCCTTGTATTTTATGTTTTGCCCCCCCCAACATTGAACCAATTTATGTTTTGCCGCCCCGTCTCGCGCTCTACCGCGACACCCTCTCCCACCCCTTCCTCGCCCCCTCCTTTTGCCACCGCCCTTTCGCCACCGCCACCGCCACCGCCCCCCTTCTTCACTTAATTAATTTGTTTTTACTACATGTTTTCAGGACTGACATAATGGCGGACGATAGAGCTGACCCGATTATGGACAACTATGATCCGGACGGTGAAGCACATATGTTCGGCATCATAAACGGCGATATTCTATATGTGCCGACCGGAGAAGAAGAAGATGATATCTCTTCTTATCTGAAACTTGACGGTGAAGATGAAGGGCGCCGTCAGTAAGATGAACAAACGTCGATAAACGACGATCTTCAAATGGAAGTAGCAACCACCTCCGGCGCCGAGGTATATATATACATTGCGTATTCTTCTGCTTGTAAGGAGTTACTTGTTTACTCTCCCTCTCCCTCTCTCTCACTAAAGCATCTTATATAGTAAAATTAGGAAAGCAATGCCCAGCTTCAGATCTCGCGCTGATCTCGCGCTGTTGCCTCGCCGGTGTTGTTGTTGTCTTCAAGGCGCACACATATTTCAATGCGTACGTGACAAACAACGCTAATATATTGGATTTCAGCTTTGGTACTTTGTTCTATAGTAAGTTGCAAGTTGCAACCACGCAGGCTTAGCAGAGTAATACTACTAGTACTTAGTTAACTGCAATGATATTTAATCAGGCTGTTGAGTTACATACCTAGATTCTAACACTGAGCAGTGATGCTAACGCTAGAATACCCCATATCCATCGATTATCAATCCCATCAAGATGGGTGATTGAGTAGAACAATCAAAACAAAAAAATTAGCACCGGGATGAATAGTACTCCTAATTTTTTTATTGAAAGAAAATAGATCTACTTATATACTCCCTCCATCCTAAAGTTTTTTCTTAGATTTGTCTAGATATGTATGTATCTAGTTATATTTTAGTATTTAGATACCTCCATTTATAGACAAACCTAACCAGCCGCGCCGCCACCCCATACCCCGGCTCAACCTGTCGCGCCGTCGTCGATCTCGACGGCGCGGGCTTTCCGTCTCCCGCGTGCGGCGTCGATCTCGGCGGCGCGGGCTCCATGTGGGAAGGCTCGGCCTCCGGCGCTACGGCCGTCGCGGCGCTCCCGACGGTCCTGTGCTCCCTCCCGCGCTCTCTACCACCCACTGGTGGAAAAACAGGCTTCCGTCCAGCCCCATAAGTCGCGAAGCTGTAGGAACCGCGACTAATGGGACCTTTAGTCGCGGTTCTGGAGGTGAACCGCGACCAAAGGCCTGGGCCCAGGGCGCTCGGTGGCCAGCTGGTGCACGTGAGGGGCTTTAGTCGCGGTTGTCCTGGCCAACCGCGACTAAAGGCCTTCGGGCACCTTTAGTCACGGTTTGCCAGGCCAACCGCAACTAAAGCCCCTCCCCTATATATACCCATCCAGCAGGTAGTGCGAAATGGCGGGAAAAATGGGAGCGGGAAGACAGGAGGCGGGAAGACAGGAGGCGGGAAGAAAGTGGCGGGAAGAAAGAGGCGGGAAGACAGGGAAGAAATGGCGGGAAGAAGAGGAATCCAGAGCAATGATGATTTTTCTGAAAAGAAAAAGATAAAAGGTTCTGAAAATAAAAGAAGATTTGGGGGGGGGGCCTTTAGTCGCGGTTGGTCTGGCCAACCGCGACTAAAGGTTACCCTTTAGTCGCGGGTCGCCTCCCCACCCGCGACTAAAGGGGGGGGGCGCGGGAAGGCAAAAAACCCGCCAAAAACCCTTTAGTCGCGGTTGGGGAGGCGACCCGCGACTAAAGGGTACCTTTAGTCGCGGGTCTCGTCCCCAACCGCGACTAAAGGGGGGGGCTATAAATACAGTGCGGGTCGCCTCCCCTGCCGCCGTCTTCTCCATCTCTCTCGTCTTCTCCGATTCCAACCGTCGCGCGCGCGCCGAAGGCCTGCCGCCGCCGTCGCCCTCGCCCTCGTCGACGCCGCCCGCCGTCGCCCTCGCCGTCGTCGTCGCCCTCGCCGTCGTCGCCGCCGTCGCCGCCCTCGCCGTCGCGGTTGGTTCCTTTCATCTTTCCCGCGCCGCGCGCCCGCCTTCCTCGCTTCCTTGGAAGAACGTCTTGGAAGAACGAACGTCGATCTTGGAAGAACGAACGTCGATCTTGAACGTCTTGGAGAAACTCTTACTCACATGCCTTCCTTCGAATGAGACCCCTACGGAGTCCAGAAAATGTCTCACTCACATGCCTTCCTTCGAATGAGACCCCGGCGGAGTCCAGAAAAAGTCTTACTTGGAAAGGAGCTAGACTAATTGACTGCACAAGAGTCACACAATGTTTGGAACAAGCGACATCAGTCTTTGAGATCATTGTAATATTTGATTTCACACCCCAAAAGAAATTTATTGGTCAATACATGTTTTTCCTATCTAGATTGTACCAACCGAGTTTACGATTGGAGGATAATTCCAAGCCAATGAATAATTTTCTTAACTACGAGGTTAAATCTTTGCATGAGTTCAGATCCCACTTTGGTTTTTTATTGCATGACCATTTACACATACATTGTTGGAAGAGTCGCAAAATAATTATATGCCAATGACCAATTTGCTGAACTACAAGGTTGAATCTAACTAGATATATGTTTATTGGAAAACAAAACATCCATTCCAGATTGTGAGTTTAGTATGCACTGAGTTGACACTTGGCAGAGCTGCACATCAAACATGACTAGAAAAGAAAGAACTACACATAAACCTTATATTAGCAATTGAATATATTTGAGGAAAACAACTCACAAGGGTATCTCCTTTAGCTTTTGGCCCCCTCAAACCCTTGTATTTTATGTTTTGCCCCCGCCAACATTGAACCAATTTATGTTTTGCCGCCCCGTCTCGCGCTCTACCGCGACACCCTCTCCCACCCCTTCCTCGCCCCCTCCTTTTGCCACCGCCCTTTCGCCACCGCCACCGCCACCGCCCCCCTTCTTCACTTAATTAATTTGTTTTTACTACATGTTTTCAGGACTGACATAATGGCGGACGATAGAGCTGACCCGATTATGGACAACTATGATCCGGACGGTGAAGCACATATGTTCGGCATCATAAACGGCGATATTCTATATGTGCCGACCGGAGAAGAAGAAGATGATATCTCTTCTTATCTGAACCTTGACGGTGAAGATGAAGGGCGCCGTCAGCAAGATGATGCCGAACAAACGTCGATAAACGACGATCTTCAAATGGAAGTAGCAACCACCTCCGGCGCCGAGGTATATATATGCATTGCGTATTCTTCTGCTTGTAAGGAGTTACTTGTTTACTCTCCCTCTCCCTCTCTCTCACTAAAGCATCTTATATAGTAAAATTAGGAAAGCAATGCCCAGCTTCAGATCTCGCGCTGATCTCGCGCTGTTGCCTCGCCGGTGTTGTTGTTGTCTTCAAGGCGCACACATATTTCAATGCGTACGTGACAAACAACGCTAATATATTGGATTTCAGCTTTGGTACTTTGTTCTATAGTAAGTTGCAAGTTGCAACCACGCAGGCTTAGCAGAGTAATACTACTAGTACTTAGTTAACTGCAATGATATTTAATCAGGCTGTTGAGTTACATACCTAGATTCTAACACTGAGCAGTGATGCTAACGCTAGAATACCCCATATCCATCGATTATCAATCCCATCAAGATGGGTGATTGAGTAGAACAATCAAAACAAAAAAATTAGCACCGGGATGAATAGTACTCCTAATTTTTTTATTGAAAGAAAATAGATCTACTAATATACTCCCTCCATCCTAAAGTTTTTTCTTAGATTTGTCTAGATATGTATGTATCTAGTTATATTTTAGTATTTAGATACCTCCATTTATAGACAAACCTAACCAGCCGCGCCGCCACCCCATACCCCGGCTCAACCTGTCGCGCCGTCGTCGATCTCGACGGCGCGGGCTTTCCGTCTCCCGCGTGCGGCGTCGATCTCGGCGGCGCGGGCTCCATGTGGGAAGGCTCGGCCTCCGGCGCTACGGCCGTCGCGGCGCTCCCGACGGTCCTGTGCTCCCTCCCGCGCTCTCTACCACCCACTGGTGGAAAAACAGGCTTCCGTCCAGCCCCATAAGTCGCGAAGCTGTAGGAACCGCGACTAATGGGACCTTTAGTCGCGGTTCTGGAGGTGAACCGCGACCAAAGGCCTGGGCCCAGGGCGCTCGGTGGCCAGCTGGTGCACGTGAGGGGCTTTAGTCGCGGTTGTCCTGGCCAACCGCGACTAAAGGCCTTCGGGCACCTTTAGTCACGGTTTGCCAGGCCAACCGCAACTAAAGCCCCTCCCCTATATATACCCATCCAGCAGGTAGTGAGAAATGGCGGGAAAAATGGGAGCGGGAAGACAGGAGGCGGGAAGACAGGAGGCGGGAAGAAAGTGGCGGGAAGACAGGGAAGAAATGGCGGGAAGAAGAGGAATCCAGAGCAATGATGATTTTTCTGAAAAGAAAAAGATAAAAGGTTCTGAAAATAAAAGAAGATTTGGGGGGGGGGGGGCTTTAGTCGCGGTTGGTCTGGCCAACCGCGACTAAAGGTTACCCTTTAGTCGCGGGTCGCCTCCCCACCCGCGACTAAAGGGGGGGGGCGCGGGAAGGCAAAAAACCCGCCAAAAACCCTTTAGTCGCGGTTGGGGAGGCGACCCGCGACTAAAGGGTACCTTTAGTCGCGGGTCTCGTCCCCAACCGCGACTAAAGGGGGGGGCTATAAATACAGTGCGGGTCGCCTCCCCTGCCGCCGTCTTCTCCATCTCTCTCGTCTTCTCCGATTCCAACCGTCGCGCGCGCGCCGAAGGCCTGCCGCCGCCGTTGCCCTCGCCCTCGTCGACGCCGCCCGCCGTCGCCCTCGCCGTCGTCGTCGCCCTCGCCGTCGTCGCCGCCGTCGCCGCCCTCGCCGTCGCGGTTGGTTCCTTTCATCTTTCCCGCGCCGCGCGCCCGCCTTCCTCGCTTCCTTGGAAGAACGTCTTGGAAGAACGAACGTCGATCTTGGAAGAACGAACGTCGATCTTGAACGTCTTGGAGAAACTCTTACTCACATGCCTTCCTTCGAATGAGACCCCTACGGAGTCCAGAAAATGTCTCACTCACATGCCTTCCTTCGAATGAGACCCCGGCGGAGTCTAGAAAAAGTCTTACTTGGAAAGGAGCTAGACTAATTGACTGCACAAGAGTCACACAATGTTTGGAACAAGCGACATCAGTCTTTGAGATCATTGTAATATTTGATTTCACACCCCAAAAGAAATTTATTGGTCAATACATGTTTTTCCTATCTAGATTGTACCAACCGAGTTTACGATTGGAGGATAATTCCAAGCCAATGAATAATTTTCTTAACTACGAGGTTAAATCTTTGCATGAGTTCAGATCCCACTTTGGTTTTTTATTGCATGACCATTTACACATACATTGTTGGAAGAGTCGCAAAATAATTATATGCCAATGACCAATTTGCTGAACTACAAGGTTGAATCTAACTAGATATATGTTTATTGGAAAACAAAACATCCATTCCAGATTGTGAGTTTAGTATGCACTGAGTTGACACTTGGCAGAGCTGCACATCAAACATGACTAGAAAAGAAAGAACTACACATAAACCTTATATTAGCAATTGAATATATTTGAGGAAAACAACTCACAAGGGTATCTCCTTTAGCTTTTGGCCCCCTCAAACCCTTGTATTTTATGTTTTGCCCCCGCCAACATTGAACCAATTTATGTTTTGCCGCCCCGTCTCGCGCTCTACCGCGACACCCTCTCCCACCCCTTCCTCGCCCCCTCCTTTTGCCACCGCCCTTTCGCCACCGCCACCGCCACCGCCCCCCTTCTTCACTTAATTAATTTGTTTTTACTACATGTTTTCAGGACTGACATAATGGCGGACGATAGAGCTGACCCGATTATGGACAACTATGATCCGGACGGTGAAGCACATATGTTCGGCATCATAAACGGCGATATTCTATATGTGCCGACCGGAGAAGAAGAAGATGATATCTCTTCTTATCTGAACCTTGACGGTGAAGATGAAGGGCGCCGTCAGCAAGATGATGCCGAACAAACGTCGATAAACGACGATCTTCAAATGGAAGTAGCAACCACCTCCGGCGCCGAGGTATATATATACATTGCGTATTCTTCTGCTTGTAAGGAGTTACTTGTTTACTCTCCCTCTCCCTCTCTCTCACTAAAGCATCTTATATAGTAAAATTAGGAAAGCAATGCCCAGCTTCAGATCTCGCGCTGATCTCGCGCTGTTGCCTCGCCGGTGTTGTTGTTGTCTTCAAGGCGCACACATATTTCAATGCGTACGTGACAAACAACGCTAATATATTGGATTTCAGCTTTGGTACTTTGTTCTATAGTAAGTTGCAAGTTGCAACCACGCAGGCTTAGCAGAGTAATACTACTAGTACTTAGTTAACTGCAATGATATTTAATCAGGCTGTTGAGTTACATACCTAGATTCTAACACTGAGCAGTGATGCTAACGCTAGAATACCCCATATCCATCGATTATCAATCCCATCAAGATGGGTGATTGAGTAGAACAATCAAAACAAAAAAATTAGCACCGGGATGAATAGTACTCCTAATTTTTTTATTGAAAGAAAATAGATCTACTTATATACTCCCTCCATCCTAAAGTTTTTTCTTAGATTTGTCTAGATATGTATGTATCTAGTTATATTTTAGTATTTAGATACCTCCATTTATAGACAAACCTAACCAGCCGCGCCGCCACCCCATACCCCGGCTCAACCTGTCGCGCCGTCGTCGATCTCGACGGCGCGGGCTTTCCGTCTCCCGCGTGCGGCGTCGATCTCGGCGGCGCGGGCTCCATGTGGGAAGGCTCGGCCTCCGGCGCTACGGCCGTCGCGGCGCTCCCGACGGTCCTGTGCTCCCTCCCGCGCTCTCTACCACCCACTGGTGGAAAAACAGGCTTCCGTCCAGCCCCATAAGTCGCGAAGCTGTAGGAACCGCGACTAATGGGACCTTTAGTCGCGGTTCTGGAGGTGAACCGCGACCAAAGGCCTGGGCCCAGGGCGCTCGGTGGCCAGCTGGTGCACGTGAGGGGCTTTAGTCGCGGTTGTCCTGGCCAACCGCGACTAAAGGCCTTCGGGCACCTTTAGTCACGGTTTGCCAGGCCAACCGCAACTAAAGCCCCTCCCCTATATATACCCATCCAGCAGGTAGTGAGAAATGGCGGGAAAAATGGGAGCGGGAAGACAGGAGGCGGGAAGACAGGAGGCGGGAAGAAAGTGGCGGGAAGACAGGGAAGAAATGGCGGGAAGAAGAGGAATCCAGAGCAATGATGATTTTTCTGAAAAGAAAAAGATAAAAGGTTCTGAAAATAAAAGAAGATTTGGGGGGGGGGCCTTTAGTCGCGGTTGGTCTGGCCAACCGCGACTAAAGGTTACCCTTTAGTCGCGGGTCGCCTCCCCACCCGCGACTAAAGGGGGGGGGGGCGCGGGAAGGCAAAAAACCCGCCAAAAACCCTTTAGTCGCGGTTGGGGAGGCGACCCGCGACTAAAGGGTACCTTTAGTCGCGGGTCTCGTCCCCAACCGCGACTAAAGGGGGGGGCTATAAATACAGTGCGGGTCGCCTCCCCTGCCGCCGTCTTCTCCATCTCTCTCGTCTTCTCCGATTCCAACCGTCGCGCGCGCGCCGAAGGCCTGCCGCCGCCGTCGCCCTCGCCCTCGTCGACGCCGCCCGCCGTCGCCCTCGCCGTCGTCGTCGCCCTCGCCGTCGTCGCCGCCGTCGCCGCCCTCGCCGTCGCGGTTGGTTCCTTTCATCTTTCCCGCGCCGCGCGCCCGCCTTCCTCGCTTCCTTGGAAGAACGTCTTGGAAGAACGAACGTCGATCTTGGAAGAACGAACGTCGATCTTGAACGTCTTGGAGAAACTCTTACTCACATGCCTTCCTTCGAATGAGACCCCTACGGAGTCCAGAAAATGTCTCACTGACATGCCTTCCTTCGAATGAGACCCCGGCGGAGTCCAGAAAAAGTCTTACTTGGAAAGGAGCTAGACTAATTGACTGCACAAGAGTCACACAATGTTTGGAACAAGCGACATCAGTCTTTGAGATCATTGTAATATTTGATTTCACACCCCAAAAGAAATTTATTGGTCAATACATGTTTTTCCTATCTAGATTGTACCAACCGAGTTTACGATTGGAGGATAATTCCAAGCCAATGAATAATTTTCTTAACTACGAGGTTAAATCTTTGCATGAGTTCAGATCCCACTTTGGTTTTTTATTGCATGACCATTTACACATACATTGTTGGAAGAGTCGCAAAATAATTATATGCCAATGACCAATTTGCTGAACTACAAGGTTGAATCTAACTAGATATATGTTTATTGGAAAACAAAACATCCATTCCAGATTGTGAGTTTAGTATGCACTGAGTTGACACTTGGCAGAGCTGCACATCAAACATGACTAGAAAAGAAAGAACTACACATAAACCTTATATTAGCAATTGAATATATTTGAGGAAAACAACTCACAAGGGTATCTCCTTTAGCTTTTGGCCCCCTCAAACCCTTGTATTTTATGTTTTGCCCCCGCCAACATTGAACCAATTTATGTTTTGCCGCCCCGTCTCGCGCTCTACCGCGACACCCTCTCCCACCCCTTCCTCGCCCCCTCCTTTTGCCACCGCCCTTTCGCCACCGCCACCGCCACCGCCCCCCTTCTTCACTTAATTAATTTGTTTTTACTACATGTTTTCAGGACTGACATAATGGCGGACGATAGAGCTGACCCGATTATGGACAACTATGATCCGGACGGTGAAGCACATATGTTCGGCATCATAAACGGCGATATTCTATATGTGCCGACCGGAGAAGAAGAAGATGATATCTCTTCTTATCTGAACCTTGACGGTGAAGATGAAGGGCGCCGTCAGCAAGATGATGCCGAACAAACGTCGATAAACGACGATCTTCAAATGGAAGTAGCAACCACCTCCGGCGCCGAGGTATATATATACATTGCGTATTCTTCTGCTTGTAAGGAGTTACTTGTTTACTCTCCCTCTCCCTCTCTCTCACTAAAGCATCTTATATAGTAAAATTAGGAAAACAATGCCCAGCTTCAGATCTCGCGCTGATCTCGCGTTGTTGCCTCGCCGGTGTTGTTGTTGTCTTCAAGGCGCACACATATTTCAATGCGTACGTGACAAACAACGCTAATATATTGGATTTCAGCTTTGGTACTTTGTTCTATAGTAAGTTGCAAGTTGCAACCACGCAGGCTTAGCAGAGTAATACTACTAGTACTTAGTTAACTGCAATGATATTTAATCAGGCTGTTGAGTTACATACCTAGATTCTAACACTGAGCAGTGATGCTAACGCTAGAATACCCCATATCCATCGATTATCAATCCCATCAAGATGAGTGATTGAGTAGAACAATCAAAACAAAAAAATTAGCACCGGGATGAATAGTACTCCTAATTTTTTTATTGAAAGAAAATAGATCTACTTATATACTCCCTCCATCCTAAAGTTTTTTCTTAGATTTGTCTAGATATGTATGTATCTAGTTATATTTTAGTATTTAGATACCTCCATTTATAGACAAACCTAACCAGCCGCGCCGCCACCCCATACCCCGGCTCAACCTGTCGCGCCGTCGTCGATCTCGACGGCGCGGGCTTTCCGTCTCCCGCGTGCGGCGTCGATCTCGGCGGCGCGGGCTCCATGTGGGAAGGCTCGGCCTCCGGCGCTACGGCCGTCGCGGCGCTCCCGACGGTCCTGTGCTCCCTCCCGCGCTCTCTACCACCCACTGGTGGAAAAACAGGCTTCCGTCCAGCCCCATAAGTCGCGAAGCTGTAGGAACCGCGACTAATGGGACCTTTAGTCGCGGTTCTGGAGGTGAACCGCGACCAAAGGCCTGGGCCCAGGGCGCTCGGTGGCCAGCTGGTGCACGTGAGGGGCTTTAGTCGCGGTTGTCCTGGCCAACCGCGACTAAAGGCCTTCGGGCACCTTTAGTCACGGTTTGCCAGGCCAACCGCAACTAAAGCCCCTCCCCTATATATACCCATCCAGCAGGTAGTGAGAAATGGCGGGAAAAATGGGAGCGGGAAGACAGGAGGCGGGAAGACAGGAGGCGGGAAGAAAGTGGCGGGAAGAAAGAGGCGGGAAGACAGGGAAGAAATGGCGGGAAGAAGAGGAATCCAGAGCAATGATGATTTTTCTGAAAAGAAAAAGATAAAAGGTTCTGAAAATAAAAGAAGATTTGGGGGGGGCCTTTAGTCGCGGTTGGTCTGGCCAACCGCGACTAAAGGTTACCCTTTAGTCGCGGGTCTCCTCCCCACCCGCGACTAAAGGGGGGGGGGCGCGGGAAGGCAAAAAACCCGCCAAAAACCCTTTAGTCGCGGTTGGGGAGGCGACCCGCGACTAAAGGGTACCTTTAGTCGCGGGTCTCGTCCCCAACCGCGACTAAAGGGGGGGGCTATAAATACAGTGCGGGTCGCCTCCCCTGCCGCCGTCTTCTCCATCTCTCTCGTCTTCTCCGATTCCAACCGTCGCGCGCGCGCCGAAGGCCTGCCGCCGCCGTCGCCCTCGCCCTCGTCGACGCCGCCCGCCGTCGCCCTCGCCGTCGTCGTCGCCCTCGCCGTCGTCGCCGCCGTCGCCGCCCTCGCCGTCGCGGTTGGTTCCTTTCATCTTTCCCGCGCCGCGCGCCCGCCTTCCTCGCTTCCTTGGAAGAACGTCTTGGAAGAACGAACGTCGATCTTGGAAGAACGAACGTCGATCTTGAACGTCTTGGAGAAACTCTTACTCACATGCCTTCCTTCGAATGAGACCCCTACGGAGTCCAGAAAATGTCTCACTCACATGCCTTCCTTCGAATGAGACCCCGGCGGAGTCCAGAAAAAGTCTTACTTGGAAAGGAGCTAGACTAATTGACTGCACAAGAGTCACACAATGTTTGGAACAAGCGACATCAGTCTTTGAGATCATTGTAATATTTGATTTCACACCCCAAAAGAAATTTATTGGTCAATACATGTTTTTCCTATCTAGATTGTACCAACCGAGTTTACGATTGGAGGATAATTCCAAGCCAATGAATAATTTTCTTAACTACGAGGTTAAATCTTTGCATGAGTTCAGATCCCACTTTGGTTTTTTATTGCATGACCATTTACACATACATTGTTGGAAGAGTCGCAAAATAATTATATGCCAATGACCAATTTGCTGAACTACAAGGTTGAATCTAACTAGATATATGTTTATTGGAAAACAAAACATCCATTCCAGATTGTGAGTTTAGTATGCACTGAGTTGACACTTGGCAGAGCTGCACATCAAACATGACTAGAAAAGAAAGAACTACACATAAACCTTATATTAGCAATTGAATATATTTGAGGAAAACAACTCACAAGGGTATCTCCTTTAGCTTTTGGCCCCCTCAAACCCTTGTATTTTATGTTTTGCCCCCCCCCAACATTGAACCAATTTATGTTTTGCCGCCCCGTCTCGCGCTCTACCGTGACACCCTCTCCCACCCCTTCCTCGCCCCCTCCTTTGGCCACCGCCCTTTCGCCACCGCCACCGCCACCGCCCCCCTTCTTCACTTAATTAATTTGTTTTTACTACATGTTTTCAGGACTGACATAATGGCGGACGATAGAGCTGACCCGATTATGGACAACTATGATCCGGACGGTGAAGCACATATGTTCGGCATCATAAACGGCGATATTCTATATGTGCCGACCGGAGAAGAAGAAGATGATATCTCTTCTTATCTGAACCTTGACGGTGAAGATGAAGGGCGCCGTCAGCAAGATGAACAAACGTCGATAAACGACGATATTCAAATGGAAGTAGCAACCACCTCCGGCGCCGAGGTATATATATTCATTGCGTATTCTTCTGCTTGTAAGGAGTTACTTGTTTACTCTCCCTCTCCCTCTCTCTCACTAAAGCATCTTATATAGTAAAATTAGGAAAGCAATGCCCAGCTTCAGATCTCGCGCTGATCTCGCGCTGTTGCCTCGCCGGTGTTGTTGTTGTCTTCAAGGCGCACACATATTTCAATGCGTACGTGACAAACAACGCTAATATATTGGATTTCAGCTTTGGTACTTTGTTCTATAGTAAGTTGCAAGTTGCAACCACGCAGGCTTAGCAGAGTAATACTACTAGTACTTAGTTAACTGCAATGATATTTAATCAGGCTGTTGAGTTACATACCTAGATTCTAACACTGAGCAGTGATGCTAACGCTAGAATACCCCATATCCATCGATTATCAATCCCATCAAGATGGGTGATTGAGTAGAACAATCAAAACAAAAAAATTAGCACCGGGATGAATAGTACTCCTAATTTTTTTATTGAAAGAAAATAGATCTACTTATATACTCCCTCCATCCTAAAGTTTTTTCTTAGATTTGTCTAGATATGTATGTATCTAGTTATATTTTAGTATTTAGATACCTCCATTTATAGACAAACCTAACCAGCCGCGCCGCCACCCCATACCCCGGCTCAACCTGTCGCGCCGTCGTCGATCTCGACGGCGCGGGCTTTCCGTCTCCCGCGTGCGGCGTCGATCTCGGCGGCGCGGGCTCCATGTGGGAAGGCTCGGCCTCCGGCGCTACGGCCGTCGCGGCGCTCCCGACGGTCCTGTGCTCCCTCCCGCGCTCTCTACCACCCACTGGTGGAAAAACAGGCTTCCGTCCAGCCCCATAAGTCGCGAAGCTGTAGCAACCGCGACTAATGGGACCTTTAGTCGCGGTTCTGGAGGTGAACCGCGACCAAAGGCCTGTGCCCAGGGCGCTCGGTGGCCAGCTGGTGCACGTGAGGGGCTTTAGTCGCGGTTGTCCTGGCCAACCGCGACTAAAGGCCTTCGGGCACCTTTAGTCACGGTTTGCCAGGCCAACCGCAACTAAAGCCCCTCCCCTATATATACCCATCCAGCAGGTAGTGAGAAATGGCGGGAAAAATGGGAGCGGGAAGACAGGAGGCGGGAAGACAGGAGGCGGGAAGAAAGTGGCGGGAAGAAAGAGGCGGGAAGACAGGGAAGAAATGGCGGGAAGAAGAGGAATCCAGAGCAATGATGATTTTTCTGAAAAGAAAAAGATAAAAGGTTCTGAAAATAAAAGAAGATTTGGGGGGGGCCTTTAGTCGCGGTTGGTCTGGCCAACCGCGACTAAAGGTTACCCTTTAGTCGCAGGTCGCCTCCCCACAAATGAATAATTATATGCCAATGACCAATTTGCTGAACTACAAGGTTGAATCTAACTAGATATATGTTTATTGGAAAACAAAACATCCATTCCAGATTGTGAGTTTAGTATGCACTGAGTTGACACTTGGCAGAGCTGCACATCAAACATGACTAGAAAAGAAAGAACTACACATAAACCTTATATTAGCAATTGAATATATTTGAGGAAAACAACTCACAAGGGTATCTCCTTTAGCTTTTGGCCCCCTCAAACCCTTGTATTTTATGTTTTGCCCCCCCCAACATTGAACCAATTTATGTTTTGCCGCCCCGTCTCGCGCTCTACCGCGACACCCTCTCCCACCCCTTCCTCGCCCCCTCCTTTTGCCACCGCCCTTTCGCCACCGCCACCGCCACCGCCCCCCTTCTTCACTTAATTAATTTGTTTTTACTACATGTTTTCAGGACTGACATAATGGCGGACGATAGAGCTGACCCGATTATGGACAACTATGATCCGGACGGTGAAGCACATATGTTCGGCATCATAAACGGCGATATTCTATATGTGCCGACCGGAGAAGAAGAAGATGATATCTCTTCTTATCTGAACCTTGACGGTGAAGATGAAGGGCGCCGTCAGCAAGATGAACAAACGTCGATAAACGACGATCTTCAAATGGAAGTAGCAACCACCTCCGGCGCCGAGGTATATATATACATTGCGTATTCTTCTGCTTGTAAGGAGTTACTTGTTTACTCTCCCTCTCCCTCTCTCTCACTAAAGCATCTTATATAGTAAAATTAGGAAAGCAATGCCCAGCTTCAGATCTCGCGCTGATCTCGCGCTGTTGCCTCGCCGGTGTTGTTGTCTTCAGGGCGCACACATATTTCAATGCGTACGTGACAAACAACGCTAATATATTGGATTTCAGCTTTGGTACTTTGTTCTATAGTAAGTTGCAAGTTGCAACCACGCAGGCTTAGCAGAGTAATACTACTAGTACTTAGTTAACTGCAATGATATTTAATCAGGCTATTGAGTTACATACCTAGATTCTAACACTGAGCAGTGATGCTAACGCTAGAATACCCCATATCCATCGATTATCAATCCCATCAAGATGGGTGATTGAGTAGAACAATCAAAACAAAAAAATTAGCACCGGGATGAATAGTACTCCTAATTTTTTTATTGAAAGAAAATAGATCTACTTATATACTCCCTCCATCCTAAAGTTTTTTCTTAGATTTGTCTAGATATGTATGTATCTAGTTATATTTTAGTATTTAGATACCTCCATTTATAGACAAACCTAACCAGCCGCGCCGCCACCCCATACCCCGGCTCAACCTGTCGCGCCGTCGTCGATCTCGACGGCGCGGGCTTTCCGTCTCCCGCGTGCGGCGTCGATCTCGGCGGCGCGGGCTCCATGTGGGAAGGCTCGGCCTCCGGCGCTACGGCCGTCGCGGCGCTCCCGACGGTCCTTTGCTCCCTCCCGCGCTCTCTACCACCCACTGGTGGAAAAACAGGCTTCCGTCCAGCCCCATAAGTCGCGAAGCTGTAGGAACCGCGACTAATGGGACCTTTAGTCGCGGTTCTGGAGGTGAACCGCGACCAAAGGCCTGGGCCCAGGGCGCTCGGTGGCCAGCTGGTGCACGTGAGGGGCTTTAGTCGCGGTTGTCCTGGCCAACCGCGACTAAAGGCCTTCGGGCACCTTTAGTCACGGTTTGCCAGGCCAACCGCAACTAAAGCCCCTCCCCTATATATACCCATCCAGCAGGTAGTGAGAAATGGCGGGAAAAATGGGAGCGGGAAGACAGGAGGCGGGAAGACAGGAGGCGGGAAGAAAGTGGCGGGAAGAAAGAGGCGGGAAGACAGGGAAGAAATGGCGGGAAGAAGAGGAATCCAGAGCAATGATGATTTTTCTGAAAAGAAAAAGATAAAAGGTTCTGAAAATAAAAGAAGATTTGGGGGGGGCCTTTAGTCGCGGTTGGTCTGGCCAACCGCGACTAAAGGTTACCCTTTAGTCGCGGGTCGCCTCCCCACCCGCGACTAAAGGGGGGGGGCGCGGGAAGGCAAAAAACCCGCCAAAAACCCTTTAGTCGCGGTTGGGGAGGCGACCCGCGACTAAAGGGTACCTTTAGTCGCGGGTCTCGTCCCCAACCGCGACTAAAGGGGGGGGCTATAAATACAGTGCGGGTCGCCTCCCCTGCCGCCGTCTTCTCCATCTCTCTCGTTTTCTCCGATTCCAACCGTCGCGCGCGCGCCGAAGGCCTGCCGCCGCCGTCGCCCTCGCCCTCGTCGACGCCGCCCGCCGTCGCCCTCGCCGTCGTCGTCGCCCTCGCCGTCGTCGCCGCCGTCGCCGCCCTCGCCGTCGCGGTTGGTTCCTTTCATATTTCCCGCGCCGCGCGCCCGCCTTCCTCGCTTCCTTGGAAGAACGTCTTGGAAGAACGAACGTCGATCTTGGAAGAACGAACGTCGATCTTGAACGTCTTGGAGAAACTCTTACTCACATGCCTTCCTTCGAATGAGACCCCTACGGAGTCCAGAAAATGTCTCACTCACATGCCTTCCTTCGAATGAGACCCCGGCGGAGTCCAGAAAAAGTCTTACTTGGAAAGGAGCTAGACTAATTGACTGCACAAGAGTCACACAATGTTTGGAACAAGCGACATCAGTCTTTGAGATCATTGTAAAATTTGATTTCACACCCCAAAAGAAATTTATTGGTCAATACATGTTTTTCCTATCTAGATTGTACCAACCGAGTTTACGATTGGAGGATAATTCCAAGCCAATGAATAATTTTCTTAACTACGAGGTTAAATCTTTGCATGAGTTCAGATCCCACTTTGGTTTTTTATTGCATGACCATTTACACATACATTGTTGGAAGAGTCGCAAAATAATTATATGCCAATGACCAATTTGCTGAACTACAAGGTTGAATCTAACTAGATATATGTTTATTGGAAAACAAAACATCCATTCCAGATTGTGAGTTTAGTATGCACTGAGTTGACACTTGGCAGAGCTGCACATCAAACATGACTAGAAAAGAAAGAACTACACATAAACCTTATATTAGCAATTGAATATATTTGAGGAAAACAACTCACAAGGGTATCTCCTTTAGCTTTTGGCCCCCTCAAACCCTTGTATTTTATGTTTTGCCCCCCCCAACATTGAACCAATTTATGTTTTGCCGCCCCGTCTCGCGCTCTACCGCGACACCCTCTCCCACCCCTTCCTCGCCCCCTCCTTTTGCCACCGCCCTTTCGCCACCACCACCGCCACCGCCCCCCTTCTTCACTTAATTAATTTGTTTTTACTACATGTTTTCAGGACTGACATAATGGCGGACGATAGAGCTGACCGATTATGGACAACTATGATCCGGACGGTGAAGCACATATGTTCGGCATCATAAACGGCGATATTCTATATGTGCCGACCGGAGAAGAAGAAGATGATATCTCTTCTTATCTGAACCTTGACGGTGAAGATGAAGGGCGCCGTCAGCAAGATGAACAAACGTCGATAAACGACGATCTTCAAATGGAAGTAGCAACCACCTCCGGCGCCGAGGTATATATATACATTGCGTATTCTTCTGCTTGTAAGGAGTTACTTGTTTACTCTCCCTCTCCCTCTCTCTCACTAAAGCATCTTATATAGTAAAATTAGGAAAGCAATGCCCAGCTTCAGATCTCGCGCTGATCTCGCGCTGTTGCCTCGCCGGTGTTGTTGTTGTCTTCAAGGCGCACACATATTTCAATGCGTACGTGACAAACAACGCTAATATATTGGATTTCAGCTTTGGTACTTTGTTCTATAGTAAGTTGCAAGTTGCAACCACGCAGGCTTAGCAGAGTAATACTACTAGTACTTAGTTAACTACAATGATATTTAATCAGGCTGTTGAGTTACATACCTAGATTCTAACACTGAGCAGTGATGCTAACGCTAGAATACCCCATATCCATCGATTATCAATCCCATCAAGATGGGTGATTGAGTAGAACAATCAAAACAAAAAAATTAGCACCGGGATGAATAGTACTCCTAATTTTTTTATTGAAAGAAAATAGATCTACTTATATACTCCCTCCATCCTAAAGTTTTTTCTTAGATTTGTCTAGATATGTATGTATCTAGTTATATTTTAGTATTTAGATACCTCCATTTATAGACAAACCTAACCAGCCGCGCCGCCACCCCATACCCCGGCTCAACCTGTCGCGCCGTCGTCGATCTCGACGGCGCGGGCTTTCCGTCTCCCGCGTGCGGCGTCGATCTCGGCGGCGCGGGCTCCATGTGGGAAGGCTCGGCCTCCGGCGCTACGGCCGTCGCGGCGCTCCCGACGGTCCTGTGCTCCCTCCCGCGCTCTCTACCACCCACTGGTGGAAAAACAGGCTTCCGTCCAGCCCCATAAGTCGCGAAGCTGTAGGAACCGCGACTAATGGGACCTTTAGTCGCGGTTCTGGAGGTGAACCGCGACCAAAGGCCTGGGCCCAGGGCGCTCGGTGGCCAGCTGGTGCACGTGAGGGGCTTTAGTCGCGGTTGTCCTGGCCAACCGCGACTAAAGGCCTTCGGGCACCTTTAGTCACGGTTTGCCAGGCCAACCGCAACTAAAGCCCCTCCCCTATATATACCCATCCAGCAGGTAGTGAGAAATGGCGGGAAAAATGGGAGCGGGAAGGCAGGAGGCGGGAAGACAGGAGGCGGGAAGAAAGTGGCGGGAAGAAAGAGGCGGGAAGACAGGGAAGAAATGGCGGGAAGAAGAGGAATCCAGAGCAATGATGATTTTTCTGAAAAGAAAAAGATAAAAGGTTCTGAAAATAAAAGAAGATTTGGGGGGGGCCTTTAGTCGCGGTTGGTCTGGCCAACCGCGACTAAAGGTTACCCTTTAGTCGCGGGTCGCCTCCCCACAAATGAATAATTATATGCCAATGACCAATTTGCTGAACTACAAGGTTGAATCTAACTAGATATATGTTTATTGGAAAACAAAACATCCATTCCAGATTGTGAGTTTAGTATGCACTGAGTTGACACTTGGCAGAGCTGCACATCAAACATGACTAGAAAAGAAAGAACTACACATAAACCTTATATTAGCAATTGAATATATTTGAGGAAAACAACTCACAAGGGTATCTCCTTTAGCTTTTGGCCCCCTCAAACCCTTGTATTTTATGTTTTGCCCCCCCCAACATTGAACCAATTTATGTTTTGCCGCCCCGTCTCGCGCTCTACCGCGACACCCTCTCCCACCCCTTCCTCGCCCCCTCCTTTTGCCACCGCCCTTTCGCCACCGCCACCGCCACCGCCCCCCTTCTTCACTTAATTAATTTGTTTTTACTACATGTTTTCAGGACTGACATAATGGCGGACGATAGAGCTGACCCGATTATGGACAACTATGATCCGGACGGTGAAGCACATATGTTCGGCATCATAAACGGCGATATTCTATATGTGCCGACCGGAGAAGAAGAAGATGATATCTCTTCTTATCTGAACCTTGACGGTGAAGATGAAGGGCGCCGTCAGCAAGATGAACAAACGTCGATAAACGACGATCTTCAAATGGAAGTAGCAACCACCTCCGGCGCCGAGGTATATATATACATTGCGTATTCTTCTGCTTGTAAGGAGTTACTTGTTTACTCTCCCTCTCCCTCTCTCTCACTAAAGCATCTTATATAGTAAAATTAGGAAAGCAATGCCCAGCTTCAGATCTCGCGCTGATCTCGCGCTGTTGCCTCGCCGGTGTTGTTGTTGTCTTCAAGGCGCACACATATTTCAATGCGTACGTGACAAACAACGCTAATATATTGGATTTCAGCTTTGGTACTTTGTTCTATAGTAAGTTGCAAGTTGCAACCACGCAGGCTTAGCAGAGTAATACTACTAGTACTTAGTTAACTGCAATGATATTTAATCAGGCTGTTGAGTTACATACCTAGATTCTAACACTGAGCAGTGATACTAACGCTAGAATACCCCATATCCATCGATTATCAATCCCATCAAGATGGGTGATTGAGTAGAACAATCAAAACAAAAAAATTAGCACCGGGATGAATAGTACTCCTAATTTTTTTATTGAAAGAAAATAGATCTACTTATATACTCCCTCCATCCTAAAGTTTTTTCTTAGATTTGTCTAGATATGTATGTATCTAGTTATATTTTAGTATTTAGATACCTCCATTTATAGACAAACCTAACCAGCCGCGCCGCCACCCCATACCCCGGCTCAACCTGTCGCGCCGTCGTCGATCTCGACGGCGCGGGCTTTCCGTCTCCCGCGTGCGGCGTCGATCTCGGCGGCGCGGGCTCCATGTGGGAAGGCTCGGCCTCCGGCGCTACGGCCGTCGCGGCGCTCCCGACGGTCCTGTGCTCCCTCCCGCGCTCTCTACCACCCACTGGTGGAAAAACAGGCTTCCGTCCAGCCCCATAAGTCGCGAAGCTGTAGGAACCGCGACTAATGGGACCTTTAGTCGCGGTTCTGGAGGTGAACCGCGACCAAAGGCCTGGGCCCAGGGCGCTCGGTGGCCAGCTGGTGCACGTGAGGGGCTTTAGTCGCGGTTGTCCTGGCCAACCGCGACTAAAGGCCTTCGGGCACCTTTAGTCACGGTTTGCCAGGCCAACCGCAACTAAAGCCCCTCCCCTATATATACCCATCCAGCAGGTAGTGAGAAATGGCGGGAAAAATGGGAGCGGGAAGACAGGAGGCGGGAAGACAGGAGGCGGGAAGAAAGTGGCGGGAAGAAAGAGGCGGGAAGACAGGGAAGAAATGGCGGGAAGAAGAGGAATCCAGAGCAATGATGATTTTTTTGAAAAGAAAAAGATAAAAGGTTCTGAAAATAAAAGAAGATTTGGGGGGGGCCTTTAGTCGCGGTTGGTCTGGCCAACCGCGACTAAAGGTTACCCTTTAGTCGCGGGTCTCCTCCCCACCCGCGACTAAAGGGGGGGGCGCGGGAAGGCAACAAACCCGCCAAAAACCCTTTAGTCGCGGTTGGGGAGGCGACCCGCGACTAAAGGGTACCTTTAGTCGCGGGTCTCGTCCCCAACCGCGACTAAAGGGGGGGGCTATAAATACAGTGCGGGTCGCCTCCCCTGCCGCCGTCTTCTCCATCTCTCTCGTCTTCTCCGATTCCAACCGTCGCGCGCGCGCCGAAGGCCTGCCGCCGCCGTCGCCCTCGCCCTCGTCGACGCCGCCCGCCGTCGCCCTCGCCGTCGTCGTCGCCCTCGCCGTCGTCGCCGCCGTCGCCTCCCTCGCCGTCGCGGTTGGTTCCTTTCATCTTTCCCGCGTCGCGCGCCCGCCTTCCTCGCTTCCTTGGAAGAACGTCTTGGAAGAACGAACGTCGATCTTGGAAGAACGAACGTCGATCTTGAACGTCTTGGAGAAACTCTTACTCACATGCCTTCCTTCGAATGAGACCCCTACGGAGTCCAGAAAATGTCTCACTCACATGCCTTCCTTCGAATGAGACCCCGGCGGAGTCCAGAAAAAGTCTTACTTGGAAAGGAGCTAGACTAATTGACTGCACAAGAGTCACACAATGTTTGGAACAAGCGACATCAGTCTTTGAGATCATTGTAATATTTGATTTCACACCCCAAAAGAAACTTATTGGTCAATACATGTTTTTTCTATCTAGATTGTACCAACCGAGTTTACGATTGGAGGATAATTCCAAGCCAATGAATAATTTTCTTAACTACGAGGTTAAATCTTTGCATAAGTTCAGATCCCACTTTGGTTTTTTATTGCATGACCATTTACACATACATTGTTGGAAGAGTCGCAAAATAATTATATGCCAATGACCAATTTGCTGAACTACAAGGTTGAATCTAACTAGATATATGTTTATTGGAAAACAAAACATCCATTCCAGATTGTGAGTTTAGTATGCACTGAGTTGACACTTGACAGAGCTGCACATCAAACATGACTAGAAAAGAAAGAACTACACATAAACCTTATATTAGCAATTGAATATATTTGAGGAAAATAACTCACAAGGGTATCTCCTTTAGCTTTTGGCCCCCTCAAACCCTTGTATTTTATGTTTTGCCCCCCCCAACATTGAACCAATTTATGTTTTGCCGCCCCGTCTCGCGCTCTACCGTGACACCCTCTCCCACCCCTTCCTCGCCCCCTCCTTTTGCCACCGCCCTTTCGCCACCGCCACCGCCACCGCCCCCCTTCTTCACTTAATTAATTTGTTTTTACTACATGTTTTCAGGACTGACATAATGGCGGACGATAGAGCTGACCCGATTATGGACAACTATGATCCGGACGGTGAAGCACATATGTTCGGCATCATAAACGGCGATATTCTATATGTGCCGACCGGAGAAGAAGAAGATGATATCTCTTCTTATCTGAACCTTGACGGTGAAGATGAAGGGCGCCGTCAGCAAGATGAACAAACGTCGATAAACGACGATATTCAAATGGAAGTAGCAACCACCTCCGGCGCCGAGGTATATATATACATTGCGTATTCTTCTGCTTGTAAGGAGTTACTTGTTTACTCTCCCTCTCCCTCTCTCTCACTAAAGCATCTTATATAGTAAAATTAGGAAAGCAATGCCCAGCTTCAGATCTCGCGCTGATCTCGCGCTGTTGCCTCGCCGGTGTTGTTGTTGTCTTCAAGGCGCACACATATTTCAATGCGTACGTGACAAACAACGCTAATATATTGGATTTCAGCTTTGGTACTTTGTTCTATAGTAAGTTGCAAGTTGCAACCACGCAGGTTTAGCAGAGTAATACTACTAGTACTTAGTTAACTGCAATGATATTTAATCAGGCTGTTGAGTTACATACCTAGATTCTAACACTGAGCAGTGATGCTAACGCTAGAATACCCCATATCCATCGATTATCAATCCCATCAAGATGGGTGATTGAGTAGAACAATCAAAACAAAAAAATTAGCACCGGGATGAATAGTACTCCTAATTTTTTTATTGAAAGAAAATAGATCTACTTATATACTCCCTTCATCCTAAAGTTTTTTCTTAGATTTGTCTAGATATGTATGTATCTAGTTATATTTTAGTATTTAGATACCTCCATTTATAGACAAACCTAACCAGCCGCGCCGCCACCCCATACCCCGGCTCAACCTGTCGCGCCGTCGTCGATCTCGACGGCGCGGGCTTTCCGTCTCCCGCGTGCGGCGTCGATCTCGGCGGCGCGGGCTCCATGTGGGAAGGCTCGGCCTCCGGCGCTACGGCCGTCGCGGCGCTCCCGACGGTCCTGTGCTCCCTCCCGCGCTCTCTACCACCCACTGGTGGAAAAACAGGCTTCCGTCCAGCCCCATAAGTCGCGAAGCTGTAGGAACCGCGACTAATGGGACCTTTAGTCGCGGTTCTGGAGGTGAACCGCGACCAAAGGCCTGGGCCCAGGGCGCTCGGTGGCCAGCTGGTGCACGTGAGGGGCTTTAGTCGCGGTTGTCCTGGCCAACCGCGACTAAAGGCCTTCGGGCACCTTTAGTCACGGTTTGCCAGGCCAACCGCAACTAAAGCCCCTCCCCTATATATACCCATCCAGCAGGTAGTGAGAAATGGCGGGAAAAATGGGAGCGGGAAGACAGGAGGCGGGAAGACAGGAGGCGGGAAGAAAGTGGCGGGAAGAAAGAGGCGGGAAGACAGGGAAGAAATGGCGGGAAGAAGAGGAATCCAGAGCAATGATGATTTTTCTGAAAAGAAAAAGATAAAAGGTTCTGAAAATAAAAGAAGATTTGGGGGGGGCCTTTAGTCGCGGTTGGTCTGGCCAACCGCGACTAAAGGTTACCCTTTAGTCGCGGGTCGCCTCCCCACCCGCGACTAAAGGGGGGGGGGCGCGGGAAGGCAAAAAACCCGCCAAAAACCCTTTAGTCGCGGTTGGGGAGGCGACCCGCGACTAAAGGGTACCTTTAGTCGCGGGTCTCGTCCCCAACCGCGACTAAAGGGGGGGGCTATAAATACAGTGCGGGTCGCCTCCCCTGCCGCCGTCTTCTCCATCTCTCTCGTCTTCTCCGATTCCAACCGTCGCGCGCGCGCCGAAGGCCTCCCGCCGGCGTCGCCCTCGCCCTCGTCGACGCCGCCCGCCGTCGCCCTCGCCGTCGTCGTCGCCCTCGCCGTCGTCGCCGCCGTCGCCGCCCTCGCCGTCGCGGTTGGTTCCTTTCATCTTTCCCGCGCCGCGCGCCCGCCTTCCTCGCTTCCTTGGAAGAACATCTTGGAAGAACGAACGTCGATCTTGGAAGAACGAACGTCGATCTTGAACGTCTTGGAGAAACTCTTACTCACATGCCTTCCTTCGAATGAGACCCCTACGGAGTCCAGAAAATGTCTCACTCACATGCCTTCCTTCGAATGAGACCCCGGCGGAGTCCAGAAAAAGTCTTACTTGGAAAGGAGCTAGACTAATTGACTGCACAAGAGTCACACAATGTTTGGAACAAGCGACATCAGTCTTTGAGATCATTGTAATATTTGATTTCACACCCCAAAAGAAATTTATTGGTCAATACATGTTTTTCCTATCTAGATTGTACCAACCGAGTTTACGATTGGAGGATAATTCCAAGCCAATGAATAATTTTCTTAACTACGAGGTTAAATCTTTGCATGAGTTCAGATCTCACTTTGGTTTTTTATTGCATGACCATTTACACATACATTGTTGGAAGAGTCGCAAAATAATTATATGCCAATGACCAATTTGCTGAACTACAAGGTTGAATCTAACTAGATATATGTTTATTGGAAAATAAAACATCCATTCCAGATTGTGAGTTTAGTATGCACTGAGTTGACACTTGGCAGAGCTGCACATCAAACATGACTAGAAAAGAAAGAACTACACATAAACCTTATATTAGCAATTGAATATATTTGAGGAAAACAACTCACAAGGGTATCTCCTTTAGCTTTTGGCCCCCTCAAACCCTTGTATTTTATGTTTTGCCCCCCCCAACATTGAACCAATTTATGTTTTGCCGCCCCGTCTCGCGCTCTACCGCGACACCCTCTCCCACCCCTTCCTCGCCCCCTCCTTTTGCCACCGCCCTTTCGCCACCGCCACCGCCACCGCCCCCCTTCTTCACTTAATTAATTTGTTTTTACTACATGTTTTCAGGACTGACATAATGGCGGACGATAGAGCTGACCCGATTATGGACAACTATGATCCGGACGGTGAAGCACATATGTTCGGCATCATAAACGGCGATATTCTATATGTGCCGACCGGAGAAGAAGAAGATGATATCTCTTCTTATCTGAACCTTGACGGTGAAGATGAAGGGCGCCGTCAGCAAGATGATGCCGAACAAACGTCGATAAACGACGATCTTCAAATGGAAGTAGCAACCACCTCCGGCGCCGAGGTATATATATACATTGCGTATTCTTCTGCTTGTAAGGAGTTACTTGTTTACTCTCCCTCTCCCTCTCTCTCACTAAAGCATCTTATATAGTAAAATTAGGAAAGCAATGCCCAGCTTCACATCTCGCGCTGATCTCGCGCTGTTGCCTCGCCGGTGTTGTTGTTGTCTTCAAGGCGCACACATATTTCAATGCGTACGTGACAAACAACGCTAATATATTGGATTTCAGCTTTGGTACTTTGTTCTATAGTAAGTTGCAAGTTGCAACCACGCAGGCTTAGCAGAGTAATACTACTAGTACTTAGTTAACTGCAATGATATTTAATCAGGCTGTTGAGTTACATACCTAGATTCTAACACTGAGCAGTGATGCTAACGCTAGAATACCCCATATCCATCGATTATCAATCCCATCAAGATGGGTGATTGAGTAGAACAATCAAAACAAAAAAATTAGCACCGGGATGAATAGTACTCCTAATTTTTTTATTGAAAGAAAATAGATCTACTTATATACTCCCTCCATCCTAAAGTTTTTTCTTAGATTTGTCTAGATATGTATGTATCTAGTTATATTTTAGTATTTAGATACCTCCATTTATAGACAAACCTAACCAGCCGCGCCGCCACCCCATACCCCGGCTCAACCTGTCGCGCCGTCGTCGATCTCGACGGCGCGGGCTTTCCGTCTCCCGCGTGCGGCGTCGATCTCGGCGGCGCGGGCTCCATGTGGGAAGGCTCGGCCTCCGGCGCTACGGCCGTCGCGGCGCTCCCGACGGTCCTGTGCTCCCTCCCGCGCTCTCTACCACCCACTGGTGGAAAAACAGGCTTCCGTCCAGCCCCATAAGTCGCGAAGCTGTAGGAACCGCGACTAATGGGACCTTTAGTCGCGGTTCTGGAGGTGAACCGCGACCAAAGGCCTGGGCCCAGGGCGCTCGGTGGCCAGCTGGTGCACGTGAGGGGCTTTAGTCGCGGTTGTCCTGGCCAACCGCGACTAAAGGCCTTCGGGCACCTTTAGTCACGGTTTGCCAGGCCAACCGCAACTAAAGCCCCTCCCCTATATATACCCATCCAGCAGGTAGTGAGAAATGGCGGGAAAAATGGGAGCGGGAAGACAGGAGGCGGGAAGACAGGAGGCGGGAAGAAAGTGGCGGGAAGAAAGAGGCGGGAAGACAGGGAAGAAATGGCGGGAAGAAGAGGAATCCAGAGCAATGATGATTTTTCTGAAAAGAAAAAGATAAAAGGTTCTGAAAATAAAAGAAGATTTGGGGGGGGCCTTTAGTCGCGGTTGGTCTGGCCAACCGCGACTAAAGGTTACCCTTTAGTCGCGGGTCGCCTCCCCACCCGCGACTAAAGGGGGGTGGCGCGGGAAGGCAAAAAACCCGCCAAAAACCCTTTAGTCGCGGTTGGGGAGGCGACCCGCGACTAAAGGGTACCTTTAGTCGCGGGTCTCGTCCCCAACCGCGACTAAAGGGGGGGGGCTATAAATACAGTGCGGGTCGCCTCCCCTGCCGCCGTCTTCTCCATCTCTCTCGTCTTCTCCGATTCCAACCGTCGCGCGCGCGCCGAAGGCCTGCCGCCGCCGTCGCCCTCGCCCTCGTCGACGCCGCCCGCCGTCGCCCTCGCCGTCGTCGTCGCCCTCGCTGTCGTCGCCGCCGTCGCCGCCCTCGCCGTCGCGGTTGGTTCCTTTCATCTTTCCCGCGCCGCGCGCCCGCCTTCCTCGCTTCCTTGGAAGAACGTCTTGGAAGAACGAACGTCGATCTTGGAAGAACGAACGTCGATCTTGAACGTCTTGGAGAAACTCTTACTCACATGCCTTCCTTCGAATGAGACCCCTACGGAGTCCAGAAAATGTCTCACTCACATGCCTTCCTTCGAATGAGACCCCGGCGGAGTCCAGAAAAAGTCTTACTTGGAAAGGAGCTAGACTAATTGACTGCACAAGAGTCACACAATGTTTGGAACAAGCGACATCAGTCTTTGAGATCATTGTAATATTTGATTTCACACCCCAAAAGAAATTTATTGGTCAATACATGTTTTTCCTATCTAGATTGTACCAACCGAGTTTACGATTGGAGGATAATTCCAAGCCAATGAATAATTTTCTTAACTACGAGGTTAAATCTTTGCATGTGTTCAGATCCCACTTTGGTTTTTTATTGCATGACCATTTACACATACATTGTTGGAAGAGTCGCAAAATAATTATATGCCAATGACCAATTTGCTGAACTACAAGGTTGAATCTAACTAGATATATGTTTATTGGAAAACAAAACATCCATTCCAGATTGTGAGTTTAGTATGCACTGAGTTGACACTTGGCAGAGCTGCACATCAAACATGACTAGAAAAGAAAGAACTACACATAAACCTTATATTAGCAATTGAATATATTTGAGGAAAACAACTCACAAGGGTATCTCCTTTAGCTTTTGGCCCCCTCTAACCCTTGTATTTTATGTTTTGCCCCCCCCCAACATTGAACCAATTTATGTTTTGCCGCCCCGTCTCGCGCTCTACCGCGACACCCTCTCCCACCCCTTCCTCGCCCCCTCCTTTTGCCACCGCCCTTTCGCCACCGCCACCGCCACCGCCCCCCTTCTTCACTTAATTAATTTGTTTTTACTACATGTTTTCAGGACTGACATAATGGCGGACGATAGAGCTGACCCGATTATGGACAACTATGATCCGGACGGTGAAGCACATATGTTCGGCATCATAAACGGCGATATTCTATATGTGCCGACCGGAGAAGAAGAAGATGATATCTCTTCTTATCTGAACCTTGACGGTGAAGATGAAGGGCGCCGTCAGCAAGATGAACAAACGTCGATAAACGATGATCTTCAAATGGAAGTAGCAACCACCTCCGGCGCCGAGGTATATATATACATTGCGTATTCTTCTGCTTGTAAGGAGTTACTTGTTTACTCTCCCTCTCCCTCTCTCTCACTAAAGCATCTTATATAGTAAAATTAGGAAAGCAATGCCCAGCTTCAGATCTCGCGCTGATCTCGCGCTGTTGCCTCGCCGGTGTTGTTGTTGTCTTCAAGGCGCACACATATTTCAATGCGTACGTGACAAACAACGCTAATATATTGGATTTCAGCTTTGGTACTTTGTTCTATAGTAAGTTGCAAGTTGCAACCACGCAGGCTTAGCAGAGTAATACTACTAGTACTTAGTTAACTGCAATGATATTTAATCAGGCTGTTGAGTTACATACCTAGATTCTAACACTGAGCAGTGATGCTAACGCTAGAATACCCCATATCCATCGATTATCAATCCCATCAAGATGGGTGATTGAGTAGAACAATCAAAACAAAAAAATTAGCACCGGGATGATTAGTACTCCTAATTTTTTTATTGAAAGAAAATAGATCTACTTATATACTCCCTCCATCCTAAAGTTTTTTCTTAGATTTGTCTAGATATGTATGTATCTAGTTATATTTTAGTATTTAGATACCTCCATTTATAGACAAACCTAACCAGCCGCGCCGCCACCCCATACCCCGGCTCAACCTGTCGCGCCGTCGTCGATCTCGACGGCGCGGGCTTTCCGTCTCCCGCGTGCGGCGTCGATCTCGGCGGCGCGGGCTCCATGTGGGAAGGCTCGGCCTCTGGCGCTACGGCCGTCGCGGCGCTCCCGACGGTCCTGTGCTCCCTCCCGCGCTCTCTACCACCCACTGGTGGAAAAACAGGCTTCCGTCCAGCCCCATAAGTCGCGAAGCTGTAGGAACCGCGACTAATGGGACCTTTAGTCGCGGTTCTGGAGGTGAACCGCGACCAAAGGCCTGGGCCCAGGGCGCTCGGTGGCCAGCTGGTGCACGTGAGGGGCTTTAGTCGCGGTTGTCCTGGCCAACCGCGACTAAAGGCCTTCGGGCACCTTTAGTCACGGTTTGCCAAGCCAACCGCAACTAAAGCCCCTCCCTATATATACCCATCCAGCAGGTAGTGAGAAATGGCGGGAAAAATGGGAGCGGGAAGACAGGAGGCGGGAAGACAGGAGGCGGGAAGAAAGTGGCGGGAAGAAAGAGGCGGGAAGACAGGGAAGAAATGGCGGGAAGAAGAGGAATCCAGAGCAATGATGATTTTTCTGAAAAGAAAAAGATAAAAGGTTCTGAAAATAAAAGAAGATTTGGGGGGGGCCTTTAGTCGCGGTTGGTCTGGCCAACCGCGACTAAAGGTTACCCTTTAGTCGCGGGTCGCCTCCCCACCCGCGACTAAAGGGGGGGGCGCGGGAAGGCAAAAAACCCGCCAAAAACCCTTTAGTCGCGGTTGGGGAGGCGACCCGCGACTAAAGGGTACCTTTAGTCGCGGGTCTCGTCCCCAACGGCGACTAAAGGGGGGGCTATAAATACAGTGCGGGTCGCCTCCCCTGCCGCCGTCTTCTCCATCTCTCTCGTCTTCTCCGATTCCAACCGTCGCGCGCGCGCCGAAGGCCTGCCGCCGCCGTCGCCCTCGCCCTCGTCGACGCCGCCCGCCGTCGCCCTCGCCGTCGTCGTCGCCCTCGCCGTCGTCGCCGCCGTCGCCGCCCTCGCCGTCGCGGTTGGTTCCTTTCATCTTTCCCGCGCCGCGCGCCCGCCTTCCTCGCTTCCTTGGAAGAACGTCTTGGAAGAACGAACGTCGATCTTGGAAGAACGAACGTCGATCTTGAACGTCTTGGAGAAACTCTTACTCACATGCCTTCCTTCGAATGAGACCCCTACGGAGTCCAGAAAATGTCTCACTCACATGCCTTCCTTCGAATGAGACCCCGGCGGAGTCCAGAAAAAGTCTTACTTGGAAAGGAGCTAGACTAATTGACTGCACAAGAGTCACACAATGTTTGGAACAAGCGACATCAGTCTTTGAGATCATTGTAATATTTGATTTCACACCCCAAAAGAAATTTATTGGTCAATACATGTTTTTCCTATCTAGATTGTACCAACCGAGTTTACGATTGGAGGATAATTCCAAGCCAATGAATAATTTTCTTAACTACGAGGTTAAATCTTTGCATGAGTTCAGATCCCACTTTGGTTTTTTATTGCATGACCATTTACACATACATTGTTGGAAGAGTCGCAAAATAATTATATGCCAATGACCAATTTGCTGAACTACAAGGTTGAATCTAACTAGATATATGTTTATTGGAAAACAAAACATCCATTCCAGATTGTGAGTTTAGTATGCACTGAGTTGACACTTGGCAGAGCTGCACATCAAACATGACTAGAAAAGAAAGAACTACACATAAACCTTATATTAGCAATTGAATATATTTGAGGAAAACAACTCACAAGGGTATCTCCTTTAGCTTTTGGCCCCCTCAAACCCTTGTATTTTATGTTTTGCCCCCCCCCAACATTGAACCAATTTATGTTTTGCCGCCCCGTCTCGCGCTCTACCGCGACACCCTCTCCCACCCCTTCCTCGCCCCCTCCTTTTGCCACCGCCCTTTCGCCACCGCCACCGCCACCGCCCCCCTTCTTCACTTAATTAATTTGTTTTTACTACATGTTTTCAGGACTGACATAATGGCGGACGATAGAGCTGACCCGATTATGGACAACTATGATCCGGACGGTGAAGCACATATGTTCGGCATCATAAACGGCGATATTCTATATGTGCCGACCGGAGAAGAAGAAGATGATATCTCTTCTTATCTGAACCTTGACGGTGAAGATGAAGGGCGCCGTCAGCAAGATGATGCCGAACAAACGTCGATAAACGACGATCTTCAAATGGAAGTAGCAACCACCTCCGGCGCCGAGGTATATATATACATTGCGTATTCTTCTGCTTGTAAGGAGTTACTTGTTTACTCTCCCTCTCCCTCTCTCTCACTAAAGCATCTTATATAGTAAAATTAGGAAAGCAATGCCCAGCTTCAGATCTCGCGCTGATCTCGCGCTGTTGCCTCGCCGGTGTTGTTGTTGTCTTCAAGGCGCACACATATTTCAATGCGTACGTGACAAACAACGCTAATATATTGGATTTCATCTTTGGTACTTTGTTCTATAGTAAGTTGCAAGTTGCAACCACGCAGGCTTAGCAGAGTAATACTACTAGTACTTAGTTAACTGCAATGATATTTAATCAGGCTGTTGAGTTACATACCTAGATTCTAACACTGAGCAGTGATGCTAACGCTAGAATACCCCATATCCATCGATTATCAATCCCATCAAGATGGGTGATTGAGTAGAACAATCAAAACAAAAAAATTAGCACCGGGATGATTAGTACTCCTAATTTTTTTATTGAAAGAAAATAGATCTACTTATATACTCCCTCCATCCTAAAGTTTTTTCTTAGATTTGTCTAGATATGTATGTATCTAGTTATATTTTAGTATTTAGATACCTCCATTTATAGACAAACCTAACCAGCCGCGCCGCCACCCCATACCCCGGCTCAACCTGTCGCGCCGTCGTCGATCTCGACGGCGCGGGCTTTCCGTCTCCCGCGTGCGGCGTCGATCTCGGCGGCGCGGGCTCCATGTGGGAAGGCTCGGCCTCTGGCGCTACGGCCGTCGCGGCGCTCCCGACGGTCCTGTGCTCCCTCCCGCGCTCTCTACCACCCACTGGTGGAAAAACAGGCTTCCGTCCAGCCCCATAAGTCGCGAAGCTGTAGGAACCGCGACTAATGGGACCTTTAGTCGCGGTTCTGGAGGTGAACCGCGACCAAAGGCCTGGGCCCAGGGCGCTCGGTGGCCAGCTGGTGCACGTGAGGGGCTTTAGTCGCGGTTGTCCTGGCCAACCGCGACTAAAGGCCTTCGGGCACCTTTAGTCACGGTTTGCCAGGCCAACCGCAACTAAAGCCCCTCCCCTATATATACCCATCCAGCAGGTAGTGAGAAATGGCGGGAAAAATGGGAGCGGGAAGACAGGAGGCGGGAAGACAGGAGGCGGGAAGAAAGTGGCGGGAAGAAAGAGGCGGGAAGACAGGGAAGAAATGGCGGGAAGAAGAGGAATCCAGAGCAATGATGATTTTTCTGAAAAGAAAAAGATAAAAGGTTCTGAAAATAAAAGAAGATTTGGGGGGGGCCTTTAGTCGCGGTTGGTCTGGCCAACCGCGACTAAAGGTTACCCTTTAGTCGCGGGTCGCCTCCCCACCCGCGACTAAAGGGGGGGGGGGGGCGCGGGAAGGCAAAAAACCCGCCAAAAACCCTTTAGTCGCGGTTGGGGAGGCGACCCGCGACTAAAGGGTACCTTTAGTCGCGGGTCTCGTCCCCAACGGCGACTAAAGGGGGGGCTATAAATACAGTGCGGGTCGCCTCCCCTGCCGCCGTCTTCTCCATCTCTCTCGTCTTCTCCGATTCCAACCGTCGCGCGCGCGCCGAAGGCCTGCCGCCGCCGTCGCCCTCGCCCTCGTCGACGCCGCCCGCCGTCGCCCTCGCCGTCGTCGTCGCCCTCGCCGTCGTCGCCGCCGTCGCCGCCCTCGCCGTCGCGGTTGGTTCCTTTCATCTTTCCCGCGCCGCGCGCCCGCCTTCCTCGCTTCCTTGGAAGAACGTCTTGGAAGAACGAACGTCGATCTTGGAAGAACGAACGTCGATCTTGAACGTCTTGGAGAAACTCTTACTCACATGCCTTCCTTCGAATGAGACCCCTACGGAGTCCAGAAAATGTCTCACTCACATGCCTTCCTTCGAATGAGACCCCGGCGGAGTCCAGAAAAAGTCTTACTTGGAAAGGAGCTAGACTAATTGACTGCACAAGAGTCACACAATGTTTGGAACAAGCGACATCAGTCTTTGAGATCATTGTAATATTTGATTTCACACCCCAAAAGAAATTTATTGGTCAATACATGTTTTTCCTATCTAGATTGTACCAACCGAGTTTACGATTGGAGGATAATTCCAAGCCAATGAATAATTTTCTTAACTACGAGGTTAAATCTTTGCATGAGTTCAGATCCCACTTTGGTTTTTTATTGCATGACCATTTACACATACATTGTTGGAAGAGTCGCAAAATAATTATATGCCAATGACCAATTTGCTGAACTACAAGGTTGAATCTAACTAGATATATGTTTATTGGAAAACAAAACATCCATTCCAGATTGTGAGTTTAGTATGCACTGAGTTGACACTTGGCAGAGCTGCACATCAAACATGACTAGAAAAGAAAGAACTACACATAAACCTTATATTAGCAATTGAATATATTTGAGGAAAACAACTCACAAGGGTATCTCCTTTAGCTTTTGGCCCCCTCAAACCCTTGTATTTTATGTTTTGCCCCCCCCCAACATTGAACCAATTTATGTTTTGCCGCCCCGTCTCGCGCTCTACCGCGACACCCTCTCCCACCCCTTCCTCGCCCCCTCCTTTTGCCACCGCCCTTTCGCCACCGCCACCGCCACCGCCCCCCTTCTTCACTTAATTAATTTGTTTTTACTACATGTTTTCAGGACTGACATAATGGCGGACGATAGAGCTGACCCGATTATGGACAACTATGATCCGGACGGTGAAGCACATATGTTCGGCATCATAAACGGCGATATTCTATATGTGCCGACCGGAGAAGAAGAAGATGATATCTCTTCTTATCTGAACCTTGACGGTGAAGATGAAGGGCGCCGTCAGCAAGATGATGCCGAACAAACGTCGATAAACGACGATCTTCAAATGGAAGTAGCAACCACCTCCGGCGCCGAGGTATATATATACATTGCGTATTCTTCTGCTTGTAAGGAGTTACTTGTTTACTCTCCCTCTCCCTCTCTCTCACTAAAGCATCTTATATAGTAAAATTAGGAAAGCAATGCCCAGCTTCAGATCTCGCGCTGATCTCGCGCTGTTGCCTCGCCGGTGTTGTTGTTGTCTTCAAGGCGCACACATATTTCAATGCGTACGTGACAAACAACGCTAATATATTGGATTTCAGCTTTGGTACTTTGTTCTATAGTAAGTTGCAAGTTGCAACCACGCAGGCTTAGCAGAGTAATACTACTAGTACTTAGTTAACTGCAATGATATTTAATCAGGCTGTTGAGTTACATACCTAGATTCTAACACTGAGCAGTGATGCTAACGCTAGAATACCCCATATCCATCGATTATCAATCCCATCAAGATGGGTGATTGAGTAGAACAATCAAAACAAAAAAATTAGCACCGGGATGAATAGTACTCCTAATTTTTTTATTGAAAGAAAATAGATCTACTTATATACTCCCTCCATCCTAAAGTTTTTTCTTAGATTTGTCTAGATATGTATGTATCTAGTTATATTTTAGTATTTAGATACCTCCATTTATAGACAAACCTAACGAGCCGCGCCGCCACCCCATACCCCGGCTCAACCTGTCGCGCCGTCGTCGATCTCGACGGCGCGGGCTTTCCGTCTCCCGCGTGCGGCGTCGATCTCGGCGGCGCGGGCTCCATGTGGGAAGGCTCGGCCTCCGGCGCTACGGCCGTCGCGGCGCTCCCGACGGTCCTGTGCTCCCTCCCGCGCTCTCTACCACCCACTGGTGGAAAAACAGGCTTCCGTCCAGCCCCATAAGTCGCGAAGCTGTAGGAACCGCGACTAATGGGACCTTTAGTCGCGGTTCTGGAGGTGAACCGCGACCAAAGGCCTGGGCCCAGGGCGCTCGGTGGCCAGCTGGTGCACGTGAGGGGCTTTAGTCGCGGTTGTCCTGGCCAACCGCGACTAAAGGCCTTCGGGCACCTTTAGTCACGGTTTGCCAGGCCAACCGCAACTAAAGCCCCTCCCCTATATATACCCATCCAGCAGGTAGTGAGAAATGGCGGGAAAAATGGGAGCGGGAAGACAGGAGGCGGGAAGACAGGAGGCGGGAAGAAAGTGGCGGGAAGAAAGAGTCGGGAAGACAGGGAAGAAATGGCGGGAAGAAGAGGAATCCAGAGCAATGATGATTTTTCTGAAAAGAAAAAGATAAAAGGTTCTGAAAATAAAAGAAGATTTGGGGGGGGCCTTTAGTCGCGGTTGGTCTGGCCAACCGCGACTAAAGGTTACCCTTTAGTCGCGGGTCGCCTCCCCACCCGCGACTAAAGGGGGGGGGGGCGCGGGAAGGCAAAAAACCCGCCAAAAACCCTTTAGTCGCGGTTGGGGAGGCGACCCGCGACTAAAGGGTACCTTTAGTCGCGGGTCTTGTCCCCAACCGCGACTAAAGGGGGGGGGCTATAAATACAGTGCGGGTCGCCTCCCCTGCCGCCGTCTTCTCCATCTCTCTCGTCTTCTCCGATTCCAACCGTCGCGCGCGCGCCGAAGGCCTGCCGCCGCCGTCGCCCTCGCCCTCGTCGACGCCGCCCGCCGTCGCCCTCGCCGTCGTCGTCGCCCTCGCCGTCGTCGCCGCCCTCGCCGCCCTCGCCGTCGCGGTTGGTTCCTTTCATCTTTCCCGCGCCGCGCGCCCGCCTTCCTCGCTTCCTTGGAAGAACGTCTTGGAAGAACGAACGTCGATCTTGGAAGAACGAACGTCGATCTTGAACGTCTTGGAGAAACTCTTACTCACATGCCTTCCTTCGAATGAGACCCCTACGGAGTCCAGAAAATGTCTCACTCACATGCCTTCCTTCGAATGAGACCCCGGCGGAGTCCAGAAAAAGTCTTACTTGGAAAGGAGCTAGACTAATTGACTGCACAAGAGTCACACAATGTTTGGAACAAGCGACATCAGTCTTTGAGATCATTGTAATATTTGATTTCACACCCCAAAAGAAATTTATTGGTCAATACATGTTTTTCCTATCTAGATTGTACCAACCGAGTTTACGATTGGAGGATAATTCCAAGCCAATGAATAATTTTCTTAACTACGAGGTTAAATCTTTGCATGAGTTCAGATCCCACTTTGGTTTTTTATTGCATGACCATTTACACATACATTGTTGGAAGAGTCGCAAAATAATTATATGCCAATGACCAATTTGCTGAACTACAAGGTTGAATCTAACTAGATATATGTTTATTGGAAAACAAAACATCCATTCCAGATTGTGAGTTTAGTATGCACTGAGTTGACACTTGGCAGAGCTGCACATCAAACATGACTAGAAAAGAAAGAACTACACATAAACCTTATATTAGCAATTGAATATATTTGAGGAAAACAACTCACAAGGGTATCTCCTTTAGCTTTTGGCCCCCTCAAACCCTTGTATTTTATGTTTTGCCCCCCCAACATTGAACCAATTTATGTTTTGCCGCCCCGTCTCGCGCTCTACCGCGACACCCTCTCCCACCCCTTCCTCGCCCCCTCCTTTTGCCACCGCCCTTTCGCCACCGCCAACGCCACCGCCCCCCTTCTTCACTTAATTAATTTGTTTTTACTACATGTTTTCAGGACTGACATAATGGCGGACGATAGAGCTGACCCGATTATGGACAACTATGATCCGGACGGTGAAGCACATATGTTCGGCATCATAAACGGCGATATTCTATATGTGCCGACCGGAGAAGAAGAAGATGATATCTCTTCTTATCTGAACCTTGACGGTGAAGATGAAGGGCGCCGTCAGCAAGATGATGCCGAACAAACGTCGATAAACGACGATCTTCAAATGGAAGTAGCAACCACCTCCGGCGCCGAGGTATATATATACATTGCGTATTCTTCTGCTTGTAAGGAGTTACTTGTTTACTCTCCCTCTCCCTCTCTCTCACTAAAGCATCTTATATAGTAAAATTAGGAAAGCAATGCCCAGCTTCAGATCTCGCGCTGATCTCGCGCTGTTGCCTCGCCGGTGTTGTTGTTGTCTTCAAGGCGCACACATATTTCAATGCGTACGTGACAAACAACGCTAATATATTGGATTTCAGCTTTGGTACTTTGTTCTATAGTAAGTTGCAAGTTGCAACCACGCAGGCTTAGCAGAGTAATACTACTAGTACTTAGTTAACTGCAATGATATTTAATCAGGCTGTTGAGTTACATACCTAGATTCTAACACTGAGCAGTGATGCTAACGCTAGAATACCCCATATCCATCGATTATCAGTCCCATCAAGATGGGTGATTGAGTAGAACAATCAAACCAAAAAAATTAGCACCGGGATGAATAGTACTCCTAATTTTTTTATTGAAAGAAAATAGATCTACTTATATACTCCCTCCATCCTAAAGTTTTTTCTTAGATTTGTCTAGATATGGATGTATCTAGTTATATTTTAGTATTTAGATACCTCCATTTATAGACAAACCTAACCAGCCGCGCCGCCACCCCATACCCCGGCTCAACCTGTCGCGCCGTCGTCGATCTCGACGGCGCGGGCTTTCCGTCTCCCGCGTGCGGCGTCGATCTCGGCGGCGCGGGCTCCATGTGGGAAGGCTCGGCCTCCGGCGCTACGGCCGTCGCGGCGCTCCCGACGGTCCTGTGCTCCCTCCCGCGCTCTCTACCACCCACTGGTGGAAAAACAGGCTTCCGTCCAGCCCCATAAGTCGCGAAGCTGTAGGAACCGCGACTAATGGGACCTTTAGTCGCGGTTCTGGAGGTGAACCGCGACCAAAGGCCTGGGCCCAGGGCGCTCGGTGGCCAGCTGGCGCACGTGAGGGGCTTTAGTCGCGGTTGTCCTGGCCAACCGCGACTAAAGGCCTTCGGGCACCTTTAGTCACGGTTTGCCAGGCCAACCGCAACTAAAGCCCCTCCCCTATATATACCCATCCAGCAGGTAGTGAGAAATGGCGGGAAAAATGGGAGCGGGAAGACAGGAGGCGGGAAGACAGGAGGCGGGAAGAAAGTGGCGGGAAGAAAGAGGCGGGAAGACAGGGAAGAAATGGCGGGAAGAAGAGGAATCCAGAGCAATGATGATTTTTCTGAAAAGAAAAAGATAAAAGGTTCTGAAAATAAAAGAAGATTTGGGGGGGCCTTTAGTCGCGGTTGGTCTGGCCAACCGCGACTAAAGGTTACCCTTTAGTCGCGGGTCGCCTCCCCACCCGCGACTAAAGGGGGGGCGCGGGAAGGCAAAAAACCCGCCAAAAACCCTTTAGTCGCGGTTGGGGAGGCGACCCGCGACTAAAGGGTACCTTTAGTCGCGGGTCTCGTCCCCAACCGCGACTAAAGGGGGGGGGCTATAAATACAGTGCGGGTCGCCTCCCCTGCCGCCGTCTTCTCCATCTCTCTCGTCTTCTCCGATTCCAACCGTCGCGCGCGCGCCGAAGGCCTGCCGCCGCCGTCGCCCTCGCCCTCGTCGACGCCGCCCGCCGTCGCCCTCGCCGTCGTCGTCGCCCTCGCCGTCGTCGCCGCCGTCGCCGCCGTCGCCGCCCTCGCCGTCGCGGTTGGTTCCTTTCATCTTTCCCGCGCCGCGCGCCCGCCTTCCTCGCTTCCTTGGAAGAACGTCTTGGAAGAACGAACGTCGATCTTGGAAGAACGAACGTCGATCTTGAACGTCTTGGAGAAACTCTTACTCACATGCCTTCCTTCGAATGAGACCCCTACGGAGTCTAGAAAATGTCTCACTCACATGCCTTCCTTCGAATGAGACCCCGGCGGAGTCCAGAAAAAGTCTTACTTGGAAAGGAGCTAGACTAATTGACTGCACAAGAGTCACACAATGTTTGGAACAAGCGACATCAGTCTTTGAGATCATTGTAATATTTGATTTCACACCCCAAAAGAAATTTATTGGTCAATACATGTTTTTCCTATCTAGATTGTACCAACCGAGTTTACGATTGGAGGATAATTCCAAGCCAATGAATAATTTTCTTAACTACGAGGTTAAATCTTTGCATGAGTTCAGATCCCACTTTGGTTTTTTATTGCATGACCATTTACACATACATTGTTGGAAGAGTCGCAAAATAATTATATGCCAATGACCAATTTGCTGAACTACAAGGTTGAATCTAACTAGATATATGTTTATTGGAAAACAAAACATCCATTCCAGATTGTGAGTTTAGTATGCACTGAGTTGACACTTGGCAGAGCTGCACATCAAACATGACTAGAAAAGAAAGAACTACACATAAACCTTATATTAGCAATTGAATATATTTGAGGAAAACAACTCACAAGGGTATCTCCTTTAGCTTTTGGCCCCCTCAAACCCTTGTATTTTATGTTTTGCCCCCCCAACATTGAACCAATTTATGTTTTGCCGCCCCGTCTCGCGCTCTACCGCGACACCCTCTCCCACCCCTTCCTCGCCCCCTCCTTTTGCCACCGCCCTTTCGCCACCGCCACCGCCACCGCCCCCCTTCTTCACTTAATTAATTTGTTTTTACTACATGTTTTCAGGACTGACATAATGGCGGACGATAGAGCTGACCCGATTATGGACAACTATGATCCGGACGGTGAAGCACATATGTTCGGCATCATAAACGGCGATATTCTATATGTGCCGACCGGAGAAGAAGAAGATGATATCTCTTCTTATCTGAACCTTGACGGTGAAGATGAAGGGCGCCGTCAGCAAGATGATGCCGAACAAACGTCGATAAACGACGATCTTCAAATGGAAGTAGCAACCACCTCCGGCGCCGAGGTATATATATACATTGCGTATTCTTCTGCTTGTAAGGAGTTACTTGTTTACTCTCCCTCTCCCTCTCTCTCACTAAAGCATCTTATATAGTAAAATTAGGAAAGCAATGCCCAGCTTCAGATCTCGCGCTGATCTCGCGCTGTTGCCTCGCCGGTGTTGTTGTTGTCTTCAAGGCGCACACATATTTCAATGCGTACGTGACAAACAACGCTAATATATTGGATTTCAGCTTTGGTACTTTGTTCTATAGTAAGTTGCAAGTTGCAACCACGCAGGCTTAGCAGAGTAATACTACTAGTACTTAGTTAACTGCAATGATATTTAATCAGGCTGTTGAGTTACATACCTAGATTCTAACACTGAGCAGTGATGCTAACGCTAGAATACCCCATATCCATCGATTATCAATCCCATCAAGATGGGTGATTGAGTAGAACAATCAAAACAAAAAAATTAGCACCGGGATGAATAGTACTCCTAATTTTTTTATTGAAAGAAAATAGATCTACTTATATACTCCCTCCATCCTAAAGTTTTTTCTTAGATTTGTCTAGATATGTATGTATCTAGTTATATTTTAGTATTTAGATACCTCCATTTATAGACAAACCTAACCAGCCGCGCCGCCACCCCATACCCCGGCTCAACCTGTCGCGCCGTCGTCGATCTGGACGGCGCGGGCTTTCCGTCTCCCGCGTGCGGCGTCGATCTCGGCGGCGCGGGCTCCATGTGGGAAGGCTCGGCCTCCGGTGCTACGGCCGTCGCGGCGCTCCCGACGGTCCTGTGCTCCCTCCCGCGCTCTCTACCACCCACTGGTGAAAAAACAGGCTTCCGTCCAGCCCCATAAGTCGCGAAGCTGTAGGAACCGCGACTAATGGGACCTTTAGTCGCGGTTCTGGAGGTGAACCGCGACCAAAGGCCTGGGCCCAGGGCGCTCGGTGGCCAGTTGGTGCACGTGAGGGGCTTTAGTCGCGGTTGTCCTGGCCAACCGCGACTAAAGGCCTTCGGGCACCTTTAGTCACGGTTTGCCAGGCCAACCGCAACTAAAGCCCCTCCCCTATATATACCCATCCAGCAGGTAGTGAGAAATGGCGGGAAAAATGGGAGCGGGAAGACAGGAGGCGGGAAGACAGGAGGCGGGAAGAAAGTGGCGGGAAGAAAGAGGCGGGAAGACAGGGAAGAAATGGCGGGAAGAAGAGGAATCCAGAGCAATGATGATTTTTCTGAAAAGAAAAAGATAAAAGGTTCTGAAAATAAAAGAAGATTTGGGGGGGGCCTTTAGTCGCGGTTGGTCTGGCCAACCGCGACTAAAGGTTACCCTTTAGTCGCGGGTCGCCTCCCCACCCGCGACTAAAGGGGGGGGGGGCGCGGGAAGGCAAAAAACCCGCCAAAAACCCTTTAGTCGCGGTTGGGGAGGCGACCCGCGACTAAAGGGTACCTTTAGTCGCGGGTCTCGTCCCCAACCGCGACTAAAGGGGGGGGCTATAAATACAGTGCGGGTCGCCTCCCCTGCCGCCGTCTTCTCCATCTCTCTCGTCTTCTCCGATTCCAACCGTCACGTGCGCGCCGAAGGCCTGCCGCCGCCGTCGCCCTCGCCCTCGTCGACGCCGCCCGCCGTCGCCCTCGCCGTCGTCGTCGCCCTCGCCGTCGTCGCCGCCGTCGCCGCCCTCGCCGTCGCGGTTGGTTCCTTTCATCTTTCCCGCGCCGCGCGCCCGCCTTCCTCGCTTCCTTGGAAGAACGTCTTGGAAGAACGAACGTCGATCTTGGAAGAACGAACGTCGATCTTGAACGTCTTGGAGAAACTCTTACTCACATGCCTTCCTTCGAATGAGACCCCTACGGAGTCCAGAAAATGTCTCACTCACATGCCTTCCTTCGAATGAGACCCCGGCGAAGTCCAGAAAAAGTCTTACTTGGAAAGGAGCTAGACTAATTGACTGCACAAGAGTCACACAATGTTTGGAACAAGCGACATCAGTCTTTGAGATCATTGTAATATTTGATTTCACACCCCAAAAGAAATTTATTGGTCAATACATGTTTTTCCTATCTAGATTGTACCAACCGAGTTTACGATTGGAGGATAATTCCAAGCCAATGAATAATTTTCTTAACTACGAGGTTAAATCTTTGCATGAGTTCAGATCCCACTTTGGTTTTTTATTGCATGACCATTTACACATACATTGTTGGAAGAGTCGCAAAATAATTATATGCCAATGACCAATTTGCTGAACTACAAGGTTGAATCTAACTAGATATATGTTTATTGGAAAACAAAACATCCATTCCAGATTGTGAGTTTAGTATGCACTGAGTTGACACTTGGCAGAGCTGCACATCAAACATGACTAGAAAAGAAAGAACTACACATAAACCTTATATTAGCAATTGAATATATTTGAGGAAAACAACTCACAAGGGTATCTCCTTTAGCTTTTGGCCCCCTCAAACCCTTGTATTTTATGTTTTGCCCCCCCCCCAACATTGAACCAATTTATGTTTTGCCGCCCCGTCTCGCGCTCTACCGCGACACCCTCTCCCACCCCTTCCTCGCCCCCTCCTTTTGCCACCGCCCTTTCGCCACCGCCACCGCCACCGTCCCCCTTCTTCACTTAATTAATTTGTTTTTACTACATGTTTTCAGGACTGACATAATGGCGGACGATAGAGCTGACCCGATTATGGACAACTATGATCCGGACGGTGAAGCACATATGTTCGGCATCATAAACGGCGATATTCTATATGTGCCGACCGGAGAAGAAGAAGATGATATCTCTTCTTATCTGAACCTTGACGGTGAAGATGAAGGGCGCCGTCAGCAAGATGATGCCGAACAAACGTCGATAAACGACGATCTTCAAATGGAAGTAGCAACCACCTCCGGCGCCGAGGTATATATATACATTGCGTATTCTTCTGCTTGTAAGGAGTTACTTGTTTACTCTCCCTCTCCCTCTCTCTCACTAAAGCATCTTATATAGTAAAATTAGGAAAGCAATGCCCAGCTTCAGATCTCGCGCTGATCTCGCGCTGTTGCCTCGCCGGTGTTGTTGTTGTCTTCAAGGCGCACACATATTTCAATGCGTACGTGACAAACAACGCTAATATATTGGATTTCAGCTTTGGTACTTTGTTCTATAGTAAGTTGCAAGTTGCAACCACGCAGGCTTAGCAGAGTAATACTACTAGTACTTAGTTAACTGCAATGATATTTAATCAGGCTGTTGAGTTACATACCTAGATTCTAACACTGAGCAGTGATGCTAACGCTAGAATACCCCATATCCATCGATTATCAATCCCATCAAGATGGGTGATTGAGTAGAACAATCAAAACAAAAAAATTAGCACCGGGATGAATAGTACTCCTAATTTTTTTATTGAAAGAAAATAGATCTACTTATATACTCCCTCCATCCTAAAGTTTTTTCTTAGATTTGTCTAGATATGTATGTATCTAGTTATATTTTAGTATTTAGATACCTCCATTTATAGACAAACCTAACGAGCCGCGCCGCCACCCCATACCCCGGCTCAACCTGTCGCGCCGTCGTCGATCTCGACGGCGCGGGCTTTCCGTCTCCCGCGTGCGGCGTCGATCTCGGCGGCGCGGGCTCCATGTGGGAAGGCTCGGCCTCCGGCGCTACGGCCGTCGCGGCGCTCCCGACGGTCCTGTGCTCCCTCCCGCGCTCTCTACCACCCACTGGTGGAAAAACAGGCTTCCGTCCAGCCCCATAAGTCGCGAAGCTGTAGGAACCGCGACTAATGGGACCTTTAGTCGCGGTTCTGGAGGTGAACCGCGACCAAAGGCCTGGGCCCAGGGCGCTCGGTGGCCAGCTGGTGCAAGTGAGGGGCTTTAGTCGCGGTTGTCCTGGCCAACCGCGACTAAAGGCCTTCGGGCACCTTTAGTCACGGTTTGCCAGGCCAACCGCAACTAAAGCCCCTCCCCTATATATACCCATCCAGCAGGTAGTGAGAAATGGCGGGAAAAATGGGAGCGGGAAGACAGGAGGCGGGAAGACAGGAGGCGGGAAGAAAGTGGCGGGAAGAAAGAGGCGGGAAGACAGGGAAGAAATGGCGGGAAGAAGAGGAATCCAGAGCAATGATGATTTTTCTGAAAAGAAAAAGATAAAAGGTTCTGAAAATAAAAGAAGATTTGGGGGGGGCCTTTAGTCGCGGTTGGTCTGGCCAACCGCGACTAAAGGTTACCCTTTAGTCGCGGGTCGCCTCCCCACCCGCGACTAAAGGGGGGGGGGCGCGGGAAGGCAAAAAACCCGCCAAAAACCCTTTAGTCGCGGTTGGGGAGGCGACCCGCGACTAAAGGGTACCTTTAGTCGCGGGTCTCGTCCCCAACCGCGACTAAAGGGGGGGCTATAAATACAGTGCGGGTCGCCTCCCCTGCCGCCGTCTTCTCCATCTCTCTCGTCTTCTCCGATTCCAACCGTCGCGCGCGCGCCGAAGGCCTGCCGCCGCCGTCGCCCTCGCCCTCGTCGACGCCGCCCGCCGTCGCCCTCGCCGTCGTCGTCGCCCTCGCCGTCGTCGCCGCCCTCGCCGCCCTCGCCGTCGCGGTTGGTTCCTTTCATCTTTCCCGCGCCGCGCGCCCGCCTTCCTCGCTTCCTTGGAAGAACGTCTTGGAAGAACGAACGTCGATCTTGGAAGAACGAACGTCGATCTTGAACGTCTTGGAGAAACTCTTACTCACATGCCTTCCTTCGAATGAGACCCCTACGGAGTCCAGAAAATGTCTCACTCACATGCCTTCCTTCGAATGAGACCCCGGCGGAGTCCAGAAAAAGTCTTACTTGGAAAGGAGCTAGACTAATTGACTGCACAAGAGTCACACAATGTTTGGAACAAGCGACATCAGTCTTTGAGATCATTGTAATATTTGATTTCACACCCCAAAAGAAATTTATTGGTCAATACATGTTTTTCCTATCTAGATTGTACCAACCGAGTTTACGATTGGAGGATAATTCCAAGCCAATGAATAATTTTCTTAACTACGAGGTTAAATCTTTGCATGAGTTCAGATCCCACTTTGGTTTTTTATTGCATGACCATTTACACATACATTGTTGGAAGAGTCGCAAAATAATTATATGCCAATGACCAATTTGCTGAACTACAAGGTTGAATCTAACTAGATATATGTTTATTGGAAAACAAAACATCCATTCCAGATTGTGAGTTTAGTATGCACTGAGTTGACACTTGGGAGAGCTGCACATCAAACATGACTAGAAAAGAAAGAACTACACATAAACCTTATATTAGCAATTGAATATATTTGAGGAAAACAACTCACAAGGGTATCTCCTTTAGCTTTTGGCCCCCTCAAACCCTTGTATTTTATGTTTTGCCCCCCCCAACATTGAACCAATTTATGTTTTGCCGCCCCGTCTCGCGCTCTACCGCGACACCCTCTCCCACCCCTTCCTCGCCCCCTCCTTTTGCCACCGCCCTTTCGCCACCGCCACCGCCACCGCCCCCCTTCTTCACTTAATTAATTTGTTTTTACTACATGTTTTCAGGACTGACATAATGGCGGACGATAGAGCTGACCCGATTATGGACAACTATGATCCGGACGGTGAAGCACATATGTTCGGCATCATAAACGGCGATATTCTATATGTGCCGACCGGAGAAGAAGAAGATGATATCTCTTCTTATCTGAACCTTGACGGTGAAGATGAAGGGCGCCGTCAGCAAGATGATGCCGAACAAACGTCGATAAACGACGATCTTCAAATGGAAGTAGCAACCACCTCCGGCGCCGAGGTATATATATACATTGCGTATTCTTCTGCTTGTAAGGAGTTACTTGTTTACTCTCCCTCTCCCTCTCTCTCACTAAAGCATCTTATATAGTAAAATTAGGAAAGCAATGCCCAGCTTCAGATCTCGCGCTGATCTCGCGCTGTTGCCTCGCCGGTGTTGTTGTTGTCTTCAAGGCGCACACATATTTCAATGCGTACGTGACAAACAACACTAATATATTGGATTTCAGCTTTGGTACTTTGTTCTATAGTAAGTTGCAAGTTGCAACCACGCAGGCTTAGCAGAGTAATACTACTAGTACTTAGTTAACTGCAATGATATTTAATCAGGCTGTTGAGTTACATACCTAGATTCTAACACTGAGCAGTGATGCTAACGCTAGAATACCCCATATCCATCGATTATCAATCCCATCAAGATGGGTGATTGAGTAGAACAATCAAAACAAAAAAATTAGCACCGGGATAAATAGTACTCCTAATTTTTTTATTGAAAGAAAATAGATCTACTTATATACTCCCTCCATCCTAAAGTTTTTTCTTAGATTTGTCTAGATATGTATGTATCTAGTTATATTTTAGTATTTAGATACCTCCATTTATAGACAAACCTAACCAGCCGCGCCGCCACCCCATACCCCGGCTCAACCTGTCGCGCCGTCGTCGAGCTCGACGGCGCGGGCTTTCCGTCTCCCGCGTGCGGCGTCGATCTCGGCGGCGCGGGCTCCATGTGGGAAGGCTCGGCCTCCGGCGCTACGGCCGTCGCGGCGCTCCCGACGGTCCTGTGCTCCCTCCCGCGCTCTCTACCACCCACTGGTGGAAAAACAGGCTTCCGTCCAGCCCCATAAGTCGCGAAGCTGTAGGAACCGCGACTAATGGGACCTTTAGTCGCGGTTCTGGAGGTGAACCGCGACCAAAGGCCTGGGCCCAGGGCGCTCGGTGGCCAGCTGGTGCACGTGAGGGGCTTTAGTCGCGGTTGTCCTGGCCAACCGCGACTAAAGCCCTTCGGGCACCTTTAGTCACGGTTTGCCAGGCCAACCGCAACTAAAGCCCCTCCCCTATATATACCCATCCAGCAGGTAGTGAGAAATGGCGGGAAAAATGGGAGCGGGAAGACAGGAGGCGGGAAGACAGGAGGCGGGAAGAAAGTGGCGGGAAGAAAGAGGCGGGAAGACAGGGAAGAAATGGCGGGAAGAAGAGGAATCCAGAGAAATGATGATTTTTCTGAAAAGAAAAAGATAAAAGGTTCTGAAAATAAAAGAAGATTTGGGGGGGCCTTTAGTCGCGGTTGGTCTGGCCAACCGCGACTAAAGGTTACCCTTTAGTCGCGGGTCGCCTCCCCACCCGCGACTATAGGGGGGGGCGCGGGAAGGCAAAAAACCCGCCAAAAACCCTTTAGTCGCGGTTGCGGAGGCGACCCGCGACTAAAGGGTACCTTTAGTCGCGGGTCTCGTCCCCAACCGCGACTAAAGGGGGGGGCTATAAATACAGTGCGGGTCGCCTCCCCTGCCGCCGTCTTCTCCATCTCTCTCGTCTTCTCCGATTCCAACCGTCGCGCGCGCGCCGAAGGCCTGCCGCCGCCGTCGCCCTCGCCCTCGTCGACGCCGCCCGCCGTCGCCCTCGCCGTCGTCGTCGCCCTCGCCGTCGTCGCCGCCGTCGCCGCCCTCGCCGTCGCGGTTGGTTCCTTTCATCTTTCCCGCGCCGCGCGCCCGCCTTCCTCGCTTCCTTGGAAGAACGTCTTGGAAGAACGAACGTCGATCTTGGAAGAACGAACGTCGATCTTGAACGTCTTGGAGAAACTCTTACTCAGATGCCTTCCTTCGAATGAGACCCCTACGGAGTCCAGAAAATGTCTCACTCACATGCCTTCCTTCGAATGAGACCCCGGCGGAGTCCAGAAAAAGTCTTACTTGGAAAGGAGCTAGACTAATTGACTGCACAAGAGTCACACAATGTTTGGAACAAGCGACATCAGTCTTTGAGATCATTGTAATATTTGATTTCACACCCCAAAAGAAATTTATTGGTCAATACATGTTTTTCCTATCTAGATTGTACCAACCGAGTTTACGATTGGAGGATAATTCCAAGCCAATGAATAATTTTCTTAACTACGAGGTTAAATCTTTGCATGAGTTCAGATCCCACTTTGGTTTTTTATTGCATGACCATTTACACATACATTGTTGGAAGAGTCGCAAAATAATTATATGCCAATGACCAATTTGCTGAACTACAAGGTTGAATCTAACTAGATATATGTTTATTGGAAAACAAAACATCCATTCCAGATTGTGAGTTTAGTATGCACTGAGTTGACACTTGGCAGAGCTGCACATCAAACATGACTAGAAAAGAAAGAACTACACATAAACCTTATATTAGCAATTGAATATATTTGAGGAAAACAACTCACAAGGGTATCTCCTTTAGCTTTTGGCCCCCTCAAACCCTTGTAATTTATGTTTTGCCCCCCCCAACATTGAACCAATTTATGTTTTGCCGCCCCGCCTCGCGCTCTACCGCGACACCCTCTCCCACCCCTTCCTCGCCCCCTCCTTTTGCCACCGCCCTTTCGCCACCGCCACCGCCACCGCCCCCCTTCTTCACTTAATTAATTTGTTTTTACTACATGTTTTCAGGACTGACATAATGGCGGACGATAGAGCTGACCCGATTATGGACAACTATGATCCGGACGGTGAAGCACATATGTTCGGCATCATAAACGGCGATATTCTATATGTGCCGACCGGAGAAGAAGAAGATGATATCTCTTCTTATCTGAACCTTGACGGTGAAGATGAAGGGCGCCGTCAGCAAGATGATGCCGAACAAACGTCGATAAACGACGATCTTCAAATGGAAGTAGCAACCACCTCCGGCACCGAGGTATATATATACATTGCGTATTCTTCTGCTTGTAAGGAGTTACTTGTTTACTCTCCCTCTCCCTCTCTCTCACTAAAGCATCTTATATAGTAAAATTAGGAAAGCAATGCCCAGCTTCAGATCTCGCGCTGATCTCGCGCTGTTGCCTCGCCGGTGTTGTTGTTGTCTTCAAGGCGCACACATATTTCAATGCGTACGTGACAAACAACGCTAATATATTGGATTTCAGCTTTGGTACTTTGTTCTATAGTAAGTTGCAAGTTGCAACCACGCAGGCTTAGCAGAGTAATACTACTAGTACTTAGTTAACTGCAATGATATTTAATCAGGCTGTTGAGTTACATACCTAGATTCTAACACTGAGCAGTGATGCTAACGCTAGAATACCCCATATCCATCGATTATCAATCCCATCAAGATGGGTGATTGAGTAGAACAATCAAAACAAAAAAATTAGCACCGGGATGAATAGTACTCCTAATTTTTTTATTGAAAGAAAATAGATCTACTTATATACTCCCTCCATCCTAAAGTTTTTTCATAGATTTGTCTAGATATGTATGTATCTAGTTATATTTTAGTATTTAGATACCTCCATTTATAGACAAACCTAACCAGCTGCGCCGCCACCCCATACCCCGGCTCAACCTGTCGCGCCGTCGTCGATCTCGACGGCGTGGGCTTTCCGTCTCCCGCGTGCGGCGTCGATCTCGGCGGCGCGGGCTCCATGTGGGAAGGCTCGGCCTCCGGTGCTACGGCCGTCGCGGCGCTCCCGACGGTCCTGTGCTCCCTCCCGCGCTCTCTACCACCCACTGGTGGAAAAACAGGCTTCCGTCCAGCCCCATAAGTCGCGAAGCTGTAGGAACCGCGACTAATGGGACCTTTAGTCGCGGTTCTGGAGGTGAACCGCGACCAAAGGCCTGGGCCCAGGGCGCTCGGTGGCCAGCTGGTGCACGTGAGGGGCTTTAGTCGCGGTTGTCCTGGCCAACCGCGACTAAAGGCCTTCGGGCACCTTTAGTCACGGTTTGCCAGGCCAACCGCAACTAAAGCCCCTCCCCTATATATACCCATCCAGCAGGTAGTGAGAAATGGCGGGAAAAATGGGAGCGGGAAGACAGGAGGCGGGAAGACAGGAGGCGGGAAGAAAGTGGCGGGAAGAAAGAGGCGGGAAGACAGGGAAGAAATGGCGGGAAGAAGAGGAATCCAGAGCAATGATGATTTTTCTGAAAAGAAAAAGATAAAAGGTTCTGAAAATAAAAGAAGATTTGGGGGGGGCCTTTAGTCGCGGTTGGTCTGGCCAACCGCGACTAAAGGTTACCCTTTAGTCGCGGGTCGCCTCCCCACCCGCGACTAAAGGGGGGGGGGGGGCGCGGGAAGGCAAAAAACCCGCCAAAAACCCTTTAGTCGCGGTTGGGGAGGCGACCCGCGACTAAAGGGTACCTTTAGTCGCGGGTCTCGTCCCCAACCGCGACTAAAGGGGGGGGCTATAAATACAGTGCGGGTCGCCTCCCCTGCCGCCGTCTTCTCCATCTCTCTCGTCTTCTCCGATTCCAACCGTCACGCGCGCGCCGAAGGCCTGCCGCCGCCGTCGCCCTCGCCCTCGTCGACGCCGCCCGCCGTCGCCCTCGCCGTCGTCGTCGCCCTCGCCGTCGTCGCCGCCGTCGCCGCCCTCGCCGTCGCGGTTGGTTCCTTTCATCTTTCCCGCGCCGCGCGCCCGCCTTCCTCGCTTCCTTGGAAGAACGTCTTGGAAGAACGAACGTCGATCTTGGAAGAACGAACGTCGATCTTGAACGTCTTGGAGAAACTCTTACTCACATGCCTTCCTTCGAATGAGACCCCTACGGAGTCCAGAAAATGTCTCACTCACATGCCTTCCTTCGAATGAGACCCCGGCGGAGTCCAGAAAAAGTCTTACTTGGAAAGGAGCTAGACTAATTGACTGCACAAGAGTCACACAATGTTTGGAACAAGCGACATCAGTCTTTGAGATCATTGTAATATTTGATTTCACACCCCAAAAGAAATTTATTGGTCAATACATGTTTTTCCTATCTAGATTGTACCAACCGAGTTTAGGATTGGAGGATAATTCCAAGCCAATGAATAATTTTCTTAACTACGAGGTTAAATCTTTGCATGAGTTCAGATCCCACTTTGGTTTTTTATTGCATGACCATTTACACATACATTGTTGGAAGAGTCGCAAAATAATTATATGCCAATGACCAATTTGCTGAACTACAAGGTTGAATCTAACTAGATATATGTTTATTGGAAAACAAAACATCCATTCCAGATTGTGAGTTTAGTATGCACTGAGTTGACACTTGGCAGAGCTGCACATCAAACATGACTAGAAAAGAAAGAACTACACATAAACCTTATATTAGCAATTGAATATATTTGAGGAAAACAACTCACAAGGGTATCTCCTTTAGCTTTTGGCCCCCTCAAACCCTTGTATTTTATGTTTTGCCCCCCCCAACATTGAACCAATTTATGTTTTGCCGCCCCGTCTCGCGCTCTACCGCGACACCCTCTCCCACCCCTTCCTCGCCCCCTCCTTTTGCCACCGCCCTTTCGCCACCGCCACCGCCACCGCCCCCCTTCTTCACTTAATTAATTTGTTTTTACTACATGTTTTCAGGACTGACATAATGGCGGACGATAGAGCTGACCCGATTATGGACAACTATGATCCGGACGGTGAAGCACATATGTTCGGCATCATAAACGGCGATATTCTATATGTGCCGACCGGAGAAGAAGAAGATGATATCTCTTCTTATCTGAACCTTGACGGTGAAGATGAAGGGCGCCGTCAGCAAGATGATGCCGAACAAACGTCGATAAACGACGATCTTTAAATGGAAGTAGCAACCACCTCCGGCGCCGAGGTATATATATACATTGCGTATTCTTCTGCTTGTAAGGAGTTACTTGTTTACTCTCCCTCTCCCTCTCTCTCACTAAAGCATCTTATATAGTAAAATTAGGAAAGCAATGCCCAGCTTCAGATCTCGCGCTGATCTCGCGCTGTTGCCTCGCCGGTGTTGTTGTTGTCTTCAAGGCGCACACATATTTCAATGCGTACGTGACAAACAACGCTAATATATTGGATTTCAGCTTTGGTACTTTGTTCTATAGTAAGTTGCAAGTTGCAACCACGCAGGCTTAGCAGAGTAATACTACTAGTACTTAGTTAACTGCAATGATATTTAATCAGGCTGTTGAGTTACATACCTAGATTCTAACACTGAGCAGTGATGCTAACGCTAGAATACCCCATATCCATCGATTATCAATCCCATCAAGATGGGTGATTGAGTAGAACAATCAAAACAAAAAAATTAGCACCGGGATGAATAGTACTCCTAATTTTTTTATTGAAAGAAAATAGATCTACTTATATACTCCCTCCATCCTAAAGTTTTTTCTTAGATTTGTCTAGATATGTATGTATCTAGTTATATTTTAGTATTTAGATACCTCCATTTATAGACAAACCTAACGAGCCGCGCCGCCACCCCATACCCCGGCTCAACCTGTCGCGCCGTCGTCGATCTCGACGGCGCGGGCTTTCCGTCTCCCGCGTGCGGCGTCGATCTCGGCGGCGCGGGCTCCATGTGGGAAGGCTCGGCCTCCGGCGCTACGGCCGTCGCGGCGCTCCCGACGGTCCTGTGCTCCCTCCCGCGCTCTCTACCACCCACTGGTGGAAAAACAGGCTTCCGTCCAGCCCCATAAGTCGCGAAGCTGTAGGAACCGCGACTAATGGGACCTTTAGTCGCGGTTCTGGAGGTGAACCGCGACCAAAGGCCTGGGCCCAGGGCGCTCGGTGGCCAGCTGGTGCACGTGAGGGGCTTTAGTCGCGGTTGTCCTGGCCAACCGCGACTAAAGGCCTTCGGGCACCTTTAGTCACGGTTTGCCAGGCCAACCGCAACTAAAGCCCCTCCCCTATATATACCCATCCAGCAGGTAGTGCGAAATGGCGGGAAAAATGGGAGCGGGAAGACAGGAGGCGGGAAGACAGGAGGCGGGAAGAAAGTGGCGGGAAGAAAGAGGCGGGAAGACAGGGAAGAAATGGCGGGAAGAAGAGGAATCCAGAGCAATGATGATTTTTCTGAAAAGAAAAAGATAAAAGGTTCTGAAAATAAAAGAAGATTTGGGGGGGGCCTTTAGTCGCGGTTGGTCTGGCCAACCGCGACTAAAGGTTACCCTTTAGTCGCGGGTCGCCTCCCCACCCGCGACTAAAGGGGGGAGGCGCGGGAAGGCAAAAAACCCGCCAAAAACCCTTTAGTCGCGGTTGGGGAGGCGACCCGCGACTAAAGGGTACCTTTAGTCGCGGGTCTCGTCCCCAACCGCGACTAAAGGGGGGGCTATAAATACAGTGCGGGTCGCCTCCCCTGCCGCCGTCTTCTCCATCTCTCTCGTCTTCTCCGATTCCAACCGTCGCGCGCGCGCCGAAGGCCTGCCGCCGCCGTCGCCCTCGCCCTCGTCGACGCCGCCCGCCGTCGCCCTCGCCGTCGTCGTCGCCCTCGCCGTCGTCGCCGCCGTCGCCGCCCTCGCCGTCGCGGTTGGTTCCTTTCATCTTTCCCGCGCCGCGCGCCCGCCTTCCTCGCTTCCTTGGAAGAACGTCTTGGAAGAACGAACGTCGATCTTGGAAGAACGAACGTCGATCTTGAACGTCTTGGAGAAACTCTTACTCACATGCCTTCCTTCGAATGAGACCCCTACGGAGTCCAGAAAATGTCTCACTCACATGCCTTCCTTCGAATGAGACCCCGGCGGAGTCCAGAAAAAGTCTTAGTTGGAAAGGAGCTAGACTAATTGACTGCACAAGAGTCACACAATGTTTGGAACAAGAGACATCAGTCTTTGAGATCATTGTAATATTTGATTTCACACCCCAAAAGAAATTTATTGGTCAATACATGTTTTTCCTATCTAGATTGTACCAACCGAGTTTACGATTGGAGGATAATTCCAAGCCAATGAATAATTTTCTTAACTACGAGGTTAAATCTTTGCATGAGTTCAGATCCCACTTTGGTTTTTTATTGCATGACCATTTACACATACATTGTTGGAAGAGTCGCAAAATAATTATATGCCAATGACCAATTTGCTGAACTACAAGGTTGAATCTAACTAGATATATGTTTATTGGAAAACAAAACATCCATTCCAGATTGTGAGTTTAGTATGCACTGAGTTGACACTTGGCAGAGCTGCACATCAAACATCACTAGAAAAGAAAGAACTACACATAAACCTTATATTAGCAATTGAATATATTTGAGGAAAACAACTCACAAGGGTATCTCCTTTAGCTTTTGGCCCCCTCAAACCCTTGTATTTTATGTTTTGCCCCCCCCAACATTGAACCAATTTATGTTTTGCCGCCCCGTCTCGCGCTCTACCGCGACACCCTCTCCCACCCCTTCCTCGCCCCCTCCTTTTGCCACCGCCCTTTCGCCACCGCCACCGCCACCGCCCCCCTTCTTCACTTAATTAATTTGTTTTTACTACATGTTTTCAGGACTGACATAATGGCGGACGATAGAGCTGACCCGATTATGGACAACTATGATCCGGACGGTGAAGCACATATGTTCGGCATCATAAACGGCGATATTCTATATGTGCCGACCGGAGAAGAAGAAGATGATATCTCTTCTTATCTGAACCTTGACGGTGAAGATGAAGGGCGCCGTCAGCAAGATGATGCCGAACAAACGTCGATAAACGACGATCTTCAAATGGAAGTAGCAACCACCTCCGGCGCCGAGGTATATATATACATTGCGTATTCTTCTGCTTGTAAGGAGTTACTTGTTTACTCTCCCTCTCCCTCTCTCTCACTAAAGCATCTTATATAGTAAAATTAGGAAAGCAATGCCCAGCTTCAGATCTCGCGCTGATCTCGCGCTGTTGCCTCGCCGGTGTTGTTGTTGTCTTCAAGGCGCACACATATTTCAATGCGTACGTGACAAACAACGCTAATATATTGGATTTCAGCTTTGGTACTTTGTTCTATAGTAAGTTGCAAGTTGCAACCACGCAGGCTTAGCAGAGTAATACTACTAGTACTTAGTTAACTGCAATGATATTTAATCAGGCTGTTGAGTTACATACCTAGATTCTAACACTGAGCAGTGATGCTAACGCTAGAATACCCCATATCCATCGATTATCAATCCCATCAAGATGGGTGATTGAGTAGAACAATCAAAACAAAAAAATTAGCACCAGGATGAATAGTACTCCTAATTTTTTTATTGAAAGAAAATAGATCTACTTATATACTCCCTCCATCCTAAAGTTTTTTCTTAGATTTGTCTAGATATGTATGTATCTAGTTATATTTTAGTATTTAGATACCTCCATTTATAGACAAACCTAACCAGCCGCGCCGCCACCCCATACCCCGGCTCAACCTGTCGCGCCGTCGTCGATCTCGACGGCGCGGGCTTTCCGTCTCCCGCGTGCGGCGTCGATCTCGGCGGCGCGGGCTCCATGTGGGAAGGCTCGGCCTCCGGCGCTACGGCCGTCGCGGCGCTCCCGATGGTCCTTTGCTCCCTCCCGCGCTCTCTACCACCCACTGGTGGAAAAACAGGCTTCCGTCCAGCCCCATAAGTCGCGAAGCTGTAGGAACCGCGACTAATGGGACCTTTAGTCGCGGTTCTGGAGGTGAACCGCGACCAAAGGCCTGGGCCCAGGGCGCTCAGTGGCCAGCTGGTGCACGTGAGGGGCTTTAGTCGCGGTTGTCCTGGCCAACCGCGACTAAAGGCCTTCGGGCACCTTTAGTCACGGTTTGCCAGGCCAACCGCAACTAAAGCCCCTCCCCTATATATACCCATCCAGCAGGTAGTGAGAAATGGCGGGAAAAATGGGAGCGGGAAGACAGGAGGCGGGAAGACAGGAGGCGGGAAGAAAGTGGCAGGAAGAAAGAGGCGGGAAGACAGGGAAGAAATGGCGGGAAGAAGAGGAATCCAGAGCAATGATGATTTTTCTGAAAAGAAAAAGATAAAAGGTTCTGAAAATAAAAGAAGATTTGGGGGGGGCCTTTAGTCGCGGTTGGTCTGGCCAACCGCGACTAAAGGTTACCCTTTAGTCGCGGGTGGCCTCCCCACCCGCGACTAAAGGGGGGGGGCGCGGGAAGGCAAAAAACCCGCCAAAAACCCTTTAGTCGCGGTTGGGGAGGCGACCCGCGACTAAAGGGTACCTTTAGTCGCGGGTCTCGTCCCCAACCGCGACTAAAGGGGGGGGCTATAAATACAGTGCGGGTCGCCTCCCCTGCCGCCGTCTTCTCCATCTCTCTCGTCTTCTCCGATTCCAACCGTCGCGCGCGCGCCGAAGGCCTGCCGCCGCCGTCGCCCTCGCCCTCGTCGACGCCGCCCGCCGTCGCCCTCGCCGTCGTCGTCGCCCTCGCCGTCGTCGCCGCCGTCGCCGCCCTCGCCGTCGCGGTTGGTTCCTTTCATCTTTCCCGCGCCGCGCGCCCGCCTTCCTCGCTTCCTTGGAAGAACGTCTTGGAAGAACGAACGTCGATCTTGGAAGAACGAACGTCCATCTTGAACGTCTTGGAGAAACTCTTACTCACATGCCTTCCTTCGAATGAGACCCCTACGGAGTCCAGAAAATGTCTCACTCACATGCCTTCCTTCGAATGAGACCCCGGCGGAGTCCAGAAAAAGTCTTACTTGGAAAGGAGCTAGACTAATTGACTGCACAAGAGTCACACAATGTTTGGAACAAGAGACATCAGTCTTTGAGATCATTGTAATATTTGATTTCACACCCCAAAAGAAATTTATTGGTCAATACATGTTTTTCCTATCTAGATTGTACCAACCGAGTTTACGATTGGAGGATAATTCCAAGCCAATGAATAATTTTCTTAACTACGAGGTTAAATCTTTGCATGAGTTCAGATCCCACTTTGGTTTTTTATTGCATGACCATTTACACATACATTGTTGGAAGAGTCGCAAAATAATTATATGCCAATGACCAATTTGCTGAACTACAAGGTTGAATCTAACTAGATATATGTTTATTGGAAAACAAAACATCCATTCCAGATTGTGAGTTTAGTATGCACTGAGTTGACACTTGGCAGAGCTGCACATCAAACATGACTAGAAAAGAAAGAACTACACATAAACCTTATATTAGCAATTGAATATATTTGAGGAAAACAACTCACAAGGGTATCTCCTTTAGCTTTTGGCCCCCTCAAACCCTTGTATTTTATGTTTTGCCCCCCCCCCCAACATTGAACCAATTTATGTTTTGCCGCCCCGTCTCGCGCTCTACCGCGACACCCTCTCCCACCCCTTCCTCGCCCCCTCCTTTTGCCACCGCCCTTTCGCCACCGCCACCGCCACCGCCCCCCTTCTTCACTTAATTAATTTGTTTTTACTACATGTTTTCAGGACTGACATAATGGCGGACGATAGAGCTGACCCGATTATGGACAACTATGATCCGGACGGTGAAGCACATATGTTCGGCATCATAAACGGCGATATTCTATATGTGCCGACCGGAGAAGAAGAAGATGATATCTCTTCTTATCTGAACCTTGACGGTGAAGATGAAGGGCGCCGTCAGCAAGATGATGCCGAACAAACGTCGATAAACGACGATCTTCAAATGGAAGTAGCAACCACCTCCGGCGCCGAGGTATATATATACATTGCGTATTCTTCTGCTTGTAAGGAGTTACTTGTTTACTCTCCCTCTCCCTCTCTCTCACTAAAGCATCTTATATAGTAAAATTAGGAAAGCAATGCCCAGCTTCAGATCTCGCGCTGATCTCGCGCTGTTGCCTCGCCGGTGTTGTTGTTGTCTTCAAGGCGCACACATATTTCAATGCGTACGTGACAAACAACGCTAATATATTGGATTTCAGCTTTGGTACTTTGTTCTATAGTAAGTTGCAAGTTGCAACCACGCAGGCTTAGCAGAGTAATACTACTAGTACTTAGTTAACTTCAATGATATTTAATCAGGCTGTTGAGTTACATACCTAGATTCTAACACTGAGCAGTGATGCTAACGCTAGAATACCCCATATCCATCGATTATCAATCCCATCAAGATGGGTGATTGAGTAGAACAATCAAAACAAAAAAATTAGCACCGGGATGAATAGTACTCCTAATTTTTTTATTGAAAGAAAATAGATCTACTTATATACTCCCTCCATCCTAAAGTTTTTTCTTAGATTTGTCTAGATATGTATGTATCTAGTTATATTTTAGTATTTAGATACCTCCATTTATAGACAAACCTAACCAGCCGCGCCGCCACCCCATACCCCGGCTCAACCTGTCGCGCCGTCGTCGATCTCGACGGCGCGGGCTTTCCGTCTCCCGCGTGCGGCGTCGATCTCGGCGGCGCGGGCTCCATGTGGGAAGGCTCGGCCTCCGGCGCTACGGCCGTCGCGGCGCTCCCGACGGTCCTGTGCTCCCTCCCGCGCTCTCTACCACCCACTGGTGGAAAAACAGGCTTCCGTCCAGCCCCATAAGTCGCGAAGCTGTAGGAACCGCGACTAATGGGACCTTTAGTCGCGGTTCTGGAGGTGAACCGCGACCAAAGGCCTGGGCCCAGGGCGCTCGGTGGCCAGCTGGTGCACGTGAGGGGCTTTAGTCGCGGTTGTCCTGGCCAACCGCGACTAAAGGCCTTCGGGCACCTTTAGTCACGGTTTGCCAGGCCAACCGCAACTAAAGCCCCTCCCCTATATATACCCATCCAGCAGGTAGTGAGAAATGGCGGGAAAAATGGGAGCGGGAAGACAGGAGGCGGGAAGACAGGAGGCGGGAAGAAAGTGGCGGGAAGAAAGAGGCGGGAAGACAGGGAAGAAATGGCGGGAAGAAGAGGAATCCAGAGCAATGATGATTTTTCTGAAAAGAAAAAGATAAAAGGTTCTGAAAATAAAAGAAGATTTGGGGGGGGCCTTTAGTCGCGGTTGGTCTGGCCAACCGCGACTAAAGGTTACCCTTTAGTCGCGGGTCGCCTCCCCACCCGCGACTAAAGGGGGGGGGGGCGCGGGAAGGCAAAAAACCCGCCAAAAACCCTTTAGTCGCGGTTGGGGAGGCGACCCGCGACTAAAGGATACCTTTAGTCGCGGGTCTCGTCCCCAACCGCGACTAAAGGGGGGGCTATAAATACAGTGCGGGTCGCCTCCCCTGCCGCCGTCTTCTCCATCTCTCTCGTCTTCTCCGAATCCAACCGTCGCGCGCGCGCCGAAGGCCTGCCGCCGCCGTCGCCCTCGCCCTCGTCGACGCCGCCCGCCGTCGCCCTCGCCGTCGTCGTCGCCCTCGCCGTCGTCGCGGCCGTCGCCGCCCTCGCCGTCGCGGTTGGTTCCTTTCATCTTTCCCGCGCCGCGCGCCCGCCTTCCTCGCTTCCTTGGAAGAACGTCTTGGAAGAACGAACGTCGATCTTGGAAGAACGAACGTCGATCTTGAACGTCTTGGAGAAACTCTTACTCACATGCCTTCCTTCGAATGAGACCCCTACGGAGTCCAGAAAATGTCTCACTCACATGCCTTCCTTCGAATGAGACCCCGGCGGAGTCCAGAAAAAGTCTTACTTGGAAAGGAGCTAGACTAATTGACTGCACAAGAGTCACACAATGTTTGGAACAAGCGACATCAGTCTTTGAGATCATTGTAATATTTGATTTCACACCCCAAAAGAAATTTATTGGTCAATACATGTTTTTCCTATCTAGATTGTACCAACCGAGTTTACGATTGGAGGATAATTCCAAGCCAATGAATAATTTTCTTAACTACGAGGTTAAATCTTTGCATGAGTTCAGATCCCACTTTGGTTTTTTATTGCATGACCATTTACACATACATTGTTGGAAGAGTCGCAAAATAATTATATGCCAATGACCAATTTGCTGAACTACAAGGTTGAATCTAACTAGATATATGTTTATTGGAAAACAAAACATCCATTCCAGATTGTGAGTTTAGTATGCACTGAGTTGACACTTGGCAGAGCTGCACATCAAACATCACTAGAAAAGAAAGAACTACACATAAACCTTATATTAGCAATTGAATATATTTGAGGAAAACAACTCACAAGGGTATCTCCTTTAGCTTTTGGCCCCCTCAAACCCTTGTATTTTATGTTTTGCCCCCCCCCAACATTGAACCAATTTATGTTTTGCCGCCCCGTCTCGCGCTCTACCGCGACACCCTCTCCCACCCCTTCCTCGCCCCCTCCTTTTGCCACCGCCCTTTCGCCACCGCCACCGCCACCGCCCCCCTTCTTCACTTAATTAATTTGTTTTTACTACATGTTTTCAGGACTGACATAATGGCGGACGATAGAGCTGACCCGATTATGGACAACTATGATCCGGACGGTGAAGCACATATGTTCGGCATCATAAACGGCGATATTCTATATGTGCCGACCGGAGAAGAAGAAGATGATATCTCTTCTTATCTGAACCTTGACGGTGAAGATGAAGGGCGCCGTCAGCAAGATGATGCCGAACAAACGTCGATAAACGACGATCTTCAAATGAAAGTAGCAACCACCTCCGGCGCCGAGGTATATATATACATTGCGTATTCTTCTGCTTGTAAGGAGTTACTTGTTTACTCTCCCTCTCCCTCTCTCTCACTAAAGCATCTTATATAGTAAAATTAGGAAAGCAATGCCCAGCTTCAGATCTCGCGCTGATCTCGCGCTGTTGCCTCGCCGGTGTTGTTGTTGTCTTCAAGGCGCACACATATTTCAATGCGTACGTGACAAACAACGCTAATATATTGGATTTCAGCTTTGGTACTTTGTTCTATAGTAAGTTGCAAGTTGCAACCACGCAGGCTTAGCAGAGTAATACTACTAGTACTTAGTTAACTGCAATGATATTTAATCAGGCTGTTGAGTTACATACCTAGATTCTAACACTGAGCAGTGATGCTAACGCTAGAATACCCCATATCCATCGATTATCAATCCCATCAAGATGGGTGATTGAGTAGAACAATCAAAACAAAAAAATTAGCACCAGGATGAATAGTACTCCTAATTTTTTTATTGAAAGAAAATAGATCTACTTATATACTCCCTCCATCCTAAAGTTTTTTCTTAGATTTGTCTAGATATGTATGTATCTAGTTATATTTTAGTATTTAGATACCTCCATTTATAGACAAACCTAACCAGCCGCGCCGCCACCCCATACCCCGGCTCAACCTGTCGCGCCGTCGTCGATCTCGACGGCGCGGGCTTTCCGTCTCCCGCGTGCGGCGTCGATCTCGGCGGCGCGGGCTCCATGTGGGAAGGCTCGGCCTCCGGCGCTACGGCCGTCGCGGCGCTCCCGATGGTCCTTTGCTCCCTCCCGCGCTCTCTACCACCCACTGGTGGAAAAACAGGCTTCCGTCCAGCCCCATAAGTCGCGAAGCTGTAGGAACCGCGACTAATGGGACCTTTAGTCGCGGTTCTGGAGGTGAACCGCGACCAAAGGCCTGGGCCCAGGGCGCTCAGTGGCCAGCTGGTGCACGTGAGGGGCTTTAGTCGCGGTTGTCCTGGCCAACCGCGACTAAAGGCCTTCGGGCACCTTTAGTCACGGTTTGCCAGGCCAACCGCAACTAAAGCCCCTCCCCTATATATACCCATCCAGCAGGTAGTGAGAAATGGCGGGAAAAATGGGAGCGGGAAGACAGGAGGCGGGAAGACAGGAGGCGGGAAGAAAGTGGCAGGAAGAAAGAGGCGGGAAGACAGGGAAGAAATGGCGGGAAGAAGAGGAATCCAGAGCAATGATGATTTTTCTGAAAAGAAAAAGATAAAAGGTTCTGAAAATAAAAGAAGATTTGGGGGGGGCCTTTAGTCGCGGTTGGTCTGGCCAACCGCGACTAAAGGTTACCCTTTAGTCGCGGGTGGCCTCCCCACCCGCGACTAAAGGGGGGGGGCGCGGGAAGGCAAAAAACCCGCCAAAAACCCTTTAGTCGCGGTTGGGGAGGCGACCCGCGACTAAAGGGTACCTTTAGTCGCGGGTCTCGTCCCCAACCGCGACTAAAGGGGGGGGCTATAAATACAGTGCGGGTCGCCTCCCCTGCCGCCGTCTTCTCCATCTCTCTCGTCTTCTCCGATTCCAACCGTCGCGCGCGCGCCGAAGGCCTGCCGCCGCCGTCGCCCTCGCCCTCGTCGACGCCGCCCGCCGTCGCCCTCGCCGTCGTCGTCGCCCTCGCCGTCGTCGCCGCCGTCGCCGCCCTCGCCGTCGCGGTTGGTTCCTTTCATCTTTCCCGCGCCGCGCGCCCGCCTTCCTCGCTTCCTTGGAAGAACGTCTTGGAAGAACGAACGTCGATCTTGGAAGAACGAACGTCGATCTTGAACGTCTTGGAGAAACTCTTACTCACATGCCTTCCTTCGAATGAGACCCCTACGGAGTCCAGAAAATGTCTCACTCACATGCCTTCCTTCGAATGAGACCCCGGCGGAGTCCAGAAAAAGTCTTACTTGGAAAGGAGCTAGACTAATTGACTGCACAAGAGTCACACAATGTTTGGAACAAGCGACATCAGTCTTTGAGATCATTGTAATATTTGATTTCACACCCCAAAAGAAATTTATTGGTCAATACATGTTTTTCCTATCTAGATTGTACCAACCGAGTTTAGGATTGGAGGATAATTCCAAGCCAATGAATAATTTTCTTAACTACGAGGTTAAATCTTTGCATGAGTTCAGATCCCACTTTGGTTTTTTATTGCATGACCATTTACACATACATTGTTGGAAGAGTCGCAAAATAATTATATGCCAATGACCAATTTGCTGAACTACAAGGTTGAATCTAACTAGATATATGTTTATTGGAAAACAAAACATCCATTCCAGATTGTGAGTTTAGTATGCACTGAGTTGACACTTGGCAGAGCTGCACATCAAACATGACTAGAAAAGAAAGAACTACACATAAACCTTATATTAGCAATTGAATATATTTGAGGAAAACAACTCACAAGGGTATCTCCTTTAGCTTTTGGCCCCCTCAAACCCTTGTATTTTATGTTTTGCCCCCCCCAACATTGAACCAATTTATGTTTTGCCGCCCCGTCTCGCGCTCTACCGCGACACCCTCTCCCACCCCTTCCTCGCCCCCTCCTTTTGCCACCGCCCTTTCGCCACCGCCACCGCCACCGCCCCCCTTCTTCACTTAATTAATTTGTTTTTACTACATGTTTTCAGGACTGACATAATGGCGGACGATAGAGCTGACCCGATTATGGACAACTATGATCCGGACGGTGAAGCACATATGTTCGGCATCATAAACGGCGATATTCTATATGTGCCGACCGGAGAAGAAGAAGATGATATCTCTTCTTATCTGAACCTTGACGGTGAAGATGAAGGGCGCCGTCAGCAAGATGATGCCGAACAAACGTCGATAAACGACGATCTTCAAATGGAAGTAGCAACCACCTCCGGCGCCGAGGTATATATATACATTGCGTATTCTTCTGCTTGTAAGGAGTTACTTGTTTACTCTCCCTCTCCCTCTCTCTCACTAAAGCATCTTATATAGTAAAATAAGGAAAGCAATGCCCAGCTTCAGATCTCGCGCTGATCTCGCGCTGTTGCCTCGCCGGTGTTGTTGTTGTCTTCAAGGCGCACACATATTTCAATGCGTACGTGACAAACAACGCTAATATATTGGATTTCAGCTTTGGTACTTTGTTCTATAGTAAGTTGCAAGTTGCAACCACGCAGGCTTAGCAGAGTAATACTACTAGTACTTAGATAACTGCAATGATATTTAATCAGGCTGTTGAGTTACATACCTAGATTCTAACACTGAGCAGTGATGCTAACGCTAGAATACCCCATATCCATCGATTATCAATCCCATCAAGATGGGTGATTGAGTAGAACAATCAAAACAAAAAAATTAGCACCGGGATGAATAGTACTCCTAATTTTTTATTGAAAGAAAATAGATCTACTTATATACTCCCTCCATCCTAAAGTTTTTTCTTAGATTTGTCTAGATATGTATGTATCTAGTTATATTTTAGTATTTAGATACCTCCATTTATAGACAAACCTAACCAGCCGCGCCGCCACCCCATACCCCGGCTCAACTTGTCGCGCCGTCGTCGATCTCGACGGCGCGGGCTTTCCGTCTCCCGCGTGCGGCGTCGATCTCGGCGGCGCGGGCTCCATGTGGGAACGCTCGGCCTCCGGCGCTACGGCCGTCGCGGCGCTCCCGACGGTGTTGTGCTCCCTCCCGCGCTCTCTACCACCCACTGGTGGAAAAACAGGCTTCCGTCCAGCCCCATAAGTCGCGAAGCTGTAGGAACCGCGACTAATGGGACCTTTAGTCGCGGTTCTGGAGGTGAACCGCGACCAAAGGCCTGGGCCCAGGGCGCTCGGTGGCCAGCTAGTGCACGTGAGGGGCTTTAGTCGCGGTTGTCCTGGCCAACCGCGACTAAAGGCCTTCGGGCACCTTTAGTCACGGTTTGCCAGGCCAACCGCAACTAAAGCCCCTCCCCTATATATACCCATCCAGCAGGTAGTGAGAAATGGCGGGAAAAATGGGAGCGGGAAGACAGGAGGCGGGAAGACAGGAGGCGGGAAGAAAGTGGCGGGAAGAAAGAGGCGGGAAGACAGGGAAGAAATGGCGGGAAGAAGAGGAATCCAGAGCAATGATGATTTTTCTGAAAAGAAAAAGATAAAAGGTTCTGAAAATAAAAGAAGATTTGGGGGGGGCCTTTAGTCGCGGTTGGTCTGGCCAACCGCGACTAAAGGTTACCCTTTAGTCGCGGGTCGCCTCCCCACCCGCGACTAAAGGGGGGGGGGGGCGCGGGAAGGCAAAAAACCCGCCAAAAACCCTTTAGTCGCGGTTGGGGAGGCGACCCGCGACTAAAGGGTACCTTTAGTCGCGGGTCTCGTCCCCAACCGCGACTAAAGGGGGGGGGGCTATAAATACAGTGCGGGTCGCCTCCCCTGCCGCCGTCTTCTCCATCTCTCTCGTCTTCTCCGATTCCAACCGTCGCGCGCGCGCCGAAGGCCTGCCGCCGCCGTCGCCCTCGCCCTCGTCGACGCCGCCCGCCGTCGCCCTCGCCGTCGTCGTCGCCCTCGCCGTCGTCGCCGCCGTCGCCGCCCTCGCCGTCGCGGTTGGTTCCTTTCATCTTTCCCGCGCCGCGCGCCCGCCTTCCTCGCTTCCTTGGAAGAACGTCTTGGAAGAACGAACGTCGATCTTGGAAGAACGAACGTCGATCTTGAACGTCTTGGAGAAACTCTTACTCACATGCCTTCCTTCGAATGAGACCCCTACGGAGTCCAGAAAATGTCTCACTCACATGACTTCCTTCGAATGAGACCCCGGCGGAGTCCAGAAAAAGTCTTACTTGGAAAGGAGCTAGACTAATTGACTGCACAAGAGTCACACAATGTTTGGAACAAGCGACATCAGTCTTTGAGATCATTGTAATATTTGATTTCACACCCCAAAAGAAATTTATTGGTCAATACATGTTTTTCCTATCTAGATTGTACCAACCGAGTTTACGATTGGAGGATAATTCCAAGCCAATGAATAATTTTCTTAACTACGAGGTTAAATCTTTGCATGAGTTCAGATCCCACTTTGGTTTTTTATTGCATGACCATTTACACATACATTGTTGGAAGAGTCGCAAAATAATTATATGCCAATGACCAATTTGCTGAACTACAAGGTTGAATCTAACTAGATATATGTTTATTGGAAAACAAAACATCCATTCCAGATTGTGAGTTTAGTATGCACTGAGTTGACACTTGGCAGAGCTGCACATCAAACATGACTAGAAAAGAAAGAACTACACATAAACCTTATATTAGCAATTGAATATATTTGAGGAAAACAACTCACAAGGGTATCTCCTTTAGCTTTTGGCCCCCTCAAACCCTTGTATTTTATGTTTTGCCCCCCCCCAACATTGAACCAATTTATGTTTTGCCGCCCCGTCTCGCGCTCTACCGCGACACCCTCTCCCACCCCTTCCTCGCCCCCTCCTTTTGCCACCGCCCTTTCGCCACCGCCACCGACACCGCCCCCCTTCTTCACTTAATTAATTTGTTTTTACTACATGTTTTCAGGACTGACATAATGGCGGACGATAGAGCTGACCCGATTATGGACAACTATGATCCGGACGGTGAAGCACATATGTTCGGCATCATAAACGGCGATATTCTATATGTGCCGACCGGAGAAGAAGAAGATGATATCTCTTCTTATCTGAACCTTGACGGTGAAGATGAAGGGCGCCGTCAGCAAGATGATGCCGAACAAACGTCGATAAACGACGATCTTCAAATGGAAGTAGCAACCACCTCCGGCGCCGAGGTATATATATACATTGCGTATTCTTCTGCTTGTAAGGAGTTACTTGTTTACTCTCCCTCTCCCTCTCTCTCACTAAAGCATCTTATATAGTAAAATTAGGAAAGCAATGCCCAGCTTCAGATCTCGCGCTGATCTCGCGCTGTTGCCTCGCCGGTGTTGTTGTTGTCTTCAAGGCGCACACATATTTCAATGCGTACGTGACAAACAACGCTAATATATTGGATTTCAGCTTTGGTACTTTGTTCTATAGTAAGTTGCAAGTTGCAACCACGCAGGCTTAGCAGAGTAATACTACTAGTACTTAGTTAACTGCAATGATATTTAATCAGGCTGTTGAGTTACATACCTAGATTCTAACACTGAGCAGTGATGCTAACGCTAGAATACCCCATATCCATCGATTATCAATCCCATCAAGATGGGTGATTGAGTAGAACAATCAAAACAAAAAAATTAGCACCGGGATGAATAGTACTCCTAATTTTTTTATTGAAAGAAAATAGATCTACTTATATACTCCCTCCATCCTAAAGTTTTTTCTTAGATTTGTCTAGATATGTATGTATCTAGTTATATTTTAGTATTTAGATACCTCCATTTATAGACAAACCTAACCAGCCGCGCCGCCACCCCATACCCCGGCTCAACCTGTCGCGCCGTCGTCGATCTCGACGGCGCGGGCTTTCCGTCTCCCGCGTGCGGCGTCGATCTCGGCGGCGCGGGCTCCATATGGGAAGGCTCGGCCTCCGGCGCTACGGCCGTCGCGGCGCTCCCGACGGTCCTGTGCTCCCTCCCGCGCTCTCTACCACCCACTGGTGGAAAAACAGGCTTCCGTCCAGCCCCATAAGTCGCGAAGCTGTAGGAACCGCGACTAATGGGACCTTTAGTCGCGGTTCTGGAGGTGAACCGCGACCAAAGGCCTGGGCCCAGGGCGCTCGGTGGCCAGCTGGTGCACGTGAGGGGCTTTAGTCGCGGTTGTCCTGGCCAACCGCGACTAAAGGCCTTCGGGCACCTTTAGTCACGGTTTGCCAGGCCAACCGCAACTAAAGCCCCTCCCCTATATATACCCATCCAGCAGGTAGTGAGAAATGGCGGGAAAAATGGGAGCGGGAAGACAGGAGGCGGGAAGAAAGTGGCGGGAAGAAAGAGGCGGGAAGACAGGGAAGAAATGGCGGGAAGAAGAGGAATCCAGAGCAATGATGATTTTTCTGAAAAGAAAAAGATAAAAGGTTCTGAAAATAAAAGAAGATTTGGGGGGGGCCTTTAGTCGCGGTTGGTCTGGCCAACCGCGACTAAAGGTTACCCTTTAGTCGCGGGTCGCCTCCCCACCCGCGACTAAAGGGGGGGGGCGCGGGAAGGCAAAAAACCCGCCAAAAACCCTTTAGTCGCGGTTGGGGAGGCGACCCGCGACTAAAGGGTACCTTTAGTCGCGGGTCTCGTCCCCAACCGCGACTAAAGGGGGGGCTATAAATACAGTGCGGGTCGCCTCCCCTGCCGCCGTCTTCTCCATCTCTCTCGTCTTCTCCGATTCCAACCGTCGCGCGCGCGCCGAAGGCCTGCCGCCGCCGTCGCCCTCGCCCTCGTCGACGCCGCCCGCCGTCGCCCTCGCCGTCGTCGTCGCCCTCGCCGTCGTCGCCGCCGTCGCCGCCCTCACCGTCGCGGTTGGTTCCTTTCATCTTTCCCGCGCCGCGCGCCCGCCTTCCTCGCTTCCTTGGAAGAACGTCTTGGAAGAACGAACGTCGATCTTGGAAGAACGAACGTCGATCTTGAACGTCTTGGAGAAACTCTTACTCACATGCCTTCCTTCGAATGAGACCCCTACGGAGTCCAGAAAATGTCTCACTCACATGCCTTCCTTCGAATGAGACCCCGGCGGAGTCCAGAAAAAGTCTTACTTGGAAAGGAGCTAGACTAATTGACTGCACAAGAGTCACACAATGTTTGGAACAAGCGACATCAGTCTTTGAGATCATTGTAATATTTGATTTCACACCCCAAAAGAAATTTATTGGTCAATACATGTTTTTCCTATCTAGATTGTACCAACCGAGTTTACGATTGGAGGATAATTCCAAGCCAATGAATAATTTTCTTAACTACGAGGTTAAATCTTTGCATGAGTTCAGATCCCACTTTGGTTTTTTATTGCATGACCATTTACACATACATTGTTGGAAGAGTCGCAAAATAATTATATGCCAATGACCAATTTGCTGAACTACAAGGTTGAATCTAACTAGATATATGTTTATTGGAAAACAAAACATCCATTTCAGATTGTGAGTTTAGTATGCACTGAGTTGACACTTGGCAGAGCTGCACATCAAACATGACTAGAAAAGAAATAACTACACATAAACCTTATATTAGCAATTGAATATATTTGAGGAAAACAACTCACAAGGGTATCTCCTTTAGCTTTTGGCCCCCTCAAACCCTTGTATTTTATGTTTTGCCCCCCCAACATTGATCCAATTTATGTTTTGCCGCCACGTCTCGCGCTCTACCGCGACACCCTCTCCCACCCCTTCCTCGCCCCCTCCTTTTGCCACCGCCCTTTCGCCACCGCCACCGCCACCGCCCCCCTTCTTCACTTAATTAATTTGTTTTTACTACATGTTTTCAGGACTGACATAATGGCGGACGATAGAGCTGACCCGATTATGGACAACTATGATCCGGACGGTGAAGCACATATGTTCGGCATCATAAACGGCGATATTCTATATGTGCCGACCGGAGAAGAAGAAGATGATATCTCTTCTTATCTGAACCTTGACGGTGAAGATGAAGGGCGCCGTCAGCAAGATGATGCCGAACAAACGTCGATAAACGACGATCTTCAAATGGAAGTAGCAACCACCTCCGGCGCCGAGGTATATATATACATTGCGTATTCTTCTGCTTGTAAGGAGTTACTTGTTTACTCTCCCTCTCCCTCTCTCTCACTAAAGCATCTTATATAGTAAAATTAGGAAAGCAATGCCCAGCTTCAGATCTCGCGCTGATCTCGCGCTGTTGCCTCGCCGGTGTTGTTGTTGTCTTCAAGGCGCACACATATTTCAATGCGTACGTGACAAACAACGCTAATATATTGGATTTCAGCTTTGGTACTTTGTTCTATAGTAAGTTGCAAGTTGCAACCACGCAGGCTTAGCAGAGTAATACTACTAGTACTTAGTTAACTGCAATGATATTTAATCAGGCTGTTGAGTTACATACCTAGATTCTAACACTGAGCAGTGATGCTAACGCTAGAATACCCCATATCCATCGATTATCAATCCCATCAAGATGGGTGATTGAGTAGAACAATCAAAACAAAAAAATTAGCACCGGGATGAATAGTACTCCTAATTTTTTTATTGAAAGAAAATAGATCTACTTATATACTCCCTCCATCCTAAAGTTTTTTCTTAGATTTGTCTAGATATGTATGTATCTAGTTATATTTTAGTATTTAGATACCTCCATTTATAGACAAACCTAACCAGCCGCGCCGCCACCCCATACCCCGGCTCAACCTGTCGCGCCGTCGTCGATCTCGACGGCGCGGGCTTTCCGTCTCCCGCGTGCGGCGTCGATCTCGGCAGCGCGGGCTCCATGTGGGAAGGCTCGGCCTCCGGCGCTACGGCCGTCGCGGCGCTCCCGACGGTCCTGTGCTCCCTCCCGCGCTCTCTACCACCCACTGGTGGAAAAACAGGCTTCCGTCCAGCCCCATAAGTCGCGAAGCTGTAGGAACCGCGACTAATGGGACCTTTAGTCGCGGTTCTGGAGGTGAACCGCGACCAAAGGCCTGGGCCCAGGGCGCTCGGTGGCCAGCTGGTGCACGTGAGGGGCTTTAGTCGCGGTTGTCCTGGCCAACCGCGACTAAAGGCCTTCGGGCACCTTTAGTCACGGTTTGCCAGGCCAACCGCAACTAAAGCCCCTCCCCTATATATACCCATCCAGCAGGTAGTGAGAAATGGCGGGAAAAATGGGAGCGGGAAGACAGGAGGCGGGAAGACAGGAGGCGGGAAGAAAGTGGCGGGAAGAAAGAGGCGGGAAGACAGGGAAGAAATGGCGGGAAGAAGAGGAATCCAGAGCAATGATGATTTTTCTGAAAAGAAAAAGATAAAAGGTTTTGAAAATAAAAGAAGATTTGGGGGGGGCCTTTAGTCGCGGTTGGTCTGGCCAACCGCGACTAAAGGTTACCCTTTAGTCGCGGGTCGCCTCCCCACCCGCGACTAAAGGGGGGGGGGCGCGGGAAGGCAGAAAACCCGCCAAAAACCCTTTAGTCGCGGTTGTGGAGGCGACCCGCGACTAAAGGGTACCTTTAGTCGCGGGTCTCGTCCCCAACCGCGACTAAAGGGGGGGGCTATAAATACAGTGCGGGTCGCCTCCCCTGCCGCCGTCTTCTCCATCTCTCTCGTCTTCTCCGATTCCAACCGTCGCGCGCGCGCCGAAGGCCTGCCGCCGCCGTCGCCCTCGCCCTCGTCGACGCCGCCCGCCGTCGCCCTCGCCGTCGTCGCCGCCGTCGCCGCCCTCGCCGTCGCGGTTGGTTCCTTTCATCTTTCCCGCGCCGCGCGCCCGCCTTCCTCGCTTCCTTGGAAGAACGTCTTGGAAGAACGAACGTCGATCTTGGAAGAACGAACGTCGATCTTGAACGTCTTGGAGAAACTCTTACTCACATGCCTTCCTTCGAATGAGACCCCTACGGAGTCCAGAAAATGTCTCACTCACATGCCTTCCTTCGAATGAGACCCCGGCGGAGTCCAGAAAAAGTCTTACTTGGAAAGGAGCTAGACTAATTGACTGCACAAGAGTCACACAATGTTTGGAACAAGCGACATCAGTCTTTGAGATCATTGTAATATTTGATTTCACACCCCAAAAGAAATTTATTGGTCAATACATGTTTTTCCTATCTAGATTGTAGCAACCGAGTTTACTATTGGAGGATAATTCCAAGCCAATGAATAATTTTCTTAACTACGAGGTTAAATCTTTGCATGAGTTCAGATCCCACTTTGGTTTTTTATTGCATGACCATTTACACATACATTGTTGGAAGAGTCGCAAAATAATTATATGCCAATGACCAATTTGCTGAACTACAAGGTTGAATCTAACTAGATATATGTTTATTGGAAAACAAAACATCCATTCCAGATTGTGAGTTTAGTATGCACTGAGTTGACACTTGGCAGAGCTGCACATCAAACATGACTAGAAAAGAAAGAACTACACATAAACCTTATATTAGCAATTGAATATATTTGAGGAAAACAACTCACAAGGGTATCTCCTTTAGCTTTTGGCCCCCTCAAACCCTTGTATTTTATGTTTTGCCCCCCCCCCCAACATTGAACCAATTTATGTTTTGCCGCCCCGTCTCGCGCTCTACCGCGACACCCTCTCCCACCCCTTCCTCGCCCCCTCCTTTTGCCACCGCCCTTTCGCCACCGCCACCGCCACCGCCCCCCTTCTTCACTTAATTAAATTGTTTTTACTACATGTTTTCAGGACTGACATAATGGCGGACGATAGAGCTGACCCGATTATGGACAACTATGATCCGGACGGTGAAGCACATATGTTCGGCATCATAAACGGCGATATTCTATATGTGCCGACCGGAGAAGAAGAAGATGATATCTCTTCTTATCTGAACCTTGACGGTGAAGATGAAGGGCGCCGTCAGCAAGATGATGCCGAACAAACGTCGATAAACGACGATCTTCAAATGGAAGTAGCAACCACCTCCGGCGCCGAGGTATATATATACATTGCGTATTCTTCTGCTTGTAAGGAGTTACTTGTTTACTCTCCCTCTCCCTCTCTCTCACTAAAGCATCTTATATAGTAAAATTAGGAAAGCAATGCCCAGCTTCAGATCTCGCGCTGATCTCGCGCTGTTGCCTCGCCGGTGTTGTTGTTGTCTTCAAGGCGCACACATATTTCAATGCGTACGTGACAAACAACGCTAATATATTGGATTTCAGCTTTGGTACTTTGTTCTATAGTAAGTTGCAAGTTGCAACCACGCAGGCTTAGCAGAGTAATACTACTAGTACTTAGTTAACTGCAATGATATTTAATCAGGCTGTTGAGTTACATACCTAGATTCTAACACTGAGCAGTGATGCTAACGCTAGAATACCCCATATCCATCGATTATCAATCCCATCAAGATGGGTGATTGAGTAGAACAATCAAAACAAAAAAATTAGCACCGGGATGAATAGTACTCCTAATTTTTTTATTGAAAGAAAATAGATCTACTTATATACTCCCTCCATCCTAAAGTTTTTTCTTAGATTTGTCTAGATATGTATGTATCTAGTTATATTTTAGTATTTAGATACCTCCATTTATAGACAAACCTAACCAGCCGCGCCGCCACCCCATACCCCGGCTCAACCTGTCGCGCCGTCGTCGATCTCGACGGCGCGGGCTTTCCGTCTCCCGCGTGCGGCGTCGATCTCGGCGGCGCGGGCTCCATGTGGGAAGGCTCGGCCTCCGGCGCTACGGCCGTCGCGGCGCTCCCGACGGTCCTGTGCTCCCTCCCGCGCTCTCTACCACCCACTGGTGGAAAAACAGGCTTCCGTCCAGCCCCATAAGTCGCGAAGCTGTAGGAACCGCGACTAATGGGACCTTTAGTCGCGGTTCTGGAGGTGAACCGCGACCAAAGGCCTGGGCCCAGGGCGCTCGGTGGCCAGCTGGTGCACGTGAGGGGCTTTAGTCGCGGTTGTCCTGGCCAACCGCGACTAAAGGCCTTCGGGCACCTTTAGTCACGGTTTGCCAGGCCAACCGCAACTAAAGCCCCTCCCCTATATATACCCATCCAGCAGGTAGTGAGAAATGGCGGGAAAAATGGGAGCGGGAAGACAGGAGGCGGGAAGACAGGAGGCGGGAAGAAAGTGGCGGGAAGAAAGAGGCGGGAAGACAGGGAAGAAATGGCGGGAAGAAGAGGAATCCAGAGCAATGATGATTTTTCTGAAAAGAAAAAGATAAAAGGTTCTGAAAATAAAAGAAGATTTGGGGGGGGCCTTTAGTCGCGGTTGGTCTGGCCAACCGCGACTAAAGGTTACCCTTTAGTCGCGGGTCGCCTCCCCACCCGCGACTAAAGGGGGGGGGGGCGCGGGAAGGCAAAAAACCCGCCAAAAACCCTTTAGTCGCGGTTGGGGAGGCGACCCGCGACTAAAGGGTACCTTTAGTCGCGGGTCTCGTCCCCAACCGCGACTAAAGGGGGGGGCTATAAATACAGTGCGGGTCGCCTCCCCTGCCGCCGTCTTCTCCATCTCTCTCGTCTTCTCCGATTCCAACCGTCGCGCGCGCGCCGAAGGCCTGCCGCCGCCGTCGCCCTCGCCCTCGTCGACGCCGCCCGCCGTCGCCCTCGCCGTCGTCGTCGCCCTCGCCGTCGTCGCCGCCGTCGCCGCCCTCGCCGTCGCGGTTGGTTCCTTTCATCTTTCCCGCGCCGCGCGCCCGCCTTCCTCGCTTCCTTGGAAGAACGTCTTGGAAGAACGAACGTCGATCTTGGAAGAACGAACGTCGATCTTGAACGTCTTGGAGAAACTCTTACTCAGATGCCTTCCTTCGAATGAGACCCCTACGGAGTCCAGAAAATGTCTCACTCACATGCCTTCCTTCGAATGAGACCCCGGCGGAGTCCAGAAAAAGTCTTACTTGGAAAGGAGCTAGACTAATTGACTGCACAAGAGTCACACAATGTTTGGAACAAGCGACATCAGTCTTTGAGATCATTGTAATATTTGATTTCACACCCCAAAAGAAATTTATTGGTCAATACATGTTTTTCCTATCTAGATTGTACCAACCGAGTTTACGATTGGAGGATAATTCCAAGCCAATGAATAATTTTCTTAACTACGAGGTTAAATCTTTGCATGAGTTCAGATCCCACTTTGGTTTTTTATTGCATGACCATTTACACATACATTGTTGGAAGAGTCGCAAAATAATTATATGCCAATGACCAATTTGCTGAACTACAAGGTTGAATCTAACTAGATATATGTTTATTGGAAAACAAAACATCCATTCCAGATTGTGAGTTTAGTATGCACTGAGTTGACACTTGGCAGAGCTGCACATCAAACATGACTAGAAAAGAAAGAACTACACATAAACCTTATATTAGCAATTGAATATATTTGAGGAAAACAACTCACAAGGGTATCTCCTTTAGCTTTTGGCCCCCTCAAACCCTTGTATTTTATGTTTTGCCCCCCCCAACATTGAACCAATTTATGTTTTGCCGCCCCGTCTTGCGCTCTACCGCGACACCCTCTCCCACCCCTTCCTCGCCCCCTCCTTTTGCCACCGCCCTTTCGCCACCGCCACCGCCACCGCCCCCCTTCTTCACTTAATTAATTTGTTTTTTACTACATGTTTTCAGGACTGACATAATGGCGGACGATAGAGCTGACCCGATTATGGACAACTATGATCCGGACGGTGAAGCACATATGTTCGGCATCATAAACGGCGATATTCTATATGTGCCGACCGGAGAAGAAGAAGATGATATCTCTTCTTATCTGAACCTTGACGGTGAAGATGAAGGGCGCCGTCAGCAAGATGATGCCGAACAAACGTCGATAAACGACGATCTTCAAATGGAAGTAGCAACCACCTCCGGCGCCGAGGTATATATATACATTGCGTATTCTTCTGCTTGTAAGGAGTTACTTGTTTACTCTCCCTCTCCCTCTCTCTCACTAAAGCATCTTATATAGTAAAATTAGGAAAGCAATGCCCAGCTTCAGATCTCGCGCTGATCTCGCGCTGTTGCCTCGCCGGTGTTGTTGTTGTCTTCAAGGCGCACACATATTTCAATGCGTACGTGACAAACAACGCTAATATATTGGATTTCAGCTTTGGTACTTTGTTCTATAGTAAGTTGCAAGTTGCAACCACGCAGGCTTAGCAGAGTAATACTACTAGTACTTAGTTAACTGCAATGATATTTAATCAGGCTGTTGAGTTACATACCTAGATTCTAACACTGAGCAGTGATGCTAACGCTAGAATACCCCATATCCATCGATTATCAATCCCATCAAGATGGGTGATTGAGTAGAACAATCAAAACAAAAAAATTAGCACCGGGATGAATAGTACTCCTAATTTTTTTATTGAAAGAAAATAGATCTACTTATATACTCCCTCCATCCTAAAGTTTTTTCTTAGATTTGTCTAGATATGTATGTATCTAGTTATATTTTAGTATTTAGATACCTCCATTTATAGACAAACCTAACCAGCCGCGCCGCCACCCCATACCCCGGCTCAACCTGTCACGCCGTCGTCGATCTCGACGGCGCGGGCTTTCCGTCTCCCGCGTGCGGCGTCGATCTCGGCGGCGCGGGCTCCATGTGGGAAGGCTCGGCCTCCGGCGCTACGGCCGTCGCGGCGCTCCCGACGGTCCTGTGCTCCCTCCCGCGCTCTCTACCACCCACTGGTGGAAAAACAGGCTTCCGTCCAGCCCCATAAGTCGCGAAGCTGTAGGAACCGCGACTAATGGGACCTTTAGTCGCGGTTCTGGAGGTGAACCGCGACCAAAGGCCTGGGCCCAGGGCGCTCGGTGGCCAGCTGGTGCACGTGAGGGGCTTTAGTCGCGGTTGTCCTGGCCAACCGCGACTAAAGGCCTTCGGGCACCTTTAGTCACGGTTTGCCAGGCCAACCGCCACTAAAGCCCCTCCCCTATATATACCCATCCAGCAGGTAGTGAGAAATGGCGGGAAAAATGGGAGCGGGAAGACACGAGGCGGGAAGACAGGAGGCGGGAAGAAAGTGGCGGGAAGAAAGAGGCGGGAAGACAGGGAAGAAATGGCGGGAAGAAGAGGAATCCAGAGCAATGATGATTTTTCTGAAAAGAAAAAGATAAAAGGTTCTGAAAATAAAAGAAGATTTGGGGGGGGCCTTTAGTCGCGGTTGGTCTGGCCAACCGCGACTAAAGGTTACCCTTTAGTCGCGGGTCGCCTCCCCACCCGCGACTAAAGGGGGGGGGGGCGCGGGAAGGCAAAAAACCCGCCAAAAACCCTTTAGTCGCGGTTGGGGAGGCGACCCGCGACTAAAGGGTACCTTTAGTCGCGGGTCTCGTCCCCAACCGCGACTAAAGGGGGGGGCTATAAATACAGTGCGGGTCGCCTCCCCTGCCGCCGTCTTCTCCATCTCTCTCGTCTTCTCCGATTCCAACCGTCGCGCGCGCGCCGAAGGCCTGCCGCCGCCGTCGCCCTCGCCCTCGTCGACGCCGCCCGCCGTCGCCCTCGCCGTCGTCGTCGCCCTCGCCGTCGTCGCCGCCGTCGCCGCCCTCGCCGTCGCGGTTGGTTCCTTTCATCTTTCCCGCGCCGCGCGCCCGCCTTCCTCGCTTCCTTGGAAGAACGTCTTGGAAGAACGAACGTCGATCTTGGAAGAACGAACGTCGATCTTGAACGTCTTGGAGAAACTCTTACTCACATGCCTTCCTTCGAATGAGACCCCTATGGAGTCCAGAAAATGTCTCACTCACATGCCTTCCTTCGAATGAGACCCCGGCGGAGTCCAGAAAAAGTCTTACTTGGAAAGGAGCTAGACTAATTGACTGCACAAGAGTCACACAATGTTTGGAACAAGCGACATCAGTCTTTGAGATCATTGTAATATTTGATTTCACACCCCAAAAGAAATTTATTGGTCAATACATGTTTTTCCTATCTAGATTGTACCAACCGAGTTTACGATTGGAGGATAATTCCAAGCCAATGAATAATTTTCTTAACTACGAGGTTAAATCTTTGCATGAGTTCAGATCCCACTTTGGTTTTTTATTGCATGACCATTTACACATACATTGTTGGAAGAGTCGCAAAATAATTATGTGCCAATGACCAATTTGCTGAACTACAAGGTTGAATCTAACTAGATATATGTTTATTGGAAAACAAAACATCCATTCGAGATTGTGAGTTTAGTATGCACTGAGTTGACACTTGGCAGAGCTGCACATCAAACATGACTAGAAAAGAAAGAACTACACATAAACCTTATATTAGCAATTGAATATATTTGAGGAAAACAACTCACAAGGGTATCTCCTTTAGCTTTTGGCCCCCTCAAACCCTTGTATTTTATGTTTTGCCCCCCCCAACATTGAACCAATTTATGTTTTGCCGCCCCGTCTCGCGCTCTACCGCGACACCCTCTCCCACCCCTTCCTCGCCCCCTCCTTTTGCCACCGCCCTTTCGCCACCGCCACCGCCACCGCCCCCCTTCTTCACTTAATTAATTTGTTTTTACTACATGTTTTCAGGACTGACATAATGGCGGACGATAGAGCTGACCCGATTATGGACAACTATGATCCGGACGGTGAAGCACATATGTTCGGCATCATAAACGGCGATATTCTATATGTGCCGACCGGAGAAGAAGAAGATGATATCTCTTCTTATCTGAACCTTGACGGTGAAGATGAAGGGCGCCGTCAGCAAGATGAACAAACGTCGATAAACGACGATCTTCAAATGGAAGTAGCAACCACCTCCGGCGCCGAGGTATATATATACATTGCGTATTCTTCTGCTTGTAAGGAGTTACTTGTTTACTCTCCCTCTCCCTCTCTCTCACTAAAGCATCTTATATAGTAAAATTAGGAAAGCAATGCCCAGCTTCAGATCTCGCGCTGATCTCGCGCTGTTGCCTCGCCGGTGTTGTTGTTGTCTTCAAGGCGCACACATATTTCAATGCGTACGTGACAAACAACGCTAATATATTGGATTTCAGCTTTGGTACTTTGTTCTATAGTAAGTTGCAAGTTGCAACCACGCAGGCTTAGCAGAGTAATACTACTAGTACTTAGTTAACTGCAATGATATTTAATCAGGCTGTTGAGTTACATACCTAGATTCTAACACTGAGCAGTGATGCTAACGCTAGAATACCCCATATCCATCGATTATCAATCCCATCAAGATGGGTGATTGAGTAGAACAATCAAAACAAAAAAATTAGCACCGGGATGAATAGTACTCCTAATTTTTTTATTGAAAGAAAATAGATCTACTTATATACTCCCTCCATCCTAAAGTTTTTTCTTAGATTTGTCTAGATATGTATGTATCTAGTTATATTTTAGTATTTAGATACCTCCATTTATAGACAAACCTAACCAGCCGCGCCGCCACCCCATACCCCGGCTCAACCTGTCGCGCCGTCGTCGATCTCGACGGCGCGGGCTTTCCGTCTCCCGCGTGCGGCGTCGATCTCGGCGGCCCGGGCTCCATGTGGGAAGGCTCGGCCTCCGGCGCTACGGCCGTCGCGGCGCTCCCGACGGTCCTGTGCTCCCTCCCGCGCTCTCTACCACCCACTGGTGGAAAAACAGGCTTCCGTCCAGCCCCATAAGTCGCGAAGCTGTAGGAACCGCGACTAATGGGACCTTTAGTCGCGGTTCTGGAGGTGAACCGCGACCAAAGGCCTGGGCCCAGGGCGCTCGGTGGCCAGCTGGTGCACGTGAGGGGCTTTAGTCGCGGTTGTCCTGGCCAACCGCGACTAAAGGCCTTCGGGCACCTTTAGTCACGGTTTGCCAGGCCAACCGCAACTAAAGCCCCTCCCCTATATATACCCATCCAGCAGGTAGTGAGAAATGGCGGGAAAAATGGGAGCGGGAAGACAGGAGGCGGGAAGACAGGAGGCGGGAAGAAAGTGGCGGGAAGAAAGAGGCGGGAAGACAGGGAAGAAATGGCGGGAAGAAGAGGAATCCAGAGCAATGATGATTTTTCTGAAAAGAAAAAGATAAAAGGTTCTGAAAATAAAAGAAGATTTGGGGGGGCCTTTAGTGGCGGTTGGTCTGGCCAACCGCGACTAAAGGTTACCCTTTAGTCGCGGGTCGCCTCCCCACCCGCGACTAAAGGGGGGGGGCGCGGGAAGGCAAAAAACCCGCCAAAAACCCTTTAGTCGCGGTTGGGGAGGCGACCCGCGACTAAAGGGTACCTTTAGTCGCGGGTCTCGTCCCCAACCGCGACTAAAGGGGGGGGCTATAAATACAGTGCGGGTCGCCTCCCCTGCCGCCATCTTCTCCATCTCTCTCGTCTTCTCCGATTCCAACCGTCGCGCGCGCGGAAGGCCTGCCGCCGCCGTCGCCCTCGCCCTCGTCGACGCCGCCCGCCGTCGCCCTCGCCGTCATCGTCGCCCTCGCCGTCGTCGCCGCCGTCGCCGCCCTCGCCGTCGCGGTTGGTTCCTTTCATCTTTCCCGCGCCGCGCGCCCGCCTTCCTCGCTTCCTTGGAAGAACGTCTTGGAAGAACGAACGTCGATCTTGGAAGAACGAACGTCGATCTTGAACGTCTTGGAGAAACTCTTACTCACATGCCTTCCTTCGAATGAGACCCCTACGGAGTCCAGAAAATGTCTCACTCACATGCCTTCCTTCGAATGAGACCCCGGCGGAGTCCAGAAAAAGTCTTACTTGGAAAGGAGCTAGACTAATTGACTGCACAAGAGTCACACAATGTTTGGAACAAGCGACATCAGTCTTTGAGATCATTGTAATATTTGATTTCACACCCCAAAAGAAATTTATTGGTCAATACATGTTTTTCCTATCTAGATTGTACCAACCGAGTTTACGATTGGAGGATAATTCCAAGCCAATGAATAATTTTCTTAACTACGAGGTTAAATCTTTGCATGAGTTCAGATCCCACTTTGGTTTTTTATTGGATGACCATTTACACATACATTGTTGGAAGAGTCGCAAAATAATTATATGCCAATGACCAATTTGCTGAACTACAAGGTTGAATCTAACTAGATATATGTTTATTGGAAAACAAAACATCCATTCCAGATTGTGAGTTTAGTATGCACTGAGTTGACACTTGGCAGAGCTGCACATCAAACATGACTAGAAAAGAAAGAACTACACATAAACCTTATATTAGCAATTGAATATATTTGAGGAAAACAACTCACAAGGGTATCTCCTTTAGCTTTTGGCCCCCTCAAACCCTTGTATTTTATGTTTTGCCCCCCCCAACATTGAACCAATTTATGTTTTGCCGCCCCGTCTCGCGCTCTACCGCGACACCCTCTCCCACCCCTTCCTCGCCCCCTCCTTTTGCCACCGCCCTTTCGCCACCGCCACCGCCACCGCCCCCCTTCTTCACTTAATTAATTTGTTTTTACTACATGTTTTCAGGACTGACATAATGGCGGACGATAGAGCTGACCCGATTATGGACAACTATGATCCGGACGGTGAAGCACATATGTTCGGCATCATAAACGGCGATATTCTATATGTGCCGACCGGAGAAGAAGAAGATGATATCTCTTCTTATCTGAACCTTGACGGTGAAGATGAAGGGCGCCGTCAGCAAGATGAACAAACGTCGATAAACGACGATCTTCAAATGGAAGTAGCAACCACCTCCGGCGCCGAGGTATATATATACATTGCGTATTCTTCTGCTTGTAAGGAGTTACTTGTTTACTCTCCCTCTCCCTCTCTCTCACTAAAGCATCTTATATAGTAAAATTAGGAAAGCAATGCCCAGCTTCAGATCTCGCGCTGATCTCGCGCTGTTGCCTCGCCGGTGTTGTTGTTGTCTTCAAGGCGCACACATATTTCAATGCGTACGTGACAAACAACGCTAATATATTGGATTTCAGCTTTGGTACTTTGTTCTATAGTAAGTTGCAAGTTGCAACCACGCAGGCTTAGCAGAGTAATACTACTAGTACTTAGTTAACTGCAATGATATTTAATCAGGCTGTTGAGTTACATACCTAGATTCTAACACTGAGCAGTGATGCTAACGCTAGAATACCCCATATCCATCGATTATCAATCCCATCAAGATGGGTGATTGAGTAGAACAATCAAAACAAAAAAATTAGCACCGGGATGAATAGTACTCCTAATTTTTTTATTGAAAGAAAATAGATCTACTTATATACTCCCTCCATCCTAAAGTTTTTTCTTAGATTTGTCTAGATATGTATGTATCTAGTTATATTTTAGTATTTAGATACCTCCATTTATAGACAAACCTAACCAGCCGCGCCGCCACCCCATACCCCGGCTCAACCTGTCGCGCCGTCGTCGATCTCGACGGCGCGGGCTTTCCGTCTCCCGCGTGCGGCGTCGATCTCGGCGGCGCGGGCTCCATGTGGGAAGGCTCGGCCTCCGGCGCTACGGCCGTCGCGGCGCTCCCGACGGTCCTGTGCTCCCTCCCGCGCTCTCTACCACCCACTGGTGGAAAAACAGGCTTCCGTCCAGCCCCATAAGTCGCGAAGCTGTAGGAACCACGACTAATGGGACCTTTAGTCGCGGTTCTGGAGGTGAACCGCGACCAAAGGCCTAGGCCCAGGGCGCTCGGTGGCCAGCTGGTGCACGTGAGGGCTTTAGTCGCGGTTGTCCTGGCCAACCGCGACTAAAGGCCTTCGGGCACCTTTAGTCACGGTTTGCCAGGCCAACCGCAACTAAAGCCCCTCCCCTATATATACCCATCCAGCAGGTAGTGAGAAATGGCGGGAAAAATGGGAGCGGGAAGACAGGAGGCGGGAAGACAGGAGGCGGGAAGAAAGTGGCGGGAAGAAAGAGGCGGGAAGACAGGGAAGAAATGGCGGGAAGAAGAGGAATCCAGAGCAATGATGATTTTTCTGAAAAGAAAAAGATAAAAGGTTCTGAAAATAAAAGAAGATTTGGGGGGGGCCTTTAGTCGCGGTTGGTCTGGCCAACCGCGACTGAAGGTTACCCTTTAGTCGCGGGTCGCCTCCCCACCCGCGACTAAAGGGGGGGGGGCGCGGGAAGGCAAAAAACCCGCCAAAAACCCTTTAGTCGCGGTTGGGGAGGCGACCCGCGACTAAAGGGTACCTTTAGTCGCGGGTCTCGTCCCCAACCGCGACTAAAGGGGGGGGCTATAAATACAGTGCGGGTCGCCTCCCCTGCCGCCGTCTTCTCCATCTCTCTCGTCTTCTCCGATTCCAACCGTCGCGCGCGCGCCGAAGGCCTGCCGCCGCCGTCGCCCTCGCCCTCGTCGACGCCGCCCGCCGTCGCCCTCGCCCTCGTCGTCGCCCTCGCCGTCGTCGCCGCCGTCGCCGCCCTCGCCGTCGCGGTTGGTTCCTTTCATCTTTCCCGCGCCGCGCGCCCGCCTTCCTCGCTTCCTTGGAAGAACGTCTTGGAAGAACGAACGTCGATCTTGGAAGAACGAACGTCGATCTTGAACGTCTTGGAGAAACTCTTACTCACATGCCTTCCTTCGAATGAGACCCCTACGGAGTCCAGAAAATGTCTCACTCACATGCCTTCCTTCGAATGAGACCCCGGCGGAGTCCAGAAAAAGTCTTACTTGGAAAGGAGCTAGACTAATTGACTGCACAAGAGTCACACAATGTTTGGAACAAGCGACATCAGTCTTTGAGATCATTGTAATATTTGATTTCACACCCCAAAAGAAATTTATTGGTCAATACATGTTTTTCCTATCTAGATTGTACCAACCGAGTTTACGATTGGAGGATAATTCCAAGCCAATGAATAATTTTCTTAACTACGAGGTTAAATCTTTGCATGAGTTCAGATCCCACTTTGGTTTTTTATTGGATGACCATTTACACATACATTGTTGGAAGAGTCGCAAAATAATTATATGCCAATGACCAATTTGCTGAACTACAAGGTTGAATCTAACTAGATATATGTTTATTGGAAAACAAAACATCCATTCCAGATTGTGAGTTTAGTATGCACTGAGTTGACACTTGGCAGAGCTGCACATCAAACATGACTAGAAAAGAAAGAACTACACATAAACCTTATATTAGCAATTGAATATATTTGAGGAAAACAACTCACAAGGGTATCTCCTTTAGCTTTTGGCCCCCTCAAACCCTTGTATTTTATGTTTTGCCCCCCCCAACATTGAACCAATTTATGTTTTGCCGCCCCGTCTCGCGCTCTACCGCGACACCCTCTCCCACCCCTTCCTCGCCCCCTCCTTTTGCCACCGCCCTTTCGCCACCGCCACCGCCACCGCCCCCCTTCTTCACTTAATTAATTTGTTTTTACTATATGTTTTCAGGACTGACATAATGGCGGACGATAGAGCTGACCCGATTATGGACAACTATGATCCGGACGGTGAAGCACATATGTTCGGCATCATAAACGGCGATATTCTATATGTGCCGACCGGAGAAGAAGAAGATGATATCTCTTCTTATCTGAACCTTGACGGTGAAGATGAAGGGCGCCGTCAGCAAGATGAACAAACGTCGATAAACGACGATCTTCAAATGGAAGTAGCAACCACCTCCGGCGCCGAGGTATATATATACATTGCGTATTCTTCTGCTTGTAAGGAGTTACTTGTTTACTCTCCCTCTCCCTCTCTCTCACTAAAGCATCTTATATAGTAAAATTAGGAAAGCAATGCCCAGCTTCAGATCTCGCGCTGATCTCGCGCTGTTGCCTCGCCGGTGTTGTTGTTGTCTTCAAGGCGCACACATATTTCAATGCGTACGTGACAAACAACGCTAATATATTGGATTTCAGCTTTGGTACTTTGTTCTATAGTAAGTTGCAAGTTGCAACCACGCAGGCTTAGCAGAGTAATACTACTAGTACTTAGTTAACTGCAATGATATTTAATCAGGCTGTTGAGTTACATACCTAGATTCTAACACTGAGCAGTGATGCTAACGCTAGAATACCCCATATCCATCGATTATCAATCCCATCAAGATGGGTGATTGAGTAGAACAATCAAAACAAAAAAATTAGCACCGGGATGAATAGTACTCCTAATTTTTTTATTGAAAGAAAATAGATCTACTTATATACTCCCTCCATCCTAAAGTTTTTTCTTAGATTTGTCTAGATATGTATGTATCTAGTTATATTTTAGTATTTAGATACCTCCATTTATAGACAAACCTAACCAGCCGCGCCGCCACCCCATACCCCGGCTCAACCTGTCGCGCCGTCGTCGATCTCGACGGCGCGGGCTTTCCGTCTCCCGCGTGCGGCGTCGATCTCGGCGGCGCGGGCTCCATGTGGGAAGGCTCGGCCTCCGGCGCTACGGCCGTCGCGGCGCTCCCGACGGTCCTGTGCTCCCTCCCGCGCTCTCTACCACCCACTGGTGGAAAAACAGGCTTCCGTCCAGCCCCATAAGTCGCGAAGCTGTAGGAACCACGACTAATGGGACCTTTAGTCGCGGTTCTGGAGGTGAACCGCGACCAAAGGCCTGGGCCCAGGGCGCTCGGTGGCCAGCTGGTGCACGTGAGGGCTTTAGTCGCGGTTGTCCTGGCCAACCGCGACTAAAGGCCTTCGGGCACCTTTAGTCACGGTTTGCCAGGCCAACCGCAACTAAAGCCCCTCCCCTATATATACCCATCCAGCAGGTAGTGAGAAATGGCGGGAAAAATGGGAGCGGGAAGACAGGAGGCGGGAAGACAGGAGGCGGGAAGAAAGTGGCGGGAAGAAAGAGGCGGGAAGACAGGGAAGAAATGGCGGGAAGAAGAGGAATCCAGAGCAATGATGATTTTTCTGAAAAGAAAAAGATAAAAGGTTCTGAAAATAAAAGAAGATTTGGGGGGGGCCTTTAGTCGCGGTTGGTCTGGCCAACCGCGACTGAAGGTTACCCTTTAGTCGCGGGTCGCCTCCCCACCCGCGACTAAAGGGGGGGGGCGCGGGAAGGCAAAAAACCCGCCAAAAACCCTTTAGTCGCGGTTGGGGAGGCGACCCGCGACTAAAGGGTACCTTTAGTCGCGGGTCTCGTCCCCAACCGCGACTAAAGGGGGGGGCTATAAATACAGTGCGGGTCGCCTCCCCTGCCGCCGTCTTCTCCATCTCTCTCGTCTTCTCCGATTCCAACCGTCGCGCGCGCGCCGAAGGCCTGCCGCCGCCGTCGCCCTCGCCCTCGTCGACGCCGCCCGCCGTCGCCCTCGCCCTCGTCGTCGCCCTCGCCGTCGTCGCCGCCGTCGCCGCCCTCGCCGTCGCGGTTGGTTCCTTTCATCTTTCCCGCGCCGCGCGCCCGCCTTCCTCGCTTCCTTGGAAGAACGTCTTGGAAGAACGAACGTCGATCTTGGAAGAACGAACGTCGATCTTGAACGTCTTGGAGAAACTCTTACTCACATGCCTTCCTTCGAATGAGACCCCTACGGAGTCCAAAAAATGTCTCACTCACATGCCTTCCTTCGAATGAGACCCCGGCGGAGTCCAGAAAAAGTCTTACTTCGAAAGGAGCTAGACTAATTGACTGCACAAGAGTCACACAATGTTTGGAACAAGCGACATCAGTCTTTGAGATCATTGTAATATTTGATTTCACACCCCAAAAGAAATTTATTGGTCAATACATGTTTTTCCTATCTAGATTGTACCAACCGAGTTTACGATTGGAGGATAATTCCAAGCCAATGAATAATTTTCTTAACTACGAGGTTAAATCTTTGCATGAGTTCAGATCCCACTTTGGTTTTTTATTGGATGACCATTTACACATACATTGTTGGAAGAGTCGCAAAATAATTATATGCCAATGACCAATTTGCTGAACTACAAGGTTGAATCTAACTAGATATATGTTTATTGGAAAACAAAACATCCATTCCAGATTGTGAGTTTAGTATGCACTGAGTTGACACTTGGCAGAGCTGCACATCAAACATGACTAGAAAAGAAAGAACTACACATAAACCTTATATTAGCAATTGAATATATTTGAGGAAAACAACTCACAAGGGTATCTCCTTTAGCTTTTGGCCCCCTCAAACCCTTGTATTTTATGTTTTGCCCCCCCCAACATTGAACCAATTTATGTTTTGCCGCCCCGTCTCGCGCTCTACCGCGACACCCTCTCCCACCCCTTCCTCGCCCCCTCCTTTTGCCACCGCCCTTTCGCCACCGCCACCGCCACCGCCCCCCTTCTTCACTTAATTAATTTGTTTTTACTACATGTTTTCAGGACTGACATAATGGCGGACGATAGAGCTGACCCGATTATGGACAACTATGATCCGGACGGTGAAGCACATATGTTCGGCATCATAAACGGCGATATTCTATATGTGCCGACCGGAGAAGAAGAAGATGATATCTCTTCTTATCTGAACCTTGACGGTGAAGATGAAGGGCGCCGTCAGCAAGATGAACAAACGTCGATAAACGACGATCTTCAAATGGAAGTAGCAACCACCTCCGGCGCCGAGGTATATATATACATTGCGTATTCTTCTGCTTGTAAGGAGTTACTTGTTTACTCTCCCTCTCCCTCTCTCTCACTAAAGCATCTTATATAGTAAAATTAGGAAAGCAATGCCCAGCTTCAGATCTCGCGCTGATCTCGCGCTGTTGCCTCGCCGGTGTTGTTGTTGTCTTCAAGGCGCACACATATTTCAATGCGTACGTGACAAACAACGCTAATATATTGGATTTCAGCTTTGGTACTTTGTTCTATAGTAAGTTGCAAGTTGCAACCACGCAGGCTTAGCAGAGTAATACTACTAGTACTTAGTTAACTGCAATGATATTTAATCAGGCTGTTGAGTTACATACCTAGATTCTAACACTGAGCAGTGATGCTAACGCTAGAATACCCCATATCCATCGATTATCAATCCCATCAAGATGGGTGATTGAGTAGAACAATCAAAACAAAAAAATTAGCACCGGGATGAATAGTACTCCTAATTTTTTTATTGAAAGAAAATAGATCTACTTATATACTCCCTCCATCCTAAAGTTTTTTCTTAGATTTGTCTAGATATGTATGTATCTAGTTATATTTTAGTATTTAGATACCTCCATTTATAGACAAACCTAACCAGCCGCGCCGCCACCCCATACCCCGGCTCAACCTGTCGCGCCGTCGTCGATCTCGACGGCGCGGGCTTTCCGTCTCCCGCGTGCGGCGTCGATCTCGGCGGCGCGGGCTCCATGTGGGAAGGCTCGGCCTCCGGCGCTACGGCCGTCGCGGCGCTCCCGACGGTCCTGTGCTCCCTCCCGCGCTCTCTACCACCCACTGGTGGAAAAACAGGCTTCCGTCCAGCCCCATAAGTCGCGAAGCTGTAGGAACCACGACTAATGGGACCTTTAGTCGCGGTTCTGGAGGTGAACCGCGACCAAAGGCCTGGGCCCAGGGCGCTCGGTGGCCAGCTGGTGCACGTGAGGGCTTTAGTCGCGGTTGTCCTGGCCAACCGCGACTAAAGGCCTTCGGGCACCTTTAGTCACGGTTTGCCAGGCCAACCGCAACTAAAGCCCCTCCCCTATATATACCCATCCAGCAGGTAGTGAGAAATGGCGGGAAAAATGGGAGCGGGAAGACAGGAGGCGGGAAGACAGGAGGCGGGAAGAAAGTGGCGGGAAGAAAGAGGCGGGAAGACAGGGAAGAAATGGCGGGAAGAAGAGGAATCCAGAGCAATGATGATTTTTCTGAAAAGAAAAAGATAAAAGGTTCTGAAAATAAAAGAAGATTTGGGGGGGGCCTTTAGTCGCGGTTGGTCTGGCCAACCGCGACTAAAGGTTACCCTTTAGTCGCGGGTCGCCTCCCCACCCGCGACTAAAGGGGGGGGGCGCGGGAAGGCAAAAAACCCGCCAAAAACCCTTTAGTCGCGGTTGGGGAGGCGACCCGCGACTAAAGGGTACCTTTAGTCGCGGGTCTCGTCCCCAACCGCGACTAAAGGGGGGGGCTATAAATACAGTGCGGGTCGCCTCCCCTGCCGCCGTCTTCTCCATCTCTCTCGTCTTCTCCGATTCCAACCGTCGCGCGCGCGCCGAAGGCCTGCCGCCGCCGTCGCCCTCGCCCTCGTCGACGCCGCCCGCCGTCGCCCTCGCCCTCGTCGTCGCCCTCGCCGTCGTCGCCGCCGTCGCCGCCCTCGCCGTCGCGGTTGGTTCCTTTCATCTTTCCCGCGCCGCGCGCCCGCCTTCCTCGCTTCCTTGGAAGAACGTCTTGGAAGAACGAACGTCGATCTTGGAAGAACGAACGTCGATCTTGAACGTCTTGGAGAAACTCTTACTCACATGCCTTCCTTCGAATGAGACCCCTACGGAGTCCAGAAAATGTCTCACTCACATGCCTTCCTTCGAATGAGACCCCGGCGGAGTCCAGAAAAAGTCTTACTTCGAAAGGAGCTAGACTAATTGACTGCACAAGAGTCACACAATGTTTGGAACAAGCGACATCAGTCTTTGAGATCATTGTAATATTTGATTTCACACCCCAAAAGAAATTTATTGGTCAATACATGTTTTTCCTATCTAGATTGTACCAACCGAGTTTACGATTGGAGGATAATTCCAAGCCAATGAATAATTTTCTTAACTACGAGGTTAAATCTTTGCATGAGTTCAGATCCCACTTTGGTTTTTTATTGGATGACCATTTACACATACATTGTTGGAAGAGTCGCAAAATAATTATATGCCAATGACCAATTTGCTGAACTACAAGGTTGAATCTAACTAGATATATGTTTATTGGAAAACAAAACATCCATTCCAGATTGTGAGTTTAGTATGCACTGAGTTGACACTTGGCAGAGCTGCACATCAAACATGACTAGAAAAGAAAGAACTACACATAAACCTTATATTAGCAATTGAATATATTTGAGGAAAACAACTCACAAGGGTATCTCCTTTAGCTTTTGGCCCCCTCAAACCCTTGTATTTTATGTTTTGCCCCCCCAACATTGAACCAATTTATGTTTTGCCGCCCCGTCTCGCGCTCTACCGCGACACCCTCTCCCACCCCTTCCTCGCCCCCTCCTTTTGCCACCGCCCTTTCGCCACCGCCACCGCCACCGCCCCCCTTCTTCACTTAATTAATTTGTTTTTACTACATGTTTTCAGGACTGACATAATGGCGGACGATAGAGCTGACCCGATTATGGACAACTATGATCCGGACGGTGAAGCACATATGTTCGGCATCATAAACGGCGATATTCTATATGTGCCGACCGGAGAAGAAGAAGATGATATCTCTTCTTATCTGAACCTTGACGGTGAAGATGAAGGGCGCCGTCAGCAAGATGAACAAACGTCGATAAACGACGATCTTCAAATGGAAGTAGCAACCACCTCCGGCGCCGAGGTATATATATACATTGCGTATTCTTCTGCTTGTAAGGAGTTACTTGTTTACTCTCCCTCTCCCTCTCTCTCACTAAAGCATCTTATATAGTAAAATTAGGAAAGCAATGCCCAGCTTCAGATCTCGCGCTGATCTCGCGCTGTTGCCTCGCCGGTGTTGTTGTTGTCTTCAAGGCGCACACATATTTCAATGCGTACGTGACAAACAACGCTAATATATTGGATTTCAGCTTTGGTACTTTGTTCTATAGTAAGTTGCAAGTTGCAACCACGCAGGCTTAGCAGAGTAATACTACTAGTACTTAGTTAACTGCAATGATATTTAATCAGGCTGTTGAGTTACATACCTAGATTCTAACACTGAGCAGTGATGCTAACGCTAGAATACCCCATATCCATCGATTATCAATCCCATCAAGATGGGTGATTGAGTAGAACAATCAAAACAAAAAAATTAGCACCGGGATGAATAGTACTCCTAATTTTTTTATTGAAAGAAAATAGATCTACTTATATACTCCCTCCATCCTAAAGTTTTTTCTTAGATTTGTCTAGATATGTATGTATCTAGTTATATTTTAGTATTTAGATACCTCCATTTATAGACAAACCTAACCAGCCGCGCCGCCACCCCATACCCCGGCTCAACCTGTCGCGCCGTCGTCGATCTCGACGGCGCGGGCTTTCCGTCTCCCGCGTGCGGCGTCGATCTCGGCGGCGCGGGCTCCATGTGGGAAGGCTCGGCCTCCGGCGCTACGGCCGTCGCGGCGCTCCCGACGGTCCTGTGCTCCCTCCCGCGCTCTCTACCACCCACTGGTGGAAAAACAGGCTTCCGTCCAGCCCCATAAGTCGCGAAGCTGTAGGAACCGCGACTAATGGGACCTTTAGTCGCGGTTCTGGAGGTGAACCGCGACCAAAGGCCTGGGCCCAGGGCGCTCGGTGGCCAGCTGGTGCACGTGAGGGGCTTTAGTCGCGGTTGTCCTGGCCAACCGCGACTAAAGGCCTTCGGGCACCTTTAGTCACGGTTTGCCAGGCCAACCGCAACTAAAGCCCCTCCCCTATATATACCCATCCAGCAGGTAGTGAGAAATGGCGGGAAAAATGGGAGCGGGAAGACAGGAGGCGGGAAGACAGGAGGCGGGAAGAAAGTGGCGGGAAGAAAGAGGCGGGAAGACAGGGAAGAAATGGCGGGAAGAAGAGGAATCCAGAGCAATGATGATTTTTCTGAAAAGAAAAAGATAAAAGGTTCTGAAAATAAAAGAAGATTTGGGGGGGGCCTTTAGTCGCGGTTGGTCTGGCCAACCGCGACTAAAGGTTACCCTTTAGTCGCGGGTCGCCTCCCCACCCGCGACTAAAGGGGGGGGGCGCGGGAAGGCAAAAAACCCGCCAAAAACCCTTTAGTCGCGGTTGGGGAGGCGACCCGCGACTAAAGGGTACCTTTAGTCGCGGGTCTCGTCCCCAACCGCGACTAAAGGGGGGGGCTATAAATACAGTGCGGGTCGCCTCCCCTGCCGCCGTCTTCTCCATCTCTCTCGTCTTCTCCGATTCCAACCGTCGCGCGCGCGCCGAAGGCCTGCCGCCGCCGTCGCCCTCGCCCTCGTCGACGCCGCCCGCCGTCGCCCTCGCCGTCGTCGCCGCCGTCGCCGCCCTCGCCGTCGCGGTTGGTTCCTTTCATCTTTCCCGCGCCGCGCGCCCGCCTTCCTCGCTTCCTTGGAAGAACGTCTTGGAAGAACGAACGTCGATCTTGGAAGAACGAACGTCGATCTTGAACGTCTTGGAGAAACTCTTACTCACATGCCTTCCTTCGAATGAGACCCCTACGGAGTCCAGAAAATGTCTCACTCACATGCCTTCCTTCGAATGAGACCCCGGCGGAGTCCAGAAAAAGTCTTACTTGGAAAGGAGCTAGACTAATTGACTGCACAAGAGTCACACAATGTTTGGAACAAGCGACATCAGTCTTTGAGATCATTGTAATATTTGATTTCACACCCAAAAGAAATTTATTGGTCAATACATGTTTTTCCTATCTAGATTGTACCAACCGAGTTTACGATTGGAGGATAATTCCAAGCCAATGAATAATTTTCTTAACTACGAGGTTAAATCTTTGCATGAGTTCAGATCCCACTTTGGTTTTTTATTGCATGACCATTTACACATACATTGTTGGAAGAGTCGCAAAATAATTATATGCCAATGACCAATTTGCTGAACTACAAGGTTGAATCTAACTAGATATATGTTTATTGGAAAACAAAACATCCATTCCAGATTGTGAGTTTAGTATGCACTGAGTTGACACTTGGCAGAGCTGCACATCAAACATGACTAGAAAAGAAAGAACTACACATAAACCTTATATTAGCAATTGAATATATTTGAGGAAAACAACTCACAAGGGTATCTCCTTTAGCTTTTGGCCCCCTCAAACCCTTGTATTTTATGTTTTGCCCCCCCCAACATTGAACCAATTTATGTTTTGCCGCCCCGTCTCGCGCTCTACCGCGACACCCTCTCCCACCCCTTCCTCGCCCCCTCCTTTTGCCACCGCCCTTTCGCCACCGCCACCGCCACCGCCCCCCTTCTTCACTTAATTAATTTGTTTTTACTACATGTTTTCAGGACTGACATAATGGCGGACGATAGAGCTGACCCGATTATGGACAACTATGATCCGGACGGTGAAGCACATATGTTCGGCATCATAAACGGCGATATTCTATATGTGCCGACCGGAGAAGAAGAAGATGATATCTCTTCTTATCTGAACCTTGACGGTGAAGATGAAGGGCGCCGTCAGCAAGATGAACAAACGTCGATAAACGACGATCTTCAAATGGAAGTAGCAACCATCTCCGGCGCCGAGGTATATATATACATTGCGTATTCTTCTGCTTGTAAGGAGTTACTTGTTTACTCTCCCTCTCCCTCTCTCTCACTAAAGCATCTTATATAGTAAAATTAGGAAAGCAATGCCCAGCTTCAGATCTCGCGCTGATCTCGCGCTGTTGCCTCGCCGGTGTTGTTGTTGTCTTCAAGGCGCACACATATTTCAATGCGTACGTGACAAACAACGCTAATATATTGGATTTCAGCTTTGGTACTTTGTTCTATAGTAAGTTGCAAGTTGCAACCACGCAGGCTTAGCAGAGTAATACTACTAGTACTTAGTTAACTGCAATGATATTTAATCAGACTGTTGAGTTACATACCTAGATTCTAACACTGAGCAGTGATGCTAACGCTAGAATACCCCATATCCATCGATTATCAATCCCATCAAGATGGGTGATTGAGTAGAACAATCAAAACAAAAAAATTAGCACCGGGATGAATAGTACTCCTAATTTTTTTATTGAAAGAAAATAGATCTACTTATATACTCCCTCCATCCTAAAGTTTTTTCTTAGATTTGTCTAGATATGTATGTATCTAGTTATATTTTAGTATTTAGATACCTCCATTTATAGACAAACCTAACCAGCCGCGCCGCCACCCCATACCCCGGCTCAACCTGTCGCGCCGTCGTCGATCTCGACGGCGCGGGCTTTCCGTCTCCCGCGTGCGGCGTCGATCTCGGCGGCGCGGGCTCCATGTGGGAAGGCTCGGCCTCCGGCGCTACGGCCGTCGCGGCGCTCCCGACGGTCCTGTGCTCCCTCCCGCGCTCTCTACCACCCACTGGTGGAAAAACAGGCTTCCGTCCAGCCCCATAAGTCGCGAAGCTGTAGGAACCGCGACTAATGGGACCTTTAGTCGCGGTTCTGGAGGTGAACCGCGACCAAAGGCCTGGGCCCAGGGCGCTCGGTGGCCAGCTGGTGCACGTGAGGGGCTTTAGTCGCGGTTGTCCTGGCCAACCGCGACTAAAGGCCTTCGGGCACCTTTAGTCACGGTTTGCCAGGCCAACCGCAACTAAAGCCCCTCCCCTATATATACCCATCCAGCAGGTAGTGAGAAATGGCGGGAAAAATGGGAGCGGGAAGACAGGAGGCGGGAAGACAGCAGGCGGGAAGAAAGTGGCGGGAAGAAAGAGGCGGGAAGACAGGGAAGAAATGGCGGGAAGAAGAGGAATCCAGAGCAATGATGATTTTTCTGAAAAGAAAAAGATAAAAGGTTCTGAAAATAAAAGAAGATTTGGGGGGGGGCCTTTAGTCGCGGTTGGTCTGGCCAACCGCGACTAAAGGTTACCCTTTAGTCGCGGGTCGCCTCCCCACCCGCGACTAAAGGGGGGGGGCGCGGGAAGGCAAAAAACCCGCCAAAAACCCTTTAGTCGCGGTAGGGGAGGCGACCCGCGACTAAAGGGTACCTTTAGTCGCGGGTCTCGTCCCCAACCGCGACTAAAGGGGGGGCTATAAATACAGTGCGGGTCGCCTCCCCTGCCGCCGTCTTCTCCATCTCTCTCGTCTTCTCCGATTCCAACCGTCGCGCGCGCGCCGAAGGCCTGCCGCCGCCGTCGCCCTCGCCCTCGTCGACGCCGCCCGCCGTCGCCCTCGCCGTCGTCGTCGCCCTCGCCGTCGTCGCCGCCGTCGCCGCCCTCGCCGTCGCGGTTGGTTCCTTTCATCTTTCCCGCGCCGCGCGCCCGCCTTCCTCGCTTCCTTGGAAGAACGTCTTGGAAGAACGAACGTCGATCTTGGAAGAACGAACGTCGATCTTGAACGTCTTGGAGAAACTCTTACTCACATGCCTTCCTTCGAATGAGACCCCTACGGAGTCCAGAAAATGTCTCACTCACATGCCTTCCTTCGAATGAGACCCCGGCGGAGTCCAGAAAAAGTCTTACTTGGAAAGGAGCTAGACTAATTGACTGCACAAGAGTCACACAATGTTTGGAACAAGCGACATCAGTCTTTGAGATCATTGTAATATTTGATTTCACACCCCAAAAGAAATTTATTGGTCAATACATGTTTTTCCTATCTAGATTGTACCAACCGAGTTTACGATTGGAGGATAATTCCAAGCCAATGAATAATTTTCTTAACTACGAGGTTAAATCTTTGCATGAGTTCAGATCCCACTTTGGTTTTTTATTGCATGACCATTTACACATACATTGTTGGAAGAGTCGCAAAATAATTATATGCCAATGACCAATTTGCTGAACTACAAGGTTGAATCTAACTAGATATATGTTTATTGGAAAACAAAACATCCATTCCAGATTGTGAGTTTAGTATGCACTGAGTTGACACTTGGCAGAGCTGCACATCAAACATGACTAGAAAAGAAAGAACTACACATAAACCTTATATTAGCAATTGAATATATTTGAGGAAAACAACTCACAAGGGTATCTCCTTTAGCTTTTGGCCCCCTCAAACCCTTGTATTTTATGTTTTGCCCCCCCCAACATTGAACCAATTTATGTTTTGCCGCCCCGTCTCGCGCTCTACCGCGACACCCTCTCCCACCCCTTCCTCGCCCCCTCCTTTTGCCACCGCCCTTTCGCCACCGGCACCGCCACCGCCCCCCTTCTTCACTTAATTAATTTGTTTTTACTACATGTTTTCAGGACTGACATAATGGCGGACGATAGAGCTGACCCGATTATGGACAACTATGATCCGGACGGTGAAGCACATATGTTCGGCATCATAAACGGCGATATTCTATATGTGCCGACCGGAGAAGAAGAAGATGATATCTCTTCTTATCTGAACCTTGACGGTGAAGATGAAGGGCGCCGTCAGCAAGATGATGCCGAACAAACGTCGATAAACGACGATCTTCAAATGGAAGTAGCAACCACCTCCGGCGCCGAGGTATATATATACATTGCGTATTCTTCTGCTTGTAAGGAGTTACTTGTTTACTCTCCCTCTCCCTCTCTCTCACTAAAGCATCTTATATAGTAAAATTAGGAAAGCAATGCCCAGCTTCAGATCTCGCGCTGATCTCGCGCTGTTGCCTCGCCGGTGTTGTTGTTGTCTTCAAGGCGCACACATATTTCAATGCGTACGTGACAAACAACGCTAATATATTGGATTTCAGCTTTGGTACTTTGTTCTATAGTAAGTTGCAAGTTGCAACCACGCAGGCTTAGCAGAGTAATACTACTAGTACTTAGTTAACTGCAATGATATTTAATCAGGCTGTTGAGTTACATACCTAGATTCTAACACTGAGCAGTGATGCTAACGCTAGAATACCCCATATCCATCGATTATCAATCCCATCAAGATGGGTGATTGAGTAGAACAATCAAAACAAAAAAATTAGCACCGGGATGAATAGTACTCCTAATTTTTTTATTGAAAGAAAATAGATCTACTTATATACTCCCTCCATCCTAAAGTTTTTTCTTAGATTTGTCTAGATATGTATGTATCTAGTTATATTTTAGTATTTAGATACCTCCATTTATAGACAAACCTAACCAGCCGCGCCGCCACCCCATACCCCGGCTCAACCTGTCGCGCCGTCGTCGATCTCGACGGCGCGGGCTTTCCGTCTCCCGCGTGCGGCGTCGATCTCGGCGGCGCGGGCTCCATGTGGGAAGGCTCGGCCTCCGGCGCTACGGCCGTCGCGGCGCTCCCGACGGTCCTGTGCTCCCTCCCGCGCTCTCTACCACCCACTGGTGGAAAAACAGGCTTCCGTCCAGCCCCATAAGTCGCGAAGCTGTAGGAACCGCGACTAATGGGACCTTTAGTCGCGGTTCTGGAGGTGAACCGCGACCAAAGGCCTGGGCCCAGGGCGCTCGGTGGCCAGCTGGTGCACGTGAGGGGCTTTAGTCGCGGTTGTCCTGGCCAACCGCGACTAAAGGCCTTCGGGCACCTTTAGTCACGGTTTGCCAGGCCAACCGCAACTAAAGCCTCTCCCCTATATATACCCATCCAGCAGGTAGTGAGAAATGGCGGGAAAAATGGGAGCGGGAAGACAGGAGGCGGGAAGACAGGAGGCGGGAAGAAAGTGGCGGGAAGAAAGAGGCGGGAAGACAGGGAAGAAATGGCGGGAAGAAGAGGAATCCAGAGCAATGATGATTTTTCTGAAAAGAAAAAGATAAAAGGTTCTGAAAATAAAAGAAGATTTGGGGGGGGCCTTTAGTCGCGGTTGGTCTGGCCAACCGCGACTAAAGGTTACCCTTTAGTCGCGGGTCGCCTCCCCACCCGCGACTAAAGGGGGGGGGGGCGCGGGAAGGCAAAAAACCCGCCAAAAACCCTTTAGTCGCGGTTGGGGAGGCGACCCGCGACTAAAGGGTACCTTTAGTCGCGGGTCTCGTCCCCAACCGCGACTAAAGGGGGGGCTATAAATACAGTGCGGGTCGCCTCCCCTGCCGCCGTCTTCTCCATCTCTCTCGTCTTCTCCGATTCCAACCGTCGCGCGCGCGCCGAAGGCCTGCCGCCGCCGTCGCCCTCGCCCTCGTCGACGCCGCCCGCCGTCGCCCTCGCCGTCGTCGTCGCCCTCGCCGTCGTCGCCGCCGTCGCCGCCCTCGCCGTCGCGGTTGGTTCCTTTCATCTTTCCCGCGCCGCGCGCCCGCCTTCCTCGCTTCCTTGGAAGAACGTCTTGGAAGAACGAACGTCGATCTTGGAAGAACGAACGTCGATCTTGAACGTCTTGGAGAAACTCTTACTCACATGCCTTCCTTCGAATGAGACCCCTACGGAGTCCAGAAAATGTCTCACTCACATGCCTTCCTTCGAATGAGACCCCGGCGGAGTCCAGAAAAAGTCTTACTTGGAAAGGAGCTAGACTAATTGACTGCACAAGAGTCACACAACGTTTGGAACAAGCGACATCAGTCTTTGAGATCATTGTAATATTTGATTTCACACCCCAAAAGAAATTTATTGGTCAATACATGTTTTTCCTATCTAGATTGTACCAACCGAGTTTACGATTGGAGGATAATTCCAAGCCAATGAATAATTTTCTTAACTACGAGGTTAAATCTTTGCATGAGTTCAGATCCCACTTTGGTTTTTTATTGCATGACCATTTACACATACATTGTTGGAAGAGTCGCAAAATAATTCTATGCCAATGACCAATTTGCTGAACTACAAGGTTGAATCTAACTAGATATATGTTTATTGGAAAACAAAACATCCATTCCAGATTGTGAGTTTAGTATGCACTGAGTTGACACTTGGCAGAGCTGCACATCAAACATGACTAGAAAAGAAAGAACTACACATAAACCTTATATTAGCAATTGAATATATTTGAGGAAAACAACTCACAAGGGTATCTCCTTTAGCTTTTGGCCCCCTCAAACCCTTGTATTTTATGTTTTGCCCCCCCCAACATTGAACCAATTTATGTTTTGCCGCCCCGTCTCGCGCTCTACCGCGACACCCTCTCCCACCCCTTCCTCGCCCCCTCCTTTTGCCACCGCCCTTTCGCCACCGCCACCGCCACCGCCCCCCTTCTTCACTTAATTAATTTGTTTTTACTACATGTTTTCAGGACTGACATAATGGCGGACGATAGAGCTGACCCGATTATGGACAACTATGATCCGGACGGTGAAGCACATATGTTCGGCATCATAAACGGCGATATTCTATATGTGCCGATCGGAGAAGAAGAAGATGATATCTCTTCTTATCTGAACCTTGACGGTGAAGATGAAGGGCGCCGTCAGCAAGATGATGCCGAACAAACGTCGATAAACGACGATCTTCAAATGGAAGTAGCAACCACCTCCGGCGCCGAGGTATATATATACATTGCGTATTCTTCTGCTTGTAAGGAGTTACTTATTTACTCTCCCTCTCCCTCTCTCTCACTAAAGCATCTTATATAGTAAAATTAGGAAAGCAATGCCCAGCTTCAGATCTCGCGCTGATCTCGCGCTGTTGCCTCGCCGGTGTTGTTGTTGTCTTCAAGGCGCACACATATTTCAATGCGTACGTGACAAACAACGCTAATATATTGGATTTCAGCTTTGGTACTTTGTTCTATAGTAAGTTGCAAGTTGCAACCACGCAGGCTTAGCAGAGTAATACTACTAGTACTTAGTTAACTGCAATGATATTTAATCAGGCTGTTGAGTTACATACCTAGATTCTAACACTGAGCAGTGATGCTAACGCTAGAATACCCCATATCCATCGATTATCAATCCCATCAAGATGGGTGATTGAGTAGAACAATCAAAACAAAAAAATTAGCACCGGGATGAATAGTACTCCTAATTTTTTTATTGAAAGAAAATAGATCTACTTATATACTCCCTCCATCCTAAAGTTTTTTCTTAGATTTGTCTAGATATGTATGTATCTAGTTATATTTTAGTATTTAGATACCTCCATTTATAGACAAACCTAACCAGCCGCGCCGCCACCCCATACCCCGGCTCAACCAGTCGCGCCGTCGTCGATCTCGACGGCGCGGGCTTTCCGTCTCCCGCGTGCGGCGTCGATCTCGGCGGCGCGGGCTCCATGTGGGAAGGCTCGGCCTCCGGCACTACGGCTGTCGCGGCGCTCCCGACGGTCCTGTGCTCCCTCCCGCGCTCTCTACCACCCACTGGTGGAAAAACAGGCTTCCGTCCAGCCCCATAAGTCGCGAAGCTGTAGGAACCGCGACTAATGGGACCTTTAGTCGCGGTTCTGGAGGTGAACCGCGACCAAAGGCCTGGGCCCAGGGCGCTCGGTGGCCAGCTAATGCACGTGAGGGGCTTTAGTCGCGGTTGTCCTGGCCAACCGCGACTAAAGGCCTTCGGGCACCTTTAGTCACGGTTTGCCAGGCCAACCGCAACTAAAGCCCCTCCCCTATATATACCCATCCAGCAGGTAGTGAGAAATGGCGGGAAAAATGGGAGCGGGAAGACAGGAGGCGGGAAGACAGGAGGCGGGAAGAAAGTGGCGGGAAGAAAGAGGCGGGAAGACAGGGAAGAAATGGCGGGAAGAAGAGGAATCCAGAGCAATGATGATTTTTCTGAAAAGAAAAAGATAAAAGGTTCTGAAAATAAAAGAAGATTTGGGGGGGGCCTTTAGTCGCGGTTGGTCTGGCCAACCGCGACTAAAGGTTACCCTTTAGTCGCGGGTCGCCTCCCCACCCGCGACTAAAGGGGGGGGCGCGGGAAGGCAAAAAACCCGCCAAAAACCCTTTAGTCGCGGTTGGGGAGGCGACCCGCGACTAAAGGGTACCTTTAGTCGCGGGTCTCGTCCCCAACCGCGACTAAAGGGGGGGGGCTATAAATACAGCGCGGGTCGCCTCCCCTGCCGCCGTCTTCTCCATCTCTCTCCTCTTCTCCGATTCCAACCGTCGCGCGCGCGCCGAAGGCCTGCCGCCGCCGTCGCCCTCGCCCTCGTCGACGCCGCCCGCCGTCGCCCTCACCGTCGTCGTCGCCCTCGCCGTCGTCGCCGCCGTCGCCGCCCTCGCCGTCGCGGTTGGTTCCTTTCATCTTTCCCGCGCCGCGCGCCCGCCTTCCTCGCTTCCTTGGAAGAACGTCTTGGAAGAACGAACGTCGATCTTGGAAGAACAAACGTCGATCTTGAACGTCTTGGAGAAACTCTTACTCACATGCCTTCCTTCGAATGAGACCCCTACGGAGTCCAGAAAATGTCTCACTCACATGCCTTCCTTCAAATGAGACCCCGACGGAGTCCAGAAAAAGTCTTACTTGGAAAGGAGCTAGACTAATTGACTGCACAAGAGTCACACAATGTTTGGAACAAGCGACATCAGTCTTTGAGATCATTGTAATATTTGATTTCACACCCCAAAAGAAATTTATTGGTCAATACATGTTTTTCCTATCTAGATTGTACCAACCGAGTTTACGATTGGAGGATAATTCCAAGCCAATGAATAATTTTCTTAACTACGAGGTTAAATCTTTGCATGAGTTCAGATCCCACTTTGGTTTTTTATTGCATGACCATTTACACATACATTGTTGGAAGAGTCGCAAAATAATTATATGCCAATGACCAATTTGCTGAACTACAAGGTTGAATCTAACTAGATATATGTTTATTGGAAAACAAAACATCCATTCCAGATTGTGAGTTTAGTATGCACTGAGTTGACACTTGGCAGAGCTGCACATCAAACATGACTAGAAAAGAAAGAACTACACATAAACCTTATATTAGCAATTGAATATATTTGAGGAAAACAACTCACAAGGGTATCTCCTTTAGCTTTTGGCCCCCTCAAACCCTTGTATTTTATGTTTTGCCCCCCCAACATTGAACCAATTTATGTTTTGCCGCCCCGTCTCGCGCTCTACCGCGACACCCTCTCCCACCCCTTCCTCGCCCCCTCCTTTTGCCACCGCCCTTTCGCCACCGCCACTGCCACCGCCCCCCTTCTTCACTTAATTAATTTGTTTTTACTACATGTTTTCAGGACTGACATAATGGCGGACGATAGAGCTGACCCGATTATGGACAACTATGATCCGGACGGTGAAGCACATATGTTCGGCATCATAAACGGCGATATTCTATATGTGCCGACCGGAGAAGAAGAAGATGATATCTCTTCTTATCTGAACCTTGACGGTGAAGATGAAGGGCGCCGTCAGCAAGATGATGCCGAACAAACGTCGATAAACGACGATCTTCAAATGGAAGTAGCAACCACCTCCGGCGCCGAGGTATATATATACATTGCGTATTCTTCTGCTTGTAAGGAGTTACTTGTTTACTCTCCCTCTCCCTCTCTCTCACTAAAGCATCTTATATAGTAAAATTAGGAAAGCAATGCCCAGCTTCAGATCTCGCGCTGTTGCCTCGCCGGTGTTGTTGTTGTCTTCAAGGCGCACACATATTTCAATGCGTACGTGACAAACAACGCTAATATATTGGATTTCAGCTTTGGTACTTTGTTCTATAGTAAGTTGCAAGTTGCAACCACGCAGGCTTAGCATAGTAATACTACTAGTACTTAGTTAACTGCAATGATATTTAATCAGGCTGTTGAGTTACATACCTAGATTCTAACACTGAGCAGTGATGCTAACGCTAGAATACCCCATATCCATCGATTATCAATCCCATCAAGATGGGTGATTGAGTAGAACAATCAAAACAAAAAAATTAGCACCGGGATGAATAGTACTCCTAATTTTTTTATTGAAAGAAAATAGATCTACTTATATACTCCCTCCATCCTAAAGTTTTTTCTTAGATTTGTCTAGATATGTATGTATCTAGTTATATTTTAGTATTTAGATACCTCCATTTATAGACAAACCTAACCAGCCGCGCCGCCACCCCATACCCCGGCTCAACCTGTCGCGCCGTCGTCGATCTCGACGGCGCGGGCTTTCCGTCTCCCGCGTGCGGCGTCGATCTCGGCGGCGCGGGCTCCATGTGGGAAGGCTCGGCCTCCGGCGCTACGGCCGTCGCGGCGCTCCCGACGGTCCTGTGCTCCCTCCCGCGCTCTCTACCACCCACTGGTGGAAAAACAGGCTTCCGTCCAGCCCCATAAGTCGCGAAGCTGTAGGAACCGCGACTAATGGGACCTTTAGTCGCGGTTCTGGAGGTGAACCGCGACCAAAGGCCTGGGCCCAGGGCGCTCGGTGGCCAGCTGGTGCACGTGAGGGGCTTTAGTCGCGGTTGTCCTGGCCAACCGCGACTAAAGGCCTTCGGGCACCTTTAGTCACGGTTTGCCAGGCCAACCGCAACTAAAGCCCCTCCCCTATATATACCCATCCAGCAGGTAGTGAGAAATGGCGGGAAAAATGGGAGCGGGAAGACAGGAGGCGGGAAGACAGGAGGCGGGAAGAAAGTGGCGGGAAGAAAGAGGCGGGAAGACAGGGAAGAAATGGCGGGAAGAAGAGGAATCCAGAGCAATGATGATTTTTCTGAAAAGAAAAAGATAAAAGGTTCTGAAAATAAAAGAAGATTTGGGGGGGGGCCTTTAGTCGCGGTTGGTCTGGCCAACCGCGACTAAAGGTTACCCTTTAGTCGCGGGTCGCCTCCCCACCCGCGACTAAAGGGGGGGGGGCGCGGGAAGGCAAAAAACCCGCCAAAAACCCTTTAGTCGCGGTTGGGGAGGCGACCCGCGACTAAAGGGTACCTTTAGTCGCGGGTCTCGTCCCCAACCGCGACTAAAGGGGGGGGCTATAAATACAGTGCGGGTCGCCTCCCCTGCCGCCGTCTTCTCCATCTCTCTCGTCTTCTCCGATTCCAACCGTCGCGCGCGCGCCGAAGGCCTGCCGCCGCCGTCGCCCTCGCCCTCGTCGACGCCGCCCGCCGTCGCCCTCGCCGTCGTCGTCGCCCTCGCCGTCGTCGCCGCCGTCGCCGCCCTCGCCGTCGCGGTTGGTTCCTTTCATCTTTCCCGCGCCGCGCGCCCGCCTTCCTCGCTTCCTTGGAAGAACGTCTTGGAAGAACGAACGTCGATCTTGGAAGAACGAACGTCGATCTTGAACGTCTTGGAGAAACTCTTACTCACATGCCTTCCTTCGAATGAGACCCCTACGGAGTCCAGAAAATGTCTCACTCACATGCCTTCCTTCGAATGAGACCCCGGCGGAGTCCAGAAAAAGTCTTACTTGGAAAGGAGCTAGACTAATTGACTGCACAAGAGTCACACAATGTTTGGAACAAGCGACATCAGTCTTTGAGATCATTGTAATATTTTATTTCACACCCCAAAAGAAATTTATTGGTCAATACATGTTTTTCCTATCTAGATTGTACCAACCGAGTTTACGATTGGAGGATAATTCCAAGCCAATGAATAATTTTCTTAACTACGAGGTTAAATCTTTGCATGAGTTCAGATCCCACTTTGGTTTTTTATTGCATGACCATTTACACATACATTGTTGGAAGAGTCGCAAAATAATTATATGCCAATGACCAATTTGCTGAACTACAAGGTTGAATCTAACTAGATATATGTTTATTGGAAAACAAAACATCCATTCCAGATTGTGAGTTTAGTATGCACTGAGTTGACACTTGGCAGAGCTGCACATCAAACATGACTAGAAAAGAAAGAACTACACATAAACCTTATATTAGCAATTGAATATATTTGAGGAAAACAACTCACAAGGGTATCTCCTTTAGCTTTTGGCCCCCTCAAACCCTTGTATTTTATGTTTTGCCCCCCCCAACATTGAACCAATTTATGTTTTGCCGCCCCGTCTCGCGCTCTACCGCGACACCCTCTCCCACCCCTTCCTCGCCCCCTCCTTTTGCCACCGCCCTTTCGCCACCGCCACCGCCACCGCCCCCCTTCTTCACTTAATTAATTTGTTTTTACTACATGTTTTCAGGACTGACATAATGGCGGACGATAGAGCTGACCCGATTATGGACAACTATGATCCGGACGGTGAAGCACATATGTTCGGCATCATAAACGGCGATATTCTATATGTGCCGACCGGAGAAGAAGAAGATGATATCTCTTCTTATCTGAACCTTGACGGTGAAGATGAAGGGCGCCGTCAGCAAGATGATGCCGAACAAACGTCGATAAACGACGATCTTCAAATGGAAGTAGCAACCACCTCCGGCGCCGAGGTATATATATACATTGCGTATTCTTCTGCTTGTAAGGAGTTACTTGTTTACTCTCCCTCTCCCTCTCTCTCACTAAAGCATCTTATATAGTAAAATTAGGAAAGCAATGCCCAGCTTCAGATCTCGCGCTGATCTCGCGCTGTTGCCTCGCCGGTGTTGTTGTTGTCTTCAAGGCGCACACATATTTCAATGCGTACGTGACAAACAACGCTAATATATTGGATTTCAGCTTTGGTACTTTGTTCTATAGTAAGTTGCAAGTTGCAACCACGCAGGCTTAGCAGAGTAATACTACTAGTACTTAGTTAAATGCAATGATATTTAATCAGGCTGTTGAGTTACATACCTAGATTCTAACACTGAGCAGTGATGCTAACGCTAGAATACCCCATATCCATCGATTATCAATCCCGTCAAGATGGGTGATTGAGTAGAACAATCAAAACAAAAAAATTAGCACCGGGATGAATAGTACTCCTAATTTTTTTATTGAAAGAAAATAGATCTACTTATATACTCCCTCCATCATAAAGTTTTTTCTTAGATTTGTCTAGATATGTATGTATCTAGTTATATTTTAGTATTTAGATACCTCCATTTATAGACAAACCTAACCAGCCGCGCCGCCACCCCATACCCCGGCTCAACCTGTCGCGCCGTCGTCGATCTCGACGGCGCGGGCTTTCCGTCTCCCGCGTGCGGCGTCGATCTCGGCGGCGCGGGCTCCATGTGGGAAGGCTCGGCCTCCGGCGCTACGGCCGTCGCGGCGCTCCCGACGGTCCTGTGCTCCCTCCCGCGCTCTCTACCACCCACTGGTGGAAAAACAGGCTTCCGTCCAGCCCCATAAGTCGCGAAGCTGTAGGAACCGCGACTAATGGGACCTTTAGTCGCGGTTCTGGAGGTGAACCGCGACCAAAGGCCTGGGCCCAGGGCGCTCGGTGGCCAGCTGGTGCACGTGAGGGGCTTTAGTCGCGGTTGTCCTGGCCAACCGCGACTAAAGGCCTTCGGGCACCTTTAGTCACGGTTTGCCAGGCCAACCGCAACTAAAGCCCCTCCCCTATATATACCCATCCAGCAGGTAGTGAGAAATGGCGGGAAAAATGGGAGCGGGAAGACAGGAGGCGGGAAGACAGGAGGCGGGAAGAAAGTGGCGGGAAGAAAGAGGCGGGAAGACAGGGAAGAAATGGCGGGAAGAAGAGGAATCCAGAGCAATGATGATTTTTCTGAAAAGAAAAAGATAAAAGGTTCTGAAAATAAAAGAAGATTTGGGGGGACCTTTAGTCGCGGTTGGTCTGGCCAACCGTGACTAAAGGTTACCCTTTAGTCGCGGGTCGCCTCCCCACCCGCGACTAAAGGGGGGGGCGCGGGAAGGCAAAAAACCCGCCAAAAACCCTTTAGTCGCGGTTGGGGAGGCGACCCGCGACTAAAGGGTACCTTTAGTCGCGGGTCTCGTCCCCAACCGCGACTAAAGGGGGGGCTATAAATACAGTGCGGGTCGCCTCCCCTGCCGCCGTCTTCTCCATCTCTCTCGTCTTCTCCGATTCCAACCGTCGCGCGCGCGCCGAAGGCCTGCCGCCGCCGTCGCCCTCGCCCTCGTCGACGCCGCCCGCCGTCGCCCTCGCCGTCGTCGTCGCCCTCGCCGTCGTCGCCGCCGTCGCCGCCCTCGCCGTCGCGGTTGGTTACTTTCATCTTTCCCGCGCCGCGCGCCCGCCTTCCTCGCTTCCTTGGAAGAACGTCTTGGAAGAACGAACGTCGATCTTGGAAGAACGAACGTCGATCTTGAACGTCTTGGAGAAACTCTTACTCACATGCCTTCCTTCGAATGAGACCCCTACGGAGTCCAGAAAATGTCTCACTCACATGCCTTCCTTCGAATGAGACCCCGGCGAAGTCCAGAAAAAGTCTTACTTGGAAAGGAGCTAGACTAATTGACTGCACAAGAGTCACACAATGTTTGGAACAAGCGACATCAGTCTTTGAGATCATTGTAATATTTGATTTCACACCCCAAAAGAAATTTATTGGTCAATACATGTTTTTCCTATCTAGATTGTACCAACCGAGTTTACGATTGGAGGATAATTCCAAGCCAATGAATAATTTTCTTAACTACGAGGTTAAATCTTTGCATGAGTTCAGATCCCACTTTGGTTTTTTATTGCATGACCATTTACACATACATTGTTGGAAGAGTCGCAAAATAATTATATGCCAATGACCAATTTGCTGAACTACAAGGTTGAATCTAACTAGATATATGTTTATTGGAAAACAAAACATCCATTCCAGATTGTGAGTTTAGTATGCACTGAGTTGACACTTGGCAGAGCTGCACATCAAACATGACTAGAAAAGAAAGAACTACACATAAACCTTATATTAGCAATTGAATATATTTGAGGAAAACAACTCACAAGGGTATCTCCTTTAGCTTTTGGCCCCCTCAAACCCTTGAATTTTATGTTTTGCCCCCCCCAACATTGAACCAATTTATGTTTTGCCGCCCCGTCTCGCGCTCTACCGCGACACCCTCTCCCACCCCTTCCTCGCCCCCTCCTTTTGCCACCGCCCTTTCGCCACCGCCACCGCCACCGCCCCCCTTCTTCACTTAATTAATTTGTTTTTACTACATGTTTTCAGGACTGACATAATGGCGGACGATAGAGCTGACCCGATTATGGACAACTATGATCCGGACGGTGAAGCACATATGTTCGGCATCATAAACGGCGATATTCTATATGTGCCGACCGGAGAAGAAGAAGATGATATCTCTTCTTATCTGAACCTTGACGGTGAAGATGAAGGGCGCCGTCAGCAAGATGAACAAACGTCGATAAACGACGATCTTCAAATGGAAGTAGCAACCACCTCCGGCGCCGAGGTATATATATACATTGCGTATTCTTCTGCTTGTAAGGAGTTACTTGTTTACTCTCCCTCTCCCTCTCTCTCACTAAAGCATCTTATATAGTAAAATTAGGAAAGCAATGCCCAGCTTCAGATCTCGCGCTGATCTCGCGCTGTTGCCTCGCCGGTGTTGTTGTTGTCTTCAAGGCGCACACATATTTCAATGCGTACGTGACAAACAACGCTAATATATTGGATTTCAGCTTTGGTACTTTGTTCTATAGTAAGTTGCAAGTTGCAACCACGCAGGCTTAGCAGAGTAATACTACTAGTACTTAGTTAACTGCAATGATATTTAATCAGGCTGTTGAGTTACATACCTAGATTCTAACACTGAGCAGTGATGCTAACGCTAGAATACCCCATATCCATCGATTATCAATCCCATCAAGATGGGTGATTGAGTAGAAGAATCAAAACAAAAAAATTAGCACCGGGATGAATAGTACTCCTAATTTTTTTATTGAAAGAAAATAGATCTACTTATATACTCCCTCCATCCTAAAGTTTTTTCTTAGATTTGTCTAGATAGGTATGTATCTAGTTATATTTTAGTATTTAGATACCTCCATTTATAGACAAACCTAACCAGCCGCGCCGCCACCCCATACCCCGGCTCAACCTGTCGCGCCGTCGTCGATCTCGACGGCGCGGGCTTTCCGTCTCCCGCGTGCGGCGTCGATCTCGGCGGCGCGGGCTCCATGTGGGAAGGCTCGGCCTCCGGCGCTACGGCCGTCGCGGCGCTCCCGACGGTCCTGTGCTCCCTCCCGCGCTCTCTACCACCCACTGGTGGAAAAACAGGCTTCCGTCCAGCCCCATAAGTCGCGAAGCTGTAGGAACCACGACTAATGGGACCTTTAGTCGCGGTTCTGGAGGTGAACCGCGACCAAAGGCCTGGGCCCAGGGCGCTCGGTGGCCAGCTAGTGCACGTGAGGGGCTTTAGTCGCGGTTGTCCTGGCCAACCGCGACTAAAGGCCTTCGGGCACCTTTAGTCACGGTTTGCCAGGCCAACCGCAACTAAAGCCCCTCCCCTATATATACCCATCCAGCAGGTAGTGAGAAATGGCGGGAAAAATGGGAGCGGGAAGACAGGAGGCGGGAAGACAGGAGGCGGGAAGAAAGTGGCGGGAAGAAAGAGGCGGGAAGACAGGGAAGAAATGGCGGGAAGAAGAGGAATCCAGAGCAATGATGATTTTTCTGAAAAGAAAAAGATAAAAGGTTCTGAAAATAAAAGAAGATTTGGGGGGGGCCTTTAGTCGCGGTTGGTCTGGCCAACCGCGACTAAAGGTTACCCTTTAGTCGCGGGTCGCCTCCCCACCCGCGACTAAAGGGGGGGGGGCGCGGGAAGGCAAAAAACCCGCCAAAAACCCTTTAGTCGCGGTTGGGGAGGCGACCCGCGACTAAAGGGTACCTTTAGTCGCGGGTCTCGTCCCCAACCGCGACTAAAGGGGGGGGCTATAAATACAGTGCGGGTCGCCTCCCCTGCCGCCGTCTTCTCCATCTCTCTCGACTTCTCCGATTCCAACCGTCGCGCGCGCGCCGAAGGCCTGCCGCCGCCGTCGCCCTCGCCCTCGTCGACGCCGCCCGCCGTCGCCCTCGCCGTCGTCGTCGCCCTCGCCATCGTCGCCGCCGTCGCCGCCCTCGCCGTCGCGGTTGGTTCCTTTCATCTTTCCCGCGGCGCGCGCCCGCCTTCCTCGCTTCCTTGGAAGAACGTCTTGGAAGAACGAACGTCGATCTTGGAAGAACGAACGTCGATCTTGAACGTCTTGGAGAAACTCTTACTCACATGCCTTCCTTCGAATGAGACCCCTACGGAGTCCAGAAAATGTCTCACTCACATGCCTTCCTTCGAATGAGACCCCGGCGGAGTCCAGAAAAAGTCTTACTTGGAAAGGAGCTAGACTAATTGACTGCACAAGAGTCACACAATGTTTGGAACAAGCGACATCAGTCTTTGAGATCATTGTAATATTTGATTTCACACCCCAAAAGAAATTTATTGGTCAATACATGTTTTTCCTATCTAGATTGTACCAACCGAGTTTACGATTGGAGGATAATTCCAAGCCAATGAATAATTTTCTTAACTACGAGGTTAAATCTTTGCATGAGTTCAGATCCCACTTTGGTTTTTTATTGCATGACCATTTACACATACATTGTTGGAAGAGTCACAAAATAATTATATGCCAATGACCAATTTGCTGAACTACAAGGTTGAATCTAACTAGATATATGTTTATTGGAAAACAAAACATCCATTCCAGATTGTGAGTTTAGTATGCACTGAGTTGACACTTGGCAGAGCTGCACATCAAACATGACAAGAAAAGAAAGAACTACACATAAACCTTATATTAGCAATTGAATATATTTGAGGAAAACAACTCACAAGGGTATCTCCTTTAGCTTTTGGCCCCCTCAAACCCTTGTATTTTATGTTTTGCCCCCCCCCCAACATTGAACCAATTTATGTTTTGCCGCCCCGTCTCGCGCTCTACCGCGACACCCTCTCCCACCCCTTCCTCGCCCCCTCCTTTTGCCACCGCCCTTTCGCCACCGCCACCGCCACCGCCCCCCTTCTTCACTTAATTAATTTGTTTTTACTACATGTTTTCAGGACTGACATAATGGCGGACGATAGAGCTGACCCGATTATGGACAACTATGATCCGGACGGTGAAGCACATATGTTCGGCATCATAAACGGCGATATTCTATATGTGCCGACCGGAGAAGAAGAAGATGATATCTCTTCTTATCTGAACCTTGACGGTGAAGATGAAGGGCGCCGTCAGCAAGATGATGCCGAACAAACGTCGATAAACGACGATCTTCAAATGGAAGTAGCAACCACCTCTGGCGCCGAGGTATATATATACATTGCGTATTCTTCTGCTTGTAAGGAGTTACTTGTTTACTCTCCCTCTCCCTCTCTCTCACTAAAGCATCTTATATAGTAAAATTAGGAAAGCAATGCCCAACTTCAGATCTCGCGCTGATCTCGCGCTGTTCCCTCGCCGGTGTTGTTGTTGTCTTCAAGGCGCACACATATTTCAATGCGTACGTGACAAACAACGCTAATATATTGGATTTCAGCTTTGGTACTTTGTTCTATAGTAAGTTGCAAGTTGCAACCACGCAGGCTTAGCAGAGTAATACTACTAGTACTTAGTTAACTGCAATGATATTTAATCAGGCTGTTGAGTTACATACCTAGATTCTAACACTGAGCAGTGATGCTAACGCTAGAATACCCCATATCCATCGATTATCAATCCCATCAAGATGGGTGATTGAGTAGAACAATCAAAACAAAAAAATTAGCACCGGGATGAATAGTACTCCTAATTTTTTTATTGAAAGAAAATAGATCTACTTATATACTCCCTCCATCCTAAAGTTTTTTCTTAGATTTGTCTAGATATGTATGTATCTAGTTATATTTTAGTATTTAGATACCTCCATTTATAGACAAGCCTAACCAGCCGCGCCGCCACCCCATACCCCGGCTCAACCTGTCGCGCCGTCGTCGATCTCGACGGCGCGGGCTTTCCGTCTCCCGCGTGCGGCGTCGATCTCGGCGGCGCGGGCTCCATGTGGGAAGGCTCGGCCTCCGGCGCTACGGCCGTCGCGGCGCTCCCGACGGTCCTGTGCTCCCTCCCGCGCTCTCTACCACCCACTGGTGGAAAAACAGGCTTCCGTCCAGCCCCATAAGTCGCGAAGCTGTAGGAACCGCGACTAATGGGACCTTTAGTCGCGGTTCTGGAGGTGAACCGCGACCAAAGGCCTGGGCCCAGGGCGCTCGGTGGCCAGCTGGTGCACGTGAGGGGCTTTAGTCGCGGTTGTCCTGGCCAACCGCGACTAAAGGCCTTCGGGCACCTTTAGTCACGGTTTGCCAGGCCAACCGCAACTAAAGCCCCTCCCCTATATATACCCATCCAGCAGGTAGTGAGAAATGGCGGGAAAAATGGGAGCGGGAAGACAGGAGGCGGGAAGACAGGAGGCGGGAAGAAAGTGGCGGGAAGAAAGAGGCGGGAAGACAGGGAAGAAATGGCGGGAAGAAGAGCTATCCAGAGCAATGATGATTTTTCTGAAAAGAAAAAGATAAAAGGTTCTGAAAATAAAAGAAGATTTGGGGGGGGCCTTTAGTCGCGGTTGGTCTGGCCAACCGCGACTAAAGGTTACCCTTTAGTCGCGGGTCGCCTCCCCACCCGCGACTAAAGGGGGGGGGGGCGCGGGAAGGCAAAAAACCCGCCAAAAACCCTTTAGTCGCGGTTGGGGAGGCGACCCGCGACTAAAGGGTACCTTTAGTCGCGGGTCTCGTCCCCAACCGCGACTAAAGGGGGGGGCTATAAATACAGTGCGGGTCGCCTCCCCTGCCGCCGTCTTCTCCATCTCTCTCGTCTTCTCCGATTCCAACCGTCGCGCGCGCGCCGAAGGCCTGCCGCCGCCGTCGCCCTCGCCCTCGTCGACGCCGCCCGCCGTCGCCCTCGCCGTCGTCGTCGCCCTCGCCGTCGTCGCCGCCGTCGCCGCCCTCGCCGTCGCGGTTGGTTCCTTTCATCTTTCCCGCGCCGCGCGCCCGCCTTCCTCGCTTCCTTGGAAGAACGTCTTGGAAGAACGAACGTCGATCTTGGAAGAACGAACGTCGATCTTGAACGTCTTGGAGAAACTCTTACTCACATGCCTTCCTTCGAATGAGACCCCTACGGAGTCCAGAAAATGTCTCACTCACATGCCTTCCTTCGAATGAGACCCCGGCGGAGTCCAGAAAAAGTCTTACTTGGAAAGGAGCTAGACTAATTGACTGCACAAGAGTCACACAATGTTTGGAACAAGCGACATCAGTCTTTGAGATCATTGTAATATTTGATTTCACACCCCAAAAGAAATTTATTGGTCAATACATGTTTTTCCTATCTAGATTGTACCAACCGAGTTTACGATTGGAGGATAATTCCAAGCCAATGAATAATTTTCTTAACTACGAGGTTAAATCTTTGCATGAGTTCAGATCCCACTTTGGTTTTTTATTGCATGACCATTTACACATACATTGTTGGAAGAGTCGCAAAATAATTATATGCCAATGACCAATTTGCTGAACTACAAGGTTGAATCTAACTAGATATATGTTTATTGGAAAACAAAACATCCATTCCAGATTGTGAGTTTAGTATGCACTGAGTTGACACTTGGCAGAGCTGCACATCAAACATGACTAGAAAAGAAAGAACTACACATAAACCTTATATTAGCAATTGAATATATTTGAGGAAAACAACTCACAAGGGTATCTCCTTTAGCTTTTGGCCCCCTCAAACCCTTGTATTTTATGTTTTGCCCCCCCCAACATTGAACCAATTTATGTTTTGCCGCCCCGTCTCGCGCTCTACCGCGACACCCTCTCCCACCCCTTCCTCGCCCCCTCCTTTTGCCACCGCCCTTTCGCCACCGCCACCGCCACCGCCCCCCTTCTTCACTTAATTAATTTGTTTTTACTACATGTTTTCAGGACTGACATAATGGCGGACGATAGAGCTGACCCGATTATGGACAACTATGATCCGGACGGTGAAGCACATATGTTCGGCATCATAAACGGCGATATTCTATATGTGCCGACCGGAGAAGAAGAATATGATATCTCTTCTTATCTGAACCTTGACGGTGAAGATGAAGGGCGCCGTCAGCAAGATGATGCCGAACAAACGTCGATAAACGACGATCTTCAAATGGAAGTAGCAACCACCTCCGGCGCCGAGGTATATATATACATTGCGTATTCTTCTGCTTGTAAGGAGTTACTTGTTTACTCTCCCTCTCCCTCTCTCTCACTAAAGCATCTTATATAGTAAAATTAGGAAAGCAATGCCCAGCTTCAGATCTCGCGCTGATCTCGCGCTGTTGCCTCGCCGGTGTTGTTGTTGTCTTCAAGGCGCACACATATTTCAATGCGTACGTGACAAACAACGCTAATATATTGGATTTCAGCTTTGGTACTTTGTTCTATAGTAAGTTGCAAGTTGCAACCACGCAGGCTTAGCAGAGTAATACTACTAGTACTTAGTTAACTGCAATGATATTTAATCAGGCTGTTGAGTTACATACCTAGATTCTAACACTGAGCAGTGATGCTAACGCTAGAATACCCCATATCCATCGATTATCAATCCCATCAAGATGGGTGATTGAGTAGAACAATCAAAACAAAAAAATTAGCACCGGGATGAATAGTACTCCTAATTTTTTTATTGAAAGAAAATAGATCTACTTATATACTCCCTCCATCCTAAAGTTTTTTCTTAGATTTGTCTAGATATGTATGTATCTAGTTATATTTTAGTATTTAGATACCTCCATTTATAGACAAACCTAACCAGCCGCGCCGCCACCCCATACCCCGGCTCAACCTGTCGCGCCGTCGTCGATCTCGACGGCGCGGGCTTTCCGTCTCCCGCGTGCGGCGTCGATCTCGGCGGCGCGGGCTCCATGTGGGAAGGCTCGGCCTCCGGCGCTACGGCCGTCGCGGCGCTCCCGACGGTCCTGTGCTCCCTCCCGCGCTCTCTACCACCCACTGGTGGAAAAACAGGCTTCCGTCCAGCCCCATAAGTCGCGAAGCTGTAGGAACCGCGACTAATGGGACCTTTAGTCGCGGTTCTGGAGGTGAACCGCGACCAAAGGCCTGGGCCCAGGGCGCTCGGTGGCCAGCTGGTGCACGTGAGGGGCTTTAGTCGCGGTTGTCCTGGCCAACCGCGACTAAAGGCCTTCGGGCACCTTTAGTCACGGTTTGCCAGGCCAACCGCAACTAAAGCCCCTCCCCTATATATAGCCATCCAGCAGGTAGTGAGAAATGGCGGGAAAAATGGGAGCGGGAAGACAGGAGGCGGGAAGACAGGAGGCGGGAAGAAAGTGGCGGGAAGAAAGAGGCGGGAAGACAGGGAAGAAATGGCGGGAAGAAGAGGAATCCAGAGCAATGATGATTTTTCTAAAAAGAAAAAGATAAAAGGTTCTGAAAATAAAAGAAGATTTGGGGGGGGCCTTTAGTCGCGGTTGGTCTGGCCAACCGCGACTAAAGGTTACCCTTTAGTCGCGGGTCGCCTCCCCACCCGCGACTAAAGGGGGGGGGGGCGCGGGAAGGCAAAAAACCCGCCAAAAACCCTTTAGTCGCGGTTGGGGAGGCGACCCGCGACTAAAGGGTACCTTTAGTCGCGGGTCTCGTCCCCAACCGCGACTAAAGGGGGGGGCTATAAATACAGTGCGGGTCGCCTCCCCTGCCGCCGTCTTCTCCATCTCTCTCGTCTTCTCCGATTCCAACCGTCGCGCGCGCGCCGAAGGCCTGCCGCCGCCGTCGCCCTCGCCCTCGTCGACGCCGCCCGCCGTCGCCCTCGCCGTCGTCGCCGCCGTCGCCGCCCTCGCCGTCGCGGTTGGTTACTTTCATCTTTCCCGCGCCGCGCGCCCGCCTTCCTCGCTTCCTTGGAAGAACGTCTTGGAAGAACGAACGTCGATCTTGGAAGAACGAACGTCGATCTTGAACGTCTTGGAGAAACTCTTACTCACATGCCTTCCTTCGAATGAGACCCCTACGGAGTCCAGAAAATGTCTCACTCACATGCCTTCCTTCGAATGAGACCCCGGCGGAGTCCAGAAAAAGTCTTACTTGGAAAGGAGCTAGACTAATTGACTGCACAAGAGTCACACAATGTTTGGAACAAGCGACATCAGTCTTTGAGATCATTGTAATATTTGATTTCACACCCCAAAAGAAATTTATTGGTCAATACATGTTTTTCCTATCTAGATTGTACCAACCAAGTTTACGATTGGAGGATAATTCCAAGCCAATGAATAATTTTCTTAACTACGAGGTTAAATCTTTGCATGAGTTCAGATCCCACTTTGGTTTTTTATTGCATGACCATTTACACATACATTGTTGGAAGAGTCGCAAAATAATTATATGCCAATGACCAATTTGCTGAACTACAAGGTTGAATCTAACTAGATATATGTTTATTGGAAAACAAAACATCCATTCCAGATTGTGAGTTTAGTATGCACTGAGTTGACACTTGGCAGAGCTGCACATCAAACATGACTAGAAAAGAAAGAACTACACATAAACCTTATATTAGCAATTGAATATATTTGAGGAAAACAACTCACAAGGGTATCTCCTTTAGCTTTTGGCCCCCTCAAACCCTTGTATTTTATGTTTTGCCCCCCCCAACATTGAACCAATTTATGTTTTGCCGCCCCGTCTCGCGCTCTACCGCGACACCCTCTCCCACCCCTTCCTCGCCCCCTCCTTTTGCCACCGCCCTTTCGCCACCGCCACCGCCACCGCCCCCCTTCTTCACTTAATTAATTTGTTTTTACTACATGTTTTCAGGACTGACATAATGGCGGACGATAGAGCTGACCCGATTATGGACAACTATGATCCGGACGGTGAAGCACATATGTTCGGCATCATAAACGGCGATATTCTATATGTGCCGACCGGAGAAGAAGAAGATGATATCTCTTCTTATCTGAACCTTGACGGTGAAGATGAAGGGCGCCGTCAGCAAGATGATGCCGAACAAACGTCGATAAACGACGATCTTCAAATGGAAGTAGCAACCACCTCCGGCGCCGAGGTATATATATACATTGCGTATTCTTCTGCTTGTAAGGAGTTACTTGTTTACTCTCCCTCTCCCTCTCTCTCACTAAAGCATCTTATATAGTAAAATTAGGAAAGCAATGCCCAGCTTCAGATCTCGCGCTGATCTCGCGCTGTTGCCTCGCCGGTGTTGTTGTTGTCTTCAAGGCGCACACATATTTCAATGCGTACGTGACAAACAACGCTAATATATTGGATTTCAGCTTTGGTACTTTGTTCTATAGTAAGTTGCAAGTTGCAACCACGCAGGCTTAGCAGAGTAATACTACTAGTACTTAGTTAACTGCAATGATATTTAATCAGGCTGTTGAGTTACATACCTAGATTCTAACACTGAGCAGTGATGCTAACGCTAGAATACCCCATATCCATCGATTATCAATCCCATCAAGATGGGTGATTGAGTAGAACAATCAAAACAAAAAAATTAGCACCGGGATGAATAGTACTCCTAATTTTTTTATTGAAAGAAAATAGATCTACTTATATACTCCCTCCATCCTAAAGTTTTTTCTTAGATTTGTCTAGATATGTATGTATCTAGTTATATTTTAGTATTTAGATACCTCCATTTATAGACAAACCTAACCAGCCGCGCCGCCACCCCATACCCCGGCTCAACCTGTCGCGCCGTCGTCGATCTCGACGGCGCGGGCTTTCCGTCTCCCGCGTGCGGCGTCGATCTCGGCGGCGCGGGCTCCATGTGGGAAGGCTCGGCCTCCGGCGCTACGGCCGTCGCGGCGCTCCCGACGGTCCTGTGCTCCCTCCCGCGCTCTCTACCACCCACTGGTGGAAAAACAGGCTTCCGTCCAGCCCCATAAGTCGCGAAGCTGTAGGAACCGCGACTAATGGGACCTTTAGTCGCGGTTCTGGAGGTGAACCGCGACCAAAGGCCTGGGCCCAGGGTGCTCGGTGGCCAGCTGGTGCACGTGAGGGGCTTTAGTCGCGGTTGTCCTGGCCAACCGCGACTAAAGGCCTTCGGGCACCTTTAGTCACGGTTTGCCAGGCCAACCGCAACTAAAGCCCCTCCCCTATATATACCCATCCATCAGGTAGTGAGAAATGGCGGGAAAAATGGGAGCGGGAAGACAGGAGGCGGGAAGACAGGAGGCGGGAAGAAAGTGGCGGGAAGAAAGAGGCGGGAAGACAGGGAAGAAATGGCGGGAAGAAGAGGAATCCAGAGCAATGATGATTTTTCTGAAAAGAAAAAGATAAAAGGTTCTGAAAATAAAAGAAGATTTGGGGGGGGCCTTTAGTCGCGGTTGGTCTGGCCAACCGCGACTAAAGGTTACCCTTTAGTCGCGGGTCGCCTCCCCACCCGCGACTAAAGGGGGGGGGGCGCGGGAAGGCAAAAAAACCGCCAAAAACCCTTTAGTCGCGGTTGGGGAGGCGACCCGCGACTAAAGGGTACCTTTAGTCGCGGGTCTCGTCCCCAACCGCGACTAAAGGGGGGGGCTATAAATACAGTGCGGGTCGCCTCCCCTGCCGCCGTCTTCTCCATCTCTCTCGTCTTCTCCGATTCCAACCGTCGCGCGCGCGCCGAAGGCCTGCCGCCGCCGTCGCCCTCGCCCTCGTCGACGCCGCCCGCCGTCGCCCTCGCCGTCGTCGTCGCCCTCGCCGTTGTCGCCGCCGTCGCCTCCCTCGCCGTCGCGGTTGGTTCCTTTCATCTTTCCCGCGCCGCGCGCCCGCCTTCCTCGCTTCCTTGGAAGAACGTCTTGGAAGAACGAACGTCGATCTTGGAAGAACGAACGTCGATCTTGAACGTCTTGGAGAAACTCTTACTCACATGCCTTCCTTCGAATGAGACCCCTACGGAGTCCAGAAAATGTCTCACTCACATGCCTTCCTTCGAATGAGACCCCGGCGGAGTCCAGAAAAAGTCTTACTTGGAAAGGAGCTAGACTAATTGACTGCACAAGAGTCACACAATGTTTGGAACAAGCGACATCAGTCTTTGAGATCATTGTAATATTTGATTTCACACCCCAAAAGAAATTTATTGGTCAATACATGTTTTTCCTGTCTAGATTGTACCAACCGAGTTTACGATTGGAGGATAATTCCAAGCCAATGAATAATTTTCTTAACTACGAGGTTAAATCTTTGCATGAGTTCAGATCCCACTTTGGTTTTTTATTGCATGACCATTTACACATACATTGTTGGAAGAGTCGCAAAATAATTATATGCCAATGACCAATTTGCTGAACTACAAGGTTGAATCTAACTAGATATATGTTTATTGGAAAACAAAACATCCATTCCAGATTGTGAGTTTAGTATGCACTGAGTTGACACTTGGCAGAGCTGCACATCAAACATGACTAGACAAGAAAGAACTACACATAAACCTTATATTAGCAATTGAATATATTTGAGGAAAACAACTCACAAGGGTATCTCCTTTAGCTTTTGGCCCCCTCAAACCCTTGTATTTTATGTTTTGCCCCCCCCAACATTGAACCAATTTATGTTTTGCCCCCCCGTCTCGCGCTCTACCGCGACACCCTCTCCCACCCCTTCCTCGCCCCCTCCTTTTGCCACCGCCCTTTCGCCACCGCCACCGCCACCGCCCCCCTTCTTCACTTAATTAATTTGTTTTTACTACATGTTTTCAGGACTGACATAATGGCGGACGATAGAGCTGACCCGATTATGGACAACTATGATCCGGACGGTGAAGCACATATGTTCGGCATCATAAACGGCGATATTCTATATGTGCCGACCGGAGAAGAAGAAGATGATATCTCTTCTTATCTGAACCTTGACGGTGAAGATGAAGGGCGCCGTCAGCAAGATGATGCCGAACAAACGTCGATAAACGACGATCTTCAAATGGAAGTAGCAACCACCTCCGGCGCCGAGGTATATATATACATTGCGTATTCTTCTGCTTGTAAGGAGTTACTTGTTTACTCTCCCTCTCCCTCTCTCTCACTAAAGCATCTTATATAGTAAAATTAGGAAAGCAATGCCCAGCTTCAGATCTCGCGCTGATCTCGCGCTGTTGCCTCGCCGGTGTTGTTGTTGTCTTCAAGGCGCACACATATTTCAATGCGTACGTGACAAACAACGCTAATATATTGGATTTCAGCTTTGGTACTTTGTTCTATAGTAAGTTGCAAGTTGCAACCACGCAGGCTTAGCAGAGTAATACTACTAGTACTTAGTTAACTGCAATGATATTTAATCAGGCTGTTGAGTTACATACCTAGATTCTAACACTGAGCAGTGATGCTAACGCTAGAATACCCCATATCCATCGATTATCAATCCCATCAAGATGGGTGATTGAGTAGAACAATCAAAACAAAAAAATTAGCACCGGGATGAATAGTACTCCTAATTTTTTTATTGAAAGAAAATAGATCTACTTATATACTCCCTCCATCCTAAAGTTTTTTCTTAGATTTGTCTAGATATGTATGTATCTAGTTATATTTTAGTATTTAGATACCTCCATTTATAGACAAACCTAACCAGCCGCGCCGCCACCCCATACCCCGGCTCAACCTGTCGCGCCGTCGTCGATCTCGACGGCGCGGGCTTTCCGTCTCCCGCGTGCGGCGTCGATCTCGGCGGCGCGGGCTCCATGTGGGAAGGCTCGGCCTCCGGCGCTACGGCCGTTGCGGCGCTCCCGACGGTCCTGTGCTCCCTCCCGCGCTCTCTACCACCCACTGGTGGAAAAACAGGCTTCCGTCCAGCCCCATAAGTCGCGAAGCTGTAGGAACCGCGACTAATGGGACCTTTAGTCGCGGTTCTGGAGGTGAACCGCGACCAAAGGCCTGGGCCCAGGGCGCTCGGTGGCCAGCTGGTGCACGTGAGGGGCTTTAGTCGCGGTTGTCCTGGCCAACCGCGACTAAAGGCCTTCGGGCACCTTTAGTCACGGTTTGCCAGGCCAACCGCAACTAAAGCCCCTCCCCTATATATACCCATCCAGCAGGTAGTGAGAAATGGCGGGAAAAATGGGAGCGGGAAGACAGGAGGCGGGAAGACAGGAGGCGGGAAGAAAGTGGCGGGAAGAAAGAGGCGGGAAGACAGGGAAGAAATGGCGGGAAGAAGAGGAATCCAGAGCAATGATGATTTTTCTGAAAAGAAAAAGATAAAAGGTTATGAAAATAAAAGAAGATTTGGGGGGGGGCCTTTAGTCGCGGTTGGTCTGGCCAACCGCGACTAAAGGTTACCCTTTAGTCGCGGGTCGCCTCCCCACCCGCGACTAAAGGGGGGGGGCGCGGGAAGGCAAAAAACCCGCCAAAAACCCTTTAGTCGCGGTTGGGGAGGCGACCCGCGACTAAAGGGTACCTTTAGTCGCGGGTCTCGTCCCCAACCGCGACTAAAGGGGGGGGCTATAAATACAGTGCGGGTCGCCTCCCCTGCCGCCGTCTTCTCCATCTCTCTCGTCTTCTCCGATTCCAACCGTCGCGCGCGCGCCGAAGGCCTGCCGCCGCCGTCGCCCTCGCCCTCGTCGACGCCGCCCGCCGTCTCCCTCGCCGTCGTCGTCGCCCTCGCCGTCGTCGCCGCCGTCGCCGCCCTCGCCGTCGCGGTTGGTTCCTTTCATCTTTCCCGCGCCGCGCGCCCGCCTTCCTCGCTTCCTTGGAAGAACGTCTTGGAAGAACGAACGTCGATCTTGGAAGAACGAACGTCGATCTTGAACGTCTTGGAGAAACTCTTACTCACATGCCTTCCTTCGAATGAGACCCCTACGGAGTCCAGAAAATGTCTCACTCACATGCCTTCCTTCGAATGAGACCCCGGCGGAGTCCAGAAAAAGTCTTACTTGGAAAGGAGCTAGACTAATTGACTGCACAAGAGTCACACAATGTTTGGAACAAGCGACATCAGTCTTTGAGATCATTGTAATATTTGATTTCACACCCCAAAAGAAATTTATTGGTCAATACATGTTTTTCCTATCTAGATTGTACCAACCGAGTTTACGATTGGAGGATAATTCCAAGCCAATGAATAATTTTCTTAACTACGAGGTTAAATCTTTGCATGAGTTCAGATCCCACTTTGGTTTTTTATTGCATGACCATTTACACATACATTGTTGGAAGAGTCGCAAAATAATTATATGCCAATGTCCAATTTGCTGAACTACAAGGTTGAATCTAACTAGATATATGTTTATTGGAAAACAAAACATCCATTCCAGATTGTGAGTTTAGTATGCACTGAGTTGACACTTGGCAGAGCTGCACATCAAACATGACTAGAAAAGAAAGAACTACACATAAACCTTATATTAGCAATTGAATATATTTGAGGAAAACAACTCACAAGGGTATCTCCTTTAGCTTTTGGCCCCCTCAAACCCTTGTATTTTATGTTTTGCCCCCCCCAACATTGAACCAATTTATGTTTTGCCGCCCCGTCTCGCGCTCTACCGCGACACCCTCTCCCACCCCTTCCTCGCCCCCTCCTTTTGCCACCGCCCTTTCGCCACCGCCACCGCCACCGCCCCCCTTCTTCACTTAATTAATTTGTTTTTACTACATGTTTTCAGGACTGACATAATGGCGGACGATAGAGCTGACCCGATTATGGACAACTATGATCCGGACGGTGAAGCACATATGTTCGGCATCATAAACGGCGATATTCTATATGTGCCGACCGGAGAAGAAGAAGATGATATCTCTTCTATCTGAACCTTGACGGTGAAGATGAAGGGCGCCGTCAGCAAGATGAACAAACGTCGATAAACGACGATCTTCAAATGGAAGTAGCAACCACCTCCGGCGCCGAGGTATATATATACATTGCGTATTCTTCTGCTTGTAAGGAGTTACTTGTTTACTCTCCCTCTCCCTCTCTCTCACTAAAGCATCTTATATAGTAAAATTAGGAAAGCAATGCCCAGCTTGAGATCTCGCGCTGATCTCGCGCTGTTGCCTCGCCGGTGTTGTTGTTGTCTTCAAGGCGCACACATATTTCAATGCGTACGTGACAAACAACGCTAATATATTGGATTTCAGCTTTGGTACTTTGTTCTATAGTAAGTTGCAAGTTGCAACCACGCAGGCTTAGCAGAGTAATACTACTAGTACTTAGTTAACTGCAATGATATTTAATCAGGCTGTTGAGTTACATACCTAGATTCTAACACTGAGCAGTGATGCTAACGCTAGAATACCCCATATCCATCGATTATCAATCCCATCAAGATGGGTGATTGAGTAGAACAATCAAAACAAAAAAATTAGCACCGGGATGAATAGTACTCCTAATTTTTTTATTGAAAGAAAATAGATCTACTTATATACTCCCTCCATCCTAAAGTTTTTTCTTAGATTTGTCTAGATATGTATGTATCTAGTTATATTTTAGTATTTAGATACCTCCATTTATAGACAAACCTAACCAGCCGCGCCGCCACCCCATACCCCGGCTCAACCTGTCGCGCCGTCGTCGATCTCGACGGCGCGGGCTTTCCGTCTCCCGCGTGCGGCGTCGATCTCGGCGGCGCGGGCTCCATGTGGGAAGGCTCGGCCTCCGGCGCTACGGCTGTCGCGGCGCTCCCGACGGTCCTGTGCTCCCTCCCGCGCTCTCTACCACCCACTGGTGGAAAAACAGGCTTCCGTCCAGCCCCATAAGTCGCGAAGCTGTAGGAACCGCGACTAATGGGACCTTTAGTCGCGGTTCTGGAGGTGAACCGCGACCAAAGGCCTGGGCCCAGGGCGCTCGGTGGCCAGCTGGTGCACGTGAGGGGCTTTAGTCGCGGTTGTCCTGGCCAACCGCGACTAAAGGCCTTCGGGCACCTTTAGTCACGGTTTGCCAGGCCAACCGCAACTAAAGCCCCTCCCCTATATATACCCATCCAGCAGGTACTGAGAAATGGCGGGAAAAATGGGAGCGGGAAGACAGGAGGCGGGAAGACAGGAGGCGGGAAGAAAGTGGCGGGAAGAAAGAGGCGGGAAGACAGGGAAGAAATGGCGGGAAGAAGAGGAATCCAGAGCAATGATGATTTTTCTGAAAAGAAAAAGATAAAAGGTTCTGAAAATAAAAGAAGATTTGGGGGGGCCTTTAGTCGCGGTTGGTCTGGCCAACCGCGACTAAAGGTTACCCTTTAGTCGCGGGTCGCCTCCCCACCCGCGACTAAAGGGGGGGGGGCGCGGGAAGGCAAAAAACCCGCCAAAAACCCTTTAGTCGCGGTTGGGGAGGCGACCCGCGACTAAAGGGTACCTTTAGTCGCGGGTCTCGTCCCCAACCGCGACTAAAGGGGGGGGCTATAAATACAGTGCGGGTCGCCTCCCCTGCCGCCGTCTTCTCCATCTCTCTCGTCTTCTCCGATTCCAACCGTCGCGCGCGCGCCGAAGGCCTGCCGCCGCCGTCGCCCTCGCCCTCGTCGACGCCGCCCGCCGTCGCCCTCGCCGTCGTCGTCGCCCTCGCCGTCGTCGCCGCCGTCGCCGCCCTCGCCGTCGCGGTTGGTTCCTTTCATCTTTCCCGCGCCGCGCGCCCGCCTTCCTCGCTTCCTTGGAAGAACGTCTTGGAAGAACGAACGTCGATCTTGGAAGAACGAACGTCGATCTTGAACGTCTTGGAGAAACTCTTACTCACATGCCTTCCTTCGAATGAGACCCCTACGGAGTCCAGAAAATGTCTCACTCACATGCCTTCCTTCGAATGAGACCCCGGCGGAGTCCAGAAAAAGTCTTACTTGGAAAGGAGCTAGACTAATTGACTGCACAAGAGTCACACAATGTTTGGAACAAGCGACATCAGTCTTTGAGATCATTGTAATATTTGATTTCACACCCCAAAAGAAATTTATTGGTCAATACATGTTTTTCCTATCTAGATTGTACCAACCGAGTTTACGATTGGAGGATAATTCCAAGCCAATGAATAATTTTCTTAACTACGAGGTTAAATCTTTGCATGAGTTCAGATCCCACTTTGGTTTTTTATTGCATGACCATTTACACATACATTGTTGGAAGAGTCGCAAAATAATTATATGCCAATGACCAATTTGCTGAACTACAAGGTTGAATCTAACTAGATATATGTTTATTGGAAAACAAAACATCCATTCCAGATTGTGAGTTTAGTATGCACTGAGTTGACACTTGGCAGAGCTGCACATCAAACATGACTAGAAAAGAAAGAACTACACATAAACCTTATATTAGCAATTGAATATATTTGAGGAAAACAACTCACAAGGGTATCTCCTTTAGCTTTTGGCCCCCTCAAACCCTTGTATTTTATGTTTTGCCCCCCCCCCCCAACATTGAACCAATTTATGTTTTGCCGCCCCGTCTCGCGCTCTACCGCGACACCCTCTCCCACCCCTTCCTCGCCCCCTCCTTTTGCCACCGCCCTTTCGCCACCGCCACCGCCACCGCCCCCCTTCTTCACTTAATTAATTTGTTTTTACTACATGTTTTCAGGACTGACATAATGGCGGACAATAGAGCTGACCCGATTATGGACAACTATGATCCGGACGGTGAAGCACATATGTTCGGCATCATAAACAGCGATATTCTATATGTGCCGACCGGAGAAGAAGAAGATGATATCTCTTCTTATCTGAACCTTGACGGTGAAGATGAAGGGCGCCGTCAGCAAGATGATGCCGAACAAACGTCGATAAACGACGATCTTCAAATGAAAGTAGCAACCACCTCCGGCGCCGAGGTATATATACACATTGCGTATTCTTCTGCTTGTAAGGAGTTACTTGTTTACTCTCCCTCTCCCTCTCTCTCACTAAAGCATCTTATATAGTAAAATTAGGAAAGCAATGCCCAGCTTCAGATCTCGCGCTGATCTCGCGCTGTTGCCTCGCCGGTGTTGTTCTTGTCTTCAAGGCGCACACATATTTCAATGCGTACGTGACAAACAACGCTAATATATTGGATTTCAGCTTTGGTACTTTGTTCTATAGTAAGTTGCAAGTTGCAACCACGCAGGCTTAGCAGAGTAATACTACTAGTACTTAGTTAACTCCAATGATATTTAATCAGACTGTTGAGTTACATACCTAGATTCTAACACTGAGCAGTGATGCTAACGCTAGAATACCCCATATCCATCGATTATCAATCCCATCAAGATGGGTGATTGAGTAGAACAATCAAAACAAAAAAATTAGCACCGGGATGAATAGTACTCCTAATTTTTTTATTGAAAGAAAATAGATCTACTTATATACTCCCTCCATCCTAAAGTTTTTTCTTAGATTTGTCTAGATATGTATGTATCTAGTTATATTTTAGTATTTAGATACCTCCATTTATAGACAAACCTAACCAGCCGCGCCGCCACCCCATACCCCGGCTCAACCTGTCGCGCCGTCGTCGATCTCGACGGCGCGGGCTTTCCGTCTCCCGCGTGCGGCGTCGATCTCGGCGGCGCGGGCTCCATGTGGGAAGGCTCGGCCTCCGGCGCTACGGCCGTCGCGGCGCTCCCGACGGTCCTGTGCTCCCTCCCGCGCTCTCTACCACCCACTGGTGGAAAAACAGGCTTCCGTCCAGCCCCATAAGTCGCGAAGCTGTAGGAACCGCGACTAATGGGACCTTTAGTCGCGGTTCTGGAGGTGAACCGCGACCAAAGGCCTGGGCCCAGGGCGCTCGGTGGCCAGCTGGTGCACGTGAGGGGCTTTAGTCGCGGTTGTCCTGGCCAACCGCGACTAAAGGCCTTCGGGCACCTTTAGTCACGGTTTGCCAGGCCAACCGCAACTAAAGCCCCTCCCCTATATATACCCATCCAGCAGGTAGTGAGAAATGGCGGGAAAAATGGGAGCGGGAAGACAGGAGGCGGGAAGACAGGAGGCGGGAAGAAAGTGGCGGGAAGAAAGAGGCGGGAAGACAGGGAAGAAATGGCGGGAAGAAGAGGAATCCAGAGCAATGATGATTTTTCTGAAAAGAAAAAGATAAAAGGTTCTGAAAATAAAAGAAGATTTGGGGGGGGCCTTTAGTCGCGGTTGGTCTGGCCAACCGCGACTAAAGGTTACCCTTTAGTCGCGGGTCGCCTCCCCACCCGCGACTAAAGGGGGGGGGGGGCGCGGGAAGGCAAAAAACCCGCCAAAAACCCTTTAGTCGCGGTTGGGGAGGCGACCCGCGACTAAAGGGTACCTTTAGTCGCGGGTCTCGTCCCCAACCGCGACTAAAGGGGGGGCTATAAATACAGTGCGGGTCGCCTCCCCTGCCGCCGTCTTCTCCATCTCTCTCGTCTTCTCCGATTCCAACCGTCGCGCGCGCGCCGAAGGCCTGCCGCCGCCGTCGCCCTCGCCCTCGTCGACGCCGCCCGCCGTCGCCCTCGCCGTCGTCGTCGCCCTCGCCGTCGTCGCCGCCGTCGCCGCCCTCGCCGTCGCGGTTGGTTCCTTTCATCTTTCCCGCGCCGCGCGCCCGCCTTCCTCGCTTCCTTGGAAGAACGTCTTGGAAGAACGAACGTCGATCTTGGAAGAACGAACGTCGATCTTGAACGTCTTGGAGAAACTCTTACTCACATGCCTTCCTTCGAATGAGACCCCTACGGAGTCCAGAAAATGTCTCACTCACATGCCTTCCTTCGAATGAGACCCCGGCGGAGTCCAGAAAAAGTCTTACTTGGAAAGGAGCTAGACTAATTGACTGCACAAGAGTCACACAATGTTTGGAACAAGCGACATCAGTCTTTGAGATCATTGTAATATTTGATTTCACACCCCAAAAGAAATTTATTGGTCAATACATGTTTTTCCTATCTAGATTGTACCAACCGAGTTTACGATTGGAGGATAATTCCAAGCCAATGAATAATTTTCTTAACTACGAGGTTAAATCTTTGCATGAGTTCAGATCCCACTTTGGTTTTTTATTGCATGACCATTTACACATACATTGTTGGAAGAGTCGCAAAATAATTATATGCCAATGACCAATTTGCTGAACTACAAGGTTGAATCTAACTAGATATATGTTTATTGGAAAACAAAACATCCATTCCAGATTGTGAGTTTAGTATGCACTGAGTTGACACTTGGCAGAGCTGCACATCAAACATGACTAGACAAGAAAGAACTACACATAAACCTTATATTAGCAATTGAATATATTTGAGGAAAACAACTCACAAGGGTATCTCCTTTAGCTTTTGGCCCCCTCAAACCCTTGTATTTTATGTTTTGCCCCCCCCAACATTGAACCAATTTATGTTTTGCCCCCCCGTCTCGCGCTCTACCGCGACACCCTCTCCCACCCCTTCCTCGCCCCCTCCTTTTGCCACCGCCCTTTCGCCACCGCCACCGCCACCGCCCCCCTTCTTCACTTAATTAATTTGTTTTTACTACATGTTTTCAGGACTGACATAATGGCGGACGATAGAGCTGACCCGATTATGGACAACTATGATCCGGACGGTGAAGCACATATGTTCGGCATCATAAACGGCGATATTCTATATGTGCCGACCGGAGAAGAAGAAGATGATATCTCTTCTTATCTGAACCTTGACGGTGAAGATGAAGGGCGCCGTCAGCAAGATGATGCCGAACAAACGTCGATAAACGACGATCTTCAAATGGAAGTAGCAACCACCTCCGGCGCCGAGGTATATATATACATTGCGTATTCTTCTGCTTGTAAGGAGTTACTTGTTTACTCTCCCTCTCCCTCTCTCTCACTAAAGCATCTTATATAGTAAAATTAGGAAAGCAATGCCCAGCTTCAGATCTCGCGCTGATCTCGCGCTGTTGCCTCGCCGGTGTTGTTGTTGTCTTCAAGGCGCACACATATTTCAATGCGTACGTGACAAACAACGCTAATATATTGAATTTCAGCTTTGGTACTTTGTTCTATAGTAAGTTGCAAGTTGCAACCACGCAGGCTTAGCAGAGTAATACTACTAGTACTTAGTTAACTGCAATGATATTTAATCAGGCTGTTGAGTTACATACCTAGATTCTAACACTGAGCAGTGATGCTAACGCTAGAATACCCCATATCCATCGATTATCAATCCCATCAAGATGGGTGATTGAGTAGAACAATCAAAACAAAAAAATTAGCACCGGGATGAATAGTACTCCTAATTTTTTTATTGAAAGAAAATAGATCTACTTATATACTCCCTCCATCCTAAAGTTTTTTCTTAGATTTGTCTAGATATGTATGTATCTAGTTATATTTTAGTATTTAGATACCTCCATTTATAGACAAACCTAACCAGCCGCGCCGCCACCCCATACCCCGACTCAACCTGTCGCGCCGTCGTCGATCTCGACGGCGCGGGCTTTCCGTCTCCCGCGTGCGGCGTCGATCTCGGCGGCGCGGGCTCCATGTGGGAAGGCTCGGCCTCCGGCGCTACGGCCGTCGCGGCGCTCCCGACGGTCCTGTGCTCCCTCCCGCGCTCTCTACCACCCACTTGTGGAAAAACAGGCTTCCGTCTAGCCCCATAAGTCGCGAAGCTGTAGGAACCGCGACTAATGGGACCTTTAGTCGCGGTTCTGGAGGTGAACCGCAACCAAAGGCCTGGGCCCAGGGCGCTCGGTGGCCAGCTGGTGCACGTGAGGGGCTTTAGTCGCGGTTGTCCTGGCCAACCGCGACTAAAGGCCTTCGGGCACCTTTAGTCACGGTTTGCCAGGCCAACCGCAACTAAAGCCCCTCCCCTATATATACCCATCCAGCAGGTAGTGAGAAATGGCGGGAAAAATGGGAGCGGGAAGACAGGAGGCGGGAAGAAAGTGGCGGGAAGAAAGAGGCGGGAAGACAGGGAAGAAATGGCGGGAAGAAGACGAATCCAGAGCAATGATGATTTTTCTCAAAAGAAAAAGATAAAAGGTTCTGAAAATAAAAGAAGATTTGGGGGGGGCCTTTAGTCGCGGGTCGCCTCCCCATCCGCGACTAAAGGGGGGGGGCGCGGAAAGGCAAAAAACCCGCCAAAAACCCTTTAGTCGCGGTTGGGGAGGCGACCCGCGACTAAAGGGTACCTTTAGTCGCGGGTCTCGTCCCCAACCGCGACTAAAGGGGGGGGCTATAAATACAGTGCGGGTCGCCTCCCCTGCCGCCGTCTTCTCCATCTCTCTCGTCTTCTCCGATTCCAACCGTCGCGCGCGCGCCGAAGGCCTGCCGCCGCCCTCGCCCTCGCCCTCGTCGACGCCGCCCGCCGTCGCCCTCGCCGTCGTCGTCGCCCTCGCCGTCGTCGCCGCCGTCGCCGCCCTCGCCGTCGCGGTTGGTTCCTTTCATCTTTCCCGCGCCGCGCGCCCGCCTTCCTCGCTTCCTTGGAAGAACGTCTTGGAAGAACGAACGTCGATCTTGGAAGAACGAACGTCGATCTTGAACGTCTTGGAGAAACTCTTACTCACATGCCTTCCTTCGAATGAGACCCCTACGGAGTCCAGAAAATGTCTCACTCACATGCCTTCCTTCGAATGAGACCCCGGCGGAGTCCAGAAAAAGTCTTACTTGGAAAGGAGCTAGACTAATTGACTGCACAAGAGTCACACAATGTTTGGAACAAGCGACATCAGTCTTTGAGATCATTGTAATATTTGATTTCACACCCCAAAAGAAATTTATTGGTCAATACATGTTTTTCCTATCTAGATTGTACCAACCGAGTTTACGATTGGAGGATAATTCCAAGCCAATGAATAATTTTCTTAACTACGAGGTTAAATCTTTGCATGAGTTCAGATCCCACTTTGGTTTTTTATTGCATGACCATTTACACATACATTGTTGGAAGAGTCGCAAAATAATTATATGCCAATGACCAATTTGCTGAACTACAAGGTTGAATCTAACTAGATATATGTTTATTGGAAAACAAAACATCCATTCCAGATTGTGAGTTTAGTATGCACTGAGTTGACACTTGGCAGAGCTGCACATCAAACATGACTAGAAAAGAAAGAACTACACATAAACCTTATATTAGCAATTGAATATATTTGAGGAAAACAACTCACAAGGGTATCTCCTTTAGCTTTTGGCCCCCTCAAACCCTTGTATTTTATGTTTTGCCCCCCCCAACATTGAACCAATTTATGTTTTGCCGCCCCGTCTCGCGCTCTACCGCGACACCCTCTCCCACCCCTTCCTCGCCCCCTCCTTTTGCCACCGCCCTTTCGCCACCGCCACCGCCACCGCCCCCCTTCTTCACTTAATTAATTTGTTTTTACTACATGTTTTCAGGACTGACATAATGGCGGACGATAGAGCTGACCCGATTATGGACAACTATGATCCGGACGGTGAAGCACATATGTTCGGCATCATAAACGGCGATATTCTATATGTGCCGACCGGAGAAGAAGAAGATGATATCTCTTCTTATCTGAACCTTGACGGTGAAGATGAAGGGCGCCGTCAGCAAGATGATGCCGAACAAACGTCGATAAACGACGATCTTCAAATGGAAGTAGCAACCACCTCCGGCGCCGAGGTATATATATACATTGCGTATTCTTCTGCTTGTAAGGAGTTACTTGTTTACTCTCCCTCTCCCTCTCTCTCACTAAAGCATCTTATATAGTAAAATTAGGAAAGCAATGCCCAGCTTCAGATCTCGCGCTGATCTCGCGCTGTTGCCTCGCCGGTGTTGTTGTTGTCTTCAAGGCGCACACATATTTCAATGCGTACGTGACAAACAACGCTAATATATTGAATTTCAGCTTTGGTACTTTGTTCTATAGTAAGTTGCAAGTTGCAACCACGCAGGCTTAGCAGAGTAATACTACTAGTACTTAGTTAACTGCAATGATATTTAATCAGGCTGTTGAGTTACATACCTAGATTCTAACACTGAGCAGTGATGCTAACGCTAGAATACCCCATATCCATCGATTATCAATCCCATCAAGATGGGTGATTGAGTAGAACAATCAAAACAAAAAAATTAGCACCGGGATGAATAGTACTCCTAATTTTTTTATTGAAAGAAAATAGATCTACTTATATACTCCCTCCATCCTAAAGTTTTTTCTTAGATTTGTCTAGATATGTATGTATCTAGTTATATTTTAGTATTTAGATACCTCCATTTATAGACAAACCTAACCAGCCGCGCCGCCACCCCATACCCCGACTCAACCTGTCGCGCCGTCGTCGATCTCGACGGCGCGGGCTTTCCGTCTCCCGCGTGCGGCGTCGATCTCGGCGGCGCGGGCTCCATGTGGGAAGGCTCGGCCTCCGGCGCTACGGCCGTCGCAGCGCTCCCGACGGTCCTGTGCTCCCTCCCGCGCTCTCTACCACCCACTTGTGGAAAAACAGGCTTCCGTCTAGCCCCATAAGTCGCGAAGCTGTAGGAACCGCGACTAATGGGACCTTTAGTCGCGGTTCTGGAGGTGAACCGCAACCAAAGGCCTGGGCCCAGGGCGCTCGGTGGCCAGCTGGTGCACGTGAGGGGCTTTAGTCGCGGTTGTCCTGGCCAACCGCGACTAAAGGCCTTCGGGCACCTTTAGTCACGGTTTGCCAGGCCAACCGCAACTAAAGCCCCTCCCCTATATATACCCATCCAGCAGGTAGTGAGAAATGGCGGGAAAAATGGGAGCGGGAAGACAGGAGGCGGGAAGAAAGTGGCGGGAAGAAAGAGGCGGGAAGACAGGGAAGAAATGGCGGGAAGAAGACGAATCCAGAGCAATGATGATTTTTCTGAAAAGAAAAAGATAAAAGGTTCTGAAAATAAAAGAAGATTTGGGGGGGGCCTTTAGTCGCGGGTCGCCTCCCCATCCGCGACTAAAGGGGGGGGGCGCGGAAAGGCAAAAAACCCGCCAAAAACCCTTTAGTCGCGGTTGGGGAGGCGACCCGCGACTAAAGGGTACCTTTAGTCGCGGGTCTCGTCCCCAACCGCGACTAAAGGGGGGGCTATAAATACAGTGCGGGTCGCCTCCCCTGCCGCCGTCTTCTCCATCTCTCTCGTCTTCTCCGATTCCAACCGTCGCGCGCGCGCCGAAGGCCTGCCGCCGCCCTCGCCCTCGCCCTCGTCGACGCCGCCCGCCGTCGCCCTCGCCGTCGTCGTCGCCCTCGCCGTCGTCGCCGCCGTCGCCGCCCTCGCCGTCGCGGTTGGTTCCTTTCATCTTTCCCGCGCCGCGCGCCCGCCTTCCTCGCTTCCTTGGAAGAACGTCTTGGAAGAACGAACGTCGATCTTGGAAGAACGAACGTCGATCTTGAACGTCTTGGAGAAACTCTTACTCACATGCCTTCCTTCGAATGAGACCCCTACGGAGTCCAGAAAATGTCTCACTCACATGCCTTCCTTCGAATGAGACCCCGGCGGAGTCCAGAAAAAGTCTTACTTGGAAAGGAGCTAGACTAATTGACTGCACAAGAGTCACACAATGTTTGGAACAAGCGACATCAGTCTTTGAGATCATTGTAATATTTGATTTCACACCCCAAAAGAAATTTATTGGTCAATACATGTTTTTCCTATCTAGATTGTACCAACCGAGTTTACGATTGGAGGATAATTCCAAGCCAATGAATAATTTTCTTAACTACGAGGTTAAATCTTTGCATGAGTTCAGATCCCACTTTGGTTTTTTATTGCATGACCATTTACACATACATTGTTGGAAGAGTCGCAAAATAATTATATGCCAATGACCAATTTGCTGAACTACAAGGTTGAATCTAACTAGATCTATGTTTATTGGAAAACAAAACATCCATTCCAGATTGTGAGTTTAGTATGCACTGAGTTGACACTTGGCAGAGCTGCACATCAAACATGACTAGAAAAGAAAGAACTACACATAAACCTTATATTAGCAATTGAATATATTTGAGGAAAACAACTCACAAGGGTATCTCCTTTAGCTTTTGGCCCCCTCAAACCCTTGTATTTTATGTTTTGCCCCCCCCAACATTGAACCAATTTATGTTTTGCCGCCCCGTCTCGCGCTCTACCGCGACACCCTCTCCCACCCCTTCCTCGCCCCCTCCTTTTGCCACCGCCCTTTCGCCACCGCCACCGCCACCGTCCCCCTTCTTCACTTAATTAATTTGTTTTTACTACATGTTTTCAGGACTGACATAATGGCGGACGATAGAGCTGACCCGATTATGGACAACTATGATCCGGACGGTGAAGCACATATGTTCGGCATCATAAACGGCGATATTCTATATGTGCCGACCGGAGAAGAAGAAGATGATATCTCTTCTTATCTGAACCTTGACGGTGAAGATGAAGGGCGCCGTCAGCAAGATGATGCCGAACAAACGTCGATAAACGACGATCTTCAAATGGAAGTAGCAACCACCTCCGGCGCCGAGGTATATATATGCATTGCGTATTCTTCTGCTTGTAAGGAGTTACTTGTTTACTCTCCCTCTCCTTCTCTCTCACTAAAGCATCTTATATAGTAAAATTAGGAAAGCAATGCCCAGCTTCAGATCTCGCGCTGATCTCGCGCTGTTGCCTCGCCGGTGTTGTTGTTGTCTTCAAGGCGCACACATATTTCAATGCGTACGTGACAAACAATGCTAATATATTGGATTTCAGCTTTGGTACTTTGTTCTATAGTAAGTTGCAAGTTGCAACCACGCAGGCTTAGCAGAGTAATACTACTAGTACTTAGTTAACTGCAATGATATTTAATCAGGCTGTTGAGTTACATACCTAGATTCTAACACTGAGCAGTGATGCTAACGCTAGAATACCCCATATCCATCGATTATCAATCCCATCAAGATGGGTGATTGAGTAGAACAATCAAAACAAAAAAATTAGCACCGGGATGAATAGTACTCCTAATTTTTTTATTGAAAGAAAATAGATCTACTTATATACTCCCTCCATCCTAAAGTTTTTTCTTAGATTTGTCTAGATATGTATGTATCTAGTTATATTTTAGTATTTAGATACCTCCATTTATAGACAAACCTAACCAGCCGCGCCGCCACCCCATACCCCGGCTCAACCTGTCGCGCCGTCGTCGATCTCGACGGCGCGGGCTTTCCGTCTCCCGCGTGCGGCGTCGATCTCGGCGGCGCGGGCTCCATGTGGGAAGGCTCGGCCTCCGGCGCTACGGCCGTCGCGGCGCTCCCGACGGTCCTGTGCTCCCTCCCGCGCTCTCTACCACCCACTGGTGGAAAAACAGGCTTCCGTCCAGCCCCATAAGTCGCGAAGCTGTAGGAACCGCGACTAATGGGACCTTTAGTCGCGGTTCTGGAGGTGAACCGCGACCAAAGGCCTGGGCCCAGGGCGCTCGGTGGCCAGCTGGTGCACGTGAGGGGCTTTAGTCGCGGTTGTCCTGGCCAACCGCGACTAAAGGCCTTCGGGCACCTTTAGTCACGGTTTGCCAGGCCAACCGCAACTAAAGCCCCTCCCCTATATATACCCATCCAGCAGGTAGTGAGAAATGGCGGGAAAAATGGGAGCGGGAAGACAGGAGGCGGGAAGACAGGAGGCGGGAAGAAAGTGGCGGGAAGAAAGAGGCGGGAAGACAGGGAAGAAATGGCGGGAAGAAGAGGAATCCAGAGCAATGATGATTTTTCTGAAAAGAAAAAGATAAAAGGTTCTGAAAATAAAAGAAGATTTGGGGGGGGCCTTTAGTCGCGGTTGGTCTGGCCAACCGCGACTAAAGGTTACCCTTTAGTCGCGGGTCGCCTCCCCACCCGCGACTAAAGGGGGGGGGGCGCGGGAAGGCAAAAAACCCGCCAAAAACCCTTTAGTCGCGGTTGGGGAGGCGACCCGTGACTAAAGGGTACCTTTAGTCGCGGGTCTCGTCCCCAACCGCGACTAAAGGGGGGGGCTATAAATACAGTGCGGGTCGCCTCCCCTGCCGCCGTCTTCTCCATCTCTCTCGTCTTCTCCGATTCCAACCGTCGCGCGCGCGCCGAAGGCCTGCCGCCGCCGTCGCCCTCGCCCTCGTCGACGCCGCCCGCCGTCGCCCTCGCCGTCGTCGTCGCCCTCGCCGTCGTCGCCGCCGTCGCCGCCCTCGCCGTCGCGGTTGGTTCCTTTCATCTTTCCCGCGCCGCGCGCCCGCCTTCCTCGCTTCCTTGGAAGAACGTCTTGGAAGAACGAACGTCGATCTTGGAAGAACAAACGTCGATCTTGAACGTCTTGGAGAAACTCTTACTCACATGCCTTCCTTCGAATGAGACCCCTACGGAGTCCAGAAAATGTCTCACTCACATGCCTTCCTTCGAATGAGACCCCGGCGGAGTCCAGAAAAAGTCTTACTTGGAAAGGAGCTAGACTAATTGACTGCACAAGAGTCACACAATGTTTGGAACAAGCGACATCAGTCTTTGAGATCATTGTAATATTTGATTTCACACCCCAAAAGAAATTTATTGGTCAATACATGTTTTTCCTATCTAGATTGTACCAACCGAGTTTACGATTGGAGGATAATTCCAAGCCAATGAATAATTTTCTTAACTACGAGGTTAAATCTTTGCATGAGTTCAGATCCCACTTTGGTTTTTTATTGCATGACCATTTACACATACATTGTTGGAAGAGTCGCAAAATAATTATATGCCAATGACCAATTTGCTGAACTACAAGGTTGAATCTAACTAGATATATGTTTATTGGAAAACAAAACATCCATTCCAGATTGTGAGTTTAGTATGCACTGAGTTGACACTTGGCAGAGCTGCACATCAAACATGACTAGAAAAGAAAGAACTACACATAAACCTTATATTAGCAATTGAATATATTTGAGGAAAACAACTCACAAGGGTATCTCCTTTAGCTTTTGGCCCCCTCAAACCCTTGTATTTTATGTTTTGCCCCCCCCAACATTGAACCAATTTATGTTTTGCCGCCCCGTCTCGCGCTCTACCGCGACACCCTCTCCCACCCCTTCCTCGCCCCCTCCTTTTGCCACCGCCCTTTCGCCACCGCCACCGCCACCGCCCCCCTTCTTCACTTAATTAATTTGTTTTTACTACATGTTTTCAGGACTGACATAATGGCGGACGATAGAGCTGACCCGATTATGGACAACTATGATCCGGACGGTGAAGCACATATGTTCGGCATCATAAACGGCGATATTCTATATGTGCCGACCGGAGAAGAAGAAGATGATATCTCTTCTATCTGAACCTTAACGGTGAAGATGAAGGGCGCCGTCAGCAAGATGAACAAACGTCGATAAACGACGATCTTCAAATGGAAGTAGCAACCACCTCCGGCGCCGAGGTATATATATACATTGCGTATTCTTCTGCTTGTAAGGAGTTACTTGTTTACTCTCCCTCTCCCTCTCTCTCACTAAAGCATCTTATATAGTAAAATTAGGAAAGCAATGCCCAGCTTCAGATCTCGCGCTGATCTCGCGCTGTTGCCTCGCCGGTGTTGTTGTTGTCTTCAAGGCGCACACATATTTCAATGCGTACGTGACAAACAACGCTAATATATTGGATTTCAGCTTTGGTACTTTGTTCTATAGTAAGTTGCAAGTTGCAACCACGCAGGCTTAGCAGAGTAATACTACTAGTACTTAGTTAACTGCAATGATATTTAATCAGGCTGTTGAGTTACATACCTAGATTCTAACACTGAGCAGTGATGCTAACGCTAGAATACCCCATATCCATCGATTATCAATCCCATCAAGATGGGTGATTGAGTAGAACAATCAAAACAAAAAAATTAGCACCGGGATGAATAGTACTCCTAATTTTTTTATTGAAAGAAAATAGATCTACTTATATACTCCCTCCATCCTAAAGTTTTTTATTAGATTTGTCTAGATATGTATGTATCTAGTTATATTTTAGTATTTAGATACCTCCATTTATAGACAAACCTAACCAGCCGCGCCGCCACCCCATACCCCGGCTCAACCTGTCGCGCCGTCGTCGATCTCGACGGCGCGGGCTTTCCGTCTCCCGCGTGCGGCGTCGATCTCGGCGGCGCGGGCTCCATGTGGGAAGGCTCGGCCTCCGGCGCTACGGCCGTCGCGGCGCTCCCGACGGTCCTGTGCTCCCTCCCGCGCTCTCTACCATCCACTGGTGGAAAAACAGGCTTCCGTCCAGCCCCATAAGTCGCGAAGCTGTAGGAACCGCGACTAATGGGACCTTTAGTCGCGGTTCTGGAGGTGAACCGCGACCAAAGGCCTGGGCCCAGGGCGCTCGGTGGCCAGCTGGTGCACGTGAGGGGCTTTAGTCGCGGTTGTCCTGGCCAACCGCGACTAAAGGCCTTCGGGCACCTTTAGTCACGGTTTGCCAGGCCAACCGCAACTAAAGCCCCTCCCCTATATATACCCATCCAGCAGGTAGTGAGAAATGGCGGGAAAAATGGGAGCGGGAAGACAGGAGGCGGGAAGACAGGAGGCGGGAAGAAAGTGGCGGGAAGAAAGAGGCGGGAAGACAGGGAAGAAATGGCGGGAAGAAGAGGAATCCAGAGCAATGATGATTTTTCTGAAAAGAAAAAGATAAAAGGTTCTGAAAATAAAAGAAGATTTGGGGGGGGCCTTTAGTCACGGTTGGTCTGGCCAACCGCGACTAAAGGTTACCCTTTAGTCGCGGGTCGCCTCCCCACCCGCGACTAAAGGGGGGGGGCGCGGGAAGGCAAAAAACCCGCCAAAAACCCTTTAGTCGCGGTTGGGGAGGCGACCCGCGACTAAAGGGTACCTTTAGTCGCGGGTCTCGTCCCCAACCGCGACTAAAGGGGGGGGGGCTATAAATACAGTGCGGGTCGCCTCCCCTGCCGCCGTCTTCTCCATCTCTCTCGTCTTCTCCGATTCCAACCGTCGCGCGCGCGCCGAAGGCCTGCCGCCGCCGTCGCCCTCGCCCTCGTCGACGCCGCCCGCCGTCGCCCTCGCCGTCGTCGTCGCCCTCGCCGTCGTCGCCGCCGTCGCCGCCCTCGCCGTCGCGGTTGGTTCCTTTCATCTTTCCCGCGCCGCGCGCCCGCCTTCCTCGCTTCCTTGGAAGAACGTCTTGGAAGAACGAACGTCGATCTTGGAAGAACGAACGTCGATCTTGAACGTCTTGGAGAAACTCTTACTCACATGCCTTCCTTCGAATGAGACCCCTACGGAGTCCAGAAAATGTCTCACTCACATGCCTTCCTTCGAATGAGACCCCGGCGGAGTCCAGAAAAAGTCTTACTTGGAAAGGAGCTAGACTAATTGACTGCACAAGAGTCACACAATGTTTGGAACAAGCGACATCAGTCTTTGAGATCATTGTAATATTTGATTTCACACCCCAAAAGAAATTTATTGGTCAATACATGTTTTTCCAATCTAGATTGTACCAACCGAGTTTACGATTGGAGGATAATTCCAAGCCAATGAATAATTTTCTTAACTACGAGGTTAAATCTTTGCATGAGTTCAGATCCCACTTTGGTTTTTTATTGCATGACCATTTACACATACATTGTTGGATGAGTCGCAAAATAATTATATGCCAATGACCAATTTGCTGAACTACAAGGTTGAATCTAACTAGATATATGTTTATTGGAAAACAAAACATCCATTCCAGATTGTGAGTTTAGTATGCACTGAGTTGACACTTGGCAGAGCTGCACATCAAACATGACTAGAAAAGAAAGAACTACACATAAACCTTATATTAGCAATTGAATATATTTGAGGAAAACAACTCACAAGGGTATCTCCTTTAGCTTTTGGCCCCCTCAAACCCTTGTATTTTATGTTTTGCCCCCCCAACATTGAACCAATTTATGTTTTGCCGCCCCGTCTCGCGCTCTACCGCGACACCCTCTCCCACCCCTTCCTCGCCCCCTCCTTTTGCCACCGCCCTTTCGCCACCGCCACCGCCACCGCCCCCCTTCTTCACTTAATTAATTTGTTTTTACTACATGTTTTCAGGACTGACATAATGGCGGACGATAGAGCTGACCCGATTATGGACAACTATGATCCGGACGGTGAAGCACATATGTTCGGCATCATAAACGGCGATATTCTATATGTGCCGACCGGAGAAGAAGAAGATGATATCTCTTCTATCTGAACCTTGACGGTGAAGATGAAGGGCGCCGTCAGCAAGATGATGCCGAACAAACGTCGATAAACGACGATCTTCAAATGGAAGTAGCAACCACCTCCGGCGCCGAGGTATATATATACATTGCGTATTCTTCTGCTTGTAAGGAGTTACTTGTTTACTCTCCCTCTCCCTCTCTCTCACTAAAGCATCTTATATAGTAAAATTAGGAAAGCAATGCCCAGCTTCAGATCTCGCGCTGATCTCGCGCTGTTGCCTCGCCGGTGTTGTTGTTGTCTTCAAGGCGCACACATATTTCAATGCGTACGTGACAAACAACGCTAATATATTGGATTTCAGCTTTGGTACTTTGTTCTATAGTAAGTTGCAAGTTGCAACCACGCAGGCTTAGCAGAGTAATACTACTAGTACTTAGTTAACTGCAATGATATTTAATCAGGCTGTTGAGTTACATACCTAGATTCTAACACTGAGCAGTGATGCTAACGCTAGAATACCCCATATCCATCGATTATCAATCCCATCAAGATGGGTGATTGAGTAGAACAATCAAAACAAAAAAATTAGCACCGGGATGAATAGTACTCCTAATTTTTTTATTGAAAGAAAATAGATCTACTTATATACTCCCTCCATCCTAAAGTTTTTTCTTAGATTTGTCTAGATATGTATGTATCTAGTTATATTTTAGTATTTAGATACCTCCATTTATAGACAAACCTAACCAGCCGCGCCGCCACCCCATACCCCGGCTCAACCTGTCGCGCCGTCGTCGATCTCGACGGCGCGGGCTTTCCGTCTCCCGCGTGCGGCGTCGATCTCGGCGGCGCGGGCTCCATGTGGGAAGGCTCGGCCTCCGGCGCTACGGCCGTCGCGGCGCTCCCGACGGTCCTGTGCTCCCTCCCGCGCTCTCTACCACCCACTGGTGGAAAAACAGGCTTCCGTCCAGCCCCATAAGTCGCGAAGCTGTAGGAACCGCGACTAATGGGACCTTTAGTCGCGGTTCTGGAGGTGAACCGCGACCAAAGGCCTGGGCCCAGGGCGCTCGGTGGCCAGCTGGTGCACGTGAGGGGCTTTAGTCGCGGTTTTTCCTGGCCAACCGCGACTAAAGGCCTTCGGGCACCTTTAGTCACGGTTTGCCAGGCCAACCGCAACTAAAGCCCCTCCCCTATATATACCCATCCAGCAGGTAGTGAGAAATGGCGGGAAAAATGGGAGCGGGAAGACAGGAGGCGGGAAGACAGGAGGCGGGAAGAAAGTGGCGGGAAGAAAGAGGCGGGAAGACAGGGAAGAAATGGCGGGAAGAAGAGGAATCCAGAGCAATGATGATTTTTCTGAAAAGAAAAAGATAAAAGGTTCTGAAAATAAAAGAAGATTTGGGGGGGGCCTTTAGTCGCGGTTGGTCTGGCCAACCGCGACTAAAGGTTACCCTTTAGTCGCGGGTCGCCTCCCCACCCGCGACTAAAGGGGGGGGGGCGCGGGAAGGCAAAAAACCCGCCAAAAACCCTTTAGTCGCGGTTGGGGAGGCGACCCGCGACTAAAGGGTACCTTTAGTCGCGGGTCTCGTCCCCAACCGCGACTAAAGGGGGGGGCTATAAATACAGTGCGGGTCGCCTCCCCTGCCGCCGTCTTCTCCATCTCTCTCGTCTTCTCCGATTCCAACCGTCGCGCGCGCGCCGAAGGCCTGCCGCCGCCGTCGCCCTCGCCCTCGTCGACGCCGCCCGCCGTCGCCCTCGCCGTCGTCGTCGCCCTCGCCGTCGTCGCCGCCGTCGCCGCCCTCGCCGTCGCGGTTGGTTCCTTTCATCTTTCCCGCGCCGCGCGCCCGCCTTCCTCGCTTCCTTGGAAGAACGTCTTGGAAGAACGAACGTCGATCTTGGAAGAACGAACGTCGATCTTGAACGTCTTGGAGAAACTCTTACTCACATGCCTTCCTTCGAATGAGACCCCTACGGAGTCCAGAAAATGTCTCACTCACATGCCTTCCTTCGAATGAGACCCCGGCGGAGTCCAGAAAAAGTCTTACTTGGAAAGGAGCTAGACTAATTGACTGCACAAGAGTCACACAATGTTTGGAACAAGCGACATCAGTCTTTGAGATCATTGTAATATTTGATTTCACACCCCAAAAGAAATTTATTGGTCAATACATGTTTTTCCTATCTAGATTGTACCAACCGAGTTTACGATTGGAGGATAATTCCAAGCCAATGAATAATTTTCTTAACTACGAGGTTAAATCTTTGCATGAGTTCAGATCCCACTTTGGTTTTTTATTGCATGACCATTTACACATACATTGTTGGATGAGTCGCAAAATAATTATATGCCAATGACCAATTTGCTGAACTACAAGGTTGAATCTAACTAGATATATGTTTATTGGAAAACAAAACATCCATTCCAGATTGTGAGTTTAGTATGCACTGAGTGGACACTTGGCAGAGCTGCACATCAAACATGACTAGAAAAGAAAGAACTACACATAAACCTTATATTAGCAATTGAATATATTTGAGGAAAACAACTCACAAGGGTATCTCCTTTAGCTTTTGGCCCCCTCAAACCCTTGTATTTTATGTTTTGCCCCCCCAACATTGAACCAATTTATGTTTTGCCGCCCCGTCTCGCGCTCTACCGCGACACCCTCTCCCACCCCTTCCTCGCCCCCTCCTTTTGCCACCGCCCTTTCGCCACCGCCACCGCCACCGCCCCCCTTCTTCACTTAATTAATTTGTTTTTACTACATGTTTTCAGGACTGACATAATGGCGGACGATAGAGCTGACCCGATTATGGACAACTATGATCCGGACGGTGAAGCACATATGTTCGGCATCATAAACGGCGATATTCTATATGTGCCGACCGGAGAAGAAGAAGATGATATCTCTTCTTATCTGAACCTTGACGGTGAAGATGAAGGGCGCCGTCAGCAAGATGATGCCGAACAAACGTCGATAAACGACGATCTTCAAATGGAAGTAGCAACCACCTCCGGCGCCGAGGTATATATATACATTGCGTATTCTTCTGCTTGTAAGGAGTTACTTGTTTACTCTCCCTCTCCCTCTCTCTCACTAAAGCATCTTATATAGTAAAATTAGGAAAGCAATGCCCAGCTTCAGATCTCGCGCTGATCTCGCGCTGTTGCCTCGCCGGTGTTGTTGTTGTCTTCAAGGCGCACACATATTTCAATGCGTACGTGACAAACAACGCTAATATATTGAATTTCAGCTTTGGTACTTTGTTCTATAGTAAGTTGCAAGTTGCAACCACGCAGGCTTAGCAGAGTAATACTACTAGTACTTAGTTAACTGCAATGATATTTAATCAGGCTGTTGAGTTACATACCTAGATTCTAACACTGAGCAGTGATGCTAACGCTAGAATACCCCATATCCATCGATTATCAATCCCATCAAGATGGGTGATTGAGTAGAACAATCAAAACAAAAAAATTAGCACCGGGATGAATAGTACTCCTAATTTTTTTATTGAAAGAAAATAGATCTACTTATATACTCCCTCCATCCTAAAGTTTTTTCTTAGATTTGTCTAGATATGTATGTATCTAGTTATATTTTAGTATTTAGATACCTCCATTTATAGACAAACCTAACCAGCCGCGCCGCCACCCCATACCCCGACTCAACCTGTCGCGCCGTCGTCGATCTCGACGGCGCGGGCTTTCCGTCTCCCGCGTGCGGCGTCGATCTCGGCGGCGCGGGCTCCATGTGGGAAGGCTCGGCCTCCGGCGCTACGGCCGTCGCGGCGCTCCCGACAGTCCTGTGCTCCCTCCCGCGCTCTTTACCACCCACTGGTGGAAAAACAGGCTTCCGTCCAGCCCCATAAGTCGCGAAGCTGTAGGAACCGCGACTAATGGGACCTTTAGTCGCGGTTCTGGAGGTGAACCGCGACCAAAGGCCTGGGCCCAGGGCGCTCGGTGGCCAGCTGGTGCACGTGAGGGGCTTTAGTCGCGGTTGTCCTGGCCAACCGCGACTAAAGGCCTTCGGGCACCTTTAGTCACGGTTTGCCAGGCCAACCGCAACTAAAGCCCCTCCCCTATATATACCCATCCAGCAGGTAGTGAGAAATGGCGGGAAAAATGGGAGCGGGAAGACAGGAGGCGGGAAGACAGGAGGCGGGAAGAAAGTGGCGGGAAGAAAGAGGCGGGAAGACAGGGAAGAAATGGCGGGAAGAAGAGGAATCCAGAGCAATGATGATTTTTCTGAAAAGAAAAAGATAAAAGGTTCTGAAAATAAAAGAAGATTTGGGGGGGGCCTTTAGTCGCGGTTGGTCTGGCCAACCGCGACTAAAGGTTACCCTTTAGTCGCGGGTCGCCTCCCCACCCGCGACTAAAGGGGGGGGGCGCGGGAAGGCAAAAAACCCGCCAAAAACCCTTTAGTCGCGGTTGGGGAGGCGACCCGCGACTAAAGGGTACCTTTAGTCGCGGGTCTCGTCCCCAACCGCGACTAAAGGGGGGGGCTATAAATACAGTGCGGGTCGCCTCCCCTGCCGCCGTCTTCTCCATCTCTCTCGTCTTCTCCGATTCCAACCGTCGCGCGCGCGCCGAAGGCCTGCCGCCGCCGTCGCCCTCGCCCTCGTCGACGCCGCCCGCCGTCGCCCTCGCCGTCGTCGTCGCCCTCGCCGTCGTCGCCGCCGTCGCCGCCCTCGCCGTCGCGGTTGGTTCCTTTCATCTTTCCCGCGCCGCGCGCCCGCCTTCCTCGCTTCCTTGGAAGAACGTCTTGGAAGAACGAACGTCGATCTTGGAAGAACGAACGTCGATCTTGAACGTCTTGGAGAAACTCTTACTCACATGCCTTCCTTCGAATGAGACCCCTACGGAGTCCAGAAAATGTCTCACTCACATGCCTTCCTTCGAATGAGACCCCGGCGGAGTCCAGAAAAAGTCTTACTTGGAAAGGAGCTAGACTAATTGACTGCACAAGAGTCACACAATGTTTGGAACAAGCGACATCAGTCTTTGAGATCATTGTAATATTTGATTTCACACCCCAAAAGAAATTTATTGGTCAATACATGTTTTTCCTATCTAGATTGTACCAACCGAGTTTACGATTGGAGGATAATTCCAAGCCAATGAATAATTTTCTTAACTACGAGGTTAAATCTTTGCATGAGTTCAGATCCCACTTTGGTTTTTTATTGCATGACCATTTACACATACATTGTTGGAAGAGTCGCAAAATAATTATATGCCAATGACCAATTTGCTGAACTACAAGGTTGAATCTAACTAGATATATGTTTATTGGAAAACAAAACATCCATTCCAGATTGTGAGTTTAGTATGCACTGAGTTGACACTTGGCAGAGCTGCACATCAAACATGACTAGAAAAGAAAGAACTACACATAAACCTTATATTAGCAATTGAATATATTTGAGGAAAACAACTCACAAGGGTATCTCCTTTAGCTTTTGGCCCCCTCAAACCCTTGTATTTTATGTTTTGCCCCCCCCAACATTGAACCAATTTATGTTTTGCCGCCCCGTCTCGCGCTCTACCGCGACACCCTCTCCCACCCCTTCCTCGCCCCCTCCTTTTGCCACCGCCCTTTCGCCACCGCCACCGCCACCGCCCCCCTTCTTCACTTAATTAATTTGTTTTTACTACATGTTTTCAGGACTGACATAATGGCGGACGATAGAGCTGACCCGATTATGGACAACTATGATCCGGACGGTGAAGCACATATGTTCGGCATCATAAACGGCGATATTCTATATGTGCCGACCGGAGAAGAAGAAGATGATATCTCTTCTTATCTGAACCTTGACGGTGAAGATGAAGGGCGCCGTCAGCAAGATGATGCCGAACAAACGTCGATAAACGACGATCTTCAAATGGAAGTAGCAACCACCTCCGGCGCCGAGGTATATATATACATTGCGTATTCTTCTGCTTGTAAGGAGTTACTTGTTTACTCTCCCTCTCCCTCTCTCTCACTAAAGCATCTTATATAGTAAAATTAGGAAAGCAATGCCCAGCTTCAGATCTCGCGCTGATCTCGCGCTGTTGCCTCGCCGGTGTTGTTGTTGTCTTCAAGGCGCACACATATTTCAATGCGTACGTGACAAACAACGCTAATATATTGGATTTCAGCTTTGGTACTTTGTTCTATAGTAAGTTGCAAGTTGCAACCACGCAGGCTTAGCAGAGTAATACTACTAGTACTTAGTTAACTGCAATGATATTTAATCAGGCTGTTGAGTTACATACCTAGATTCTAACACTGAGCAGTGATGCTAACGCTAGAATACCCCATATCCATCGATTATCAATCCCATCAAGATGGGTGATTGAGTAGAACAATCAAAACAAAAAAATTAGCACCGGGATGAATAGTACTCCTAATTTTTTTATTGAAAGAAAATAGATCTACTTATATACTCCCTCCATCCTAAAGTTTTTTCTTAGATTTGTCTAGATATGTATGTATCTAGTTATATTTTAGTATTTAGATACCTCCATTTATAGACAAACCTAACCAGCCGCGCCGCCACCCCATACCCCGGCTCAACCTGTCGCGCCGTCGTCGATCTCGACGGCGCGGGCTTTCCGTCTCCCGCGTGCGGCGTCGATCTCGGCGGCGCGGGCTCCATGTGGGAAGGCTCGGCCTCCGGCGCTACGGCCGTCGCGGCGCTCCCGACGGTCCTGTGCTCCCTCCCGCGCTCTCTACCACCCACTGGTGGAAAAACAGGCTTCCGTCCAGCCCCATAAGTCGCGAAGCTGTAGGAACCGCGACTAATGGGACCTTTAGTCGCGGTTCTGGAGGTGAACCGCGACCAAAGGCCTGGGCCCAGGGCGCTCGGTGGCCAGCTGGTGCACGTGAGGGGCTTTAGTCGCGGTTGTCCTGGCCAACCGCGACTAAAGGCCTTCGGGCACCTTTAGTCACGGTTTGCTAGGCCAACCGCAACTAAAGCCCCTCCCCTATATATACCCATCCAGCAGGTAGTGAGAAATGGCGGGAAAAATGGGAGCGGGAAGACAGGAGGCGGGAAGACAGGAGGCGGGAAGAAAGTGGCGGGAAGAAAGAGGCGGGAAGACAGGGAAGAAATGGCGGGAAGAAGAGGAATCCAGAGCAATGATGATTTTTCTGAAAAGAAAAAGATAAAAGGTTCTGAAAATAAAAGAAGATTTGGGGGGGGCCTTTAGTCGCGGTTGGTCTGGCCAACCACGACTAAAGGTTACCCTTTAGTCGCGGGTCGCCTCCCCACCCGCGACTAAAGGGGGGGGGGGGGCGCGGGAAGGCAAAAAACCCGCCAAAAACCCTTTAGTCGCGGTTGGGGAGGCGACCCGCGACTAAAGGGTACCTTTAGTCGCGGGTCTCGTCCCCAACCGCGACTAAAGGGGGGGGCTATAAATACAGTGCGGGTCGCCTCCCCTGCCGCCGTCTTCTCCATCTCTCTCGTCTTCTCCGACTCCAACCGTCGCGCGCGCGCCGAAGGCCTGCCGCCGCCGTCGCCCTCGCCCTCGTCGACGCCGCCCGCCGTCGCCCTCGCCGTCGTCGTCGCCCTCGCCGTCGTCGCCGCCGTCGCCGCCCTCGCCGTCGCGGTTGGTTCCTTTCATCTTTCCCGCGCCGCGCGCCCGCCTTCCTCGCTTCCTTGGAAGAACGTCTTGGAAGAACGAACGTCGATCTTGGAAGAACGAACGTCGATCTTGAACGTCTTGGAGAAACTCTTACTCACATGCCTTCCTTCGAATGAGACCCCTACGGAGTCCAGAAAATGTCTCACTCACATGCCTTCCTTCGAATGAGACCCCGGCGGAGTCCAGAAAAAGTCTTACTTGGAAAGGAGCTAGACTAATTGACTGCACAAGAGTCACACAATGTTTGGAACAAGCGACATCAGTCTTTGAGATCATTGTAATATTTGATTTCACACCCCAAAAGAAATTTATTGGTCAATACATGTTTTTCCTATCTAGATTGTACCAACCGAGTTTACGATTGGAGGATAATTCCAAGCCAATGAATAATTTTCTTAACTACGAGGTTAAATCTTTGCATGAGTTCAGATACCACTTTGGTTTTTTATTGCATGACCATTTACACATACATTGTTGGAAGAGTCGCAAAATAATTATATGCCAATGACCAATTTGCTGAACTACAAGGTTGAATCTAACTAGATATATGTTTATTGGAAAACAAAACATCCATTCCAGATTGTGAGTTTAGTATGCACTGAGTTGACACTTGGCAGAGCTGCACATCAAACATGACTAGAAAAGAAAGAACTACACATAAACCTTATATTAGCAATTGAATATATTTGAGGAAAACAACTCACAAGGGTATCTCCTTTAGCTTTTGGCCCCCTCAAACCCTTGTATTTTATGTTTTGCCCCCCCCAACATTGAACCAATTTATGTTTTGCCGCCCCGTCTCGCGCTCTACCGCGACACCCTCTCCCACCCCTTCCTCGCCCCCTCCTTTTGCCACCGCCCTTTCGCCACCGCCACCGCCACCGCCCCCCTTCTTCACTTAATTAATTTGTTTTTACTACATGTTTTCAGGACTGACATAATGGCGGACGATAGAGCTGACCCGATTATGGACAACTATGATCCGGACGGTGAAGCACATATGTTCGGCATCATAAACGGCGATATTCTATATGTGCCGACCGGAGAAGAAGAAGATGATATCTCTTCTTATCTGAACCTTGACGGTGAAGATGAAGGGCGCCGTCAGCAAGATGATGCCGAACAAACGTCGATAAACGACGATCTTCAAATGGAAGTAGCAACCACCTCCGGCGCCGAGGTATATATATGCATTGCGTATTCTTCTGCTTGTAAGGAGTTACTTGTTTACTCTCCCTCTCCCTCTCTCTCACTAAAGCATCTTATATAGTAAAATTAGGAAAGCAATGCCCAGCTTCAGATCTCGCGCTGATCTCGCGCTGTTGCCTCGCCGGTGTTGTTGTTGTCTTCAAGGCGCACACATATTTCAATGCGTACGTGACAAACAACGCTAATATATTGGATTTCAGCTTTGGTACTTTGTTCTATAGTAAGTTGCAAGTTGCAACCACGCAGGCTTAGCAGAGTAATACTACTAGTACTTAGTTAACTGCAATGATATTTAATCAGGCTGTTGAGTTACATACCTAGATTCTAACACTGAGCAGTGATGCTAACGCTAGAATACCCCATATCCATCGATTATCAATCCCATCAAGATGGGTGATTGAGTAGAACAATCAAAACAAAAAAATTAGCACCGGGATGAATAGTACTCCTAATTTTTTTATTGAAAGAAAATAGATCTACTTATATACTCCCTCCATCCTAAAGTTTTTTCTTAGATTTGTCTAGATATGTATGTATCTAGTTATATTTTAGTATTTAGATACCTCCATTTATAGACAAACCTAACCAGCCGCGCCGCCACCCCATACCCCGGCTCAACCTGTCGCGCCGTCGTCGATCTCGACGGCGCGGGCTTTCCGTCTCCCGCGTGCGGCGTCGATCTCGGCGGCGCGGGCTCCATGTGGGAAGGCTCGGCCTCCGGCGCTACGGCCGTCGCGGCGCTCCCGACGGTCCTGTGCTCCCTCCCGCGCTCTCTACCACCCACTGGTGGAAAAACAGGCTTCCGTCCAGCCCCATAAGTCGCGAAGCTGTAGGAACCGCGACTAATGGGACCTTTAGTCGCGGTTCTGGAGGTGAACCGCGACCAAAGGCCTGGGCCCAGGGCGCTCGGTGGCCAGCTGGTGCACGTGAGGGGCTTTAGTCGCGGTTGTCCTGGCCAACCGCGACTAAAGGCCTTCGGGCACCTTTAGTCACGGTTTGCTAGGCCAACCGCAACTAAAGCCCCTCCCCTATATATACCCATCCAGCAGGTAGTGAGAAATGGCGGGAAAAATGGGAGCGGGAAGACAGGAGGCGGGAAGACAGGAGGCGGGAAGAAAGTGGCGGGAAGAAAGAGGCGGGAAGACAGGGAAGAAATGGCGGGAAGAAGAGGAATCCAGAGCAATGATGATTTTTCTGAAAAGAAAAAGATAAAAGGTTCTGAAAATAAAAGAAGATTTGGGGGGGGCCTTTAGTCGCGGTTGGTCTGGCCAACCACGACTAAAGGTTACCCTTTAGTCGCGGGTCGCCTCCCCACCCGCGACTAAAGGGGGGGGGGGCGCGGGAAGGCAAAAAACCCGCCAAAAACCCTTTAGTCGCGGTTGGGGAGGCGACCCGCGACTAAAGGGTACCTTTAGTCGCGGGTCTCGTCCCCAACCGCGACTAAAGGGGGGGGCTATAAATACAGTGCGGGTCGCCTCCCCTGCCGCCGTCTTCTCCATCTCTCTCGTCTTCTCAGACTCCAACCGTCGCACGCGCGCCGAAGGCCTGCCGCCGCCGTCGCCCTCGCCCTCGTCGACGCCGCCCGCCGTCGCCCTCGCCGTCGTCGTCGCCCTCGCCGTCGTCGCCGCCGTCGCCGCCCTCGCCGTCGCGGTTGGTTCCTTTCATCTTTCCCGCGCCGCGCGCCCGCCTTCCTCGCTTCCTTGGAAGAACGTCTTGGAAGAACGAACGTCGATCTTGGAAGAACGAACGTCGATCTTGAACGTCTTGGAGAAACTCTTACTCACATGCCTTCCTTCGAATGAGACCCCTACGGAGTCCAGAAAATGTCTCACTCACATGCCTTCCTTCGAATGAGACCCCGGCGGAGTCCAGAAAAAGTCTTACTTGGAAAGGAGCTAGACTAATTGACTGCACAAGAGTCACACAATGTTTGGAACAAGCGACATCAGTCTTTGAGATCATTGTAATATTTGATTTCACACCCCAAAAGAAATTTATTGGTCAATACATGTTTTTCCTATCTAGATTGTACCAACCGAGTTTACGATTGGAGGATAATTCCAAGCCAATGAATAATTTTCTTAACTACGAGGTTAAATCTTTGCATGAGTTCAGATACCACTTTGGTTTTTTATTGCATGACCATTTACACATACATTGTTGGAAGAGTCGCAAAATAATTATATGCCAATGACCAATTTGCTGAACTACAAGGTTGAATCTAACTAGATATATGTTTATTGGAAAACAAAACATCCATTCCAGATTGTGAGTTTAGTATGCACTGAGTTGACACTTGGCAGAGCTGCACATCAAACATGACTAGAAAAGAAAGAACTACACATAAACCTTATATTAGCAATTGAATATATTTGAGGAAAACAACTCACAAGGGTATCTCCTTTAGCTTTTGGCCCCCTCAAACCCTTGTATTTTATGTTTTGCCCCCCCCAACATTGAACCAATTTATGTTTTGCCGCCCCGTCTCGCGCTCTACCGCGACACCCTCTCCCACCCCTTCCTCGCCCCCTCCTTTTGCCACCGCCCTTTCGCCACCGCCACCGCCACCGCCCCCCTTCTTCACTTAATTAATTTGTTTTTACTACATGTTTTCAGGACTGACATAATGGCGGACGATAGAGCTGACCCGATTATGGACAACTATGATCCGGACGGTGAAGCACATATGTTCGGCATCATAAACGGCGATATTCTATATGTGCCGACCGGAGAAGAAGAAGATGATATCTCTTCTTATCTGAACCTTGACGGTGAAGATGAAGGGCGCCGTCAGCAAGATGATGCCGAACAAACGTCGATAAACGACGATCTTCAAATGGAAGTAGCAACCACCTCCGGCGCCGAGGTATATATATGCATTGCGTATTCTTCTGCTTGTAAGGAGTTACTTGTTTACTCTCCCTCTCCCTCTCTCTCACTAAAGCATCTTATATAGTAAAATTAGGAAAGCAATGCCCAGCTTCAGATCTCGCGCTGATCTCGCGCTGTTGCCTCGCCGGTGTTGTTGTTGTCTTCAAGGCGCACACATATTTCAATGCGTACGTCACAAACAACGCTAATATATTGGATTTCAGCTTTGGTACTTTGTTCTATAGTAAGTTGCAAGTTGCAACCACGCAGGCTTAGCAGAGTAATACTACTAGTACTTAGTTAACTGCAATGATATTTAATCAGGCTGTTGAGTTACATACCTAGATTCTAACACTGAGCAGTGATGCTAACGCTAGAATACCCCATATCCATCGATTATCAATCCCATCAAGATGGGTGATTGAGTAGAACAATCAAAACAAAAAAATTAGCACCGGGATGAATAGTACTCCTAATTTTTTTATTGAAAGAAAATAGATCTACTTATATACTCCCTCCATCCTAAAGTTTTTTCTTAGATTTGTCTAGATATGTATGTATCTAGTTATATTTTAGTATTTAGATACCTCCATTTATAGACAAACCTAACCAGCCGCGCCGCCACCCCATACCCCGGCTCAACCTGTCGCGCCGTCGTCGATCTCGACGGCGCGGGCTTTCCGTCTCCCGCGTGCGGCGTCGATCTCGGCGGCGCGGGCTCCATGTGGGAAGGCTCGGCCTCCGGCGCTACGGCCGTCGCGGCGCTCCCGACGGTCCTGTGCTCCCTCCCGCGCTCTCTACCACCCACTGGTGGAAAAACAGGCTTCCGTCGAGCCCCATAAGTCGCGAAGCTGTAGGAACCGCGACTAATGGGACCTTTAGTCGCGGTTCTGGAGGTGAACCGCGACCAAAGGCCTGGGCCCAGGGCGCTCGGTGGCCAGCTGGTGCACGTGAGGGGCTTTAGTCGCGGTTGTCCTGGCCAACCGCGACTAAAGGCCTTCGGGCACCTTTAGTCACGGTTTGCCAGGCCAACCGCAACTAAAGCCCCTCCCCTATATATACCCATCCAGCAGGTAGTGAGAAATGGCGGGAAAAATGGGAGCGGGAAGACAGGAGGCGGGAAGACAGGAGGCGGGAAGAAAGTGGCGGGAAGAAAGAGGCGGGAAGACAGGGAAGAAATGGCGGGAAGAAGAGGAATCCAGAGCAATGATGATTTTTCTGAAAAGAAAAAGATAAAAGGTTCTGAAAATAAAAGAAGATTTGGGGGGGCCTTTAGTCGCGGTTGGTCTGGCCAACCACGACTAAAGGTTACCCTTTAGTCGCGGGTCGCCTCCCCACCCGCGACTAAAGGGGGGGGCGCGGGAAGGCAAAAAACCCGCCAAAAACCCTTTAGTCGCGGTTGGGGAGGCGACCCGCGACTAAAGGGTACCTTTAGTCGCGGGTCTCGTCCCCAACCGCGACTAAAGGGGGGGCTATAAATACAGTGCGGGTCGCCTCCCCTGCCGCCGTCTTCTCCATCTCTCTCGTCTTCTCCGATTCCAACCGTCGCACGCGCGCCGAAGGCCTGCCGTCGCCCTCGCCCTCGTCGACGCCGCCCGCCGTCGCCCTCGCCGTCGTCGTCGCCCTCGCCGTCGTCGCCGCCGTCGCCGCCCTCGCCGTCGCGGTTGGTTCCTTTCATCTTTCCCGCGCCGCGCGCCCGCCTTCCTCGCTTCCTTGGAAGAACGTCTTGGAAGAACGAACGTCGATCTTGGAAGAACGAACGTCGATCTTGAACGTCTTGGAGAAACTCTTACTCACATGCCTTCCTTCGAATGAGACCCCTACGGAGTCCAGAAAATGTCTCACTCACATGCCTTCCTTCGAATGAGACCCCGGCGGAGTCCAGAAAAAGTCTTACTTGGAAAGGAGCTAGACTAATTGACTGCACAAGAGTCACACAATGTTTGGAACAAGCGACATCAGTCTTTGAGATCATTGTAATATTTGATTTCACACCCCAAAAGAAATTTATTGGTCAATACATGTTTTTCCTATCTAGATTGTACCAACCGAGTTTACGATTGGAGGATAATTCCAAGCCAATGAATAATTTTCTTAACTACGAGGTTAAATCTTTGCATGAGTTCAGATCCCACTTTGGTTTTTTATTGCATGACCATTTACACATACATTGTTGGAAGAGTCGCAAAATAATTATATGCCAATGACCAATTTGCTGAACTACAAGGTTGAATCTAACTAGATATATGTTTATTGGAAAACAAAACATCCATTCCAGATTGTGAGTTTAGTATGCACTGAGTTGACACTTGGCAGAGCTGCACATCAAACATGACTAGAAAAGAAAGAACTACACATAAACCTTATATTAGCAATTGAATATATTTGAGGAAAACAACTCACAAGGGTATCTCCTTTAGCTTTTGGCCCCCTCAAACCCTTGTATTTTATGTTTTGCCCCCCCCCAACATTGAACCAATTTATGTTTTGCCGCCCCGTCTCGCGCTCTACCGCGACACCCTCTCCCACCCCTTCCTCGCCCCCTCCTTTTGCCACCGCCCTTTCGCCACCGCCACCGCCACCGCCCCCCTTCTTCACTTAATTAATTTGTTTTTACTACATGTTTTCAGGACTGACATAATGGCGGACGATAGAGCTGACCCGATTATGGACAACTATGATCCGGACGGTGAAGCACATATGTTCGGCATCATAAATGGCGATATTCTATATGTGCCGACCGGAGAAGAAGAAGATGATATCTCTTCTTATCTGAACCTTGACGGTGAAGATGAAGGGCGCCGTCAGCAAGATGATGCCGAACAAACGTCGATAAACGACGATCTTCAAATGGAAGTAGCAACCACCTCCGGCGCCGAGGTATATATATCCATTGCGTATTCTTCTGCTTGTAAGGAGTTACTTGTTTACTCTCCCTCTCCCTCTCTCTCACTAAAGCATCTTATATAGTAAAATTAGGAAAGCAATGCCCAGCTTCAGATCTCGCGCTGATCTCGCGCTGTTGCCTCGCCGGTGTTGTTGTTGTCTTCAAGGCGCACACATATTTCAATGCGTACGTGACAAACAACGCTAATATATTGGATTTCAGCTTTGGTACTTTGTTCTATAGTAAGTTGCAAGTTGCAACCACGCAGGCTTAGCAGAGTAATACTACTAGTACTTAGTTAAGTGCAATGATATTTAATCAGGCTGTTGAGTTACATACCTAGATTCTAACACTGAGCAGTGATGCTAACGCTAGAATACCCCATATCCATCGATTATCAATCCCATCAAGATGGGTGATTGAGTAGAACAATCAAAACAAAAAAATTAGCACCGGGATGAATAGTACTCCTAATTTATTTATTGAAAGAAAATAGATCTACTTATATACTCCCTCCATCCTAAAGTTTTTTCTTAGATTTGTCTAGATATGTATGTATCTAGTTATATTTTAGTATTTAGATACCTCCATTTATAGACAAACCTAACCAGCCGCGCCGCCACCCCATACCCCGGCTCAACCTGTCGCGCCGTCGTCGATCTCGACGGCGCGGGCTTTCCGTCTCCCGCGTGCGGCGTCGATCTCGGCGGCGCGGGCTCCATGTGGGAAGGCTCGGCCTCCGGCGCTACGGCCGTCGCGGCGCTCCCGACGGTCCTGTGCTCCCTCCCGCGCTCTCTACCACCCACTGGTGGAAAAACAGGCTTCCGTCCAGCCCCATAAGTCGCGAAGCTGTAGGAACCGCGACTAATGGGACCTTTAGTCGCGGTTCTGGAGGTGAACCGCGACCAAAGGCCTGGGCCCAGGGCGCTCGGTGGCCAGCTGGTGCACGTGAGGGGCTTTAGTCGCGGTTGTCCTGGCCAACCGCGACTAAAGGCCTTCGGGCACCTTTAGTCACGGTTTGCTAGGCCAACCGCAACTAAAGCCCCTCCCCTATATATACCCATCCAGCAGGTAGTGAGAAATGGCGGGAAAAATGGGAGCGGGAAGACAGGAGGCGGGAAGACAGGAGGCGGGAAGAAAGTGGCGGGAAGAAAGAGGCGGGAAGACAGGGAAGAAATGGCGGGAAGAAGAGGAATCCAGAGCAATGATGATTTTTCTGAAAAGAAAAAGATAAAAGGTTCTGAAAATAAAAGAAGATTTGGGGGGGGCCTTTAGTCGCGGTTGGTCTGGCCAACCACGACTAAAGGTTACCCTTTAGTCGCGGGTCGCCTCCCCACCCGCGACTAAAGGGGGGGGGGGCGCGGGAAGGCAAAAAACCCGCCAAAAACCCTTTAGTCGCGGTTGGGGAGGCGACCCGCGACTAAAGGGTACCTTTAGTCGCGGGTCTCGTCCCCAACCGCGACTAAAGGGGGGGGCTATAAATACAGTGCGGGTCGCCTCCCCTGCCGCCGTCTTCTCCATCTCTCTCGTCTTCTCCGATTCCAACCGTCGCGCGCGCGCCGAAGGCCTGCCGCCGCCGTCGCCCTCGCCCTCGTCGACGCCGCCCGCCGTCGCCCTCGCCGTCGTCGCCGCCGTCGCCGCCCTCGCCGTCGCGGTTGGTTCCTTTCATCTTTCCCGCGCCGCGCGCCCGCCTTCCTCGCTTCCTTGGAAGAACGTCTTGGAAGAACGAACGTCGATCTTGGAAGAACGAACGTCGATCTTGAACGTCTTGGAGAAACTCTTACTCACATGCCTTCCTTCGAATGAGACCCCTACGGAGTCCAGAAAATGTCTCACTCACATGCCTTCCTTCGAATGAGACCCCGGCGGAGTCCAGAAAAAGTCTTACTTGGAAAGGAGCTAGACTAATTGACTGCACAAGAGTCACACAATGTTTGGAACAAGCGACATCAGTCTTTGAGATCATTGTAATATTTGATTTCACACCCCAAAAGAAATTTATTGGTCAATACATGTTTTTCCTATCTAGATTGTACCAACCGAGTTTACGATTGGAGGATAATTCCAAGCCAATGAATAATTTTCTTAACTACGAGGTTAAATCTTTGCATGAGTTCAGATACCACTTTGGTTTTTTATTGCATGACCATTTACACATACATTGTTGGAAGAGTCGCAAAATAATTATATGCCAATGACCAATTTGCTGAACTACAAGGTTGAATCTAACTAGATATATGTTTATTGGAAAACAAAACATCCATTCCAGATTGTGAGTTTAGTATGCACTGAGTTGACACTTGGCAGAGCTGCACATCAAACATGACTAGAAAAGAAAGAACTACACATAAACCTTATATTAGCAATTGAATATATTTGAGGAAAACAACTCACAAGGGTATCTCCTTTAGCTTTTGGCCCCCTCAAACCCTTGTATTTTATGTTTTGCCCCCCCCAACATTGAACCAATTTATGTTTTGCCGCCCCGTCTCGCGCTCTACCGCGACACCCTCTCCCACCCCTTCCTCGCCCCCTCCTTTTGCCACCGCCCTTTCGCCACCGCCACCGCCACCGCCCCCCTTCTTCACTTAATTAATTTGTTTTTACTACATGTTTTCAGGACTGACATAATGGCGGACGATAGAGCTGACCCGATTATGGACAACTATGATCCGGACGGTGAAGCACATATGTTCGGCATCATAAACGGCGATATTCTATATGTGCCGACCGGAGAAGAAGAAGATGATATCTCTTCTTATCTGAACCTTGACGGTGAAGATGAAGGGCGCCGTCAGCAAGATGATGCCGAACAAACGTCGATAAACGACGATCTTCAAATGGAAGTAGCAACCACCTCCGGCGCCGAGGTATATATATGCATTGCGTATTCTTCTGCTTGTAAGGAGTTACTTGTTTACTCTCCCTCTCCCTCTCTCTCACTAAAGCATCTTATATAGTAAAATTAGGAAAGCAATGCCCAGCTTCAGATCTCGCGCTGATCTCGCGCTGTTGCCTCGCCGGTGTTGTTGTTGTCTTCAAGGCGCACACATATTTCAATGCGTACGTGACAAACAACGCTAATATATTGGATTTCAGCTTTGGTACTTTGTTCTATAGTAAGTTGCAAGTTGCAACCACGCAGGCTTAGCAGAGTAATACTACTAGTACTTAGTTAACTGCAATGATATTTAATCAGGCTGTTGAGTTACATACCTAGATTCTAACACTGAGCAGTGATGCTAACGCTAGAATACCCCATATCCATCGATTATCAATCCCATCAAGATGGGTGATTGAGTAGAACAATCAAAACAAAAAAATTAGCACCGGGATGAATAGTACTCCTAATTTTTTTATTGAAAGAAAATAGATCTACTTATATACTCCCTCCATCCTAAAGTTTTTTCTTAGATTTGTCTAGATATGTATGTATCTAGTTATATTTTAGTATTTAGATACCTCCATTTATAGACAAACCTAACCAGCCGCGCCGCCACCCCATACCCCGGCTCAACCTGTCGCGCCGTCGTCGATCTCGACGGCGCGGGCTTTCCGTCTCCCGCGTGCGGCGTCGATCTCGGCGGCGCGGGCTCCATGTGGGAAGGCTCGGCCTCCGGCGCTACGGCCGTCGCGGCGCTCCCGACGGTCCTGTGCTCCCTCCCGCGCTCTCTACCACCCACTGGTGGAAAAACAGGCTTCCGTCGAGCCCCATAAGTCGCGAAGCTGTAGGAACCGCGACTAATGGGACCTTTAGTCGCGGTTCTGGAGGTGAACCGCGACCAAAGGCCTGGGCCCAGGGCGCTCGGTGGCCAGCTGGTGCACGTGAGGGGCTTTAGTCGCGGTTGTCCTGGCCAACCGCGACTAAAGGCCTTCGGGCACCTTTAGTCACGGTTTGCCAGGCCAACCGCAACTAAAGCCCCTCCCCTATATATACCCATCCAGCAGGTAGTGAGAAATGGCGGGAAAAATGGGAGCGGGAAGACAGGAGGCGGGAAGACAGGAGGCGGGAAGAAAGTGGCGGGAAGAAAGAGGCGGGAAGACAGGGAAGAAATGGCGGGAAGAAGAGGAATCCAGAGCAATGATGATTTTTCTGAAAAGAAAAAGATAAAAGGTTCTGAAAATAAAAGAAGATTTGGGGGGGCCTTTAGTCGCGGTTGGTCTGGCCAACCACGACTAAAGGTTACCCTTTAGTCGCGGGTCGCCTCCCCACCCGCGACTAAAGGGGGGGGGGCGGGAAGGCAAAAAACCCGCCAAAAACCCTTTAGTCGCGGTTGGGGAGGCGACCCGCGACTAAAGGGTACCTTTAGTCGCGGGTCTCGTCCCCAACCGCGACTAAAGGGGGGGGCTATAAATACAGTGCGGGTCGCCTCCCCTGCCGCCGTCTTCTCCATCTCTCTCGTCTTCTCCGATTCCAACCGTCGCACGCGCACCGAAGGCCTGCCGTCGCCCTCGCCCTCGTCGACGCCGCCCGCCGTCGCCCTCGCCGTCGTCGTCGCCCTCGCCGTCGTCGCCGCCGTCGCCGCCCTCGCCGTCGCGGTTGGTTCCTTTCATCTTTCCCGCGCCGCGCGCCCGCCTTCCTCGCTTCCTTGGAAGAACGTCTTGGAAGAACGAACGTCGATCTTGGAAGAACGAACGTCGATCTTGAACGTCTTGGAGAAACTCTTACTCACATGCCTTCCTTCGAATGAGACCCCTACGGAGTCCAGAAAATGTCTCACTCACATGCCTTCCTTCGAATGAGACCCCGGCGGAGTCCAGAAAAAGTCTTACTTGGAAAGGAGCTAGACTAATTGACTGCACAAGAGTCACACAATGTTTGGAACAAGCGACATCAGTCTTTGAGATCATTGTAATATTTGATTTCACACCCCAAAAGAAATTTATTGGTCAATACATGTTTTTCCTATCTAGATTGTACCAACCGAATTTACGATTGGAGGATAATTCCAAGCCAATGAATAATTTTCTTAACTACGAGGTTAAATCTTTGCATGAGTTCAGATCCCACTTTGGTTTTTTATTGCATGACCATTTACACATACATTGTTGGAAGAGTCGCAAAATAATTATATGCCAATGACCAATTTGCTGAACTACAAGGTTGAATCTAACTAGATATATGTTTATTGGAAAACAAAACATCCATTCCAGATTGTGAGTTTAGTATGCACTGAGTTGACACTTGGCAGAGCTGCACATCAAACATGACTAGAAAAGAAAGAACTACACATAAACCTTATATTAGCAATTGAATATATTTGAGGAAAACAACTCACAAGGGTATCTCCTTTAGCTTTTGGCCCCCTCAAACCCTTGTATTTTATGTTTTGCCCCCCCCCCAACATTGAACCAATTTATGTTTTGCCGCCCCGTCTCGCGCTCTACCGCGACACCCTCTCCCACCCCTTCCTCGCCCCCTCCTTTTGCCACCGCCCTTTCGCCACCGCCACCGCCACCGCCCCCCTTCTTCACTTAATTAATAACTTTTTACTACATGTTTTCAGGACTGACATAATGGCGGACGATAGAGCTGACCCGATTATGGACAACTATGATCCGGACGGTGAAGCACATATGTTCGGCATCATAAACGGCGATATTCTATATGTGCCGACCGGAGAAGAAGAAGATGATATCTCTTCTTATCTGAACCTTGACGGTGAAGATGAAGGGCGCCGTCAGCAAGATGATGCCGAACAAACGTCGATAAACGACGATCTTCAAATGGAAGTAGCAACCACCTCCGGCGCCGAGGTATATATATGCATTGCGTATTCTTCTGCTTGTAAGGAGTTACTTGTTTACTCTCCCTCTCCCTCTCTCTCACTAAAGCATCTTATATAGTAAAATTAGGAAAGCAATGCCCAGCTTCAGATCTCGCGCTGATCTCGCGCTGTTGCCTCGCCGGTGTTGTTGTTGTCTTCAAGGCGCACACATATTTCAATGCGTACGTGACAAACAACGCTAATATATTGGATTTCAGCTTTGGTACTTTGTTCTATAGTAAGTTGCAAGTTGCAACCACGCAGGCTTAGCAGAGTAATACTACTAGTACTTAGTTAACTGCAATGATATTTAATCAGGCTGTTGAGTTACATACCTAGATTCTAACACTGAGCAGTGATGCTAACGCTAGAATACCCCATATCCATCGATTATCAATCCCATCAAGATGGGTGATTGAGTAGAACAATCAAAACAAAAAAATTAGCACCGGGATGAATAGTACTCCTAATTTTTTTATTGAAAGAAAATAGATCTACTTATATACTCCCTCCATCCTAAAGTTTTTTCTTAGATTTGTCTAGATATGTATGTATCTAGTTATATTTTAGTATTTAGATACCTCCATTTATAGACAAACCTAACCAGCCGCGCCGCCACCCCATACCCCGGCTCAACCTGTCGCGCCGTCGTCGATCTCGACGGCGCGGGCTTTCCGTCTCCCGCGTGCGGCGTCGATCTCGGCGGCGCGGGCTCCATGTGGGAAGGCTCGGCCTCCGGCGCTACGGCCGTCGCGGCGCTCCCGACGGTCCTGTGCTCCCTCCCGCGCTCTCTACCACCCACTGGTGGAAAAACAGGCTTCCGTCCAGCCCCATAAGTCGCGAAGCTGTAGGAACCGCGACTAATGGGACCTTTAGTCGCGGTTCTGGAGGTGAACCGCGACCAAAGGCCTGGGCCCAGGGCGCTCGGTGGCCAGCTGGTGCACGTGAGGGGCTTTAGTCGCGGTTGTCCTGGCCAACCGCGACTAAAGGCCTTCGGGCACCTTTAGTCACGGTTTGCCAGGCCAACCGCAACTAAAGCCCCTCCCCTATATATACCCATCCACCAGGTAGTGAGAAATGGCGGGAAAAATGGGAGCGGGAAGACAGGAGGCGGGAAGACAGGAGGCGGGAAGAAAGTGGCGGGAAGAAAGAGGCGGGAAGACAGGGAAGAAATGGCGGGAAGAAGAGGAATCCAGAGCAATGATGATTTTTCTGAAAAGAAAAAGATAAAAGGTTCTGAAAATAAAAGAAGATTTGGGGGGGGCCTTTAGTCGCGGTTGGTCTGGCCAACCGCGACTAAAGGTTACCCTTTAGTCGCGGGTCGCCTCCCCACCCGCGACTAAAGGGGGGGGGCGCGGGAAGGCAAAAAACCCGCCAAAAACCCTTTAGTCGCGGTTGGGGAGGCGACCCGCGACTAAAGGGTACCTTTAGTCGCGGGTCTCGTCCCCAACCGCGACTAAAGGGGGGGGGCTATAAATACAGTGCGGGTCGCCTCCCCTGCCGCCGTCTTCTCCATCTCTCTCGTCTTCTCCGATTCCAACCGTCGCGCGCGCGCCGAAGGCCTGCCGCCGCCGTCGCCCTCGCCCTCGTCGACGCCGCCCGCCGTCGCCCTCGCCGTCGTCGCCGCCGTCGCCGCCCTCGCCGTCGCGGTTGGTTCCTTTCATCTTTCCCGCGCCGCGCGCCCGCCTTCCTCGCTTCCTTGGAAGAACGTCTTGGAAGAACGAACGTCGATCTTGGAAGAACGAACGTCGATCTTGAACGTCTTGGAGAAACTCTTACTCACATGCCTTCCTTCGAATGAGACCCCTACGGAGTCCAGAAAATGTCTCACTCACATGCCTTCCTTCGAATGAGACCCCGGCGGAGTCCAGAAAAAGTCTTACTTGGAAAGGAGCTAGACTAATTGACTGCACAAGAGTCACACAATGTTTGGAACAAGCGACATCTGTCTTTGAGATCATTGTAATATTTGATTTCACACCCCAAAAGAAATTTATTGGTCAATACATGTTTTTCCTATCTAGATTGTACCAACCGAGTTTACGATTGGAGGATAATTCCAAGCCAATGAATAATTTTCTTAACTACGAGGTTAAATCTTTGCATGAGTTCAGATCCCACTTTGGTTTTTTATTGCATGACCATTTACACATACATTGTTGGAAGAGTCGCAAAATAATTATATGCCAATGAACAATTTGCTGAACTACAAGGTTGAATCTAACTAGATATATGTTTATTGGAAAACAAAACATCCATTCCAGATTGTGAGTTTAGTATGCACTGAGTTGACACTTGGCAGAGCTGCACATCAAACATGACTAGAAAAGAAAGAACTACACATAAACCTTATATTAGCAATTGAATATATTTGAGGAAAACAACTCACAAGGGTATCTCCTTTAGCTTTTGGCCCCCTCAAACCCTTGTATTTTATGTTTTGCCCCCCCCAACATTGAACCAATTTATGTTTTGCCGCCCCGTCTCGCGCTCTACCGCGACACCCTCTCCCACCCCTTCCTCGCCCCCTCCTTTTGCCACCGCCCTTTCGCCACCGCCACCGCCACCGCCCCCCTTCTTCACTTAATTAATTTGTTTTTACTACATGTTTTCAGGACTGACATAATGGCGGACGATAGAGCTGACCCGATTATGGACAACTATGATCCGGACGGTGAAGCACATATGTTCGGCATCATAAACGGCGATATTCTATATGTGCCGACCGGAGAAGAAGAAGATGATATCTCTTCTTATCTGAACCTTGACGGTGAAGATGAAGGGCGCCGTCAGCAAGATGATGCCGAACAAACGTCGATAAACGACGATCTTCAAATGGAAGTAGCAACCACCTCCGGCGCCGAGGTATATATATACATTGCGTATTCTTCTGCTTGTAAGGAGTTACTTGTTTACTCTCCCTCTCCCTCTCTCTCACTAAAGCATCTTATATAGTAAAATTAGGAAAGCAATGCCCAGCTTCAGATCTCGCGCTGATCTCGCGCTGTTGCCTCGCCGGTGTTGTTGTTGTCTTCAAGGCGCACACATATTTCAATGCATACGTGACAAACAACGCTAATATATTGGATTTCAGCTTTGGTACTTTGTTCTATAGTAAGTTGCAAGTTGCAACCACGGAGGCTTAGCAGAGTAATACTACTAGTACTTAGTTAACTGCAATGATATTTAATCAGGCTGTTGAGTTACATACCTAGATTCTAACACTGAGCAGTGATGCTAACGCTAGAATACCCCATATCCATCGATTATCAATCCCATCAAGATGGGTGATTGAGTAGAACAATCAAAACAAAAAAATTAGCACCGGGATGAATAGTACTCCTAATTTTTTTATTGAAAGAAAATAGATCTACTTATATACTCCCTCCATCCTAAAGTTTTTTCTTAGATTTGTCTAGATATGTATGTATCTAGTTATATTTTAGTATTTAGATACCTCCATTTATAGACAAACCTAACCAGCCGCGCCGCCACCCCATACCCCGGCTCAACCTGTCGCGCCGTCGTCGATCTCGACGGCGCGGGCTTTCCGTCTCCCGCGTACGGCGTCGATCTCGGCGGCGCGGGCTCCATGTGGGAAGGCTCGGCCTCCGGCGCTACGGCCGTCGCGGCGCTCCCGACGGTCCTGTGCTCCCTCCCGCGCTCTCAACCACCCACTGGTGGAAAAACAGGCTTCCGTCGAGCCCCATAAGTCGCGAAGCTGTAGGAACCGCGACTAATGGGACCTTTAGTCGCGGTTCTGGAGGTGAACCGCGACCAAAGGCCTGGGCCCAGGGCGCTCGGTGGCCAGCTGGTGCACGTGAGGGGCTTTAGTCGCGGTTGTCCTGGCCAACCGCGACTAAAGGCCTTCGGGCACCTTTAGTCACGGTTTGCCAGGCCAACCGCAACTAAAGCCCCTCCCCTATATATACCCATCCAGCAGGTAGTGAGAAATGGCGGGAAAAATGGGAGCGGGAAGACAGGAGGCGGGAAGACAGGAGGCGGGAAGAAAGTGGCGGGAAGAAAGAGGCGGGAAGACAGGGAAGAAATGGCGGGAAGAAGAGGAATCCAGAGCAATGATGATTTTTCTGAAAAGAAAAAGATAAAAGGTTCTGAAAATAAAAGAAGATTTGGGGGGGGCCTTTAGTCGCGGTTGGTCTGGCCAACCGCGACTAAAGGTTACCCTTTAGTCGCGGGTCGCCTCCCCACCCGCGACTAAAGGGGGGGGGGCGCGGGAAGGCAAAAAACCCGCCAAAAACCCTTTAGTCGCGGTTGGGGAGGCGACCCGCGACTAAAGGGTACCTTTAGTCGCGGGTCTCGTCCCCAACCGCGACTAAAGGGGGGGGGCTATAAATACAGTGCGGGTCGCCTCCCCTGCCGCCGTCTTCACCATCTCTCTCGTCTTCTCCGATTCCAACCGTCGCGCGCGCGCCGAAGGCCTGCCGCCGCCGTCGCCCTCGCCCTCGTCGACGCCGCCCGCCGTCGCCCTCGCCGTCGTCGTCGCCCTCGCCGTCGTCGCCGCCGTCGCCGCCCTCGCCGTCGCGGTTGGTTCCTTTCATCTTTCCCGCGCCGCGCGCCCGCCTTCCTCGCTTCCTTGGAAGAACGTCTTGGAAGAACGAACGTCGATCTTGGAAGAACGAACGTCGATCTTGAACGTCTTGGAGAAACTCTTACTCACATGCCTTCCTTCGAATGAGACCCCTACGGAGTCCAGAAAATGTCTCACTCACATGCCTTCCTTCGAATGAGACCCCGGCGGAGTCCAGAAAAAGTCTTACTTGGAAAGGAGCTAGACTAATTGACTGCACAAGATTCACACAATGTTTGGAACAAGCGACATCAGTCTTTGAGATCATTGTAATATTTGATTTCACACCCCAAAAGAAATTTATTGGTCAATACATGTTTTTCCTATCTAGATTGTACCAACCGAGTTTACGATTGGAGGATAATTCCAAGCCAATGAATAATTTTCTTAACTATGAGGTTAAATCTTTGCATGAGTTCAGATCCCACTTTGGTTTTTTATTGCATGACCATTTACACATACATTGTTGGAAGAGTCGCAAAATAATTATATGCCAATGACCAATTTGCTGAACTACAAGGTTGAATCTAACTAGATATATGTTTATTGGAAAACAAAACATCCATTCCAGATTGTGAGTTTAGTATGCACTGAGTTGACACTTGGCAGAGCTGCACATCAAACATGACTAGAAAAGAAAGAACTACACATAAACCTTATATTAGCAATTGAATATATTTGAGGAAAACAACTCACAAGGGTATCTCCTTTAGCTTTTGGCCCCCTCAAACCCTTGTATTTTATGTTTTGCCCCCCCCCAACATTGAACCAATTTATGTTTTGCCGCCCCGTCTCGCGCTCTACCGTGACACCCTCTCCCACCCCTTCCTCGCCCCCTCCTTTTGCCACCGCCCTTTCGCCACCGCCACCGCCACCGCCCCCCTTCTTCACTTAATTAATTTGTTTTTACTACATGTTTTCAGGACTGACATAATGGCGGACGATAGAGCTGAACCGATTATGGACAACTATGATCCGGACGGTGAAGCACATATGTTCGGCATCATAAACGGCGATATTCTATATGTGCCGACCGGAGAAGAAGAAGATGATATCTCTTCTTATCTGAACCTTGACGGTGAAGATGAAGGGCGCCGTCAGCAAGATGATGCCGAACAAACGTCGATAAACGACGATCTTCAAATGGAAGTAGCAACCACCTCCGGCGCCGAGGTATATATATGCATTGCGTATTCTTCTGCTTGTAAGGAGTTACTTGTTTACTCTCCCTCTCCCTCTCTCTCACTAAAGCATCTTATATAGTAAAATTAGGAAAGCAATGCCCAGCTTCAGATCTCGCGCTGATCTCGCGCTGTTGCCTCGCCGGTGTTGTTGTTGTCTTCAAGGCGCACACATATTTCAATGCGTACGTGACAAACAACGCTAATATATTGGATTTCAGCTTTGGTACTTTGTTCTATAGTAAGTTGCAAGTTGCAACCACGCAGGCTTAGCAGAGTAATACTACTAGTACTTAGTTAACTGCAATGATATTTAATCAGGCTGTTGAGTTACATACCTAGATTCTAACACTGAGCAGTGATGCTAACGCTAGAATACCCCATATCCATCGATTATCAATCCCATCAAGATGGGTGATTGAGTAGAACAATCAAAACAAAAAAATTAGCACCGGGATGAATAGTACTCCTAATTTTTTTATTGAAAGAAAATAGATCTACTTATATACTCCCTCCATCCTAAAGTTTTTTCTTAGATTTGTCTAGATATGTATGTATCTAGTTATATTTTAGTATTTAGATACCTCCATTTATAGACAAACCTAACTAGCCGCGCCGCCACCCCATACCCCGGCTCAACCTGTCGCGCCGTCGTCGATCTCGACGGCGCGGGCTTTCCGTCTCCCGCGTGCGGCGTCGATCTCGGCGGCGCGGGCTCCATGTGGGAAGGCTCGGCCTCCGGCGCTACGGCCGTCGCGGCGCTCCCGACGGTCCTGTGCTCCATCCCGCGCTCTCTACCACCCACTGGTGGAAAAACAGGCTTCCGTCCAGCCCCATAAGTCGCGAAGCTGTAGGAACCGCGACTAATGGGACCTTTAGTCGCGGTTCTGGAGGTGAACCGCGACCAAAGGCCTGGGCCCAGGGCGCTCGGTGGCCAGCTGGTGCACGTGAGGGGCTTTAGTCGCGGTTGTCCTGGCCAACCGCGACTAAAGGCCTTCGGGCACCTTTAGTCACGGTTTGCCAGGCCAACCGCAACTAAAGCCCCTCCCCTATATATACCCATCCAGCAGGTAGTGAGAAATGGCGGGAAAAATGGGAGCGGGAAGACAGGAGGCGGGAAGACAGGAGGCGGGAAGAAAGTGGCGGGAAGAAAGAGGCGGGAAGACAGGGAAGAAATGGCGGGAAGAAGAGGAATCCAGAGCAATGATGATTTTTCTGAAAAGAAAAAGATAAAAGGTTCTGAAAATAAAAGAAGATTTGGGGGGGGCCTTTAGTCGCGGTTGGTCTGGCCAACCGCGACTAAAGGTTACCCTTTAGTCGCGGGTCGCCTCCCCACCCGCGACTAAAGGGGGGGGGCGCGGGAAGGCAAAAAACCCGCCAAAAACCCTTTAGTCGCGGTTGGGGAGGCGACCCGCGACTAAAGGGTACCTTTAGTCGCGGGTCTCGTCCCCAACCGCGACTAAAGGGGGGGGCTATAAATACAGTGCGGGTCGCCTCCCCTGCCGCCGTCTTCTCCATCTCTCTCGTCTTCTCCGATTCCAACCGTCGCGCGCGCGCCGAAGGCCTGCCGCCGCCGTCGCCCTCGCCCTCGTCGACGCCGCCCGCCGTCGCCCTCGCCGTCGTCGTCGCCCTCGCCGTCGTCGCCGCCGTCGCCGCCCTCGCCGTCGCGGTTGGTTCCTTTCATCTTTCCCGCGCCGCGCGCCTGCCTTCCTCGCTTCCTTGGAAGAACGTCTTGGAAGAACGAACGTCGATCTTGGAAGAACGAACGTCGATCTTGAACGTCTTGGAGAAACTCTTACTCACATGCCTTCCTTCGAATGAGACCCCTACGGAGTCCAGAAAATGTCTCACTCACATGCCTTCCTTCGAATGAGACCCCGGCGGAGTCCAGAAAAAGTCTTACTTGGAAAGGAGCTAGACTAATTGACTGCACAAGATTCACACAATGTTTGGAACAAGCGACATCAGTCTTTGAGATCATTGTAATATTTGATTTCACACCCCAAAAGAAATTTATTGGTCAATACATGTTTTTCCTATCTAGATTGTACCAACCGAGTTTACGATTGGAGGATAATTCCAAGCCAATGAATAATTTTCTTAACTATGAGGTTAAATCTTTGCATGAGTTCAGATCCCACTTTGGTTTTTTATTGCATGACCATTTACACATACATTGTTGGAAGAGTCGCAAAATAATTATATGCCAATGACCAATTTGCTGAACTACAAGGTTGAATCTAACTAGATATATGTTTATTGGAAAACAAAACATCCATTCCAGATTGTGAGTTTAGTATGCACTGAGTTGACACTTGGCAGAGCTGCACATCAAACATGACTAGAAAAGAAAGAACTACACATAAACCTTATATTAGCAATTGAATATATTTGAGGAAAACAACTCACAAGGGTATCTCCTTTAGCTTTTGGCCCCCTCAAACCCTTGTATTTTATGTTTTGCCCCCCCCCAACATTGAACCAATTTATGTTTTGCCGCCCCGTCTCGCGCTCTACCGTGACACCCTCTCCCACCCCTTCCTCGCCCCCTCCTTTTGCCACCGCCCTTTCGCCACCGCCACCGCCACCGCCCCCCTTCTTCACTTAATTAATTTGTTTTTACTACATGTTTTCAGGACTGACATAATGGCGGACGATAGAGCTGACCCGATTATGGACAACTATGATCCGGACGGTGAAGCACATATGTTCGGCATCATAAACGGCGATATTCTATATGTGCCGACCGGAGAAGAAGAAGATGATATCTCTTCTTATCTGAACCTTGACGGTGAAGATGAAGGGCGCCGTCAGCAAGATGATGCCGAACAAACGTCGATAAACGACGATCTTCAAATGGAAGTAGCAACCACCTCCGGCGCCGAGGTATATATATGCATTGCGTATTCTTCTGCTTGTAAGGAGTTACTTGTTTACTCTCCCTCTCCCTCTCTCTCACTAAAGCATCTTATATAGTAAAATTAGGAAAGCAATGCCCAGCTTCAGATCTCGCGCTGATCTCGCGCTGTTGCCTCGCCGGTGTTGTTGTTGTCTTCAAGGCGCACACATATTTCAATGCGTACGTGACAAACAACGCTAATATATTGGATTTCAGCTTTGGTACTTTGTTCTATAGTAAGTTGCAAGTTGCAACCACGCAGGCTTAGCAGAGTAATACTACTAGTACTTAGTTAACTGCAATGATATTTAATCAGGCTGTTGAGTTACATACCTAGATTCTAACACTGAGCAGTGATGCTAACGCTAGAATACCCCATATCCATCGATTATCAATCCCATCAAGATGGGTGATTGAGTAGAACAATCAAAACAAAAAAATTAGCACCGGGATGAATAGTACTCCTAATTTTTTTATTGAAAGAAAATAGATCTACTTATATACTCCCTCCATCCTAAAGTTTTTTCTTAGATTTGTCTAGATATGTATGTATCTAGTTATATTTTAGTATTTAGATACCTCCATTTATAGACAAACCTAACTAGCCGCGCCGCCACCCCATACCCCGGCTCAACCTGTCGCGCCGTCGTCGATCTCGACGGCGCGGGCTTTCCGTCTCCCGCGTGCGGCGTCGATCTCGGCGGCGCGGGCTCCATGTGGGAAGGCTCGGCCTCCGGCGCTACGGCCGTCGCGGCGCTCCCGACGGTCCTGTGCTCCCTCCCGCGCTCTCTACCACCCACTGGTGGAAAAACAGGCTTCCGTCCAGCCCCATAAGTCGCGAAGCTGTAGGAACCGCGACTAATGGGACCTTTAGTCGCGGTTCTGGAGGTGAACCGCGACCAAAGGCCTGGGCCCAGGGCGCTCGGTGGCCAGCTGGTGCACGTGAGGGGCTTTAGTCGCGGTTGTCCTGGCCAACCGCGACTAAAGGCCTTCGGGCACCTTTAGTCACGGTTTGCCAGGCCAACCGCAACTAAAGCCCCTCCCCTATATATACCCATCCAGCAGGTAGTGAGAAATGGCGGGAAAAATGGGAGCGGGAAGACAGGAGGCGGGAAGACAGGAGGCGGGAAGAAAGTGGCGGGAAGAAAGAGGCGGGAAGACAGGGAAGAAATGGCGGGAAGAAGAGGAATCCAGAGCAATGATGATTTTTCTGAAAAGAAAAAGATAAAAGGTTCTGAAAATAAAAGAAGATTTGGGGGGCCTTTAGTCGCGGTTGGTCTGGCCAACCGCGACTAAAGGTTACCCTTTAGTCGCGGGTCGCCTCCCCACCCGCGACTAAAGGGGGGGGGGCGCGGGAAGGCAAAAAACCCGCCAAAAACCCTTTAGTCGCGGTTGGGGAGGCGACCCGCGACTAAAGGGTACCTTTAGTCGCGGGTCTCGTCCCCAACCGCGACTAAAGGGGGGGGCTATAAATACAGTGCGGGTCGCCTCCCCTGCCGCCGTCTTCTCCATCTCTCTCGTCTTCTCCGATTCCAACCGTCGCGCGCGCGCCGAAGGCCTGCCGCCGCCGTCGCCCTCGCCCTCGTCGACGCCGCCCGCCGTCGCCCTCGCCGTCGTCGTCGCCCTCGCCGTCGTCGCCGCCGTCGCCGCCCTCGCCGTCGCGGTTGGTTCCTTTCATCTTTCCCGCGCCGCGCGCCTGCCTTCCTCGCTTCCTTGGAAGAACGTCTTGGAAGAACGAACGTCGATCTTGGAAGAACGAACGTCGATCTTGAACGTCTTGGAGAAACTCTTACTCACATGCCTTCCTTCGAATGAGACCCCTACGGAGTCCAGAAAATGTCTCACTCACATGCCTTCCTTCGAATGAGACCCCGGCGGAGTCCAGAAAAAGTCTTACTTGGAAAGGAGCTAGACTAATTGACTGCACAAGAGTCACACAATGTTTGGAACAAGCGACATCAGTCTTTGAGATCATTGTAATATTTGATTTCACACCCCAAAAGAAATTTATTGGTCAATACATGTTTTTCCTATCTAGATTGTACCAACCGAGTTTACGATTGGAGGATAATTCCAAGCCAATGAATAATTTTCTTAACTACGAGGTTAAATCTTTGCATGAGTTCAGATCCCACTTTGGTTTTTTATTGCATGACCATTTACACATACATTGTTGGAAGAGTCGCAAAATAATTATATGCCAATGACCAATTTGCTGAACTACAAGGTTGAATCTAACTAGATATATGTTTATTGGAAAACAAAACATCCATTCCAGATTGTGAGTTTAGTATGCACTGAGTTGACACTTGGCAGAGCTGCACATCAAACATGACTAGAAAAGAAAGAACTACACATAAACCTTATATTAGCAATTGAATATATTTGAGGAAAACAACTCACAAGGGTATCTCCTTTAGCTTTTGGCCCCCTCAAACCCTTGTATTTTATGTTTTGCCCCCCCCAACATTGAACCAATTTATGTTTTGCCGCCCCGTCTCGCGCTCTACCGCGACACCCTCTCCCACCCCTTCCTCGCCCCCTCCTTTTGCCACCGCCCTTTCGCCACCGCCACCGCCACCGCCCCCCTTCTTCACTTAATTAATTTGTTTTTACTACATGTTTTCAGGACTGACATAATGGCGGACGATAGAGCTGACCCGATTATGGACAACTATGATCCGGACGGTGAAGCACATATGTTCGGCATCATAAACGGCGATATTCTATATGTGCCGACCGGAGAAGAAGAAGATGATATCTCTTCTTATCTGAACCTTGACGGTGAAGATGAAGGGCGCCGTCAGCAAGATGATGCCGAACAAACGTCGATAAACGACGATCTTCAAATGGAAGTAGCAACCACCTCCGGCGCCGAGGTATATATATACATTGCGTATTCTTCTGCTTGTAAGGAGTTACTTGTTTACTCTCCCTCTCCCTCTCTCTCACTAAAGCATCTTATATAGTAAAATTAGGAAAGCAATGCCCAGCTTCAGATCTCGCGCTGATCTCGCGCTGTTGCCTCGCCGGTGTTGTTGTTGTCTTCAAGGCGCACACATATTTCAATGCGTACGTGACAAACAACGCTAATATATTGGATTTCAGCTTTGGTACTTTGTTCTATAGTAAGTTGCAAGTTGCAACCACGCAGGCTTAGCAGAGTAATACTACTAGTACTTAGTTAACTGCAATGATATTTAATCAGGCTGTTGAGTTACATACCTAGATTCTAACACTGAGCAGTGATGCTAACGCTAGAATACCCCATATCCATCGATTATCAATCCCATCAAGATGGGTGATTGAGTAGAACAATCAAAACAAAAAAATTAGCACCGGGATGAATAGTACTCCTAATTTTTTTATTGAAAGAAAATAGATCTACTTATATACTCCCTCCATCCTAAAGTTTTTTCTTAGATTTTTCTAGATATGTATGTATCTAGTTATATTTTAGTATTTAGATACCTCCATTTATAGACAAACCTAACCAGCCGCGCCGCCACCCCATACCCCGGCTCAACCTGTCGCGCCGTCGTCGATCTCGACGGCGCGGGCTTTCCGTCTCCCGCGTGCGGCGTCGATCTCGGCGGCGCGGGCTCCATGTGGGAAGGCTCGGCCTCCGGCGCTACGGCCGTCGCGGCGCTCCCGACGGTCCTGTGCTCCCTCCCGCGCTCTCTACCACCCACTGGTGGAAAAACAGGCTTCCGTCCAGCCCCATAAGTCGCGAAGCTGTAGGAACCGCGACTAATGGGACCTTTAGTCGCGGTTCTGGAGGTGAACCGCGACCAAAGGCCTGGGCCCAGGGCGCTCGGTGGCCAGCTGGTGCACGTGAGGGACTTTAGTCGCGGTTGTCCTGGCCAACCGCGACTAAAGGCCTTCGGGCACCTTTAGTCACGGTTTGCCAGGCCAACCGCAACTACAGCCCCTCCCCTATATATACCCATCCAGCAGGTAGTGAGAAATGGCGGGAAAAATGGGAGCGGGAAGACAGGAGACGGGAAGACAGGAGGCGGGACGAAAGTGGCGGGAAGAAAGAGGCGGGAAGACAGGGAAGAAATGGCGGGAAGAAGAGGAATCCAGAGCAATGATGATTTTTCTGAAAAGAAAAAGATAAAAGGTTCTGAAAATAAAAGAAGATTTGGGGGGGGCCTTTAGTCGCGGTTGGTCTGGCCAACCGCGACTAAAGGTTACCCTTTAGTCGCGGGTCGCCTCCCCACCCGCGACTAAAGGGGGGGGGCGCGGGAAGGCAAAAAACCCGCCAAAAACCCTTTAGTCGCGGTTGGGGAGGCGACCCGCGACTAAAGGGTACCTTTAGTCGCGGGTCTCGTCCCCAACCGCGACTAAAGGGGGGGGCTATAAATACAGTGCGGGTCGCCTCCCCTGCCGCCGTCTTCTCCATCTCTCTCGTCTTCTCCGATTCCAACCGTCGCGCGCGCGCCGAAGGCCTGCCGCCGCCGTCGCCCTCGCCCTCGTCGACGCCGCCCGCCGTCGCCCTCGCCCTCGTCGTCGCCCTCGCCGTCGTCGCCGCCGTCGCCGCCCTCGCCGTCGCGGTTGGTTCCTTTCATCTTTCCCGCGCCGCGCGCCCGCCTTCCTCGCTTCCTTGGAAGAACGTCTTGGAAGAACGAACGTCGATCTTGGAAGAACGAACGTCGATCTTGAACGTCTTGGAGAAACTCTTACTCACATGCCTTCCTTCGAATGAGACCCCTACGGAGTCCAGAAAATGTCTCACTCACATGCCTTCCTTCGAATGAGACCCCGGCGGAGTCCAGAAAAAGTCTTACTTGGAAAGGAGCTAGACTAATTGACTGCACAAGAGTCACACAATGTTTGGAACAAGCGACATCAGTCTTTGAGATCATTGTAATATTTGATTTCACACCCCAAAAGAAATTTATTGGTCAATACATGTTTTTCCTATCTAGATTGTACCAACCGAGTTTACGATTGGAGGATAATTCCAAGCCAATGAATAATTTTCTTAACTACGAGGTTAAATCTTTGCATGAGTTCAGATCCCACTTTGGTTTTTTATTGCATGACCATTTACACATACATTGTTGGAAGAGTCGCAAAATAATTATATGCCAATGACCAATTTGCTGAACTACAAGGTTGAATCTAACTAGATATATGTTTATTGGAAAACAAAACATCCATTCCAGATTGTGAGTTTAGTATGCACTGAGTTGACACTTGGCAGAGCTGCACATCAAACATGACTAGAAAAGAAAGAACTACACATAAACCTTATATTAGCAATTGAATATATTTGAGGAAAACAACTCACAAGGGTATCTCCTTTAGCTTTTGGCCCCCTCAAACCCTTGTATTTTATGTTTTGCCCCCCCCAACATTGAACCAATTTATGTTTTGCCGCCCCGTCTCGCGCTCTACCGCGACACCCTCTCCCACCCCTTCCTCGCCCCCTCCTTTTGCCACCGCCCTTTCGCCACCGCCACCGCCACCGCCCCCCTTCTTCACTTAATTAATTTGTTTTTACTACATGTTTTCAGGACTGACATAATGGCGGACGATAGAGCTGACCCGATTATGGACAACTATGATCCGGACGGTGAAGCACATATGTTCGGCATCATAAACGGCGATATTCTATATGTGCCGACCGGAGAAGAAGAAGATGATATCTCTTCTTATCTGAACCTTGACGGTGAAGATGAAGGGCGCCGTCAGCAAGATGATGCCGAACAAACGTCGATAAACGACGATCTTCAAATGGAAGTAGCAACCACCTCCGGCGCCGAGGTATATATATACATTGCGTATTCTTCTGCTTGTAAGGAGTTACTTGTTTACTCTCCCTCTCCCTCTCTCTCACTAAAGCATCTTATATAGTAAAATTAGGAAAGCAATGCCCAGCTTCAGATCTCGCGCTGATCTCGCGCTGTTGCCTCGCCGGTGTTGTTGTTGTCTTCAAGGCGCACACATATTTCAATGCATACGTGACAAACAACGCTAATATATTGGATTTCAGCTTTGGTACTTTGTTCTATAGTAAGTTGCAAGTTGCAACCACGCAGGCTTAGCAGAGTAATACTACTAGTACTTAGTTAACTGCAATGATATTTAATCAGGCTGTTGAGTTACATACCTAGATTCTAACACTGAGCAGTGATGCTAACGCTAGAATACCCCATATCCATCGATTATCAATCCCATCAAGATGGGTGATTGAGTAGAACAATCAAAACAAAAAAATTAGCACCGGGATGAATAGTACTCCTAACTTTTTTATTGAAAGAAAATAGATCTACTTATATACTCCCTCCATCCTAAAGTTTTTTCTTAGATTTGTCTAGATATGTATGTATCTAGTTATATTTTAGTATTTAGATACCTCCATTTATAGACAAACCTAACCAGCCGCGCCGCCACCCCATACCCCGGCTCAACCTGTCGCGCCGTCGTCGATCTCGACGGCGCGGGCTTTCCGTCTCCCGCGTGCGGCGTCGATCTCGGCGGCGCGGGCTCCATGTGGGAAGGCTCGGCCTCCGGCGCTACGGCCGTCGCGGCGCTCCCGACGGTCCTGTGCTCCCTCCCGCGCTCTCTACCACCCACTGGTGGAAAAACAGGCTTCCGTCCAGCCCCATAAGTCGCGAAGCTGTAGGAACCGCGACTAATGGGACCTTTAGTCGCGGTTCTGGAGGTGAACCGCGACCAAAGGCCTGGGCCCAGGGCGCTCGGTGGCCAGCTGGTGCACGTGAGGGGCTTTAGTCGCGGTTGTCCTGGCCAACCGCGACTAAAGGCCTTCGGGCACCTTTAGTCACGGTTTGCCAGGCCAACCGCAACTAAAGCCCCTCCCCTATATATACCCATCCAGCAGGTAGTGAGAAATGGCGGGAAAAATGGGAGCGGGAAGACAGGAGGCGGGAAGACAGGAGGCGGGACGAAAGTGGCGGGAAGAAAGAGGCGGGAAGACAGGGAAGAAATGGCGGGAAGAAGAGGAATCCAGAGCAATGATGATTTTTCTGAAAAGAAAAAGATAAAAGGTTCTGAAAATAAAAGAAGATTTGGGGGGGGCCTTTAGTCGCGGTTGGTCTGGCCAACCGCGACTAAAGGTTACCCTTTAGTCGCGGGTCGCCTCCCCACCCGCGACTAAAGGGGGGGGGGGCGCGGGAAGGCAAAAAACCCGCCAAAAACCCTTTAGTCGCGGTTGGGGAGGCGACCCGCGACTAAAGGGTACCTTTAGTCGCGGGTCTCGTCCCCAACCGCGACTAAAGGGGGGGGGCTATAAATACAGTGCGGGTCGCCTCCCCTGCCGCCGTCTTCTCCATCTCTCTCGTCTTCTCCGATTCCAACCGTCGCGCGCGCGCCGAAGGCCTGCCGCCGCCGTCGCCCTCGCCCTCGTCGACGCCGCCCGCCGTCGCCCTCGCCGTCGTCGTCGCCCTCGCCGTCGTCGCCGCCGTCGCCGCCCTCGCCGTCGCGGTTGGTTCCTTTCATCTTTCCCGCGCCGCGCGCCCGCCTTCCTCGCTTCCTTGGAAGAACGTCTTGGAAGAACGAACGTCGATCTTGAACGTCTTGGAGAAACTCTTACTCACATGCCTTCCTTCGAATGAGACCCCTACGGAGTCCAGAAAATGTCTCACTCACATGCCTTCCTTCGAATGAGACCCCGGCGGAGTCCAGAAAAAGTCTTACTTGGAAAGGAGCTAGACTAATTGACTGCACAAGAGTCACACAATGTTTGGAACAAGCGACATCAGTCTTTGAGATCATTGTAATATTTGATTTCACACCCCAAAAGAAATTTATTGGTCAATACATGTTTTTCCTATCTAGATTGTACCAACCGAGTTTACGATTGGAGGATAATTCCAAGCCAATGAATAATTTTCTTAACTACGAGGTTAAATCTTTGCATGAGTTCAGATCCCACTTTGGTTTTTTATTGCATGACCATTTACACATACATTGTTGGAAGAGTCGCAAAATAATTATATGCCAATGACCAATTTGCTGAACTACAAGGTTGAATCTAACTAGATATATGTTTATTGGAAAACAAAACATCCATTCCAGATTGTGAGTTTAGTATGCACTGAGTTGACACTTGGCAGAGCTGCACATCAAACATGACTAGAAAAGAAAGAACTACACATAAACCTTATATTAGCAATTGAATATATTTGAGGAAAACAACTCACAAGGGTATCTCCTTTAGCTTTTGGCCCCCTCAAACCCTTGTATTTTATGTTTTGCCCCCCCCAACATTGAACCAATTTATGTTTTGCCGCCCCGTCTCGCGCTCTACCGCGACACCCTCTCCCACCCCTTCCTCGCCCCCTCCTTTTGCCACCGCCCTTTCGCCACCGCCACCGCCACCGCCCCCCTTCTTCACTTAATTAATTTGTTTTTACTACATGTTTTCAGGACTGACATAATGGCGGACGATAGAGCTGACCCGATTATGGACAACTATGATCCGGACGGTGAAGCACATATGTTCGGCATCATAAACGGCGATATTCTATATGTGCCGACCGGAGAAGAAGAAGATGATATCTCTTCTTATCTGAACCTTGACGGTGAAGATGAAGGGCGCCGTCAGCAAGATGATGCCGAACAAACGTCGATAAACGACGATCTTCAAATGGAAGTAGCAACCACCTCCGGCGCCGAGGTATATATATACATTGCGTATTCTTCTGCTTGTAAGGAGTTACTTGTTTACTCTCCCTCTCCCTCTCTCTCACTAAAGCATCTTATATAGTAAAATTAGGAAAGCAATGCCCAGCTTCAGATCTCGCGCTGATCTCGCGCTGTTGCCTCGCCGGTGTTGTTGTTGTCTTCAAGGCGCACACATATTTCAATGCGTACGTGACAAACAACGCTAATATATTGGATTTCAGCTTTGGTACTTTGTTCTATAGTAAGTTGCAAGTTGCAACCACGCAGGCTTAGCAGAGTAATACTACTAGTACTTAGTTAACTGCAATGATATTTAATCAGGCTGTTGAGTTACATACCTAGATTCTAACACTGAGCAGTGATGCTAACGCTAGAATACCCCATATCCATCGATTATCAATCCCATCAAGATGGGTGATTGAGTAGAACAATCAAAACAAAAAAATTAGCACCGGGATGAATAGTACTCCTAATTTTTTTATTGAAAGAAAATAGATCTACTTATATACTCCCTCCATCCTAAAGTTTTTTCTTAGATTTTTCTAGATATGTATGTATCTAGTTATATTTTAGTATTTAGATACCTCCATTTATAGACAAACCTAACCAGCCGCGCCGCCACCCCATACCCCGGCTCAACCTGTCGCGCCGTCGTCGATCTCGACGGCGCGGGCTTTCCGTCTCCCGCGTGCGGCGTCGATCTCGGCGGCGCGGGCTCCATGTGGGAAGGCTCGGCCTCCGGCGCTACGGCCGTCGCGGCGCTCCCGACGGTCCTGTGCTCCCTCCCGCGCTCTCTACCACCCACTGGTGGAAAAACAGGCTTCCGTCCAGCCCCATAAGTCGCGAAGCTGTAGGAACCGCGACTAATGGGACCTTTAGTCGCGGTTCTGGAGGTGAACCGCGACCAAAGGCCTGGGCCCAGGGCGCTCGGTGGCCAGCTGGTGCACGTGAGGGGCTTTAGTCGCGGTTGTCCTGGCCAACCGCGACTAAAGGCCTTCGGGCACCTTTAGTCACGGTTTGCCAGGCCAACCGCAACTAAAGCCCCTCCCCTATATATACCCATCCAGCAGGTAGTGAGAAATGGCGGGAAAAATGGGAGCGGGAAGACAGGAGGCGGGAAGACAGGAGGCGGGACGAAAGTGGCGGGAAGAAAGAGGCGGGAAGACAGGGAAGAAATGGCGGGAAGAAGAGGAATCCAGAGCAATGATGATTTTTCTGAAAAGAAAAAGATAAAAGGTTCTGAAAATAAAAGAAGATTTGGGGGGGGCCTTTAGTCGCGGTTGGTGTGGCCAACCGCGACTAAAGGTTACCCTTTAGTCGCGGGTCGCCTCCCCACCCGCGACTAAAGGGGGGGGGGGCGCGGGAAGGCAAAAAACCCGCCAAAAACCCTTTAGTCGCGGTTGGGGAGGCGACCCGCGACTAAAGGGTACCTTTAGTCGCGGGTCTCGTCCCCAACCGCGACTAAAGGGGGGGGCTATAAATACAGTGCGGGTCGCCTCCCCTGCCGCCGTCTTCTCCATCTCTCTCGTCTTCTCCGATTCCAACCGTCGCGCGCGCGCCGAAGGCCTGCCGCCGCCGTCGCCCTCGCCCTCGTCGACGCCGCCCGCCGTCGCCCTCGCCCTCGTCGTCGCCCTCGCCGTCGTCGCCGCCGTCGCCGCCCTCGCCGTCGCGGTTGGTTCCTTTCATCTTTCCCGCGCCGCGCGCCCGCCTTCCTCGCTTCCTTGGAAGAACGTCTTGGAAGAACGAACGTCGATCTTGGAAGAACGAACGTCGATCTTGAACGTCTTGGAGAAACTCTTACTCACATGCCTTCCTTCGAATGAGACCCCTACGGAGTCCAGAAAATGTCTCACTCACATGCCTTCCTTCGAATGAGACCCCGGCGGAGTCCAGAAAAAGTCTTACTTGGAAAGGAGCTAGACTAATTGACTGCACAAGAGTCACACAATGTTTGGAACAAGCGACATCAGTCTTTGAGATCATTGTAATATTTGATTTCACACCCCAAAAGAAATTTATTGGTCAATACATGTTTTTCCTATCTAGATTGTACCAACCGAGTTTACGATTGGAGGATAATTCCAAGCCAATGAATAATTTTCTTAACTACGAGGTTAAATCTTTGCATGAGTTCAGATCCCACTTTGGTTTTTTATTGCATGACCATTTACACATACATTGTTGGAAGAGTCGCAAAATAATTATATGCCAATGACCAATTTGCTGAACTACAAGGTTGAATCTAACTAGATATATGTTTATTGGAAAACAAAACATCCATTCCAGATTGTGAGTTTAGTATGCACTGAGTTGACACTTGGCAGAGCTGCACATCAAACATGACTAGAAAAGAAAGAACTACACATAAACCTTATATTAGCAATTGAATATATTTGAGGAAAACAACTCACAAGGGTATCTCCTTTAGCTTTTGGCCCCCTCAAACCCTTGTATTTTATGTTTTGCCCCCCCCCAACATTGAACCAATTTATGTTTTGCCGCCCCGTCTCGCGCTCTACCGCGACACCCTCTCCCACCCCTTCCTCGCCCCCTCCTTTTGCCACCGCCCTTTCGCCACCGCCACCGCCACCGCCCCCCTTCTTCACTTAATTAATTTGTTTTTACTACATGTTTTCAGGACTGACATAATGGCGGACGATAGAGCTGACCCGATTATGGACAACTATGATCCGGACGGTGAAGCACATATGTTCGGCATCATAAACGGCGATATTCTATATGTGCCGACCGGAGAAGAAGAAGATGATATCTCTTCTTATCTGAACCTTGACGGTGAAGATGAAGGGCGCCGTCAGCAAGATGATGCCGAACAAACGTCGATAAACGACGATCTTCAAATGGAAGTAGCAACCACCTCCGGCGCCGAGGTATATATATACATTGCGTATTCTTCTGCTTGTAAGGAGTTACTTGTTTACTCTCCCTCTCCCTCTCTCTCACTAAAGCATCTTATATAGTAAAATTAGGAAAGCAATGCCCAGCTTCAGATCTCGCGCTGATCTCGCGCTGTTGCCTCGCCGGTGTTGTTGTTGTCTTCAAGGCGCACACATATTTCAATGCATACGTGACAAACAACGCTAATATATTGGATTTCAGCTTTGGTACTTTGTTCTATAGTAAGTTGCAAGTTGCAACCACGCAGGCTTAGCAGAGTAATACTACTAGTACTTAGTTAACTGCAATGATATTTAATCAGGCTGTTGAGTTACATACCTAGATTCTAACACTGAGCAGTGATGCTAACGCTAGAATACCCCATATCCATCGATTATCAATCCCATCAAGATGGGTGATTGAGTAGAACAATCAAAACAAAAAAATTAGCACCGGGATGAATAGTACTCCTAACTTTTTTATTGAAAGAAAATAGATCTACTTATATACTCCCTCCATCCTAAAGTTTTTTCTTAGATTTGTCTAGATATGTATGTATCTAGTTATATTTTAGTATTTAGATACCTCCATTTATAGACAAACCTAACCAGCCGCGCCGCCACCCCATACCCCGGCTCAACCTGTCGCGCCGTCGTCGATCTCGACGGCGCGGGCTTTCCGTCTCCCGCGTGCGGCGTCGATCTCGGCGGCGCGGGCTCCATGTGGGAAGGCTCGGCCTCCGGCGCTACGGCCGTCGCGGCGCTCCCGACGGTCCTGTGCTCCCTCCCGCGCTCTCTACCACCCACTGGTGGAAAAACAGGCTTCCGTCCAGCCCCATAAGTCGCGAAGCTGTAGGAACCGCGACTAATGGGACCTTTAGTCGCGGTTCTGGAGGTGAACCGCGACCAAAGGCCTGGGCCCAGGGCGCTCGGTGGCCAGCTGGTGCACGTGAGGGGCTTTAGTCGCGGTTGTCCTGGCCAACCGCGACTAAAGGCCTTCGGGCACCTTTAGTCACGGTTTGCCAGGCCAACCGCAACTAAAGCCCCTCCCCTATATATACCCATCCAGCAGGTAGTGAGAAATGGCGGGAAAAATGGGAGCGGGAAGACAGGAGGCGGGAAGACAGGAGGCGGGACGAAAGTGGCGGGAAGAAAGAGGCGGGAAGACAGGGAAGAAATGGCGGGAAGAAGAGGAATCCAGAGCAATGATGATTTTTCTGAAAAGAAAAAGATAAAAGGTTCTGAAAATAAAAGAAGATTTGGGGGGGGCCTTTAGTCGCGGTTGGTCTGGCCAACCGCGACTAAAGGTTACCCTTTAGTCGCGGGTCGCCTCCCCACCCGCGACTAAAGGGGGGGGGCGCGGGAAGGCAAAAAACCCGCCAAAAACCCTTTAGTCGCGGTTGGGGAGGCGACCCGCGACTAAAGGGTACCTTTAGTCGCGGGTCTCGTCCCCAACCGCGACTAAAGGGGGGGGGGGGGCTATAAATACAGTGCGGGTCGCCTCCCCTGCCGCCGTCTTCTCCATCTCTCTCGTCTTCTCCGATTCCAACCGTCGCGCGCGCGCCGAAGGCCTGCCGCCGCCGTCGCCCTCGCCCTCGTCGACGCCGCCCGCCGTCGCCCTCGCCGTCGTCGTCGCCCTCGCCGTCGTCGCCGCCGTCGCCGCCCTCGCCGTCGCGGTTGGTTCCTTTCATCTTTCCCGCGCCGCGCGCCCGCCTTCCTCGCTTCCTTGGAAGAACGTCTTGGAAGAACGAACGTCGATCTTGAACGTCTTGGAGAAACTCTTACTCACATGCCTTCCTTCGAATGAGACCCCTACGGAGTCCAGAAAATGTCTCACTCACATGCCTTCCTTCGAATGAGACCCCGGCGGAGTCCAGAAAAAGTCTTACTTGGAAAGGAGCTAGACTAATTGACTGCACAAGAGTCACACAATGTTTGGAACAAGCGACATCAGTCTTTGAGATCATTGTAATATTTGATTTCACACCCCAAAAGAAATTTATTGGTCAATACATGTTTTTCCTATCTAGATTGTACCAACCGAGTTTACGATTGGAGGATAATTCCAAGCCAATGAATAATTTTCTTAACTACGAGGTTAAATCTTTGCATGAGTTCAGATCCCACTTTGGTTTTTCATTGCATGACCATTTACACATACATTGTTGGAAGAGTCGCAAAATAATTATATGCCAATGACCAATTTGCTGAACTACAAGGTTGAATCTAACTAGATATATGTTTATTGGAAAACAAAACATCCATTCCAGATTGTGAGTTTAGTATGCACTGAGTTGACACTTGGCAGAGCTGCACATCAAACATGACTAGAAAAGAAAGAACTACACATAAACCTTATATTAGCAATTGAATATATTTGAGGAAAACAACTCACAAGGGTATCTCCTTTAGCTTTTGCCCCCCTCAAACCCTTGTATTTTATGTTTTGCCCCCCCCAACATTGAACCAATTTATGTTTTGCCGCCCCGTCTCGCGCTCTACCGCGACACCCTCTCCCACCCCTTCCTCGCCCCCTCCTTTTGCCACCGCCCTTTCGCCACCGCCACCGCCACCGCCCCCCTTCTTCACTTAATTAATTTGTTTTTACTACATGTTTTCAGGACTGACATAATGGCGGACGATAGAGCTGACCCGATTATGGACAACTATGATCCGGACGGTGAAGCACATATGTTCGGCATCATAAACGGCGATATTCTATATGTGCCGACCGGAGAAGAAGAAGATGATATCTCTTCTTATCTGAACCTTGACGGTGAAGATGAAGGGCGCCGTCAGCAAGATGATGCCGAACAAACGTCGATAAACGACGATCTTCAAATGGAAGTAGCAACCACCTCCGGCGCCGAGGTATATATATACATTGCGTATTCTTCTGCTTGTAAGGAGTTACTTGTTTACTCTCTCTCTCCCTCTCTCTCACTAAAGCATCTTATATAGTAAAATTAGGAAAGCAATGCCCAGCTTCAGATCTCGCGCTGATCTCGCGCTGTTGCCTCGCCGGTGTTGTTGTTGTCTTCAAGGCGCACACATATTTCAATGCATACGTGACAAACAACGCTAATATATTGGATTTCAGCTTTGGTACTTTGTTCTATAGTAAGTTGCAAGTTGCAACCACGCAGGCTTAGCAGAGTAATACTACTAGTACTTAGTTAACTGCAATGATATTTAATCAGGCTGTTGAGTTACATACCTAGATTCTAACACTGAGCAGTGATGCTAACGCTAGAATACCCCATATCCATCGATTATCAATCCCATCAAGATGGGTGATTGAGTAGAACAATCAAAACAAAAAAATTAGCACCGGGATGAATAGTACTCCTAATTTTTTTATTGAAAGAAAATAGATCTACTTATATACTCCCTCCATCCTAAAGTTTTTTCTTAGATTTGTCTAGATATGTATGTATCTAGTTATATTTTAGTATTTAGATACCTCCATTTATAGACAAACCTAACCAGCCGCGCCGCCACCCCATACCCCGGCTCAACCTGTCGCGCCGTCGTCGATCTCGACGGCGCGGGCTTTCCGTCTCCCGCGTGCGGCGTCGATCTCGGCGGCGCGGGCTCCATGTGGGAAGGCTCGGCCTCCGGCGCTACGGCCGTCGCGGCGCTCCCGACGGTCCTGTGCTCCCTCCCGCGCTCTCTACCACCCACTGGTGGAAAAACAGGCTTCCGTCCAGCCCCATAAGTCGCGAAGCTGTAGGAACCGCGACTAATGGGACCTTTAGTCGTGGTTCTGGAGGTGAACCGCGACCAAAGGCCTGGGCCCAGGGCGCTCGGTGGCCAGCTGGTGCACGTGAGGGGCTTTAGTCGCGGTTGTCCTGGCCAACCGCGACTAAAGGCCTTCGGGCACCTTTAGTCACGGTTTGCCAGGCCAACCGCAACTAAAGCCCCTCCCCTATATATACCCATCCAGCAGGTAGTGAGAAATGGCGGGAAAAATGGGAGCGGGAAGACAGGAGGCGGGAAGACAGGAGGCGGGACGAAAGTGGCGGGAAGAAAGAGGCGGGAAGACAGGGAAGAAATGGCGGGAAGAAGAGGAATCCAGAGCAATGATGATTTTTCTGAAAAGAAAAAGATAAAAGGTTCTGAAAATAAAAGAAGATTTGGGGGGGGCCTTTAGTCGCGGTTGGTCTGGCCAACCGCGACTAAAGGTTACCCTTTAGTCGCGGGTCGCCTCCCCACCCGCGACTAAAGGGGGGGGGCGCGGGAAGGCAAAAAACCCGCCAAAAACCCTTTAGTCGCGGTTGGGGAGGCGACCCGCGACTAAAGGGTACCTTTAGTCGCGGGTCTCGTCCCCAACCGCGACTAAAGGGGGGGGCTATAAATACAGTGCGGGTCGCCTCCCCTGCCGCCGTCTTCTCCATCTCTCTCGTCTTCTCCGATTCCAACCGTCGCGCGCGCGCCGAAGGCCTGCCGCCGCCGTCGCCCTCGCCCTCGTCGACGCCGCCCGCCGTCGCCCTCGCCGTCGTCGTCGCCCTCGCCGTCGTCGCCGCCGTCGCCGCCCTCGCCGTCGCGGTTGGTTCCTTTCACCTTTCCCGCGCCGCGCGCCCGCCTTCCTCGCTTCCTTGGAAGAACGTCTTGGAAGAACGAACGTCGATCTTGGAAGAACGAACGTCGATCTTGAACGTCTTGGAGAAACTCTTACTCACATGCCTTCCTTCGAATGAGACCCCTACGGAGTCCAGAAAATGTCTCACTCAAATGCCTTCCTTCGAATGAGACCCCGGCGGAGTCCAGAAAAAGTCTTACTTGGAAAGGAGCTAGACTAATTGACTGCACAAGAGTCACACAATGTTTGGAACAAGCGACATCAGTCTTTGAGATCATTGTAATATTTGATTTCACACCCCAAAAGAAATTTATTGGTCAATACATGTTTTTCCTATCTAGATTGTACCAACCGAGTTTACGATTGGAGGATAATTCCAAGCCAATGAATAATTTTCTTAACTACGAGGTTAAATCTTTGCATGAGTTCAGATCCCACTTTGGTTTTTTATTGCATGACCATTTACACATACATTGTTGGAAGAGTCGCAAAATAATTATATGCCAATGACCAATTTGCTGAACTACAAGTTTGAATCTAACTAGATATATGTTTATTGGAAAACAAAACATCCATTCCAGATTGTGAGTTTAGTATGCACTGAGTTGACACTTGGCAGAGCTGCACATCAAACATGACTAGAAAAGAAAGAACTACACATAAACCTTATATTAGCAATTGAATATATTTGAGGAAAACAACTCACAAGGGTATCTCCTTTAGCTTTTGGCCCCCTCAAACCCTTGTATTTTATGTTTTGCCCCCCCCAACATTGAACCAATTTATGTTTTGCCGCCCCGTCTCGCGCTCTACCGCGACACCCTCTCCCACCCCTTCCTCGCCCCCTCCTTTTGCCACCGCCCTTTCGCCACCGCCACCGCCACCGCCCCCCTTCTTCACTTAATTAATTTGTTTTTACTACATGTTTTCAGGACTGACATAATGGCGGACGATAGAGCTGACCCGATTATGGACAACTATGATCCGGACGGTGAAGCACATATGTTCGGTATCATAAACGGCGATATTCTATATGTGCCGACCGGAGAAGAAGAAGATGATATCTCTTCTTATCTGAACCTTGACGGTGAAGATGAAGGGCGCCGTCAGCAAGATGATGCCGAACAAACGTCGATAAACGACGATCTTCAAATGGAAGTAGCAACCACCTCCGGCGCCGAGGTATATATATACATTGCGTATTCTTCTGTTTGTAAGGAGTTACTTGTTTACTCTCCCTCTCCCTCTCTCTCACTAAAGCATCTTATATAGTAAAATTAGGAAAGCAATGCCCAGCTTCAGATCTCGCGCTGATCTCGCGCTGTTGCCTCGCCGGTGTTGTTGTTGTCTTCAAGGCGCACACATATTTCAATGCGTACGTGACAAACAACGCTAATATATTGGATTTCAGCTTTGGTACTTTGTTCTATAGTAAGTTGCAAGTTGCAACCACGTAGGCTTAGCAGAGTAATACTACTAGTACTTAGTTAACTGCAATGATATTTAATCAGGCTGTTGAGTTACATACCTAGATTCTAACACTGAGCAGTGATGCTAACGCTAGAATACCCCATATCCATCGATTATCAATCCCATCAAGATGGGTGATTGAGTAGAACAATCAAAACAAAAAAATTAGCACCGGGATGAATAGTACTCCTAATTTTTTTATTGAAAGAAAATAGATCTACTTATATACTCCCTCCATCCTAAAGTTTTTTCTTAGATTTGTCTAGATATGTATGTATCTAGTTATATTTTAGTATTTAGATACCTCCATTTATAGACAAACCTAACCAGCCGCGCCGCCACCCCATACCCCGGCTCAACCTGTCGCGCCGTCGTCGATCTCGACGGCGCGGGCTTTCCGTCTCCCGCGTGCGGCGTCGATCTCGGCGGCGCGGGCTCCATGTGGGAAGGCTCGGCCTCCGGCGCTACGGCCGTCGCGGCGCTCCCGACGGTCCTGTGCTCCCTCCCGCGCTCTCTACCACCCACTGGTGGAAAAACAGGCTTCCGTCCAGCCCCATAAGTCGCGAAGCTGTAGGAACCGCGACTAATGGGACCTTTAGTCGTGGTTCTGGAGGTGAACCGCGACCAAAGGCCTGGGCCCAGGGCGCTCGGTGGCCAGCTGGTGCACGTGAGGGGCTTTAGTCGCGGTTGTCCTGGCCAACCGCGACTAAAGGCCTTCGGGCACCTTTAGTCACGGTTTGCCAGGCCAACCGCAACTAAAGCCCCTCCCCTATATATACCCATCCAGCAGGTAGTGAGAAATGGCGGGAAAAATGGGAGCGGGAAGACAGGAGGCGGGAAGACAGGAGGCGGGAAGAAAGTGGCGGGAAGAAAGAGGCGGGAATACAGGGAAGAAATGGCGGGAAGAAGAGGAATCCAGAGCAATGATGATTTTTCTGAAAAGAAAAAGATAAAAGGTTCTGAAAATAAAAGAAGATTTGGGGGGGCCTTTAGTCGCGGTTGGTCTGGCCAACCGCGACTAAAGGTTACCCTTTAGTCGCGGGTCGCCTCCCCACCCGCGACTAAAGGGGGGGGGCGCGGGAAGGCAAAAAACCCGCCAAAAACCCTTTAGTCGCGGTTGGGGAGGCGACCCGCGACTAAAGGGTACCTTTAGTCGCGGGTCTCGTCCCCAACCGCGACTAAAGGGGGGGGCTATAAATACAGTGCGGGTCGCCTCCCCTGCCGCCGTCTTCTCCATCTCTCTCGTCTTCTCCGATTCCAACCGTCGCGCGCGCGCCGGAGGCCTGCCGCCGCCGTCGCCCTCGCCCTCGTCGACGCCGCCCGCCGTCGCCCTCGCCGTCGTCGCCGCCCTCGCCGCCCTCGCCGTCGCGGTTGGTTCCTTTCATCTTTCCCGCGCGCCGCGCGCCCGCCTTCCTCGCTTCCTTGGAAGAACGTCTTGGAAGAACGAACGTCGATCTTGGAAGAACGAACGTCGATCTTGAACGTCTTGGAGAAACTCTTACTCACATGCCTTCCTTCGAATGAGACCCCTACGGAGTCCAGAAAATGTCTCACTCACATGCCTTCCTTCGAATGAGACCCCGGCGGAGTCCAGAAAAAGTCTTACTTGGAAAGGAGCTAGACTAATTGACTGCACAAGAGTCACACAATGTTTGGAACAAGCGACATCAGTCTTTGAGATCATTGTAATATTTGATTTCACACCCCAAAAGAAATTTATTGGTCAATACATGTTTTTCCTATCTAGATTGTACCAACCGAGTTTACGATTGGAGGATAATTCCAAGCCAATGAATAATTTTCTTAACTACGAGGTTAAATCTTTGCATGAGTTCAGATCCCACTTTGGTTTTTTATTGCATGACCATTTACACATACATTGTTGGAAGAGTCGCAAAATAATTATATGCCAATGACCAATTTGCTGAACTACAAGGTTGAATCTAACTAGATATATGTTTATTGGAAAACAAAACATCCATTCCAGATTGTGAGTTTAGTATGCACTGAGTTGACACTTGGCAGAGCTGCACATCAAACATGACTAGAAAAGAAAGAACTACACATAAACCTTATATTAGCAATTGAATATATTTGAGGAAAACAACTCACAAGGGTATCTCCTTTAGCTTTTGGCCCCCTCAAACCCTTGTATTTTATGTTTTGCCCCCCCCAACATTGAACCAATTTATGTTTTGCCGCCCCGTCTCGCGCTCTACCGCGACACCCTCTCCCACCCCTTCCTCGCCCCCTCCTTTTGCCACCGCCCTTTCGCCACCGCCACCGCCACCGCCCCCCTTCTTCACTTAATTAATTTGTTTTTACTACATGTTTTCAGGACTGACATAATGGCGGACGATAGAGCTGACCCGATTATGGACAACTATGATCCGGACGGTGAAGCACATATGTTCGGCATCATAAACGGCGATATTCTATATGTGCCGACCGGAGAAGAAGAAGATGATATCTCTTCTTATCTGAACCTTGACGGTGAAGATGAAGGGCGCCGTCAGCAAGATGATGCCGAACAAACGTCGATAAACGACGATCTTCAAATGGAAGTAGCAACCACCTCCGGCGCCGAGGTATATATATACATTGCGTATTCTTCTGCTTGTAAGGAGTTACTTGTTTACTCTCCCTCTCCCTCTCTCTCACTAAAGCATCTTATATAGTAAAATTAGGAAAGCAATGCCCAGCTTCAGATCTCGCGCTGATCTCGCGCTGTTGCCTCGCCGGTGTTGTTGTTGTCTTCAAGGCGCACACATATTTCAATGCGTACGTGACAAACAACGCTAATATATTGGATTTCAGCTTTGGTACTTTGTTCTATAGTAAGTTGCAAGTTGCAACCACGCAGGCTTAGCAGAGTAATACTACTAGTACTTAGTTAACTGCAATGATATTTAATCAGGCTGTTGAGTTACATACCTAGATTCTAACACTGAGCAGTGATGCTAACGCTAGAATACCCCATATCCATCGATTATCAATCCCATCAAGATGGGTGATTGAGTAGAACAATCAAAACAAAAAAATTAGCACCGGGATGAATAGTACTCCTAATTTTTTTATTGAAAGAAAATAGATCTACTTATATACTCCCTCCATCCTAAAGTTTTTTCTTAGATTTTTCTAGATATGTATGTATCTAGTTATATTTTAGTATTTAGATACCTCCATTTATAGACAAACCTAACCAGCCGCGCCGCCACCCCATACCCCGGCTCAACCTGTCGCGCCGTCGTCGATCTCGACGGCGCGGGCTTTCCGTCTCCCGCGTGCGGCGTCGATCTCGGCGGCGCGGGCTCCATGTGGGAAGGCTCGGCCTCCGGCGCTACGGCCGTCGCGGCGCTCCCGACGGTCCTGTGCTCCCTCCCGCGCTCTCTACCACCCACTGGTGGAAAAACAGGCTTCCGTCCAGCCCCATAAGTCGCGAAGCTGTAGGAACCGCGACTAATGGGACCTTTAGTCGCGGTTCTGGAGGTGAACCGCGACCAAAGGCCTGGGCCCAGGGCGCTCGGTGGCCAGCTGGTGCACGTGAGGGGCTTTAGTCGCGGTTGTCCTGGCCAACCGCGACTAAAGGCCTTCGGGCACCTTTAGTCACGGTTTGCCAGGCCAACCGCAACTAAAGCCCCTCCCCTATATATACCCATCCAGCAGGTAGTGAGAAATGGCGGGAAAAATGGGAGCGGGAAGACAGGAGGCGGGAAGACAGGAGGCGGGTAGAAAGTGGCGGGAAGACAGGGAAGAAATGGCGGTAAGAAGAGGAATCCAGAGCAATGATGATTTTTCTGAAAAGAAAAAGATAAAAGGTTCTGAAAATAAAAGAAGATTTGGGGGGGGCCTTTAGTCGCGGTTGGTCTGGCCAACCGCGACTAAAGGTTACCCTTTAGTCGCGGGTCGCCTCCCCACCCGGGACTAAAGGGGGGGGGGGCGCGGGAAGGCAAAAAACCCGCCAAAAACCCTTTAGTCGCGGTTGGGGAGGCGACCCGCGACTAAAGGGTACCTTTAGTCGCGGGTCTCGTCCCCAACCGCGACTAAAGGGGGGGGGCTATAAATACAGTGCGGGTCGCCTCCCCTGCCGCCGTCTTCTCCATCTCTCTCGTCTTCTCCGATTCCAACCGTCGCGCGCGCGCCGAAGGCCTGCCGCCGCCGTCGCCCTCGCCCTCGTCGACGCCGCCCGCCGTCGCCCTCGCCGCCCTCGCCGTCGCGGTTGGTTCCTTTCATCTTTCCCGCGCCGCGCGCCCGCCTTCCTCGCTTCCTTGGAAGAACGTCTTGGAAGAACGAACGTCGATCTTGGAAGAACGAACGTCGATCTTGAACGTCTTGGAGAAACTCTTACTCACATGCCTTCCTTCGAATGAGACCCCTACGGAGTCCAGAAAATGTCTCACTCACATGCCTTCCTTCGAATGAGACCCCGGCGGAGTCCAGAAAAAGTCTTACTTGGAAAGGAGCTAGACTAATTGACTGCACAAGAGTCACACAATGTTTGGAACAATCGACATCAGTCTTTGAGATCATTGTAATATTTGATTTCACACCCCAAAAGAAATTTATTGGTCAATACATGTTTTTCCTATCTAGATTGTACCAACCGAGTTTACGATTGGAGGATAATTCCAAGCCAATGAATAATTTTCTTAACTACGAGGTTAAATCTTTGCATGAGTTCAGATCCCACTTTGGTTTTTTATTGCATGACCATTTACACATACATTGTTGGAAGAGTCGCAAAATAATTATATGCCAATGACCAATTTGCTGAACTACAAGGTTGAATCTAACTAGATATATGTTTATTGGAAAACAAAACATCCATTCCAGATTGTGAGTTTAGTATGCACTGAGTTGACACTTGGCAGAGCTGCACATCAAACATGACTAGAAAGAAAGAACTACACATAAACCTTATATTAGCAATTGAATATATTTGAGGAAAACAACTCACAAGGGTATCTCCTTTAGCTTTTGGCCCCCTCAAACCCTTGTATTTTATGTTTTGCCCCCCCCCAACATTGAACCAATTTATGTTTTGCCGCCCCGTCTCGCGCTCTACCGCGACACCCTCTCCCACCCCTTCCGCGCCCCCTCCTTTTGCCACCGCCCTTTCGCCACCGCCACCGCCACCGCCCCCCTTCTTCACTTAATTAATTTGTTTTTACTACATGTTTTCAGGACTGACATAATGGCGGACGATAGAGCTGACCCGATTATGGACAACTATGATCCGGACGGTGAAGCACATATGTTCGGCATCATAAACGGCGATATTCTATATGTGCCGACCGGAGAAGAAGAAGATGATATCTCTTCTTATCTGAACCTTGACGGTGAAGATGAAGGGCGCCGTCAGCAAGATGATGCCGAACAAACGTCGATAAACGACGATCTTCAAATGGAAGTAGCAACCACCTCCGGCGCCGAGGTATATATATACATTGCGTATTCTTCTGCTTGTAAGGAGTTACTTGTTTACTCTCCCTCTCCCTCTCTCTCACTAAAGCATCTTATATAGTAATATTAGGAAAGCAATGCCCAGCTTCAGATCTCGCGCTGATCTCGCGCTGTTGCCTCGCCGGTGTTGTTGTTGTCTTCAAGGCGCACACATATTTCAATGCGTACGTGACAAACAACGCTAATATATTGGATTTCAGCTTTGGTACTTTGTTCTATAGTAAGTTGCAAGTTGCAACCACGCAGGCTTAGCAGAGTAATACTACTAGTACTTAGTTAACTGCAATGATATTTAATCAGGCTGTTGAGTTACATACCTAGATTCTAACACTGAGCAGTGATGCTAACGCTAGAATACCCCATATCCATCGATTATCAATCCCATCAAGATGGGTGATTGAGTAGAACAATCAAAACAAAAAAATTAGCACCGGGATGAATAGTACTCCTAATTTTTTTATTGAAAGAAAATAGATCTACTTATATACTCCCTCCATCCTAAAGTTTTTTCTTAGATTTGTCTAGATATGTATGTATCTAGTTATATTTTAGTATTTAGATACCTCCATTTATAGACAAACCTAACCAGCCGCGCCGCCACCCCATACCCCGGCTCAACCTGTCGCGCCGTCGTCGATCTCGACGGCGCGGGCTTTCCGTCTCCCGCGTGCGGCGTCGATCTCGGCGGCGCGGGCTCCATGTGGGAAGGCTTGGCCTCCGGCGCTACGGCCGTCGCGGCGCTCCCGACGGTCCTGTGCTCCCTCCCGCGCTCTCTACCACCCACTGGTGGAAAAACAGGCTTCTGTCCAGCCCCATAAGTCGCGAAGCTGTAGGAACCGCGACTAATGGGACCTTTAGTCGCGGTTCTGGAGGTGAACCGCGACCAAAGGCCTGGGCCCAGGGCGCTCGGTGGCCAGCTGGTGCACGTGAGGGGCTTTAGTCGCGGTTGTCCTGGCCAACCGCGACTAAAGGCCTTCGGGCACCTTTAGTCACGGTTTGCCAGGCCAACCGCAACTAAAGCCCCTCCCCTATATATACCCATCCAGCAGGTAGTGAGAAATGGCGGGAAAAATGGGAGCGGGAAGACAGGAGGCGGGAAGACAGGAGGCGGGAAGAAAGTGGCGGGAAGAAAGAGGCGGGAAGACAGGGAAGAAATGGCGGGAAGAAGAGGAATCCAGAGCAATGATGATTTTTCTGAAAAGAAAAAGATAAAAGGTTCTGAAAATAAAAGAAGATTTGGGGGGGGCCTTTAGTCGCGGTTGGTCTGGCCAACCGCGACTAAAGGTTACCCTTTAGTCGCGGGTCGCCTCCCCACCCGCGACTAAAGGGGGGGGGCGCGGGAAGGCAAAAAACCCGCCAAAAACCCTTTAGTCGCGGTTGGGGAGGCGACCTGCGACTAAAGGGTACCTTTAGTCGCGGGTCTCGTCCCCAACCGCGACTAAAGGGGGGGGGCTATAAATACAGTGCGGGTCGCCTCCCCTGCCGCCGTCTTCTCCATCTCTCTCGTCTTCTCCGATTCCAACCGTCGCGCGCGCGCCGAAGGCCTGCCGCCGCCGTCGCCCTCGCCCTCGTCGACGCCGCCCGCCGTCGCCCTCGCCGTCGTCGTCGCCCTCGCCGTCGTCGCCGCCGTCGCCGCCCTCGCCGTCGCGGTTGGTTCCTTTCATCTTTCCCGCGCCGCGCGCCCGCCTTCCTCGCTTCCTTGGAAGAACGTCTTGGAAGAACGAACGTCGATCTTGGAAGAACGAACGTCGATCTTGAACGTCTTGGAGAAACTCTTACTCACATGCCTTCCTTCGAATGAGACCCCTACGGAGTTGAGAAAATGTCTCACTCACATGCCTTCCTTCGAATGAGACCCCGGCGGAGTCCAGAAAAAGTCTTACTTGGAAAGGAGCTAGACTAATTGACTGCACAAGAGTCACACAATGTTTGGAACAAGCGACATCAGTCTTTGAGATCATTGTAATATTTGATTTCACACCCCAAAAGAAATTTATTGGTCAATACATGTTTTTCCTATCTAGATTGTACCAACCGAGTTTACGATTGGAGGATAATTCCAAGCCAATGAATAATTTTCTTAACTACGAGGTTAAATCTTTGCATGAGTTCAGATCCCACTTTGGTTTTTTATTGCATGACCATTTACACATACATTGTTGGAAGAGTCGCAAAATAATTATATGCCAATGACCAATTTGCTGAACTACAAGGTTGAATCTAACTAGATATATGTTTATTGGAAAACAAAACATCCATTCCAGATTGTGAGTTTAGTATGCACTGAGTTGACACTTGGCAGAGCTGCACATCAAACATGACTAGAAAAGAAAGAACTACACATAAACCTTATATTAGCAATTGAATATATTTGAGGAAAACAACTCACAAGGGTATCTCCTTTAGCTTTTGGCCCCCTCAAACCCTTGTATTTTATGTTTTGCCCCCCCCAACATTGAACCAATTTATGTTTTGCCGCCCCGTCTCGCGCTCTACCGCGACACCCTCTCCCACCCCTTCCTCGCCCCCTCCTTTTGCCACCGCCCTTTCGCCACCGCCACCGCCACCGCCCCCCTTCTTCACTTAATTAATTTGTTTTTACTACATGTTTTCAGGACTGACATAATGGCGGACGATAGAGCTGACCCGATTATGGACAACTATGATCCGGACGGTGAAGCACATATGTTCGGCATCATAAACGGCGATATTCTATATGTGCCGACCGGAGAAGAAGAAGATGATATCTCTTCTTATCTGAACCTTGACGGTGAAGATGAAGGGCGCCGTCAGCAAGATGATGCCGAACAAACGTCGATAAACGACGATCTTCAAATGGAAGTAGCAACCACCTCCGGCGCCGAGGTATATATATACATTGCGTATTCTTCTGCTTGTAAGGAGTTACTTGTTTACTCTCCCTCTCCCTCTCTCTCACTAAAGCATCTTATATAGTAATATTAGGAAAGCAATGCCCAGCTTCAGATCTCGCGCTGATCTCGCGCTGTTGCCTCGCCGGTGTTGTTGTTGTCTTCAAGGCGCACACATATTTCAATGCGTACGTGACAAACAACGCTAATATATTGGATTTCAGCTTTGGTACTTTGTTCTATAGTAAGTTGCAAGTTGCAACCACGCAGGCTTAGCAGAGTAATACTACTAGTACTTAGTTAACTGCAATGATATTTAATCAGGCTGTTGAGTTACATACCTAGATTCTAACACTGAGCAGTGATGCTAACGCTAGAATACCCCATATCCATCGATTATCAATCCCATCAAGATGGGTGATTGAGTAGAACAATCAAAACAAAAAAATTAGCACCGGGATGAATAGTACTCCTAATTTTTTTATTGAAAGAAAATAGATCTACTTATATACTCCCTCCATCCTAAAGTTTTTTCTTAGATTTGTCTAGATATGTATGTATCTAGTTATATTTTAGTATTTAGATACCTCCATTTATAGACAAACCTAACCAGCCGCGCCGCCACCCCATACCCCGGCTCAACCTGTCGCGCCGTCGTCGATCTCGACGGCGCGGGCTTTCCGTCTCCCGCGTGCGGCGTCGATCTCGGCGGCGCGGGCTCCATGTGGGAAGGCTCGGCCTCCGGCGCTACGGCCGTCGCGGCGCTCCCGACGGTCCTGTGCTCCCTCCCGCGCTCTCTACCACCCACTGGTGGAAAAACAGGCTTCCGTCCAGCCCCATAAGTCGCGAAGCTGTAGGAACCGCGACTAATGGGACCTTTAGTCGCGGTTCTGGAGGTGAACCGCGACCAAAGGCCTGGGCCCAGGGCGCTCGGTGGCCAGCTGGTGCACGTGAGGGGCTTTAGTCGCGGTTGTCCTGGCCAACCGCGACTAAAGGCCTTCGGGCACCTTTAGTCACGGTTTGCCAGGCCAACCGCAACTAAAGCCCCTCCCCTATATATACCCATCCAGCAGGTAGTGAGAAATGGCGGGAAAAATGGGAGCGGGAAGACAGGAGGCGGGAAGACAGGAGGCGGGACGAAAGTGGCGGGAAGAAAGAGGCGGGAAGACAGGGAAGAAATGGCGGGAAGAAGAGGAATCCAGAGCAATGATGATTTTTCTGAAAAGAAAAAGATAAAAGGTTCTGAAAATAAAAGAAGATTTGGGGGGGGCCTTTAGTCGCGGTTGGTCTGGCCAACCGCGACTAAAGGTTACCCTTTAGTCGCGGGTCGCCTCCCCACCCGCGACTAAAGGGGGGGGGGGCGCGGGAAGGCAAAAAACCCGCCAAAAACCCTTTAGTCGCGGTTGGGGAGGCGACCCGCGACTAAAGGGTACCTTTAGTCGCGGGTCTCGTCCCCAACCGCGACTAAAGGGGGGGGCTATAAATACAGTGCGGGTCGCCTCCCCTGCCGCCGTCTTCTCCATCTCTCTCGTCTTCTCCGATTCCAACCGTCGCGCGCGCGCCGAAGGCCTGCCGCCGCCGTCGCCCTCGCCCTCGCCGTCGTCGCCGCCGTCGCCGCCCTCGCCGTCGCGGTTGGTTCCTTTCATCTTTCCCGCGCCGCGCGCCCGCCTTCCTCGCTTCCTTGGAAGAACGTCTTGGAAGAACGAACGTCGATCTTGGAAGAACGAACGTCGATCTTGAACGTCTTGGAGAAACTCTTACTCACATGCCTTCCTTCGAATGAGACCCCTACGGAGTCGAGAAAATGTCTCACTCACATGCCTTCCTTCGAATGAGACCCCGGCGGAGTCCAGAAAAAGTCTTACTTGGAAAGGAGCTAGACTAATTGACTGCACAAGAGTCACACAATGTTTGGAACAAGCGACATCAGTCTTTGAGATCATTGTAATATTTGATTTCACACCCCAAAAGAAATTTATTGGTCAATACATGTTTTTCCTATCTAGATTGTACCAACCGAGTTTACGATTGGAGGATAATTCCAAGCCAATGAATAATTTTCTTAACTACGAGGTTAAATCTTTGCATGAGTTCAGATCCCACTTTGGTTTTTTATTGCATGACCATTTACACATACATTGTTGGAAGAGTCGCAAAATAATTATATGCCAATGACCAATTTGCTGAACTACAAGGTTGAATCTAACTAGATATATGTTTATTGGAAAACAAAACATCCATTCCAGATTGTGAGTTTAGTATGCACTGAGTTGACACTTGGCAGAGCTGCACATCAAACATGACTAGAAAAGAAAGAACTACACATAAACCTTATATTAGCAATTGAATATATTTGAGGAAAACAACTCACAAGGGTATCTCCTTTAGATTTTGGCCCCCTCAAACCCTTGTATTTTATGTTTTGCCCCCCCCCCCCAACATTGAACCAATTTATGTTTTGCCGCCCCGTCTCGCGCTCTACCGCGACACCCTCTCCCACCCCTTCCTCGCCCCCTCCTTTTGCCACCGCCCTTTCGCCACCGCCACCGCCACCGCCCCCCTTCTTCACTTAATTAATTTGTTTTTACTACATGTTTTCAGGACTGACATAATGGCGGACGATAGAGCTGACCCGATTATGGACAACTATGATCCGGACGGTGAAGCACATATGTTCGGCATCATAAACGGCGATATTCTATATGTGCCGACCGGAGAAGAAGAAGATGATATCTCTTCTTATCTGAACCTTGACGGTGAAGATGAAGGGCGCCGTCAGCAAGATGATGCCGAACAAACGTCGATAAACGACGATCTTCAAATGGAAGTAGCAACCACCTCCGGCGCCGAGGTATATATATGCATTGCGTATTCTTCTGCTTGTAAGGAGTTACTTGTTTACTCTCCCTCTCCCTCTCTCTCACTAAAGCATCTTATATAGTAAAATTAGGAAAGCAATGCCCAGCTTCAGATCTCGCGCTGATCTCGCGCTGTTGCCTCGCCGGTGTTGTTGTTGTCTTCAAGGCGCACACATATTTCAATGCGTACGTGACAAACAACGCTAATATATTGGATTTCAGCTTTGGTACTTTGTTCTATAGTAAGTTGCAAGTTGCAACCACGCAGGCTTAGCAGAGTAATACTACTAGTACTTAGTTAACTGCAATGATATTTAATCAGGCTGTTGAGTTACATACCTAGATTCTAACACTGAGCAGTGATGCTAACGCTAGAATACCCCATATCCATCGATTATCAATCCCATCAAGATGGGTGATTGAGTAGAACAATCAAAACAAAAAAATTAGCACCGGGATGAATAGTACTCCTAATTTTTTTATTGAAAGAAAATAGATCTACTTATATACTCCCTCCATCCTAAAGTTTTTTCTTAGATTTGTCTAGATATGTATGTATCTAGTTATATTTTAGTATTTAGATACCTCCATTTATAGACAAACCTAACCAGCCGCGCCGCCACCCCATACCCCGGCTCAACCTGTCGCGCCGTCGTCGATCTCGACGGCGCGGGCTTTCCGTCTCCCGCGTGCGGCGTCGATCTCGGCGGCGCGGGCTCCATGTGGGAAGGCTCGGCCTCCGGCGCTACGGCCGTCGCGGCGCTCCCGACGGTCCTGTGCTCCCTCCCGCGCTCTCTACCACCCACTGGTGGAAAAACAGGCTTCCGTCCAGCCCCATAAGTCGCGAAGCTGTAGGAACCGCGACTAATGGGACCTTTAGTCGCGGTTCTGGAGGTGAACCGCGACCAAAGGCCTGGGCCCAGGGCGCTCGGTGGCCAGCTGGTGCACGTGAGGGGCTTTAGTCGCGGTTGTCCTGGCCAACCGCGACTAAAGGCCTTCGGGCACCTTTAGTCACGGTTTGCCAGGCCAACCGCAACTAAAGCCCCTCCCCTATATATACCCATCCAGCAGGTAGTGAGAAATGGCGGGAAAAATGGGAGCGGGAAGACAGGAGGCGGGAAGACAGGAGGCGGGAAGAAAGTGGCGGGAAGAAAGAGGCGGGAAGACAGGGAAGAAATGGCGGGAAGAAGAGGAATCCAGAGCAATGATGATTTTTCTGAAAAGAAAAAGATAAAAGGTTCTGAAAATAAAAGAAGATTTGGGGGGGGCCTTTAGTCGCGGTTGGTCTGGCCAACCGCGACTAAAGGTTACCCTTTAGTCGCGGGTCGCCTCCCCACCCGCGACTAAAGGGGGGGGGCGCGGGAAGGCAAAAAACCCGCCAAAAACCCTTTAGTCGCGGTTGGGGAGGCGACCCGCGACTAAAGGGTACCTTTAGTCGCGGGTCTCGTCCCCAACCGCGACTAAAGGGGGGGGCTATAAATACAGTGCGGGTCGCCTCCCCTGTCGCCGTCTTCTCCATCTCTCTCGTCTTCTCCGATTCCAACCGTCGCGCGCGCGCCGAAGGCCTGCCGCCGCCGTCGCCCTCGCCCTCGTCGACGCCGCCCGCCGTCGACCTCGCCGTCGTCGTCGCCCTCGCCGTCGTCGCCGCCGTCGCCGCCCTCGCCGTTGCGGTTGGTTCCTTTCATCTTTCCCGCGCCGCGCGCCCGCCTTCCTCGCTTCCTTGGAAGAACGTCTTGGAAGAACGAACGTCGATCTTGGAAGAACGAACGTCGATCTTGAACGTCTTGGAGAAACTCTTACTCACATGCCTTCCTTCGAATGAGACCCCTACGGAGTCCAGAAAATGTCTCACTCACATGCCTTCCTTCGAATGAGACCCCGGCGGAGTCCAGAAAAAGTCTTACTTGGAAAGGAGCTAGACTAATTGACTGCACAAGAGTCACACAATGTTTGGAACAAGCGACATCAGTCTTTGAGATCATTGTAATATTTGATTTCACACCCCAAAAGAAATTTATTGGTCAATACATGTTTTTCCTATCTAGATTGTACCAACCGAGTTTACGATTGGAGGATAATTCCAAGCCAATGAATAATTTTCTTAACTACGAGGTTAAATCTTTGCATGAGTTCAGATCCCACTTTGGTTTTTTATTGCATGACCATTTACACATACATTGTTGGAAGAGTCGCAAAATAATTATATGCCAATGACCAATTTGCTGAACTACAAGGTTGAATCTAACTAGATATATGTTTATTGGAAAACAAAACATCCATTCCAGATTGTGAGTTTAGTATGCACTGAGTTGACACTTGGCAGAGCTGCACATCAAACATGACTAGAAAAGAAAGAACTACACATAAACCTTATATTAGCAATTGAATATATTTGAGGAAAACAACTCACAAGGGTATCTCCTTTAGCTTTTGGCCCCCTCAAACCCTTGTATTTTATGTTTTGCCCCCCCCCAACATTGAACCAATTTATGTTTTGCCGCCCCGTCTCGCGCTCTACCGCGACACCCTCTCCCACCCCTTCCGCGCCCCCTCCTTTTGCCACCGCCCTTTCGCCACCGCCACCGCCACCGCCCCCCTTCTTCACTTAATTAATTTGTTTTTACTACATGTTTTCAGGACTGACATAATGGCGGACGATAGAGCTGACCCGATTATGGACAACTATGATCCGGACGGTGAAGCACATATGTTCGGCATCATAAACGGCGATATTCTATATGTGCCGACCGGAGAAGAAGAAGATGATATCTCTTCTTATCTGAACCTTGACGGTGAAGATGAAGGGCGCCGTCAGCAAGATGATGCCGAACAAACGTCGATAAACGACGATCTTCAAATGGAAGTAGCAACCACCTCCGGCGCCGAGGTATATATATACATTGCGTATTCTTCTGCTTGTAAGGAGTTACTTGTTTACTCTCCCTCTCCCTCTCTCTCACTAAAGCATCTTATATAGTAAAATTAGGAAAGCAATGCCCAGCTTCAGATCTCGCGCTGATCTCGCGCTGTTGCCTCGCCGGTGTTGTTGTTGTCTTCAAGGCGCACACATATTTCAATGCGTACGTGACAAACAACGCTAATATATTGGATTTCAGCTTTGGTACTTTGTTCTATAGTAAGTTGCAAGTTGCAACCACGCAGGCTTAGCAGAGTAATACTACTAGTACTTAGTTAACTGCAATGATATTTAATCAGGCTGTTGAGTTACATACCTAGATTCTAACACTGAGCAGTGATGCTAACGCTAGAATACCCCATATCCATCGATTATCAATCCCATCAAGATGGGTGATTGAGTAGAACAATCAAAACAAAAAAATTAGCACCGGGATGAATAGTACTCCTAATTTTTTTATTGAAAGAAAATAGATCTACTTATATACTCCCTCCATCCTAAAGTTTTTTCTTAGATTTGTCTAGATATGTATGTATCTAGTTATATTTTAGTATTTAGATACCTCCATTTATAGACAAACCTAACCAGCCGCGCCGCCACCCCATACCCCGGCTCAACCTGTCGCGCCGTCGTCGATCTCGACGGCGCGGGCTTTCCGTCTCCCGCGTGCGGCGTCGATCTCGGCGGCGCGGGCTCCATGTGGGAAGGCTCGGCCTCCGGCGCTACGGCCGTCGCGGCGCTCCCGACGGTCCTGTGCTCCCTCCCGCGCTCTCTACCACCCACTGGTGGAAAAACAGGCTTCCGTCCAGCCCCATAAGTCGCGAAGCTGTAGGAACCGCGACTAATGGGACCTTTAGTCGCGGTTCTGGAGGTGAACCGCGACCAAAGGCCTGGGCCCAGGGCGCTCGGTGGCCAGCTGGTGCACGTGAGGGGCTTTAGTCGCGGTTGTCCTGGCCAACCGCGACTAAAGGCCTTCGGGCACCTTTAGTCACGGTTTGCCAGGCCAACCGCAACTAAAGCCCCTCCCCTATATATACCCATCCAGCAGGTAGTGAGAAATGGCGGGAAAAATGGGAGCGGGAAGACAGGAGGCGGGAAGACAGGAGGCGGGAAGAAAGTGGCGGGAAGAAAGAGGCGGGAAGACAGGGAAGAAATGGCGGGAAGAAGAGGAATCCAGAGCAATGATGATTTTTCTAAAAAGAAAAAGATAAAAGGTTCTGAAAATAAAAGAAGATTTGGGGGGGGCCTTTAGTCGCGGTTGGTCTGGCCAACCGCGACTAAAGGTTACCCTTTAGTCGCGGGTCGCCTCCCCACCCGCGACTAAAGGGGGGGGGGGCGCGGGAAGGCAAAAAACCCGCCAAAAACCCTTTAGTCGTGGTTGGGGAGGCGACCCGCGACTAAAGGGTACCTTTAGTCGCGGGTCTCGTCCCCAACCGCGACTAAAGGGGGGGGGGGGCTATAAATACAGTGCGGGTCGACTCCCCTGCCGCCGTCTTCTCCATCTCTCTCGTCTTCTCCGATTCCAACCGTCGCGCGCGCGCCGAAGGCCTGCCGCCGCCGTCGCCCTCGCCCTCGTCGACGCCGCCCGCCGTCGCCCTCGCCGTCGTCGTCGCCCTCGCCGTCGTCGCCGCCGTCGCCGCCCTCGCCGTCGCGGTTGGTTCCTTTCATCTTTCCCGCGCCGCGCGCCCGCCTTCCTCGCTTCCTTGGAAGAACGTCTTGGAAGAACGAACGTCGATTTTGGAAGAACGAACGTCGATCTTGAACGTCTTGGAGAAACTCTTACTCACATGCCTTCCTTCGAATGAGACCCCTACGGAGTCCAGAAAATGTCTCACTCACATGCCTTCCTTCGAATGAGACCCCGGCGGAGTCCAGAAAAAGTCTTACTTGGAAAGGAGCTAGACTAATTGACTGCACAAGAGTCACACAATGTTTGGAACAAGCGACATCAGTCTTTGAGATCATTGTAATATTTGATTTCACACCCCAAAAGAAATTTATTGGTCAATACATGTTTTTCCTATCTAGATTGTACCAACCGAGTTTACGATTGGAGGATAATTCCAAGCCAATGAATAATTTTCTTAACTACGAGGTTAAATCTTTGCATGAGTTCAGATCCCACTTTGGTTTTTTATTGCATGACCATTTACACATACATTGTTGGAAGAGTCGCAAAATAATTATATGCCAATGACCAATTTGCTGAACTACAAGGTTGAATCTAACTAGATATATGTTTATTGGAAAACAAAACATCCATTCCAGATTGTGAGTTTAGTATGCACTGAGTTGACACTTGGCAGAGCTGCACATCAAACATGACTAGAAAAGAAAGAACTACACATAAACCTTATATTAGCAATTGAATATATTTGAGGAAAACAACTCACAAGGGTATCTCCTTTAGCTTTTGGCCCCCTCAAACCCTTGTATTTTATGTTTTGCCCCCCCCAACATTGAACCAATTTATGTTTTGCCGCCCCGTCTCGCGCTCTACCGCGACACCCTCTCCCACCCCTTCCTCGCCCCCTCCTTTTGCCACCGCCCTTTCGCCACCGCCACCGCCACCGCCCCCCTTCTTCACTTAATTAATTTGTTTTTACTACATGTTTTCAGGACTGACATAATGGCGGACGATAGAGCTGACCCGATTATGGACAACTATGATCCGGACGGTGAAGCACATATGTTCGGCATCATAAACGGCGATATTCTATATGTGCCGACCGGAGAAGAAGAAGATGATATCTCTTCTTATCTGAACCTTGACGGTGAAGATGAAGGGCGCCGTCAGCAAGATGATGCCGAACAAACGTCGATAAACGACGATCTTCAAATGGAAGTAGCAACCACCTCCGGCGCCGAGGTATATATATACATTGCGTATTCTTCTGCTTGTAAGGAGTTACTTGTTTACTCTCCCTCTCCCTCTCTCTCACTAAAGCATCTTATATAGTAAAATTAGGAAAGCAATGCCCAGCTTCAGATCTCGCGCTGATCTCGCGCTGTTGCCTCGCCGGTGTTGTTGTTGTCTTCAAGGCGCACACATATTTCAATGCGTACGTGACAAACAACGCTAATATATTGGATTTCAGCTTTGGTACTTTGTTCTATAGTAAGTTGCAAGTTGCAACCACGCAGGCTTAGCAGAGTAATACTACTAGTACTTAGTTAACTGCAATGATATTTAATCAGGCTGTTGAGTTACATACCTAGATTCTAACACTGAGCAGTGATGCTAACGCTAGAATACCCCATATCCATCGATTATCAATCCCATCAAGATGGGTGATTGAGTAGAACAATCAAAACAAAAAAATTAGCACCGGGATGAATAGTACTCCTAATTTTTTTATTGAAAGAAAATAGATCTACTTATATACTCCCTCCATCCTAAAGTTTTTTCTTAGATTTGTCTAGATATGTATGTATCTAGTTATATTTTAGTATTTAGATACCTCCATTTATAGACAAACCTAACCAGCCGCGCCGCCACCCCATACCCCGGCTCAACCTGTCGCGCCGTCGTCGATCTCGACGGCGCGGGCTTTCCGTCTCCCGCGTGCGGCGTCGATCTCGGCGGCGCGGGCTCCATGTGGGAAGGCTCGGCCTCCGGCGCTACGGCCGTCGCGGCGCTCCCGACGGTCCTGTGCTCCCTCCCGCGCTCTCTACCACCCACTGGTGGAAAAACAGGCTTCCGTCCAGCCCCATAAGTCGCGAAGCTGTAGGAACCGCGACTAATGGGACCTTTAGTCGCGGTTCTGGAGGTGAACCGCGACCAAAGGCCTGGGCCCAGGGCGCTCGGTGGCCAGCTGGTGCACGTGAGGGGCTTTAGTCGCGGTTGTCCTGGCCAACCGCGACTAAAGGCCTTCGGGCACCTTTAGTCACGGTTTGCCAGGCCAACCGCAACTAAAGCCCCTCCCCTATATATACCCATCCAGCAGGTAGTGAGAAATGGCGGGAAAAATGGGAGCGGGAAGACAGGAGGCGGGAAGACAGGAGGCGGGAAGAAAGTGGCGGGAAGAAAGAGGCGGGAAGACAGGGAAGAAATGGCGGGAAGAAGAGGAATCCAGAGCAATGATGATTTTTCTGAAAAAAAAAAGATAAAAGGTTCTGAAAATAAAAGAAGATTGGGGGGGGGCCTTTAGTCGCGGTTGGTCTAGCCAACCGCGACTAAAGGTTACCCTTTAGTCGCGGGTCGCCTCCCCACCCGCGACTAAAGGGGGGGGGCGCGGGAAGGCAAAAAACCCGCCAAAAACCCTTTAGTCGCGGTTGGGGAGGCGACCCGCGACTAAAGGGTACCTTTAGTCGCGGGTCTCGTCCCCAACCGCGACTAAAGGGGGGGGCTATAAATACAGTGCGGGTCGCCTCCCCTGCCGCCGTCTTCTACATCTCTCTCGTCTTCTCCGATTCCAACCGTCGCGCGCGCGCCGAAGGCCTGCCGCCGCCGTCGCCCTCGCCCTCGTCGACGCCGCCCGCCGTCGCCCTCGCCGTCGTCGTCGCCCTCGCCGTCGTCGCCGCCGTCGCCGCCCTCGCCGTCGCGGTTGTTTCCTTTCATCTTTCCCGCGCCGCGCGCCCGCCTTCCTCGCTTCCTTGGAAGAACGTCTTGGAAGAACGAACGTCGATCTTGGAAGAACGAACGTCGATCTTGAACGTCTTGGAGAAACTCTTACTCACATGCCTTCCTTCGAATGAGACCCCTACGGAGTCCAGAAAATGTCTCACTCACATGCCTTCCTTCGAATGAGACCCCGGCGGAGTCCAGAAAAAGTCTTACTTGGAAAGGAGCTAGACTAATTGACTGCACAAGAGTCACACAATGTTTGGAACAAGCGACATCAGTCTTTGAGATCATTGTAATATTTGATTTCACACCCCAAAAGAAATTTATTGGTCAATACATGTTTTTCCTATCTAGATTGTACCAACCGAGTTTACGATTGGAGGATAATTCCAAGCCAATGAATAATTTTCTTAACTACGAGGTTAAATCTTTGCATGAGTTCAGATCCCACTTTGGTTTTTTATTGCATGACCATTTACACATACATTGTTGGAAGAGTCGCAAAATAATTATATGCCAATGACCAATTTGCTGAACTACAAGGTTGAATCTAACTAGATATATGTTTATTGGAAAACAAAACATCCATTCCAGATTGTGAGTTTAGTATGCACTGAGTTGACACTTGGCAGAGCTGCACATCAAACATGACTAGAAAAGAAAGAACTACACATAAACCTTATATTAGCAATTGAATATATTTGAGGAAAACAACTCACAAGGGTATCTCCTTTAGCTTTTGGCCCCCTCAAACCCTTGTATTTTATGTTTTGCCCCCCCAACATTGAACCAATTTATGTTTGTCCGCCCCGTCTCGCGCTCTACCGCGACACCCTCTCCCACCCCTTCCTCGCCCCCTCCTTTTGCCACCGCCCTTTCGCCACCGCCACCGCCACCGCCCCCCTTCTTCACTTAATTAATTTGTTTTTACTACATGTTTTCAGGACTGACATAATGGCGGACGATAGAGCTGACCCGATTATGGACAACTATGATCCGGACGGTGAAGCACATATGTTCGGCATCATAAACGGCGATATTCTATATGTGCCGACCGGAGAAGAAGAAGATGATATATCTTCTTATCTGAACCTTGACGGTGAAGATGAAGGGCGCCGTCAGCAAGATGATGCCGAACAAACGTCGATAAACGACGATCTTCAAATGGAAGTAGCAACCACCTCCGGCGCCGAGGTATATATATACATTGCGTATTCTTCTGCTTGTAAGGAGTTACTTGTTTACTCTCCCTCTCCCTCTCTCTCACTAAAGCATCTTATATAGTAAAATTAGGAAAGCAATGCCCAGCTTCAGATCTCGCGCTGTTGCCTCGCCGGTGTTGTTGTTGTCTTCAAGGCGCACACATATTTCAATGCGTACGTGACAAACAACGCTAATATATTGGATTTCAGCTTTGGTACTTTGTTCTATAGTAAGTTGCAAGTTGCAACCACGCAGGCTTAGCAGAGTAATACTACTAGTACTTAGTTAACTGCAATGATATTTAATCAGGCTGTTGAGTTACATACCTAGATTCTAACACTGAGCAGTGATGCTAACGCTAGAATACCCCATATCCATCGATTATCAATCCCATCAAGATGGGTGATTGAGTAGAACAATCAAAACAAAAAAATTAGCACCGGGATGAATAGTACTCCTAATTTTTTTATTGAAAGAAAATAGATCTACTTATATACTCCCTCCATCCTAAAGTTTTTTCTTAGATTTGTCTAGATATGTATGTATCTAGTTATATTTTAGTATTTAGATACCTCCATTTATAGACAAACCTAACCAGCCGCGCCGCCACCCCATACCCCGGCTCAACCTGTCGCGCCGTCGTCGATCTCGACGGCGCGGGATTTCCGTCTCCCGCGTGCGGCGTCGATCTCGGCGGCGCGGGCTCCATGTGGGAAGGCTCGGCCTCCGGCGCTACGGCCGTCGCGGCGCTCCCGACGGTCCTGTGCTCCCTCCCGCGCTCTCTACCACCCACTGGTGGAAAAACAGGCTTCCGTCCAGCCCCATAAGTCGCGAAGCTGTAGGAACCGCGACTAATGGGACCTTTAGTCGCGGTTCTGGAGGTGAACCGCGACCAAAGGCCTGGGCCCAGGGCGCTCGGTGGCCAGCTGGTGCACGTGAGGGGCTTTAGTCGCGGTTGTCCTGGCCAACCGCGACTAAAGGCCTTCGGGCACCTTTAGTCACGGTTTGCCAGGCCAACCGCAACTAAAGCCCCTCCCCTATATATACCCATCCAGCAGGTAGTGAGAAATGGCGGGAAAAATGGGAGCGGGAAGACAGGAGGCGGGAAGACAGGAGGCGGGAAGAAAGTGGCGGGAAGAAAGAGGCGGGAAGACAGGGAAGAAATGGCGGGAAGAAGAGGAATCCAGAGCAATGATGATTTTTCTGAAAAAAAAAGATAAAAGGTTCTGAAAATAAAAGAAGATTTGGGGGGGGGCCTTTAGTCGCGGTTGGTCTGGCCAACCGCGACTAAAGGTTACCCTTTAGTCGCGGGACGCCTTCCCACCCGCGACTAAAGGGGGGGGGGGGCGCGGGAAGGCAAAAAACCCGCCAAAAACCCTTTAGTCGCGGTTGGGGAGGCGACCCGCGACTAAAGGGTACCTTTAGTCGCGGGTCTCGTCCCCAACCGCGACTAAAGGGGGGGGCTATAAATACAGTGCGGGTCGCCTCCCCTGCCGCCGTCTTCTCCATCTCTCTCGTCTTCTCCGATTCCAACCGTAGCGCGCGCGCCGAAGGCCTGCCGCCGCTGTCGCCCTCGCCCTCGTCGACGCCGCCCGCCGTCGCCCTCGACGTCGTCGTCGCCCTCGCCGTCGTCGCCGCCGTCGCCGCCCTCGCCGTCGCGGTTGGTTCCTTTCATCTTTCCCGCGCCGCGCGCCCGCCTTCCTCGCTTCCTTGGAAGAACGTCTTGGAAGAACGAACGTCGATCTTGGAAGAACGAACGTCGATCTTGAACGTCTTGGAGAAACTCTTACTCACATGCCTTCCTTCGAATGAGACCCCTACGGAGTCCAGAAAATGTCTCACTCACATGCCTTCCTTCGAATGAGACCCCGGCGGAGTCCAGAAAAAGTCTTACTTGGAAAGGAGCTAGACTAATTGACTGCACAAGAGTCACACAATGTTTGGAACAAGCGACATCAGTCTTTGAGATCATTGTAATATTTGATTTCACACCCCAAAAGAAATTTATTGGTCAATACATGTTTTTCCTATCTAGATTGTACCAACCGAGTTTACGATTGGAGGATAATTCCAAGCCAATGAATAATTTTCTTAACTACGAGGTTAAATCTTTGCATGAGTTCAGATCCCACTTTGGTTTTTTATTGCATGACCATTTACACATACATTGTTGGAAGAGTCGCAAAATAATTATATGCCAATGACCAATTTGCTGAACTACAAGGTTGAATCTAACTAGATATATGTTTATTGGAAAACAAAACATCCATTCCAGATTGTGAGTTTAGTATGCACTGAGTTGACACTTGGCAGAGCTGCACATCAAACATGACTAGAAAAGAAAGAACTACACATAAACCTTATATTAGCAATTGAATATATTTGAGGAAAACAACTCACAAGGGTATCTCCTTTAGCTTTTGGCCCCCTCAAACCCTTGTATTTTATGTTTTGCCCCCCCCCCCAACATTGAACCAATTTATGTTTTGCCGCCCCGTCTCGCGCTCTACCGCGACACCCTCTCCCACCCCTTCCTCGCCCCCTCCTTTTGCCACCGCCCTTTCGCCACCGCCACCGCCACCGCCCCCCTTCTTCACTTAATTAATTTGTTTTTACTACATGTTTTCAGGACTGACATAATGGCGGACGATAGAGCTGACCCGATTATGGACAACTATGATCCGGACGGTGAAGCACATATGTTCGGCATCATAAACGGCGATATTCTATATGTGCCGACCGGAGAAGAAGAAGATGATATATCTTCTTATCTGAACCTTGACGGTGAAGATGAAGGGCGCCGTCAGCAAGATGATGCCGAACAAACGTCGATAAACGACGATCTTCAAATGGAAGTAGCAACCACCTCCGGCGCCGAGGTATATATATACATTGCGTATTCTTCTGCTTGTAAGGAGTTACTTGTTTACTCTCCCTCTCCCTCTCTCTCACTAAAGCATCTTATATAGTAAAATTAGGAAAGCAATGCCCAGCTTCAGATCTCGCGCTGTTGCCTCGCCGGTGTTGTTGTTGTCTTCAAGGCGCACACATATTTCAATGCGTACGTGACAAACAACGCTAATATATTGGATTTCAGCTTTGGTACTTTGTTCTATAGTAAGTTGCAAGTTGCAACCACGCAGGCTTAGCAGAGTAATACTACTAGTACTTAGTTAACTGCAATGATATTTAATCAGGCTGTTGAGTTACATACCTAGATTCTAACACTGAGCAGTGATGCTAACGCTAGAATACCCCATATCCATCGATTATCAATCCCATCAAGATGGGTGATTGAGTAGAACAATCAAAACAAAAAAATTAGCACCGGGATGAATAGTACTCCTAATTTTTTTATTGAAAGAAAATAGATCTACTTATATACTCCCTCCATCCTAAAGTTTTTTCTTAGATTTGTCTAGATATGTATGTATCTAGTTATATTTTAGTATTTAGATACCTCCATTTATAGACAAACCTAACCAGCCGCGCCGCCACCCCATACCCCGGCTCAACCTGTCGCGCCGTCGTCGATCTCGACGGCGCGGGCTTTCCGTCTCCCGCGTGCGGCGTCGATCTCGGCGGCACGGGCTCCATGTGGGAAGGCTCGGCCTCCGGCGCTACGGCCGTCGCGGCGCTCCCGACGGTCCTGTGCTCCCTCCCGCGCTCTCTACCACCCACTGGTGGAAAAACAGGCTTCCGTCCAGCCCCATAAGTCGCGAAGCTGTAGGAACCGCGACTAATGGGACCTTTAGTCGCGGTTCTGGAGGTGAACCGCGACCAAAGGCCTGGGCCCAGGGCGCTCGGTGGCCAGCTGGTGCACGTGAGGGGCTTTAGTCGAGGTTGTCCTGGCCAACCGCGACTAAAGGCCTTCGGGCACCTTTAGTCACGGTTTGCCAGGCCAACCGCAACTAAAGCCCCTCCCCTATATATACCCATCCAGCAGGTAGTGAGAAATGGCGGGAAAAATGGGAGCGGGAAGACAGGAGGCGGGAAGACAGGAGGCGGGAAGAAAGTGGCGGGAAGAAAGAGGCGGGAAGACAGGGAAGAAATGGCGGGAAGAAGAGGAATCCAGAGCAATGATGATTTTTCTGAAAAGAAAAAGATAAAAGGTTCTGAAAATAAAAGAAGATTTGGGGGGGGGCCTTTAGTCGCGGTTGGTCTGGCCAACCGCGACTAAAGGTTACCCTTTAGTCGCGGGTCGCCTCCCCACCCGCGACTAAAGGGGGGGGCGCGGGAAGGCAAAAAACCCGCCAAAAACCCTTTAGTCGCGGTTGGGGAGGCGACCCGCGACTAAAGGGTACCTTTAGTCGCGGGTCTCGTCCCCAACCGCGACTAAAGGGGGGGGCTATAAATACAGTGCGGGTCGCCTCCCCTGTCGCCGTCTTCTCCATCTCTCTCGTCTTCTCCGATTCCAACCGTCGCGCGCGCGCCGAAGGCCTGCCGCCGCCGTCGCCCTCGCCCTCGTCGACGCCGCCCGCCGTCGCCCTCGCCGTCGTCGTCGCCCTCGCCGTCGTCGCCGCCGTCGCCGCCCTCGCCGTCGCGGTTGGTTCCTTTCATCTTTCCCGCGCCGCGCGCCCGCCTTCCTCGTTTCCTTGGAAGAACGTCTTGGAAGAACGAACGTCGATCTTGGAAGAACGAACGTCGATCTTGAACGTCTTGGAGAAACTCTTACTCACATGCCTTCCTTCGAATGAGACCCCTACGGAGTCGAGAAAATGTCTCACTCACATGCCTTCCTTCGAATGAGACCCCGGCGGAGTCCAGAAAAAGTCTTACTTGGAAAGGAGCTAGACTAATTGACTGCACAAGAGTCACACAATGTTTGGAACAAGCGACATCAGTCTTTGAGATCATTGTAATATTTGATTTCACACCCCAAAAGAAATTTATTGGTCAATACATGTTTTTCCTATCTAGATTGTACCAACCGAGTTTACGATTGGAGGATAATTCCAAGCCAATGAATAATTTTCTTAACTACGAGGTTAAATCTTTGCATGAGTTCAGATCCCACTTTGGTTTTTTATTGCATGACCATTTACACATACATTGTTGGAAGAGTCGCAAAATAATTATATGCCAATGACCAATTTGCTGAACTACAAGGTTGAATCTAACTAGATATATGTTTATTGGAAAACAAAACATCCATTCCAGATTGTGAGTTTAGTATGCACTGAGTTGACACTTGGCAGAGCTGCACATCAAACATGACTAGAAAAGAAAGAACTACACATAAACCTTATATTAGCAATTGAATATATTTGAGGAAAACAACTCACAAGGGTATCTCCTTTAGCTTTTGGCCCCCTCAAACCCTTGTATTTTATGTTTTGCCCCCCCCAACATTGAACCAATTTATGTTTTGCCGCCCCGTCTCGCGCTCTACCGCGACACCCTCTCCCACCCCTTCCTCGCCCCCTCCTTTTGCCACCGCCCTTTTGCCACCGCCACCGCCACCGCCCCCCTTCTTCACTTAATTAATTTGTTTTTACTACATGTTTTCAGGACTGACATAATGGCGGACGATAGAGCTGACCCGATTATGGACAACTATGATCCGGACGGTGAAGCACATATGTTCGGCATCATAAACGGCGATATTCTATATGTGCCGACCGGAGAAGAAGAAGATGATATCTCTTCTTATCTGAACCTTGACGGTGAAGATGAAGGGCGCCGTCAGCAAGATGATGCCGAACAAACGTCGATAAACGACGATCTTCAAATGGAAGTAGCAACCACCTCCGGCGCCGAGGTATATATATACATTGCGTATTCTTCTGCTTGTAAGGAGTTACTTGTTTACTCTCCCTCTCCCTCTCTCTCACTAAAGCATCTTATATAGTAAAATTAGGAAAGCAATGCCCAGCTTCAGATCTCGCGCTGATCTCGCGCTGTTGCCTCGCCGGTGTTGTTGTTGTCTTCAAGGCGCACACATATTTCAATGCGTACGTGACAAACAACGCTAATATATTGGATTTCAGCTTTGGTACTTTGTTCTATAGTAAGTTGCAAGTTGCAACCACGCAGGCTTAGCAGAGTAATACTACTAGTACTTAGTTAACTGCAATGATATTTAATCAGGCTGTTGAGTTACATACCTAGATTCTAACACTGAGAAGTGATGCTAACGCTAGAATACCCCATATCCATCGATTATCAATCCCATCAAGATGGGTGATTGAGTAGAACAATCAAAACAAAAAAATTAGCACCGGGATGAATAGTACTCCTAATTTTTTTATTGAAAGAAAATAGATCTACTTATATACTCCCTCCATCCTAAAGTTTTTTCTTAGATTTGTCTAGATATGTATGTATCTAGTTATATTTTAGTATTTAGATACCTCCATTTATAGACAAACCTAACCAGCCGCGCCGCCACCCCATACCCCGGCTCAACATGTCGCGCCGTCGTCGATCTCGACGGCGCGGGCTTTCCGTCTCCCGCGTGCGGCGTCGATCTCGGCGGCGCGGGCTCCATGTGGGAAGGCTCGGCCTCCGGCGCTACGGCCGTCGCGGCGCTCCCGACGGTCCTGTGCTCCCTCCCGCGCTCGCTACCACCCACTGGTGGAAAAACAGGCTTCCGTCCAGCCCCATAAGTCGCGAAGCTGTAGGAACCGCGACTAATGGGACCTTTAGTCGCGGTTCTGGAGGTGAACCGCGACCAAAGGCCTGGGCCCAGGGCGCTCGGTGGCCAGCTGGTGCACGTGAGGGGCTTTAGTCGCGGTTGTCCTGGCGAACCGCGACTAAAGGCCTTCGGGCACCTTTAGTCACGGTTTGCCAGGCCAACCGCAACTAAAGCCCCTCCCCTATATATACCCATCCAGCAGGTAGTGAGAAATGGCGGGAAAAATGGGAGCGGGAAGACAGGAGGCGGGAAGACAGGAGGCGGGAAGAAAGTGGCGGGAAGAAAGAGGCGGGAAGACAGGGAAGAAATGGCGGGAAGAAGAGGAATCCAGAGCAATGATGATTTTTCTGAAAAGAAAAAGATAAAAGGTTCTGAAAATAAAAGAAGATTTGGGGGGGGCCTTTAGTCGCGGTTGGTCTGGCCAACCGCGACTAAAGGTTACCCTTTAGTCGCGGGTCGCCTCCCCACCCGCGACTAAAGGGGGGGGCGCGGGAAGGCAAAAAACCCGCCAAAAACCCTTTAGTCGCGGTTGGGGAGGCGACCCGCGACTAAAGGGTACCTTTAGTCGCGGGTCTCGTCCCCAACCGCGACTAAAGAGGGGGGCTATAAATACAGTGCGGGTCGCCTCCCCTGCCGCCGTCTTCTCCATCTCTCTCGTCTTCTCCGATTCCAACCGTCGCGCGCGCGCCGAAGGCCTGCCGCCGCCCTCGCCCTCGCCCTCGTCGACGCCGCCCGCCGTCGCCCTCGCCGTCGTCGTCGCCCTCGCCGTCGTCGCCGCCATCGCCGCCCTCGCCGTCGCGGTTGGTTCCTTTCATCTTTCCCGCGCCGCGCGCCCGCCTTCCTCGCTTCCTTGGAAGAACGTCTTGGAAGAACGAACGTCGATCTTGGAAGAACGAACGTCGATCTTGAACGTCTTGGAGAAACTCTTACTCACATGCCTTCCTTCGAATGAGACCCCTACGGAGTCCAGAAAATGTCTCACTCACATGCCTTCCTTCGAATGAGACCCCGGCGGAGTCCAGAAAAAGTCTTACTTGGAAAGGAGCTAGACTAATTGACTGCACAAGAGTCACACAATGTTTGGAACAAGCGACATCAGTCTTTGAGATCATTGTAATATTTGATTTCACACCCCAAAAGAAATTTATTGGTCAATACATGTTTTTCCTATCTAGATTGTACCAACCGAGTTTACGATTGGAGGATAATTCCAAGCCAATGAATAATTTTCTTAACTACGAGGTTAAATCTTTGCATGAGTTCAGATCCCACTTTGGTTTTTTATTGCATGACCATTTACACATACATTGTTGGAAGAGTCGCAAAATAATTATATGCCAATGACCAATTTGCTGAACTACAAGGTTGAATCTAACTAGATATATGTTTATTGGAAAACAAAACATCCATTCCAGATTGTGAGTTTAGTATGCACTGAGTTGACACTTGGCAGAGCTGCACATCAAACATGACTAGAAAAGAAAGAACTACACATAAACCTTATATTAGCAATTGAATATATTTGAGGAAAACAACTCACAAGGGTATCTCCTTTAGCTTTTGGCCCCCTCAAACCCTTGTATTTTATGTTTTGCCCCCCCCAACATTGAACCAATTTATGTTTTGCCGCCCCGTCTCGCGCTCTACCGCGACACCCTCTCCCACCCCTTCCTCGCCCCCTCCTTTTGCCACCGCCCTTTTGCCACCGCCACCGCCACCGCCCCCCTTCTTCACTTAATTAATTTGTTTTTACTACATGTTTTCAGGACTGACATAATGGCGGACGATAGAGCTGACCCGATTATGGACAACTATGATCCGGACGGTGAAGCACATATGTTCGGCATCATAAACGGCGATATTCTATATGTGCCGACCGGAGAAGAAGAAGATGATATCTCTTCTTATCTGAACCTTGACGGTGAAGATGAAGGGCGCCGTCAGCAAGATGATGCCGAACAAACGTCGATAAACGACGATCTTCAAATGGAAGTAGCAACCACCTCCGGCGCCGAGGTATATATATACATTGCGTATTCTTCTGCTTGTAAGGAGTTACTTGTTTACTCTCCCTCTCCCTCTCTCTCACTAAAGCATCTTATATAGTAAAATTAGGAAAGCAATGCCCAGCTTCAGATCTCGCGCTGTTGCCTCGCCGGTGTTGTTGTTGTCTTCAAGGCGCACACATATTTCAATGCGTACGTGACAAACAACGCTAATATATTGGATTTCAGCTTTGGTACTTTGTTCTATAGTAAGTTGCAAGTTGCAACCACGCAGGCTTAGCAGAGTAATACTACTAGTACTTAGTTAACTGCAATGATATTTAATCAGGCTGTTGAGTTACATACCTAGATTCTAACACTGAGCAGTGATGCTAACGCTAGAATACCCCATATCCATCGATTATCAATCCCATCAAGATGGGTGATTGAGTAGAACAATCAAAACAAAAAAATTAGCACCGGGATGAATAGTACTCCTAATTTTTTTATTGAAAGAAAATAGATCTACTTATATACTCCCTCCATCCTAAAGTTTTTTCTTAGATTTGTCTAGATATGTATGTATCTAGTTATATTTTAGTATTTAGATACCTCCATTTATAGACAAACCTAACCAGCCGCGCCGCCACCCCATACCCCGGCTCAACATGTCGCGCCGTCGTCGATCTCGACGGCGCGGGCTTTCCGTCTCCCGCGTGCGGCGTCGATCTCGGCGGCGCGGGCTCCATGTGGGAAGGCTCGGCCTCCGGCGCTACGGCCGTCGCGGCGCTCCCGACGGTCCTGTGCTCCCTCCCGCGCTCGCTACCACCCACTGGTGGAAAAACAGGCTTCCGTCCAGCCCCATAAGTCGCGAAGCTGTAGGAACCGCGACTAATGGGACCTTTAGTCGCGGTTCTGGAGGTGAACCGCGACCAAAGGCCTGGGCCCAGGGCGCTCGGTGGCCAGCTGGTGCACGTGAGGGGCTTTAGTCGCGGTTGTCCTGGCCAACCGCGACTAAAGGCCTTCGGGCACCTTTAGTCACGGTTTGCCAGGCCAACCGCAACTAAAGCCCCTCCCCTATATATACCCATCCAGCAGGTAGTGAGAAATGGCGGGAAAAATGGGAGCGGGAAGACAGGAGGCGGGAAGACAGGAGGCGGGAAGAAAGTGGCGGGAAGAAAGAGGCGGGAAGACAGGGAAGAAATGGCGGGAAGAAGAGGAATCCAGAGCAATGATGATTTTTCTGAAAAGAAAAAGATAAAAGGTTCTGAAAATAAAAGAAGATTTGGGGGGGGGGGCCTTTAGTCGCGGTTGGTCTGGCCAACCGCGACTAAAGGTTACCCTTTAGTCGCGGGTCGCCTCCCCACCCGCGACTAAAGGGGGGGGGCGCGGGAAGGCAAAAAACCCGCCAAAAACCCTTTAGTCGCGGTTGGGGAGCCGACCCGCGACTAAAGGGTACCTTTAGTCGCGGGTCTCGTCCCCAACCGCGACTAAAGGGGGGGGGCTATAAATACAGTGCGGGTCGCCTCCCCTGCCGCCGTCTTCTCCATCTCTCTCGTCTTCTCCGATTCCAACCGTCGCGCGCGCGCCGAAGGCCTGCCGCCGCCGTCGCCCTCGCCCTCGTCGACGCCGCCCGCCGTCGCCCTCGCCGTCGTCGCCGCCGTCGCCGCCCTCGCCGTCGCGGTTGGTTCCTTTCATCTTTCCCGCGCCGCGCGCCCGCCTTCCTCGCTTCCTTGGAAGAACGTCTTGGAAGAACGAACGTCGATCTTGGAAGAACGAACGTCGATCTTGAACGTCTTGGAGAAACTCTTACTCACATGCCTTCCTTCGAATGAGACCCCTACGGAGTCCAGAAAATGTCTCACTCACATGCCTTCCTTCGAATGAGACCCCGGCGGAGTCCAGAAAAAGTCTTACTTGGAAAGGAGCTAGACTAATTGACTGCACAAGAGTCACACAATGTTTGGAACAAGCGACATCAGTCTTTGAGATCATTGTAATATTTGATTTCACACCCCAAAAGAAATTTATTGGTCAATACATGTTTTTCCTATCTAGATTGTACCAACCGAGTTTACGATTGGAGGATAATTCCAAGCCAATGAATAATTTTCTTAACTACGAGGTTAAATCTTTGCATGAGTTCAGATCCCACTTTGGTTTTTTATTGCATGACCATTTACACATACATTGTTGGAAGAGTCGCAAAATAATTATATGCCAATGACCAATTTGCTGAACTACAAGGTTGAATCTAACTAGATATATGTTTATTGGAAAACAAAACATCCATTCCAGATTGTGAGTTTAGTATGCACTGAGTTGACACTTGGCAGAGCTGCACATCAAACATGACTAGAAAAGAAAGAACTACACATAAACCTTATATTAGCAATTGAATATATTTGAGGAAAACAACTCACAAGGGTATCTCCTTTAGATTTTGGCCCCCTCAAACCCTTGTATTTTATGTTTTGCCCCCCCCCCCAACATTGAACCAATTTATGTTTTGCCGCCCCGTTTCGCGCTCTACCGCGACACCCTCTCCCACCCCTTCCTCGCCCCCTCCTTTTGCCACCGCCCTTTCGCCACCGCCACCGCCACCGCCCCCCTTCTTCACTTAATTAATTTGTTTTTACTACATGTTTTCAGGACTGACATAATGGCGGACGATAGAGCTGACCCGATTATGGACAACTATGATCCGGACGGTGAAGCACATATGTTCGGCATCATAAACGGCGATATTCTATATGTGCCGACCGGAGAAGAAGAAGATGATATCTCTTCTTATCTGAACCTTGACGGTGAAGATGAAGGGCGCCGTCAGCAAGATGATGCCGAACAAACGTCGATAAACGACGATCTTCAAATGGAAGTAGCAACCACCTCCGGCGCCGAGGTATATATATACATTGCGTATTCTTCTGCTTGTAAGGAGTTACTTGTTTACTCTCCCTCTCCCTCTCTCTCACTAAAGCATCTTATATAGTAAAATTAGGAAAGCAATGCCCAGCTTCAGATCTCGCGCTGATCTCGCGCTGTTGCCTCGCCGGTGTTGTTGTTGTCTTCAAGGCGCACACATATTTCAATGCGTACGTGACAAACAACGCTAATATATTGGATTTCAGCTTTGGTACTTTGTTCTATAGTAAGTTGCAAGTTGCAACCACGCAGGCTTAGCAGAGTAATACTACTAGTACTTAGTTAACTGCAATGATATTTAATCAGGCTGTTGAGTTACATACCTAGATTCTAACACTGAGCAGTGATGCTAACGCTAGAATACCCCATATCCATCGATTATCAATCCCATCAAGATGGGTGATTGAGTAGAACAATCAAAACAAAAAAATTAGCACCGGGATGAATAGTACTCCTAATTTTTTTATTGAAAGAAAATAGATCTACTTATATACTCCCTCCATCCTAAAGTTTTTTCTTAGATTTGTCTAGATATGTATGTATCTAGTTATATTTTAGTATTTAGATACCTTCATTTATAGACAAACCTAACCAGCCGCGCCGCCACCCCATACCCCGGCTCAACCTGTCGCGCCGTCGTCGATCTCGACGGCGCGGGCTTTCCGTCTCCCGCGTGCGGCGTCGATCTCGGCGGCGCGGGCTCCATGTGGGAAGGCTCGGCCTCCGGCGCTACGGCCGTCGCGGCGCTCCCGACGGTCCTGTGCTCCCTCCCGCGCTCTCTACCACCCACTGGTGGAAAAACAGGCTTCCGTCCAGCCCCATAAGTCGCGAAGCTGTAGGAACCGCGACTAATGGGACCTTTAGTCGCGGTTCTGGAGGTGAACCGCGACCAAAGGCCTGGGCCCAGGGCGCTCGGTGGCCAGCTGGTGCACGTGAGGGGCTTTAGTCGCGGTTGTCCTGGCCAACCGCGACTAAAGGCCTTCGGGCACCTTTAGTCACGGTTTGCCAGGCCAACCGCAACTAAAGCCCCTCCCCTATATATACCCATCCAGCAGGTAGTGAGAAATGGCGGGAAAAATGGGAGCGGGAAGACAGGAGGCGGGAAGACAGGAGGCGGGAAGAAAGTGGCGGGAAGAAAGAGGCGGGAAGACAGGGAAGAAATGGCGGGAAGAAGAGGAATCCAGAGCAATGATGATTTTTCTGAAAAGAAAAAGATAAAAGGTTCTGAAAATAAAAGAAGATTTGAGGGGGGCCTTTAGTCGCGGTTGGTCTGGCCAACCGCGACTAAAGGTTACCCTTTAGTCGCGGGTCGCCTCCCCACCCGCGACTAAAGGGGGGGGGGGGCGCGGGAAGGCAAAAAACCCGCCAAAAACCCTTTAGTCGCGGTTGGGGAGGCGACCCGCGACTAAAGGGTACCTTTAGTCGCGGGTCTCGTCCCCAACCGCGACTAAAGGGGGGGGGCTATAAATACAGTGCGGGTCGCCTCCCCTGCCGCCGTCTTCTCCATCTCTCTCGTCTTCTCCGATTCCAACCGTCGCGCGCGCGCCGAAGGCCTGCCGCCGCCGTCGCCCTCGCCCTCGTCGACGCCGCCCGCCGTCGCCCTCGCCGTCGTCGTCGCCCTCGCCGTCGTCGCCGCCGTCGCCGCCCTCGCCGTCGCGGTTGGTTCCTTTCATCTTTCCCGCGCCGCGCGCCCGCCTTCCTCGCTTCCTTGGAAGAACGTCTTGGAAGAACGAACGTCGATCTTGGAAGAACGAACGTCGATCTTGAACGTCTTGGAGAAACTCTTACTCACATGCCTTCCTTCGAATGAGACCCCTACGGAGTCCAGAAAATGTCTCACTCACATGCCTTCCTTCGAATGAGACCCCGGCGGAGTCCAGAAAAAGTCTTACTTGGAAAGGAGCTAGACTAATTGACTGCACAAGAGTCACACAATGTTTGGAACAAGCGACATCAGTCTTTGAGATCATTGTAATATTTGATTTCACACCCCGAAAGAAATTTATTGGTCAATACATGTTTTTCCTATCTAGATTGTACCAACCGAGTTTACGATTGGAGGATAATTCCAAGCCAATGAATAATTTTCTTAACTACGAGGTTAAATCTTTGCATGAGTTCAGATCCCACTTTGGTTTTTTATTGCATGACCATTTACACATACATTGTTGGAAGAGTCGCAAAATAATTATATGCCAATGACCAATTTGCTGAACTACAAGGTTGAATCTAACTAGATATATGTTTATTGGAAAACAAAACATCCATTCCAGATTGTGAGTTTAGTATGCACTGAGTTGACACTTGGCAGAGCTGCACATCAAACATGACTAGAAAAGAAAGAACTACACATAAACCTTATATTAGCAATTGAATATATTTGAGGAAAACAACTCACAAGGGTATCTCCTTTAGCTTTTGGCCCCCTCAAACCCTTGTATTTTATGTTTTGCCCCCCCCAACATTGAACCAATTTATGTTTTGCCGCCCCGTCTCGCGCTCTACCGCGACACCCTCTCCCACCCCTTCCTCGCCCCCTCCTTTTGCCACCGCCCTTTCGCCACCGCCACCGCCACCGCCCCCCTTCTTCACTTAATTAATTTGTTTTTACTACATGTTTTCAGGACTGACATAATGGCGGACGATAGAGCTGACCCGATTATGGACAACTATGATCCGGACGGTGAAGCACATATGTTCGGCATCATAAACGGCGATATTCTATATGTGCCGACCGGAGAAGAAGAAGATGATATCTCTTCTTATCTGAACCTTGACGGTGAAGATGAAGGGCGCCGTCAGCAAGATGAACAAACGTCGATAAACGACGATCTTCAAATGGAAGTAGCAACCACCTCCGGCGCCGAGGTATATATATACATTGCCTATTCTTCTGCTTGTAAGGAGTTACTTGTTTACTCTCCCTCTCCCTCTCTCTCACTAAAGCATCTTATATAGTAAAATTAGGAAAGCAATGCCCAGCTTCAGATCTCGCGCTGATCTCGCGCTGTTGCCTCGCCGGTGTTGTTGTTGTCTTCAAGGCGCACACATATTTCAATGCGTACGTGACAAACAACGCTAATATATTGGATTTCAGCTTTGGTACTTTGTTCTATAGTAAGTTGCAAGTTGCAACCACGCAGGCTTAGCAGAGTAATACTACTAGTACTTAGTTAACTGCAATGATATTTAATCAGGCTGTTGAGTTACATACCTAGATTCTAACACTGAGCAGTGATGCTAACGCTAGAATACCCCATATCCATCGATTATCAATCCCATCAAGATGGGTGATTGAGTAGAACAATCAAAACAAAAAAATTAGCACCGGGATGAATAGTACTCCTAATTTTTTTATTGAAAGAAAATAGATCTACTTATATACTCCCTCCATCCTAAAGTTTTTTCTTAGATTTGTCTAGATATGTATGTATCTAGTTATATTTTAGTATTTAGATACCTCCATTTATAGACAAACCTAACCAGCCGCGCCGCCACCCCATACCCCGGCTCAACCTGTCGCGCCGTCGTCGATCTCGACGGCGCGGGCTTTCCGTCTCCCGCGTGCGGCGTCGATCTCGGCGGCGTGGGCTCCATGTGGGAAGGCTCGGCCTCCGGCGCTACGGCCGTCGCGGCGCTCCCGACGGTCCTGTGCTCCGTCCCGCGCTCTCTACCACCCACTGGTGGAAAAACAGGCTTCCGTCCAGCCCCATAAGTCGCGAAGCTGTAGGAACCGCGACTAATGGGACCTTTAGTCGCGGTTCTGGAGGTGAACCGCGACCAAAGGCCTGGGCCCAGGGCGCTCGGTGGCCAGCTGGTGCACGTGAGGGGCTTTAGTCGCGGTTGTCCTGGCCAACCGCGACTAAAGGCCTTCGGGCACCTTTAGTCACGGTTTGCCAGGCCAACCGCAACTAAAGCCCCTCCCCTATATATACCCATCCAGCAGGTAGTGAGAAATGGCGGGAAAAATGGGAGCGGGAAGACAGGAGGCGGGAAGACAGGAGGCGGGAAGAAAGTGGCGGGAAGAAAGAGGCAGGAAGACAGGGAAGAAATGGCGGGAAGAAGAGGAATCCAGAGCAATGATGATTTTTCTGAAAAGAAAAAGATAAAAGGTTCTGAAAATAAAAGAAGATTTGGGGGGGGCCTTTAGTCGCGGTTGGTCTGGCCAACCGCGACTAAAGGTTATCCTTTAGTCGCGGGTCGCCTCCCCACCCGCGACTAAAGGGGGGGGGGCGCGGGAAGGCAAAAAACCCGCCAAAAACCCTTTAGTCGCGGTTGGGGAGGCGACCCGCGACTAAAGGGTACCTTTAGTCGCGGGTCTCGTCCCCAACCGCGACTAAAGGGGGGGGCTATAAATACAGTGCGGGTCGCCTCCCCTGCCGCCGTCTTCTCCATCTCTCTCGTCTTCTCCGATTCCAACCGTCGCGCGCGCGCCGAAGGCCTGCCGCCGCCGTCGCCCTCGCCCTCGTCGACGCCGCCCGCCGTCGCCCTCGCCGTCGTCGTCGCCCTCGCCGTCGTCGCCGCCGTCGCCGCCCTCGCCGTCGCGGTTGGTTCCTTTCATCTTTCCCGCGCCGCGCGCCCGCCTTCCTCGCTTCCTTGGAAGAACGTCTTGGAAGAACGAACGTCGATCTTGGAAGAACGAACGTCGATCTTGAACGTCTTGGAGAAACTCTTACTCACATGCCTTCCTTCGAATGAGACCCCTACGGAGTCCAGAAAATGTCTCACTCACATGCCTTCCTTCGAATGAGACCCCGGCGGAGTCTAGAAAAAGTCTTACTTGGAAAGGAGCTAGACTAATTGACTGCACAAGAGTCACACAATGTTTGGAACAAGCGACATCAGTCTTTGAGATCATTGTAATATTTGATTTCACACCCCAAAAGAAATTTATTGGTCAATACATGTTTTTCCTATCTAGATTGTACCAACCGAGTTTACGATTGGAGGATAATTCCAAGCCAATGAATAATTTTCTTAACTACGAGGTTAAATCTTTGCATGAGTTCAGATCCCACTTTGGTTTTTTATTGCATGACCATTTACACATACATTGTTGGAAGAGTCGCAAAATAATTATATGCCAATGACCAATTTGCTGAACTACAAGGTTGAATCTAACTAGATATATGTTTATTGGAAAACAAAACATCCATTCCAGATTGTGAGTTTAGTATGCACTGAGTTGACACTTGGCAGAGCTGCACATCAAACATGACTAGAAAAGAAAGAACTACACATAAACCTTATATTAGCAATTGAATATATTTGAGGAAAACAACTCACAAGGGTATCTCCTTTAGCTTTTGGCCCCCTCAAACCCTTGTATTTTATGTTTTGCCCCCCCCAACATTGAACCAATTTATGTTTTGCCGCCCCGTCTCGCGCTCTACCGCGACACCCTCTCCCACCCCTTCCTCGCCCCCTCCTTTTGCCACCGCCCTTTCGCCACCGCCACCGCCACCGCCCCCCTTCTTCACTTAATTAATTTGTTTTTACTACATGTTTTCAGGACTGACATAATGGCGGACGATAGAGCTGACCCGATTATGGACAACTATGATCCGGACGGTGAAGCACATATGTTCGGCATCATAAACGGCGATATTCTATATGTGCCGACCGGAGAAGAAGAAGATGATATCTCTTCTTATCTGAACCTTGACGGTGAAGATGAAGGGCGCCGTCAGCAAGATGATGCCGAACAAACGTCGATAAACGACGATCTTCAAATGGAAGTAGCAACCACCTCCGGCGCCGAGGTATATATATACATTGCGTATTCTTCTGCTTGTAAGGAGTTACTTGTTTACTCTCCCTCTCCCTCTCTCTCACTAAAGCATCTTATATAGTAAAATTAGGAAAGCAATGCCCAGCTTCAGATCTCGCGCTGATCTCGCGCTGTTGCCTCGCCGGTGTTGTTGTTGTCTTCAAGGCGCACACATATTTCAATGCGTACGTGACAAACAACGCTAATATATTGGATTTCAGCTTTGGTACTTTGTTCTATAGTAAGTTGCAAGTTGCAACCACGCAGGCTTAGCAGAGTAATACTACTAGTACTTAGTTAACTGCAATGATATTTAATCAGGCTGTTGAGTTACATACCTAGATTCTAACACTGAGCAGTGATGCTAACGCTAGAATACCCCATATCCATCGATTATCAATCCCATCAAGATGGGTGATTGAGTAGAACAATCAAAACAAAAAAATTAGCACCGGGATGAATAGTACTCCTAATTTTTTTATTGAAAGAAAATAGATCTACTTATATACTCCCTCCATCCTAAAGTTTTTTCTTAGATTTGTCTAGATATGTATGTATCTAGTTATATTTTAGTATTTAGATACCTCCATTTATAGACAAACCTAACCAGCCGCGCCGCCACCCCATACCCCGGCTCAACCTGTCGCGCCGTCGTCGATCTCGACGGCGCGGGCTTTCCGTCTCCCGCGTGCGGCGTCGATCTCGGCGGCGCGGGCTCCATGTGGGAAGGCTCGGCCTCCGGCGCTACGGCCGTCGCGGCGCTCCCGACGGTCCTGTGCTCCGTCCCGCGCTCTCTACCACCCACTGGTGGAAAAACAGGCTTCCGTCCAGCCCCATAAGTCGCGAAGCTGTAGGAACCGCGACTAATGGGACCTTTAGTCGCGGTTCTGGAGGTGAACCGCGACCAAAGGCCTGGGCCCAGGGCGCTCGGTGGCCAGCTGGTGCACGTGAGGGGCTTTAGTCGCGGTTGTCCTGGCCAACCGCGACTAAAGGCCTTCGGGCACCTTTAGTCACGGTTTGCCAGGCCAACCGCAACTAAAGCCCCTCCCCTATATATACCCATCCAGCAGGTAGTGAGAAATGGCGGGAAAAATGGGAGCGGGAAGACAGGAGGCGGGAAGACAGGAGGCGGGAAGAAAGTGGCGGGAAGAAAGAGGCGGGAAGACAGGGAAGAAATGGCGGGAAGAAGAGGAATCCAGAGCAATGATGATTTTTCTGAAAAGAAAAAGATAAAAGGTTCTGAAAATAAAAGAAGATTTGGGGGGGGCCTTTAGTCGCGGTTGGTCTGGCCAACCGCGACTAAAGGTTACCCTTTAGTCGCGGGTCGCCTCCCCACCCGCGACTAAAGGGGGGGGGGGCGCGGGAAGGCAAAAAACCCGCCAAAAACCCTTTAGTCGCGGTTGGGGAGGCGACCCGCGACTAAAGGGTACCTTTAGTCGCGGGTCTCGTCCCCAACCGCGACTAAAGGGGGGGGCTATAAATACAGTGCGGGTCGCCTCCCCTGCCGCCGTCTTCTCCATCTCTCTCGTCTTCTCCGATTCCAACCGTCGCGCGCGCGCCGAAGGCCTGCCGCCGCCGTCGCCCTCGCCCTCGTCGACGCCGCCCGCCGTCGCCCTCGCCGTCGTCGTCGCCCTCGCCGTCGTCGCCGCCCTCGCCGCCCTCGCCGTCGCGGTTGGTTCCTTTCATCTTTCCCGCGCCGCGCGCCCGCCTTCCTCGCTTCCTTGGAAGAACGTCTTGGAAGAACGAACGTCGATCTTGAACGTCTTGGAGAAACTCTTACTCACATGCCTTCCTTCGAATGAGACCCCTACGGAGTCCAGAAAATGTCTCACTCACATGCCTTCCTTCGAATGAGACCCCGGCGGAGTCCAGAAAAAGTCTTACTTGGAAAGGAGCTAGACTAATTGACTGCACAAGAGTCACACAATGTTTGGAACAAGCGACATCAGTCTTTGAGATCATTGTAATATTTGATTTCACACCCCAAAAGAAATTTATTGGTCAATACATGTTTTTCCTATCTAGATTGTACCAACCGAGTTTACGATTGGAGGATAATTCCAAGCCAATGAATAATTTTCTTAACTACGAGGTTAAATCTTTGCATGAGTTCAGATCCCACTTTGGTTTTTTATTGCATGACCATTTACACATACATTGTTGGAAGAGTCGCAAAATAATTATATGCCAATGACCAATTTGCTGAACTACAAGGTTGAATCTAACTAGATATATGTTTATTGGAAAACAAAACATCCATTCCAGATTGTGAGTTTAGTATGCACTGAGTTGACACTTGGCAGAGCTGCACATCAAACATGACTAGAAAAGAAAGAACTACACATAAACCTTATATTAGCAATTGAATATATTTGAGGAAAACAACTCACAAGGGTATCTCCTTTAGCTTTTGGCCCCCTCAAACCCTTGTATTTTATGTTTTGCCCCCCCCCCCAACATTGAACCAATTTATGTTTTGCCGCCCCGTTTCGCGCTCTACCGCGACACCCTCTCCCACCCCTTCCTCGCCCCCTCCTTTTGCCACCGCCCTTTCGCCACCGCCACCGCCACCGCCCCCCTTCTTCACTTAATTAATTTGTTTTTACTACATGTTTTCAGGACTGACATAATGGCGGACGATAGAGCTGACCCGATTATGGACAACTATGATCCGGACGGTGAAGCACATATGTTCGGCATCATAAACGGCGATATTCTATATGTGCCGACCGGAGAAGAAGAAGATGATATCTCTTCTTATCTGAACCTTGACGGTGAAGATGAAGGGCGCCGTCAGCAAGATGAACAAACGTCGATAAACGACGATCTTCAAATGGAAGTAGCAACCACCTCCGGCGCCGAGGTATATATATACATTGCGTATTCTTCTGCTTGTAAGGAGTTACTTGTTTACTCTCCCTCTCCCTCTCTCTCACTAAAGCATCTTATATAGTAAAATTAGGAAAGCAATGCCCAGCTTCAGATCTCGCGCTGATCTCGCGCTGTTGCCTCGCCGGTGTTGTTGTTGTCTTCAAGGCGCACACATATTTCAATGCGTACGTGACAAACAACGCTAATATATTGGATTTCAGCTTTGGTACTTTGTTCTATAGTAAGTTGCAAGTTGCAACCACGCAGGCTTAGCAGAGTAATACTACTAGTACTTAGTTAACTGCAATGATATTTAATCAGGCTGTTGAGTTACATACCTAGATTCTAACACTGAGCAGTGATGCTAACGCTAGAATACCCCATATCCATCGATTATCAATCCCATCAAGATGGGTGATTGAGTAGAACAATCAAAACAAAAAAATTAGCACCGGGATGAATAGTACTCCTAATTTTTTTATTGAATGAAAATAGATCTACTTATATACTCCCTCCATCCTAAAGTTTTTTCTTAGATTTGTCTAGATATGTATGTATCTAGTTATATTTTAGTATTTAGATACCTCCATTTATAGACAAACCTAACCAGCCGCGCCGCCACCCCATACCCCGGCTCAACCTGTCGCGCCGTCGTCGATCTCGACGGCGCGGGCTTTCCGTCTCCCGCGTGCGGCGTCGATCTCGGCGGCGCGGGCTCCATGTGGGAAGGCTCGGCCTCCGGCGCTACGGCCGTCGCGGCGCTCCCGACGGTCCTGTGCTCCCTCCCGCGCTCTCTACCACCCACTGGTGGAAAAACAGGCTTCCATCCAGCCCCATAAGTCGCGAAGCTGTAGGAACCGCGACTAATGGGACCTTTAGTCGCGGTTCTGGAGGTGAACCGCGACCAAAGGCCTGGGCCCAGGGCGCTCGGTGGCCAGCTGGTGCACGTGAGGGGCTTTAGTCGCGGTTGTCCTGGACAACCGCGACTAAAGGCCTTCGGGCACCTTTAGTCACGGTTTGCCAGGCCAACCGCAACTAAAGCCCCTCCCCTATATATACCCATCCAGCAGGTAGTGAGAAATGGCGGGAAAAATGGGAGCGGGAAGACAGGAGGCGGGAAGACAGGAGGCGGGAAGAAAGTGGCGGGAAGAAAGAGGCGGGAAGACAGGGAAGAAATGGCGGGAAGAAGAGGAATCCAGAGCAATGATGATTTTTCTGAAAAGAAAAAGATAAAAGGTTCTGAAAATAAAAGAAGATTTGGGGGGGGCCTTTAGTCGCGGTTGGTCTGGCCAACCGCGACTAAAGGTTACCCTTTAGTCGCGGGTCGCCTCCCCACCCGCGACTAAAGGGGGGGGGGCGCGGGAAGGCAAAAAACCCGCCAAAAACCCTTTAGTCGCGGTTGGGGAGGCGACCCGCGACTAAAGGGTACCTTTAGTCGCGGGTCTCGTCCCCAACCGCGACTAAAGGGGGGGGCTATAAATACAGTGCGGGTCGCCTCCCCTGCCGCCGTCTTCTCCATCTCTCTCGTCTTCTCCGATTCCAACCGTCGCGCGCGCGCCGAAGGCCTGCCGCCGCCGTCGCCCTCGCCCTCGTCGACGCCGCCCGCCGTCGCCCTCGCCGTCGTCGCCGCCGTCGCCGCCCTCGCCGTCGCGGTTGGTTCCTTTCATCTTTCCCGCGCCGCGCGCCCGCCTTCCTCGCTTCCTTGGAAGAACGTCTTGGAAGAACGAACGTCGATCTTGGAAGAACGAACGTCGATCTTGAACGTCTTGGAGAAACTCTTACTCACATGCCTTCCTTCGAATGAGACCCCTACGGAGTCCAGAAAATGTCTCACTCACATGCCTTCCTTCGAATGAGACCCCGGCGGAGTCCAGAAAAAGTCTTACTTGGAAAGGAGCTAGACTAATTGACTGCACAAGAGTCACACAATGTTTGGAACAAGCGACATCAGTCTTTGAGATCATTGTAATATTTGATTTCACACCCCAAAAGAAATTTATTGGTCAATACATGTTTTTCCTATCTAGATTGTACCAACCGAGTTTACGATTGGAGGATAATTCCAAGCCAATGAATAATTTTCTTAACTACGAGGTTAAATCTTTGCATGAGTTCAGATCCCACTTTGGTTTTTTATTGCATGACCATTTACACATACATTGTTGGAAGAGTCGCAAAATAATTATATGCCAATGACCAATTTGCTGAACTACAAGGTTGAATCTAACTAGATATATGTTTATTGGAAAACAAAACATCCATTCCAGATTGTGAGTTTAGTATGCACTGAGTTGACACTTGGCAGAGCTGCACATCAAACATGACTAGAAAAGAAAGAACTACACATAAACCTTATATTAGCAATTGAATATATTTGAGGAAAACAACTCACAAGGGTATCTCCTTTAGCTTTTGGCCCCCTCAAACCCTTGTATTTTATGTTTTGCCCCCCCAACATTGAACCAATTTATGTTTTGCCGCCCCGTCTCGCGCTCTACCGCGACACCCTCTCCCACCCCTTCCTCGCCCCCTCCTTTTGCCACCGCCCTTTCGCCACCGCCACCGCCACCGCCCCCCTTCTTCACTTAATTAATTTGTTTTTACTACATGTTTTCAGGACTGACATAATGGCGGACGATAGAGCTGACCCGATTATGGACAACTATGATCCGGACGGTGAAGCACATATGTTCGGCATCATAAACGGCGATATTCTATATGTGCCGACCGGAGAAGAAGAAGATGATATCTCTTCTTATCTGAACCTTGACGGTGAAGATGAAGGGCGCCGTCAGCAAGATGATGCCGAACAAACGTCGATAAACGACGATCTTCAAATGGAAGTAGCAACCACCTCCGGCGCCGAGGTATATATATACATTGCGTATTCTTCTGCTTGTAAGGAGTTACTTGTTTACTCTCCCTCTCCCTCTCTCTCACTAAAGCATCTTATATAGTAAAATTAGGAAAGCAATGCCCAGCTTCAGATCTCGCGCTGATCTCGCGCTGTTGCCTCGCCGGTGTTGTTGTTGTCTTCAAGGCGCACACATATTTCAATGCGTACGTGACAAACAACGCTAATATATTGGATTTCAGCTTTGGTACTTTGTTCTATAGTAAGTTGCAAGTTGCAACCACGCAGGCTTAGCAGAGTAATACTACTAGTACTTAGTTAACTGCAATGATATTTAATCAGGCTGTTGAGTTACATACCTAGATTCTAACACTGAGCAGTGATGCTAACGCTAGAATACCCCATATCCATCGATTATCAATCCCATCAAGATGGGTGATTGAGTAGAACAATCAAAACAAAAAAATTAGCACCGGGATGAATAGTACTCCTAATTTTTTTATTGAAAGAAAATAGATCTACTTATATACTCCCTCCATCCTAAAGTTTTTTCTTAGATTTGTCTAGATATGTATGTATCTAGTTATATTTTAGTATTTAGATACCTCCATTTATAGACAAACCTAACCAGCCGCGCCGCCACCCCATACCCCGGCTCAACCTGTCGCGCCGTCGTCGATCTCGACGGCGCGGGCTTTCCGTCTCCCGCGTGCGGCGTCGATCTCGGCGGCGCGGGCTCCATGTGGGAAGGCTCGGCCTCCGGCGCTACGGCCGTCGCGGCGCTCCCGACGGTCCTGTGCTCCGTCCCGCGCTCTCTACCACCCACTGGTGGAAAAACAGGCTTCCGTCCAGCCCCATAAGTCGCGAAGCTGTAGGAACCGCGACTAATGGGACCTTTAGTCGCGGTTCTGGAGGTGAACCGCGACCAAAGGCCTGGGCCCAGGGCGCTCGGTGGCCAGCTGGTGCACGTGAGGGGCTTTAGTCGCGGTTGTCCTGGCCAACCGCGACTAAAGGCCTTCGGGCACCTTTAGTCACGGTTTGCCAGGCCAACCGCAACTAAAGCCCCTCCCCTATATATACCCATCCAGCAGGTAGTGAGAAATGGCGGGAAAAATGGGAGCGGGAAGACAGGAGGCGGGAAGACAGGAGGCGGGAAGAAAGTGGCGGGAAGAAAGAGGCGGGAAGACAGGGAAGAAATGGCGGGAAGAAGAGGAATCCAGAGCAATGATGATTTTTCTGAAAAGAAAAAGATAAAAGGTTCTGAAAATAAAAGAAGATTTGGGGGGGGCCTTTAGTCGCGGTTGGTCTGGCCAACCGCGACTAAAGGTTACCCTTTAGTCGCGGGTCGCCTCCCCACCCGCGACTAAAGGGGGGGGGGCGCGGGAAGGCAAAAAACCCGCCAAAAACCCTTTAGTCGCGGTTGGGGAGGCGACCCGCGACTAAAGGGTACCTTTAGTCGCGGGTCTCGTCCCCAACCGCGACTAAAGGGGGGGGCTATAAATACAGTGCGGGTCGCCTCCCCTGCCGCCGTCTTCTCCATCTCTCTCGTCTTCTCCGATTCCAACCGTCGCGCGCGCGCCGAAGGCCTGCCGCCGCCGTCGCCCTCGCCCTCGTCGACGCCGCCCACCGTCGCCCTCGCCGTCGTCGTCGCCCTCGCCGTCGTCGCCGCCGTCGCCGCCCTCGCCGTCGCGGTTGGTTCCTTTCATCTTTCCCGCGCCGCGCGCCCGCCTTCCTCGCTTCCTTGGAAGAACGTCTTGGAAGAACGAACGTCGATCTTGAACGTCTTGGAGAAACTCTTACTCACATGCCTTCCTTCGAATGAGACCCCTACGGAGTCCAGAAAATGTCTCACTCACATGCCTTCCTTCGAATGAGACCCCGGCGGAGTCCAGAAAAAGTCTTACTTGGAAAGGAGCTAGACTAATTGACTGCACAAGAGTCACACAATGTTTGGAACAAGCGACATCAGTCTTTGAGATCATTGTAATATTTGATTTCACACCCCAAAAGAAATTTATTGGTCAATACATGTTTTTCCTATCTAGATTGTACCAACCGAGTTTACGATTGGAGGATAATTCCAAGCCAATGAATAATTTTCTTAACTACGAGGTTAAATCTTTGCATGAGTTCAGATCCCACTTTGGTTTTTTATTGCATGACCATTTACACATACATTGTTGGAAGAGTCGCAAAATAATTATATGCCAATGACCAATTTGCTGAACTACAAGGTTGAATCTAAGTAGATATATGTTTATTGGAAAACAAAACATCCATTCCAGATTGTGAGTTTAGTATGCACTGAGTTGACACTTGGCAGAGCTGCACATCAAACATGACTAGAAAAGAAAGAACTACACATAAACCTTATATTAGCAATTGAATATATTTGAGGAAAACAACTCACAAGGGTATCTCCTTTAGCTTTTGGCCCCCTCAAACCCTTGTATTTTATGTTTTGCCCCCCCCAACATTCAACCAATTTATGTTTTGCCGCCCCGTCTCGCGCTCTACCGCGACACCCTCTCCCACCCCTTCCTCGCCCCCTCCTTTTGCCACCGCCCTTTCGCCACCGCCACCGCCACCGCCCCCCTTCTTCACTTAATTAATTTGTTTTTACTACATGTTTTCAGGACTGACATAATGGCGGACGATAGAGCTGACCCGATTATGGACAACTATGATCCGGACGGTGAAGCACATATGTTCGGCATCATAAACGGCGATATTCTATATGTGCCGACCGGAGAAGAAGAAGATGATATCTCTTCTTATCTGAACCTTGACGGTGAAGATGAAGGGCGCCGTCAGCAAGATGATGCCGAACAAACGTCGATAAACGACGATCTTCAAATGGAAGTAGCAACCACCTCCGGCGCCGAGGTATATATATACATTGCGTATTCTTCTGCTTGTAAGGAGTTACTTGTTTACTCTCCCTCTCCCTCTCTCTCACTAAAGCATCTTATATAGTAAAATTAGGAAAGCAATGCCCAGCTTCAGATCTCGCGCTGATCTCGCGCTGTTGCCTCGCCGGTGTTGTTGTTGTCTTCAAGGCGCACACATATTTCAATGCGTACGTGACAAACAACGCTAATATATTGGATTTCAGCTTTGGTACTTTGTTCTATAGTAAGTTGCAAGTTGCAACCACGCAGGCTTAGCAGAGTAATACTACTAGTACTTAGTTAACTGCAATGATATTTAATCAGGCTGTTGAGTTACATACCTAGATTCTAACACTGAGCAGTGATGCTAACGCTAGAATACCCCATATCCATCGATTATCAATCCCATCAAGATGGGTGATTGAGTAGAACAATCAAAACAAAAAAATTAGCACCGGGATGAATAGTACTCCTAATTTTTTTATTGAATGAAAATAGATCTACTTATATACTCCCTCTATCCTAAAGTTTTTTCTTAGATTTGTCTAGATATGTATGTATCTAGTTATATTTTAGTATTTAGATACCTCCATTTATAGACAAACCTAACCAGCCGCGCCGCCACCCCATACCCCGGCTCAACCTGTCGCGCCGTCGTCGATCTCGACGGCACGGGCTTTCCGTCTCCCGCGTGCGGCGTCGATCTCGGCGGCGCGGGCTCCATGTGGGAAGGCTCGGCCTCCGGCGCTACGGCCGTCGCGGCGCTCCCGACGGTCCTGTGCTCCCTCCCGCGCTCTCTACCACCCACTGGTGGAAAAACAGGCTTCCGTCCAGCCCCATAAGTCGCGAAGCTGTAGGAACCGCGACTAATGGGACCTTTAGTCGCGGTTCTGGAGGTGAACCGCGACCAAAGGCCTGGGCCCAGGGCGCTCGGTGGCCAGCTGGTGCACGTGAGGGGCTTTAGTCGCGGTTGTCCTGGCCAACCGCGACTAAAGGCCTTCGGGCACCTTTAGTCACGGTTTGCCAGGCCAACCGCAACTAAAGCCCCTCCCCTATATATACCCATCCAGCAGGTAGTGAGAAATGGCGGGAAAAATGGGAGCGGGAAGACAGGAGGCGGGAAGAAAGTGGCGGGAAGAAAGAGGCGGGAAGACAGGGAAGAAATGGCGGGAAGAAGAGGAATCCAGAGCAATGATGATTTTTCTGAAAAGAAAAAGATAAAAGGTTCTGAAAATAAAAGAAGATTTGGGGGGGGCCTTTAGTCGCGGTTGGTCTGGCCAACCGCGACTAAAGGTTACCCTTTAGTCGCGGGTCGCCTCCCCACCCGCGACTAAAGGGGGGGGGCGCGGGAAGGCAAAAAACCCGCCAAAAACCCTTTAGTCGCGGTTGGGGAGGCGACCCGCGACTAAAGGGTACCTTTAGTCGCGGGTCTCGTCCCCAACCGCGACTAAAGGGGGGGGGCTATAAATACAGTGCGGGTCGCCTCCCCTGCCGCCGTCTTCTCCATCTCTCTCGTCTTCTCCGATTCCAACCGTCGCGCGCGCGCCGAAGGCCTGCCGCCGCCGTCGCCCTCGCCCTCGTCGACGCCGCCCGCCGTCGCCCTCGCCGTCGTCGTCGCCCTCGCCGTCGTCGCCGCCGTCGCCGCCCTCGCCGTCGCGGTTGGTTCCTTTCATCTTTACCGCGCCGCGCGCCCGCCTTCCTCGCTTCCTTGGAAGAACGTCTTGGAAGAACGAACGTCGATCTTGGAAGAACGAACGTCGATCTTGAACGTCTTGGAGAAACTCTTACTCACATGCCTTCCTTCGAATGAGACCCCTACGGAGTCCAGAAAATGTCTCACTCACATGCCTTCCTTCGAATGAGACCCCGGCGGAGTCCAGAAAAAGTCTTACTTGGAAAGGAGCTAGACTAATTGACTGCACAAGAGTCACACAATGTTTGGAACAAGCGACATCAGTCTTTGAGATCATTGTAATATTTGATTTCACACCCCAAAAGAAATTTATTGGTCAATACATGTTTTTCCTATCTAGATTGTACCAACCGAGTTTACGATTGGAGGATAATTCCAAGCCAATGAATAATTTTCTTAACTACGAGGTTAAATCTTTGCATGAGTTCAGATCCCACTTTGGTTTTTTATTGCATGACCATTTACACATACATTGTTGGAAGAGTCGCAAAATAATTATATGCCAATGACCAATTTGCTGAACTACAAGGTTGAATCTAACTAGATATATGTTTATTGGAAAACAAAACATCCATTCCAGATTGTGAGTTTAGTATGCACTGAGTTGACACTTGGCAGAGCTGCACATCAAACATGACTAGAAAAGAAAGAACTACACATAAACCTTATATTAGCAATTGAATATATTTGAGGAAAACAACTCACAAGGGTATCTCCTTTAGCTTTTGGCCCCCTCAAACCCTTGTATTTTATGTTTTGCCCCCCCCAACATTGAACCAATTTATGTTTTGCCGCCCCGTCTCGCGCTCTACCGCGACACCCTCTCCCACCCCTTCCTCGCCCCCTCCTTTTGCCACCGCCCTTTCGCCACCGCCACCGCCACCGCCCCCCTTCTTCACTTAATTAATTTGTTTTTACTACATGTTTTCAGGACTGACATAATGGCGGACGATAGAGCTGACCCGATTATGGACAACTATGATCCGGACGGTGAAGCACATATGTTCGGCATCATAAACGGCGATATTCTATATGTGCCGACCGGAGAAGAAGAAGATGATATCTCTTCTTATCTGAACCTTGACGGTGAAGATGAAGGGCGCCGTCAGCAAGATGATGCCGAACAAACGTCGATAAACGACGATCTTCAAATGGAAGTAGCAACCACCTCCGGCGCCGAGGTATATATATACATTGCGTATTCTTCTGCTTGTAAGGAGTTACTTGTTTACTCTCCCTCTCCCTCTCTCTCACTAAAGCATCTTATATAGTAAAATTAGGAAAGCAATGCCCAGCTTCAGATCTCGCGCTGATCTCGCGCTGTTGCCTCGCCGGTGTTGTTGTTGTCTTCAAGGCGCACACATATTTCAATGCGTACGTGACAAACAACGCTAATATATTGGATTTCAGCTTTGGTACTTTGTTCTATAGTAAGTTGCAAGTTGCAACCACGCAGGCTTAGCAGAGTAATACTACTAGTACTTAGTTAACTGCAATGATATTTAATCAGGCTGTTGAGTTACATACCTAGATTCTAACACTGAGCAGTGATGCTAACGCTAGACTACCCCATATCCATCGATTATCAATCCCATCAAGATGGGTGATTGAGTAGAACAATCAAAACAAAAAAATTAGCACCGGGATGAATAGTACTCCTAATTTTTTTATTGAAAGAAAATAGATCTACTTATATACTCCCTCCATCCTAAAGTTTTTTCTTAGATTTGTCTAGATATGTATGTATCTAGTTATATTTTAGTATTTAGATACCTCCATTTATAGACAAACCTAACCAGCCGCGCCGCCACCCCATACCCCAGCTCAACCTGTCGCGCCGTCGTCGATCTCGACGGCGCGGGCTTTCCGTCTCCCGCGTGCGGCGTCGATCTCGGCGGCGCGGGCTCCATGTGGGAAGGCTCGGCCTCCGGCGCTACGGCCGTCGCGGCGCTCCCGACGGTCCTGTGCTCCCTCCCGCGCTCTCTACCACCCACTGGTGGAAAAACAGGCTTCCGTCCAGCCCCATAAGTCGCGAAGCTGTAGGAACCGCGACTAATGGGACCTTTAGTCGCGGTTCTGGAGGTGAACCGCGACCAAAGGCCTGGGCCCAGGGCGCTCGGTGGCCAGCTGGTGCACGTGAGGGGCTTTAGTCGCGGTTGTCCTGGCCAACCGCGACTAAAGGCCTTCGGGCACCTTTAGTCACGGTTTGCCAGGCCAACCGCAACTAAAGCCCCTCCCCTATATATACCCATCCAGCAGGTAGTGAGAAATGGCGGGAAAAATGGGAGCGGGAAGACAGGAGGCGGGAAGACAGGAGGCGGGAAGAAAGTGGCGGGAAGAAAGAGGCGGGAAGACAGGGAAGAAATGGCGGGAAGAAGAGGAATCCAGAGCAATGATGATTTTTCTGAAAAGAAAAAGATAAAAGGTTCTGAAAATAAAAGAAGATTTGGGGGGGGCCTTTAGTCGCGGTTGGTCTGGCCAACCGCGACTAAAGGTTACCCTTTAGTCGCGGGTCGCCTCCCCACCCGCGACTAAAGGGGGGGGCGCGGGAAGGCAAAAAACCCGCCAAAAACCCTTTAGTCGCGGTTGGGGAGGCGACCCGCGACTAAAGGGTACCTTTAGTAGCGGGTCTCGTCCCCAACCGCGACTAAAGGGGGGGGCTATAAATACAGTGCGGGTCGCCTCCCCTGCCGCCGTCTTCTCCATCTCTCTCGTCTTCTCCGATTCCAACCGTCGCGCGCGCGCCGAAGGCCTGCCGCCGCCGTCGCCCTCGCCCTCGTCGACGCCGCCCGCCGTCGCCCTCGCCGTCGTCGTCGCCCTCGCCGTCGTCGCCGCCGTCGCCGCCCTCGCCGTCGCGGTTGGTTCCTTTCATCTTTCCCGCGCCGCGCGCCCGCCTTCCTCGCTTCCTTGGAAGAACGTCTTGGAAGAACGAACGTCGATCTTGGAAGAACGAACGTCGATCTTGAACGTCTTGGAGAAACTCTTACTCACATGCCTTCCTTCGAATGAGACCCCTACGGAGTCCAGAAAATGTCTCACTCACATGCCTTCCTTCGAATGAGACCCCGGCGGAGTCCAGAAAAAGTCTTACTTGGAAAGGAGCTAGACTAATTGACTGCACAAGAGTCACACAATGTTTGGAACAAGCGACATCAGTCTTTGAGATCATTGTAATATTTGATTTCACACCCCAAAAGAAATTTATTGGTCAATACATGTTTTTCCTATCTAGATTGTACCAACCGAGTTTACGATTGGAGGATAATTCCAAGCCAATGAATAATTTTCTTAACTACGAGGTTAAATCTTTGCATGAGTTCAGATCCCACTTTGGTTTTTTATTGCATGACCATTTACACATACATTGTTGGAAGAGTCGCAAAATAATTATATGCCAATGACCAATTTGCTGAACTACAAGGTTGAATCTAACTAGATATATGTTTATTAGAAAACAAAACATCCATTCCAGATTGTGAGTTTAGTATGCACTGAGTTGACACTTGGCAGAGCTGCACATCAAACATGACTAGAAAAGAAAGAACTACACATAAACCTTATATTAGCAATTGAATATATTTGAGGAAAACAACTCACAAGGGTATCTCCTTTAGCTTTTGGCCCCCTCAAACCCTTGTATTTTATGTTTTGCCCCCCCCAACATTGAACCAATTTATGTTTTGCCGCCCCGTCTCGCGCTCTACCGCGACACCCTCTCCCACCCCTTCCTCGCCCCCTCCTTTTGCCACCGCCCTTTCGCCACCGCCACCGCCACCGCCCCCCTTCTTCACTTAATTAATTTGTTTTTACTACATGTTTTCAGGACTGACATAATGGCGGACGATAGAGCTGACCCGATTATGGACAACTATGATCCGGACGGTGAAGCACATATGTTCGGCATCATAAACGGCGATATTCTATATGTGCCGACCGGAGAAGAAGAAGATGATATCTCTTCTTATCTGAACCTTGACGGTGAAGATGAAGGGCGCCGTCAGCAAGATGATGCCGAACAAACGTCGATAAACGACGATCTTCAAATGGAAGTAGCAACCACCTCCGGCGCCGAGGTATATATATACATTGCGTATTCTTCTGCTTGTAAGGAGTTACTTGTTTACTCTCCCTCTCCCTCTCTCTCACTAAAGCATCTTATATAGTAAAATTAGGAAAGCAATGCCCAGCTTCAGATCTCGCGCTGATCTCGCGCTGTTGCCTCGCCGGTGTTGTTGTTGTCTTCAAGGCGCACACATATTTCAATGCGTACGTGACAAACAACGCTAATATATTGGATTTCAGCTTTGGTACTTTGTTCTATAGTAAGTTGCAAGTTGCAACCACGCAGGCTTAGCAGAGTAATACTACTAGTACTTAGTTAACTGCAATGATATTTAATCAGGCTGTTGAGTTACATACCTAGATTCTAACACTGAGCAGTGATGCTAACGCTAGAATACCCCATATCCATCGATTATCAATCCCATCAAGATGGGTGATTGAGTAGAACAATCAAAACAAAAAAATTAGCACCGGGATGAATAGTACTCCTAATTTTTTTATTGAAAGAAAATAGATCTACTTATATACTCCCTCCATCCTAAAGTTTTTTCTTAGATTTGTCTAGATATGTATGTATCTAGTTATATTTTAGTATTTAGATACCTCCATTTATAGACAAACCTAACCAGCCGCGCCGCCACCCCATACCCCGGCTCAACCTGTCGCGCCGTCGTCGATCTCGACGGCGCGGGCTTTCCGTCTCCCGCGTGCGGCGTCGATCTCGGCGGCGCGGGCTCCATGTGGGAAGGCTCGGCCTCCGGCGCTACGGCCGTCGCGGTGCTCCCGACGGTCCTGTGCTCCCTCCCGCGCTCTCTACCACCCACTGGTGGAAAAACAGGCTTCCGTCCAGCCCCATAAGTCGCGAAGCTGTAGGAACCGCGACTAATGGGACCTTTAGTCGCGGTTCTGGAGGTGAACCGCGACCAAAGGCCTGGGCCCAGGGCGCTCGATGGCCAGCTGGTGCACGTGAGGGGCTTTAGTCGCGGTTGTCCTGGCCAACCGCGACTAAAGGCCTTCGGGCACCTTTAGTCACGGTTTGCCAGGCCAACCGCAACTAAAGCCCCTCCCCTATATATACCCATCCAGCAGGTAGTGAGAAATGGCGGGAAAAATGGGAGCGGGAAGACAGGAGGCGGGAAGACAGGAGGCGGGAAGAAAGTGGCGGGAAGAAAGAGGCGGGAAGACAGGGAAGAAATGGCGGGAAGAAGAGGAATCCAGAGCAATGATGATTTTTCTGAAAAGAAAAAGATAAAAGGTTCTGAAAATAAAAGAAGATTTGGGGGGGCCTTTAGTCGCGGTTGGTCTGGCCAACCGCGACAAAAGGTTACCCTTTAGTCGCGGGTCGCCTCCCCCCCGCGACTAAAGGGGGGGGGGCGCGGGAAGGCAAAAAACCCGCCAAAAACCCTTTAGTCGCGGTTGGGGAGGCGACCCGCGACTAAAGGGTACCTTTAGTCGCGGGTCTCGTCCCCAACCGCGACTAAAGGGGGGGGCTATAAATACAGTGCGGGTCGCCTCCCCTGCCGCCGTCTTCTCCATCTCTCTCGTCTTCTCCGATTCCAACCGTCGCGCGCGCGCCGAAGGCCTGCCGCCGCCGTCGCCCTCGCCCTCGTCGACGCCGCCCGCCGTCGCCCTCGCCGTCGTCGTCGCCCTCGCCGTCGTCGCCGCCGTCGCCGCCATCGCCGTCGCGGTTGGTTCCTTTCATCTTTCCCGCGCTGCGCGCCCGCCTTCCTCGCTTCCTTGGAAGAACGTCTTGGAAGAACGAACGTCGATCTTGAACGTCTTGGAGAAACTCTTACTCACATGCCTTCCTTCGAATGAGACCCCTACGGAGTCCAGAAAATGTCTCACTCACATGCCTTCCTTCGAATGAGACCCCGGCGGAGTCCAGAAAAAGTCTTACTTGGAAAGGAGCTAGACTAATTGACTGCACAAGAGTCACACAATGTTTGGAACAAGCGACATCAGTCTTTGAGATCATTGTAATATTTGATTTCACACCCCAAAAGAAATTTATTGGTCAATACATGTTTTTCCTATCTAGATTGTACCAACCGAGTTTACGATTGGAGGATAATTCCAAGCCAATGAATAATTTTCTTAACTACGAGGTTAAATCTTTGCATGAGTTCAGATCCCACTTTGGTTTTTTATTGCATGACCATTTACACATACATTGTTGGAAGAGTCGCAAAATAATTATATGCCAATGACCAATTTGCTGAACTACAAGGTTGAATCTAACTAGATATATGTTTATTGGAAAACAAAACATCCATTCCAGATTGTGAGTTTAGTATGCACTGAGTTGACACTTGGCAGAGCTGCACATCAAACATGACTAGAAAAGAAAGAACTACACATAAACCTTATATTAGCAATTGAATATATTTGAGGAAAACAACTCACAAGGGTATCTCCTTTAGCTTTTGGCCCCCTCAAACCCTTGTATTTTATGTTTTGCCCCCCCCAACATTGAACCAATTTATGTTTTGCCGCCCCGTCTCGCGCTCTACCGCGACACCCTCTCCCACCCCTTCCTCGCCCCCTCCTTTTGCCACCGCCCTTTCGCCACCGCCACCGCCACCGCCCCCCTTCTTCACTTAATTAATTTGTTTTTACTACATGTTTTCAGGACTGACATAATGGCGGACGATAGAGCTGACCCGATTATGGACAACTATGATCCGGACGGTGAAGCACATATGTTCGGCATCATAAACGGCGATATTCTATATGTGCCGACCGGAGAAGAAGAAGATGATATCTCTTCTTATCTGAACCTTGACGGTGAAGATGAAGGGCGCCGTCAGCAAGATGATGCCGAACAAACGTCGATAAACGACGATCTTCAAATGGAAGTAGCAACCACCTCCGGCGCCGAGGTATATATATACATTGCGTATTCTTCTGCTTGTAAGGAGTTACTTGTTTACTCTCCCTCTCCCTCTCTCTCACTAAAGCATCTTATATAGTAAAATTAGGAAAGCAATGCCCAGCTTCAGATCTCGCGCTGATCTCGCGCTGTTGCCTCGCCGGTGTTGTTGTTGTCTTCAAGGCGCACACATATTTCAATGCGTACGTGACAAACAACGCTAATATATTGGATTTCAGCTTTGGTACTTTGTTCTATAGTAAGTTGCAAGTTGCAACCACGCAGGCTTAGCAGAGTAATACTACTAGTACTTAGTTAACTGCAATGATATTTAATCAGGCTGTTGAGTTACATTCCTAGATTCTAACACTGAGCAGTGATGCTAACGCTAGAATACCCCATATCCATCGATTATCAATCCCATCAAGATGGGTGATTGAGTAGAACAATCAAAACAAAAAAATTAGCACCGGGATGAATAGTACTCCTAATTTTTTTATTGAAAGAAAATAGATCTACTTATATACTCCCTCCATCCTAAAGTTTTTTCTTAGATTTGTCTAGATATGTATGTATCTAGTTATATTTTAGTATTTAGATACCTCCATTTATAGACAAACCTAACCAGCCGCGCCGCCACCCCATACCCCGGCTCAACCTGTCGCGCCGTCGTCGATCTCGACGGCGCGGGCTTTCCGTCTCCCGCGTGCGGCGTCGATCTCGGCGGCGCGGGCTCCATGTGGGAAGGCTCGGCCTCCGGCGCTACGGCCGTCGCGGCGCTCCCGACGGTCCTGTGCTCCCTCCCGCGCTCTCTACCACCCACTGGTGGAAAAACAGGCTTCCGTCCAGCCCCATAAGTCGCGAAGCTGTAGGAACCGCGACTAATGGGACCTTTAGTCGCGGTTCTGGAGGTGAACCGCGACCAAAGGCCTGGGCCCAGGGCGCTCGGTGGCCAGCTGGTGCACGTGAGGGGCTTTAGTCGCGGTTGTCCTGGCCAACCGCGACTAAAGGCCTTCGGGCACCTTTAGTCACGGTTTGCCAGGCCAACCGCAACTAAAGCCCCTCCCCTATATATACCCATCCAGCAGGTAGTGAGAAATGGCGGGAAAAATGGGAGCGGGAAGACAGGAGGCGGGAAGACAGGAGGCGGGAAGAAAGTGGCGGGAAGAAAGAGGCGGGAAGACAGGGAAGAAATGGCGGGAAGAAGAGGAATCCAGAGCAATGATGATTTTTCTGAAAAGAAAAAGATAAAAGGTTCTGAAAATAAAAGAAGATTTGGGGGGGGCCTTTAGTCGCGGTTGGTCTGGCCAACCGCGACTAAAGGTTACCCTTTAGTCGCGGGTCGCCTCCCCACCCGCGACTAAAGGGGGGGGGGCGCGGGAAGGCAAAAAACCCGCCAAAAACCCTTTAGTCGCGGTTGGGGAGGCGACCCGCGACTAAAGGGTACCTTTAGTCGCGGGTCTCGTCCCCAACCGCGACTAAAGGGGGGGCTATAAATACAGTGCGGGTCGCCTCCCCTGCCGCCGTCTTCTCCATCTCTCTCGTCTTCTCCGATTCCAACCGTCGCGCGCGCGCCGAAGGCCTGCCGCCGCCGTCGCCCTCGCCCTCGTCGACGCCGCCCGCCGTCGCCCTCGCCGTCGTCGTCGCCCTCGCCGTCGTCGCCGCCGTCGCCGCCCTCGCCGTCGCGGTTGGTTCCTTTCATCTTTCCCGCGCCGCGCGCCCGCCTTCCTCGCTTCCTTGGAAGAACGTCTTGGAAGAACGAACGTCGATCTTGGAAGAACGAACGTCGATCTTGAACGTCTTGGAGAAACTCTTACTCACATGCCTTCCTTCGAATGAGACCCCTACGGAGTCCAGAAAATGTCTCACTCACATGCCTTCCTTCGAATGAGACCCCGGCGGAGTCCAGAAAAAGTCTTACTTGGAAAGGAGCTAGACTAATTGACTGCACAAGAGTCACACAATGTTTGGAACAAGCGACATCAGTCTTTGAGATCATTGTAATATTTGATTTCACACCCCAAAAGAAATTTATTGGTCAATACATGTTTTTCCTATCTAGATTGTACCAACCGAGTTTACGATTGGAGGATAATTCCAAGCCAATGAATAATTTTCTTAACTACGAGGTTAAATCTTTGCATGAGTTCAGATCCCACTTTGGTTTTTTATTGCATGACCATTTACACATACATTGTTGGAAGAGTCGCAAAATAATTATATGCCAATGACCAATTTGCTGAACTACAAGGTTGAATCTAACTAGATATATGTTTATTGGAAAACAAAACATCCATTCCAGATTGTGAGTTTAGTATGCACTGAGTTGACACTTGGCAGAGCTGCACATCAAACATGACTAGAAAAGAAAGAACTACACATAAACCTTATATTAGCAATTGAATATATTTGAGGAAAACAACTCACAAGGGTATCTCCTTTAGCTTTTGGCCCCCTCAAACCCTTGTATTTTATGTTTTGCCCCCCCCAACATTGAACCAATTTATGTTTTGCCGCCCCGTCTCGCGCTCTACCGCGACACCCTCTCCCACCCCTTCCTCGCCCCCTCCTTTTGCCACCGCCCTTTCGCCACCGCCACCGCCACCGCCCCCCTTCTTCACTTAATTAATTTGTTTTTACTACATGTTTTCAGGACTGACATAATGGCGGACGATAGAGCTGACCCGATTATGGACAACTATGATCCGGACGGTGAAGCACATATGTTCGGCATCATAAACGGCGATATTCTATATGTGCCGACCGGAGAAGAAGAAGATGATATCTCTTCTTATCTGAACCTTGACGGTGAAGATGAAGGGCGCCGTCAGCAAGATGATGCCGAACAAACGTCGATAAACGACGATCTTCAAATGGAAGTAGCAACCATCTCCGGCGCCGAGGTATATATATACATTGCGTATTCTTCTGCTTGTAAGGAGTTACTTGTTTACTCTCCCTCTCCCTCTCTCTCACTAAAGCATCTTATATAGTAAAATTAGGAAAGCAATGCCCAGCTTCAGATCTCGCGCTGATCTCGCGCGGTTGCCTCGCCGGTGTTGTTGTTGTCTTCAAGGCGCACACATATTTCAATGCGTACGTGACAAACAACGCTAATATATTGGATTTCAGCTTTGGTACTTTGTTCTATAGTAAGTTGCAAGTTGCAACCACGCAGGCTTAGCAGAGTAATACTACTAGTACTTAGTTAACTGCAATGATATTTAATCAGGCTGTTGAGTTACATACCTAGATTCTAACACTGAGCAGTGATGCTAACGCTAGAATACCCCATATCCATCGATTATCAATCCCATCAAGATGGGTGATTGAGTAGAACAATCAAAACAAAAAAATTAGCACCGGGATGAATAGTACTCCTAATTTTTTTATTGAAAGAAAATAGATCTACTTATATACTCCCTCCATCCTAAAGTTTTTTCTTAGATTTGTCTAGATATGTATGTATCTAGTTATATTTTAGTATTTAGATACCTCCATTTATAGACAAACCTAACCAGCCGCGCCGCCACCCCATACCCCGGCTCAACCTGTCGCGCCGTCGTCGATCTCGACGGCGCGGGCTTTCCGTCTCCCGCGTGCGGCGTCGATCTCGGCGGCGCGGGCTCCATGTGGGAAGGCTCGGCCTCCGGCGCTACGGCCGTCGCGGCGCTCCCGACGGTCCTGTGCTCCCTCCCGCGCTCTCTACCACCCACTGGTGGAAAAACAGGCTTCCGTCCAGCCCCATAAGTCGCGAAGCTGTAGGAACCGCGACTAATGGGACCTTTAGTCGCGGTTCTGGAGGTGAACCGCGACCAAAGGCCTGGGCCCAGGGCGCTCGGTGGCCAGCTGGTGCACGTGAGGGGCTTTAGTCGCGGTTGTCCTGGCCAACCGCGACTAAAGGCCTTCGGGCACCTTTAGTCACGGTTTGCCAGGCCAACCGCAACTAAAGCCCCTCCCCTATATATACCCATCCAGCAGGTAGTGAGAAATGGCGGGAAAAATGGGAGCGGGAAGACAGGAGGCGGGAAGACAGGAGGCGGGAAGAAAGTGGCGGGAAGAAAGAGGCGGGAAGACAGGGAAGAAATGGCGGGAAGAAGAGGAATCCAGAGCAATGATGATTTTTCTGAAAAGAAAAAGATAAAAGGTTCTGAAAATAAAAGAAGATTTGGGGGGGGCCTTTAGTCGCGGTTGGTCTGGCCAACCGCGACTAAAGGTTACCCTTTAGTCGCGGGTCGCCTCCCCACCCGCGACTAAAGGGGGGGGGGGGCGCGGGAAGGCAAAAAACCCGCCAAAAACCCTTTAGTCGCGGTTGGGGAGGCGACCCGCGACTAAAGGGTACCGTTAGTCGCGGGTCTCGTCCCCAACCGCGACTAAAGGGGGGGGCTATAAATACAGTGCGGGTCGCCTCCCCTGCCGCCGTCTTCTCCATCTCTCTCGTCTTCTCCGATTCCAACCGTCGCGCGCGCGCCGAAGGCCTGCCGCCGCCGTCGCCCTCGCCCTCGTCGACGCCGCCCGCCGTCGCCCTCGCCGTCGTCGTCGCCCTCGCCGTCGTCGCCGCCGTCGCCGCCCTCGCCGTCGCGGTTGGTTCCTTTCATCTTTCCCGCGACGCGCGCCCGCCTTCCTCGCTTCCTTGGAAGAACGTCTTGGAAGAACGAACGTCGATCTTGGAAGAACGAACGTCGATCTTGAACGTCTTGGAGAAACTCTTACTCACATGCCTTCCTTCGAATGAGACCCCTACGGAGTCCAGAAAATGTCTCACTCACATGCCTTCCTTCGAATGAGACCCCGGCGGAGTCCAGAAAAAGTCTTACTTGGAAAGGAGCTAGACTAATTGACTGCACAAGAGTCACACAATGTTTGGAACAAGCGACATCAGTCTTTGAGATCATTGTAATATTTGATTTCACACCCCAAAAGAAATTTATTGGTCAATACATGTTTTTCCTATCTAGATTGTACCAACCGAGTTTACGATTGGAGGATAATTCCAAGCCAATGAATAATTTTCTTAACTACGAGGTTAAATCTTTGCATGAGTTCAGATCCCACTTTGGTTTTTTATTGCATGACCATTTACACATACATTGTTGGATGAGTCGCAAAATAATTATATGCCAATGACCAATTTGCTGAACTACAAGGTTGAATCTAACTAGATATATGTTTATTGGAAAACAAAACATCCATTCCAGATTGTGAGTTTAGTATGCACTGAGTTGACACTTGGCAGAGCTGCACATCAAACATGACTAGAAAAGAAAGAACTACACATAAACCTTATATTAGCAATTGAATATATTTGAGGAAAACAACTCACAAGGGTATCTCCTTTAGCTTTTGGCCCCCTCAAACCCTTGTATTTTATGTTTTGCCCCCCCCAACATTGAACCAATTTATGTTTTGCCGCCCCGTCTCGCGCTCTACCGCGACACCCTCTCCCACCCCTTCCTCGCCCCCTCCTTTTGCCACCGCCCTTTCGCCACCGCCACCGCCACCGCCCCCCTTCTTCACTTAATTAATTTGTTTTTACTACATGTTTTCAGGACTGACATAATGGCGGACGATAGAGCTGACCCGATTATGGACAACTATGATCCGGACGGTGAAGCACATATGTTCGGCATCATAAACGGCGATATTCTATATGTGCCGACCGGAGAAGAAGAAGATGATATCTCTTCTTATCTGAACCTTGACGGTGAAGATGAAGGGCGCCGTCAGCAAGATGATGCCGAACAAACGTCGATAAACGACGATCTTCAAATGGAAGTAGCAACCACCTCCGGCGCCGAGGTATATATATACATTGCGTATTCTTCTGCTTGTAAGGAGTTACTTGTTTACTCTCCCTCTCCCTCTCTCTCACTAAAGCATCTTATATAGTAAAATTAGGAAAGCAATGCCCAGCTTCAGATCTCGCGCTGATCTCGCGCTGTTGCCTCGCCGGTGTTGTTGTTGTCTTCAAGGCGCACACATATTTCAATGCGTACGTGACAAACAACGCTAATATATTGGATTTCAGCTTTGGTACTTTGTTCTATAGTAAGTTGCAAGTTGCAACCACGCAGGCTTAGCAGAGTAATACTACTAGTACTTAGTTAACTGCAATGATATTTAATCAGGCTGTTGAGTTACATACCTAGATTCTAACACTGAGCAGTGATGCTAACGCTAGACTACCCCATATCCATCGATTATCAATCCCATCAAGATGGGTGATTGAGTAGAACAATCAAAACAAAAAAATTAGCACCGGGATGAATAGTACTCCTAATTTTTTTATTGAAAGAAAATAGATCTACTTATATACTCCCTCCATCCTAAAGTTTTTTCTTAGATTTGTCTAGATATGTATGTATCTAGTTATATTTTAGTATTTAGATACCTCCATTTATAGACAAACCTAACCAGCCGCGCCGCCACCCCATACCCCAGCTCAACCTGTCGCGCCGTCGTCGATCTCGACGGCGCGGGCTTTCCGTCTCCCGCGTGCGGCGTCGATCTCGGCGGCGCGGGCTCCATGTGGGAAGGCTCGGCCTCCGGCGCTACGGCCGTCGCGGCGCTCCCGACGGTCCTGTGCTCCCTCCCGCGCTCTCTACCACCCACTGGTGGAAAAACAGGCTTCCGTCCAGCCCCATAAGTCGCGAAGCTGTAGGAACCGCGACTAATGGGACCTTTAGTCGCGGTTCTGAAGGTGAACCGCGACCAAAGCCTGGGCCCAGGGCGCTCGGTGGCCAGCTGGTGCACGTGAGGGGCTTTAGTCGCGGTTGTCCTGGCCAACCGCGACTAAAGGCCTTCGGGCACCTTTAGTCACGGTTTGCAAGGCCAACCGCAACTAAAGCCCCTCCCCTATATATACCCATCCAGCAGGTAGTGAGAAATGGCGGGAAAAATGGGAGCGGGAAGACAGGAGGCGGGAAGACAGAAGGCGGGAAGAAAGTGGCGGGAAGAAAGAGGCGGGAAGACAGGGAAGAAATGGCGGGAAGAAGAGGAATCCAGAGCAATGATGATTTTTCTGAAAAGAAAAAGATAAAAGGTTATGAAAATAAAAGAAGATTTGGGGGGGGCCTTTAGTCGCGGTTGGTCTGGCCAACCGCGACTAAAGGTTACCCTTTAGTCGCGGGTCGCCTCCCCACCCGCGACTAAAGGGGGGGGGGGGGCGCGGGAAGGCAAAAAACCAGCCAAAAACCCTTTAGTCACGGTTGGGGAGGCGACCCGCGACTAAAGGGTACCTTTAGTCGCGGGTCTCGTCCCCAACCGCGACTAAAGGGGGGGGCTATAAATACAGTGCGGGTCGCCTCCCCTGCCGCCGTCTTCTCCATCTCTCTCGTCTTCTCCGATTCCAACCGTCGCGCGCGCGCCGAAGGCCTGCCGCCGCCGTCGCCCTCGCCCTCGTCGACGCCGCCCGCCGTCGCCCTCGCCGTCGTCGTCGCCCTCGCCGTCGTCGCCGCCGTCGCCGCCCTCGCCGTCGCGGTTGGTTCCTTTCATCTTTCCCGTGCCGCGCGCCCGCCTTCCTCGCTTCCTTGGAAGAACGTCTTGGAAGAACGAACGTCGATCTTGGAAGAACGAACGTCGATCTTGAACGTCTTGGAGAAACTCTTACTCACATGCCTTCCTTCGAATGAGACCCCTACGGAGTCCAGAAAATGTCTCACTCACATGCCTTCCTTCGAATGAGACCCCGGCGGAGTCCAGAAAAAGTCTTACTTGGAAAGGAGCTAGACTAATTGACTGCACAAGAGTCACACAATGTTTGGAACAAGCGACATCAGTCTTTGAGATCATTGTAATATTTGATTTCACACCCCAAAAGAAATTTATTGGTCAATACATGTTTTTCCTATCTAGATTGTACCAACCGAGTTTACGATTGGAGGATAATTCCAAGCCAATGAATAATTTTCTTAACTACGAGGTTAAATCTTTGCATGAGTTCAGATCCCACTTTGGTTTTTTATTGCATGACCATTTACACATACATTGTTGGAAGAGTCGCAAAATAATTATATGCCAATGACCAATTTGCTGAACTACAAGGTTGAATCTAACTAGATATATGTTTATTGGAAAACAAAACATCCATTCCAGATTGTGAGTTTAGTATGGACTGAGTTGACACTTGGCAGAGCTGCACATCAAACATGACTAGAAAAGAAAGAACTACACATAAACCTTATATTAGCAATTGAATATATTTGAGGAAAACAACTCACAAGGGTATCTCCTTTAGCTTTTGGCCCCCTCAAACCCTTGTATTTTATGTTTTGCCCCCCCCAACATTGAACCAATTTATGTTTTGCCGCCCCGTCTCGCGCTCTACCGCGACACCCTCTCCCACCCCTTCCTCGCCCCCTCCTTTTGCCACCGCCCTTTCGCCACCGCCACCGCCACCGCCCCCCTTCTTCACTTAATTAATTTGTTTTTACTACATGTTTTCAGGACTGACATAATGGCGGACGATAGAGCTGACCCGATTATGGACAACTATGATCCGGACGGTGAAGCACATATGTTCGGCATCATAAACGGCGATATTCTATATGTGCCGACCGGAGAAGAAGAAGATGATATCTCTTCTTATCTGAACCTTGACGGTGAAGATGAAGGGCGCCGTCAGCAAGATGATGCCGAACAAACGTCGATAAACGACGATCTTCAAATGGAAGTAGCAACCACCTCCGGCGCCGAGGTATATATATACATTGCGTATTCTTCTGCTTGTAAGGAGTTACTTGTTTACTCTCCCTCTCCCTCTCTCTCACTAAAGCATATTATATAGTAAAATTAGGAAAGCAATGCCCAGCTTCAGATCTCGCGCTGATCTCGCGCTGTTGCCTCGCCGGTGTTGTTGTTGTCTTCAAGGCGCACACATATTTCAATGCGTACGTGACAAACAACGCTAATATATTGGATTTCAGCTTTGGTACTTTGTTCTATAGTAAGTTGCAAGTTGCAACCACGCAGGCTTAGCAGAGTAATACTACTAGTACTTAGTTAACTGCAATGATATTTAATCAGGCTGTTGAGTTACATACCTAGATTCTAACACTGAGCAGTGATGCTAACGCTAGAATACCCCATATCCATCGATTATCAATCCCATCAAGATGGGTGATTGAGTAGAACAATCAAAACAAAAAAATTAGCACCGGGATGAATAGTACTCCTAATTTTTTTATTGAAAGAAAATAGATCTACTTATATACTCCCTCCATCCTAAAGTTTTTTCTTAGATTTGTCTAGATATGTATGTATCTAGTTATATTTTAGTATTTAGATACCTCCATTTATAGACAAACCTAACCAGCCGCGCCGCCACCCCATACCCCGGCTCAACCTGTCGCGCCGTCGTCGATCTCGACGGCGCGGGCTTTCCGTCTCCCGCGTGCGGCGTCGATCTCGGCGGCGCGGGCTCCATGTGGGAAGGCTCGGCCTCCGGCGCTACGGCCGTCGCGGCGCTCCCGACGGTCCTGTGCTCCCTCCCGCGCTCTCTACCACCCACTGATGGAAAAACAGGCTTCCGTCCAGCCCCATAAGTCGCGAAGCTGTAGGAACCGCGACTAATGGGACCTTTAGTCGCGGTTCTGGAGGTGAACCGCGACCAAAGGCCTGAGCCCAGGGCGCTCGGTGGCCAGCTGGTGCACGTGAGGGGCTTTAGTCGCGGTTGTCCTGGCCAACCGCGACTAAAGGCCTTCGGGCACCTTTAGTCACGGTTTGCCAGGCCAACCGCAACTAAAGCCCCTCCCCTATATATACCCATCCAGCAGGTAGTGAGAAATGGCGGGAAAAATGGGAGCGGGAAGACAGGAGGCGGGAAGACAGGAGGCGGGAAGAAAGTGGCGGGAAGAAAGAGGCGGGAAGACAGGGAAGAAATGGCGGGAAGAAGAGGAATCCAGAGCAATGATGATTTTTCTGAAAAGAAAAAGATAAAAGGTTATGAAAATAAAAGAAGATTTGGGGGGGGCCTTTAGTCGCGGTTGGTCTGGCCAACCGCGACTAAAGGTTACCCTTTAGTCGCGGGTCGCCTCCCCACCCGCGACTAAAGGGGGGGGGGGCGCGGGAAGGCAAAAAACCAGCCAAAAACCCTTTAGTCGCGGTTGGGGAGGCGACCCGCGACTAAAGGGTACCTTTAGTCGCGGGTCTCGTCCCCAACCGCGACTAAAGGGGGGGGCTATAAATACAGTGCGGGTCGCCTCCCCTGCCGCCGTCTTCTCCATCTCTCTCGTCTTCTCCGATTCCAACCGTCGCGCGCGCGCCGAAGGCCTGCCGCCGCCGTCGCCCTCGCCCTCGTCGACGCCGAACGCCGTCGCCCTCGCCGTCGTCGTCGCCCTCGCCGTCGTCGCCGCCGTCGCCGCCCTCGCCGTCGCGGTTGGTTCCTTTCATCTTTCCCGCGCCGCGCGCCCGCCTTCCTCGCTTCCTTGGAAGAACGTCTTGGAAGAACGAACGTCGATCTTGGAAGAACGAACGTCGATCTTGAACGTCTTGGAGAAACTCTTACTCACATGCCTTCCTTCGAATGAGACCCCTACGGAGTCCAGAAAATGTCTCACTCACATGCCTTCCTTCGAATGAGACCCCGGCGGAGTCCAGAAAAAGTCTTACTTGGAAAGGAGCTAGACTAATTGACTGCACAAGAGTCACACAATGTTTGGAACAAGCGACATCAGTCTTTGAGATCATTGTAATATTTGATTTCACACCCCAAAAGAAATTTATTGGTCAATACATGTTTTTCCTATCTAGATTGTACCAACCGAGTTTACGATTGGAGGATAATTCCAAGCCAATGAATAATTTTCTTAACTACGAGGTTAAATCTTTGCATGAGTTCAGATCCCACTTTGGTTTTTTATTGCATGACCATTTACACATACATTGTTGGATGAGTCGCAAAATAATTATATGCCAATGACCAATTTGCTGAACTACAAGGTTGAATCTAACTAGATATATGTTTATTGGAAAACAAAACATCCATTCCAGATTGTGAGTTTAGTATGCACTGAGTTGACACTTGGCAGAGCTGCACATCAAACATGACTAGAAAAGAAAGAACTACACATAAACCTTATATTAGCAATTGAATATATTTGAGGAAAACAACTCACAAGGGTATCTCCTTTAGCTTTTGGCCCCCTCAAACCCTTGTATTTTATGTTTTGCCCCCCCCAACATTGAACCAATTTATGTTTTGCCGCCCCGTCTCGCGCTCTACCGCGACACCCTCTCCCACCCCTTCCTCGCCCCCTCCTTTTGCCACCGCCCTTTCGCCACCGCCACCGCCACCGCCCCCCTTCTTCACTTAATTAATTTGTTTTTACTACATGTTTTCAGGACTGACATAATGGCGGACGATAGAGCTGACCCGATTATGGACAACTATGATCCGGACGGTGAAGCACATATGTTCGGCATCATAAACGGCGATATTCTATATGTGCCGACCGGAGAAGAAGAAGATGATATCTCTTCTTATCTGAACCTTGACGGTGAAGATGAAGGGCGCCGTCAGCAAGATGATGCCGAACAAACGTCGATAAACGACGATCTTCAAATGGAAGTAGCAACCACCTCCGGCGCCGAGGTATATATATACATTGCGTATTCTTCTGCTTGTAAGGAGTTACTTGTTTACTCTCCCTCTCCCTCTCTCTCACTAAAGCATCTTATATAGTAAAATTAGGAAAGCAATGCCCAGCTTCAGATCTCGCGCTGATCTCGCGCTGTTGCCTCGCCGGTGTTGTTGTTGTCTTCAAGGCGCACACATATTTCAATGCGTACGTGACAAACAACGCTAATATATTGGATTTCAGCTTTGGTACTTTGTTCTATAGTAAGTTGCAAGTTGCAACCACGCAGGCTTAGCAGAGTAATACTACTAGTACTTAGTTAACTGCAATGATATTTAATCAGGCTATTGAGTTACATACCTAGATTCTAACACTGAGCAGTGATGCTAACGCTAGAATACCCCATATCCATCGATTATCAATCCCATCAAGATGGGTGATTGAGTAGAACAATCAAAACAAAAAAATTAGCACCGGGATGAATAGTACTCCTAATTTTTTTATTGAAAGAAAATAGATCTACTTATATACTCCCTCCATCCTAAAGTTTTTTCTTAGATTTGTCTAGATATGTATGTATCTAGTTATATTTTAGTATTTAGATACCTCCATTTATAGACAAACCTAACCAGCCGCACCGCCACCCCATACCCCGGCTCAACCTGTCGCGCCGTCGTCGATCTCGACGGCGCGGGCTTTCCGTCTCCCGCGTGCGGCGTCGATCTCGGCGGCGCGGGCTCCATGTGGGAAGGCTCGGCCTCCGGCGCTACGGCCGTCGCGGCGCTCCCGACGGTCCTGTGCTCCCTCCCGCGCTCTCTACCACCCACTGGTGGAAAAACAGGCTTCCGTCCAGCCCCATAAGTCGCGAAGCTGTAGGAACCGCGACTAATGGGACCTTTAGTCGCGGTTCTGGAGGTGAACCGCGACCAAAGGCCTGGGCCCAGGGCGCTCGGTGGCCAGCTGGTGCACGTGAGGGGCTTTAGTCGCGGTTGTCCTGGCCAACCGCGACTAAAGGCCTTCGGGCACCTTTAGTCACGGTTTGCCAGGCCAACCGCAACTAAAGCCCCTCCCCTATATATACCCATCCAGCAGGTAGTGAGAAATGGCGGGAAAAATGGGAGCGGGAAGACAGGAGGCGGGAAGACAGGAGGCGGGAAGAAAGTGGCGGGAAGAAAGAGGCGGGAAGACAGGGAAGAAATGCCGGGAAGAAGAGGAATCCAGAGCAATGATGATTTTTCTGAAAAGAAAAAGATAAAAGGTTCTGAAAATAAAAGAAGATTTGGGGGGGGCCTTTAGTCGCGGTTGGTCTGGCCAACCGCGACTAAAGTTTACCCTTTAGTCGCGGGTCGCCTCCCCACCCGCGACTAAAGGGGGGGGGGGCGCGGGAAGGCAAAAAACCCGCCAAAAACCCTTTAGTCGCGGTTGGGGAGGCGACCCGTGACTAAAGGGTACCTTTAGTCGCGGGTCTCGTCCCCAACCGCGACTAAAGGGGGGGGCTATAAATACAGTGCGGGTCGCCTCCCCTGCCGCCGTCTTCTCCATCTCTCTCGTCTTCTCCGATTCCAACCGTCGCGCGCGCACCGAAGACCTGCCGCCGCCGTCGCCCTCGCCCTCGTCGACGCCGCCCGCCGTCGCCCTCGCCGTCGTCGTCGCCCTCGCCGTCGTCGCCGCCGTCGCCGCCCTCGCCGTCGCGGTTGGTTCCTTTCATCTTTCCCGCGCCGCGCACCCGCCTTCCTCGCTTCCTTGGAAGAACGTCTTGGAAGAACGAACGTCGATCTTGGAAGAACGAACGTCAATCTTGAACGTCTTGGAGAAACTCTTACTCACATGCCTTCCTTCGAATGAGACCCCTACGGAGTCCAGAAAATGTCTCACTCACATGCCTTCCTTCGAATGAGACCCCGGCGGAGTCCAGAAAAAGTCTTACTTGGAAAGGAGCTAGACTAATTGACTGCACAAGAGTCACACAATGTTTGGAACAAGCGACATCAGTCTTTGAGATCATTGTAATATTTGATTTCACACCCCAAAAGAAATTTATTGGTCAATACATGTTTTTCCTATCTAGATTGTACCAACCGAGTTTACGATTGGAGGATAATTCCAAGCCAATGAATAATTTTCTTAACTACGAGGTTAAATCTTTGCATGAGTTCAGATCCCACTTTGGTTTTTTATTGCATGACCATTTACACATACATTGTTGGAAGAGTCGCAAAATAATTATATGCCAATGACCAATTTGCTGAACTACAAGGTTGAATCTAAGTAGATATATGTTTATTGGAAAACAAAACATCCATTCCAGATTGTGAGTTTAGTATGCACTGAGTTGACACTTGGCAGAGCTGCACATCAAACATGACTAGAAAAGAAAGAACTACACATAAACCTTATATTAGCAATTGAATATATTTGAGGAAAACAACTCACAAGGGTATCTCCTTTAGCTTTTGGCCCCCTCAAACCCTTGTATTTTATGTTTTGCCCCCCCCCAACATTGAACCAATTTATGTTTTGCCGCCCCGTCTCGCGCTCTACCGCGACACCCTCTCCCACCCCTTCCTCGCCCCCTCCTTTTGCCACCGCCCTTTCGCCACCGCCACCGCCACCGCCCCCCTTCTTCACTTAATTAATTTGTTTTTACTACATGTTTTCAGGACTGACATAATGGCGGACGATAGAGCTGACCTGATTATGGACAACTATGATCCGGACGGTGAAGCACATATGTTCGGCATCATAAACGGCGATATTCTATATGTGCCGACCGGAGAAGAAGAAGATGATATCTCTTCTTATCTGAACCTTGACGGTGAAGATGAAGGGCGCCGTCAGCAAGATGATGCCGAACAAACGTCGATAAACGACGATCTTCAAATGGAAGTAGCAACCACCTCCGGCGCCGAGGTATATATATACATTGCGTATTCTTCTGCTTGTAAGGAGTTACTTGTTTACTCTCCCTCTCCCTCTCTCTCACTAAAGCATCTTATATAGTAAAATTAGGAAAGCAATGCCCAGCTTCAGATCTCGCGCTGATCTCGCGCTGTTGCCTCGCCGGTGTTGTTGTTGTCTTCAAGGCGCACACATATTTCAATGCGTACGTGACAAACAACGCTAATATATTGGATTTCAGCTTTGGTACTTTGTTCTATAGTAAGTTGCAAGTTGCAACCACGCAGGCTTAGCAGAGTAATACTACTAGTACTTAGTTAACTGCAATGATATTTAATCAGGCTGTTGAGTTACATACCTAGATTCTAACACTGAGCAGTGATGCTAACGCTAGAATACCCCATATCCATCGATTATCAATCCCATCAAGATGGGTGATTGAGTAGAACAATCAAAACAAAAAAATTAGCACCGGGATGAATAGTACTCCTAATTTTTTTATTGAAAGAAAATAGATCTACTTATATACTCCCTCCATCCTAAAGTTTTTTCTTAGATTTGTCTAGATATGTATGTATCTAGTTATATTTTAGTATTTAGATACCTCCATTTATAGACAAACCTAACCAGCCGCACCGCCACCCCATACCCCGGCTCAACCTGTCGCGCCGTCGTCGATCTCGACGGCGCGGGCTTTCCGTCTCCCGCGTGCGGCGTCGATCTCGGCGGCGCGGGCTCCATGTGGGAAGGCTCGGCCTCCGGCGCTACGGCCGTCGCGGCGCTCCCGACGGTCCTGTGCTCCCTCCCGCGCTCTCTACCACCCACTGGTGGAAAAACAGGCTTCCGTCCAGCCCCATAAGTCGCGAAGCTGTAGGAACCGCGACTAATGGGACCTTTAGTCGCGGTTCTGGAGGTGAACCGCGACCAAAGGCCTGGGCCCAGGGCGCTCGGTGGCCAGCTGGTGCACGTGAGGGGCTTTAGTCGCGGTTGTCCTGGCCAACCGCGACTAAAGGCCTTCGGGCACCTTTAGTCACGGTTTGCCAGGCCAACCGCAACTAAAGCCCCTCCCCTATATATACCCATCCAGCAGGTAGTGAGAAATGGCGGGAAAAATGGGAGCGGGAAGACAGGAGGCGGGAAGACAGGAGGCGGGAAGAAAGTGGCGGGAAGAAAGAGGCGGGAAGACAGGGAAGAAATGGCGGGAAGAAGAGGAATCCAGAGCAATGATGATTTTTCTGAAAAGAAAAAGATAAAAGGTTCTGAAAATAAAAGAAGATTTGGGGGGGGCCTTTAGTCGCGGTTGGTCTGGCCAACCGCGACTAAAGGTTACCCTTTAGTCGCGGGTCGCCTCCCCACCCGCGACTAAAGGGGGGGGGGCGCGGGAAGGCAAAAAACCCGCCAAAAACCCTTTAGTCGCGGTTGGGGAGGCGACCCGCGACTAAAGGGTACCTTTAGTCGCGGGTCTCGTCCCCAACCGCGACTAAAGGGGGGGGCTATAAATACAGTGCGGGTCGCCTCCCCTGCCGCCGTCTTCTCCATCTCTCTCGTCTTCTCCGATTCCAACCGTCGCGCGCGCGCCGAAGGCCTGCCGCCGCCGTCGCCCTCGCCGTCGTCGTCGCCCTCGCCGTCGTCGCCGCCGTCGCCGCCCTCGCCGTCGCGGTTGGTTCCTTTCATCTTTCCCGCGCCGCGCGCCCGCCTTCCTCGCTTCCTTGGAAGAACGTCTTGGAAGAACGAACGTCGATCTTGGAAGAACGAACGTCGATCTTGAACGTCTTGGAGAAACTCTTACTCACATGCCTTCCTTCGAATGAGACCCCTACGGAGTCCAGAAAATGTCTCACTCACATGCCTTCCTTCGAATGAGACCCCGGCGGAGTCCAGAAAAAGTCTTACTTGGAAAGGAGCTAGACTAATTGACTGCACAAGAGTCACACAATGTTTGGAACAAGCGACATCAGTCTTTGAGATCATTGTAATATTTGATTTCACACCCCAAAAGAAATTTATTGGTCAATACATGTTTTTCCTATCTAGATTGTACCAACCGAGTTTACGATTGGAGGATAATTCCAAGCCAATGAATAATTTTCTTAACTACGAGGTTAAATCTTTGCATGAGTTCAGATCCCACTTTGGTTTTTTATTGCATGACCATTTACACATACATTGTTGGAAGAGTCGCAAAATAATTATATGCCAATGACCAATTTGCTGAACTACAAGGTTGAATCTAACTAGATATATGTTTATTGGAAAACAAAACATCCATTCCAGATTGTGAGTTTAGTATGCACTGAGTTGACACTTGGCAGAGCTGCACATCAAACATGACTAGAAAAGAAAGAACTACACATAAACCTTATATTAGCAATTGACTATATTTGAGGAAAACAACTCACAAGGGTATCTCCTTTAGCTTTTGGCCCCCTCAAACCCTTGTATTTTATGTTTTGCCCCCCCCCAACATTGAACCAATTTATGTTTTGCCGCCCCGTCTCGCGCTCTACCGCGACACCCTCTCCCACCCCTTCCTCGCCCCCTCCTTTTGCCACCGCCCTTTCGCCACCGCCACCGCCACCGCCCCCCTTCTTCACTTAATTAATTTGTTTTTACTACATGTTTTCAGGACTGACATAATGGCGGACGATAGAGCTGACCCGATTATGGACAACTATGATCCGGACGGTGAAGCACATATGTTCGGCATCATAAACGGCGATATTCTATATGTGCCGACCGGAGAAGAAGAAGATGATATCTCTTCTTATCTGAACCTTGACGGTGAAGATGAAGGGCGCCGTCAGCAAGATGATGCCGAACAAACGTCGATAAACGACGATCTTCAACTGGAAGTAGCAACCACCTCCGGCGCCGAGGTATATATATACATTGCGTATTCTTCTGCTTGTAAGGAGTTACTTGTTTACTCTCCCTCTCCCTCTCTCTCACTAAAGCATCTTATATAGTAAAATTAGGAAAGCAATGCCCAGCTTCAGATCTCGCGCTGATCTCGCGCTGTTGCCTCGCCGGTGTTGTTGTTGTCTTCAAGGCGCACACATATTTCAATGCGTACGTGACAAACAACGCTAATATATTGGATTTCAGCTTTGGTACTTTGTTCTATAGTAAGTTGCAAGTTGCAACCACGCAGGCTTAGCAGAGTAATACTACTAGTACTTAGTTAACTGCAATGATATTTAATCAGGCTGTTGAGTTACATACCTAGATTCTAACACTGAGCAGTGATGCTAACGCTAGAATACCCCATATCCATCGATTATCAATCCCATCAAGATGGGTGATTGAGTAGAACAATCAAAACAAAAAAATTAGCACCGGGATGAATAGTACTCCTAATTTTTTTATTGAAAGAAAATAGATCTACTTATATACTCCCTCCATCCTAAAGTTTTTTCTTAGATTTGTCTAGATATGTATGTATCTAGTTATATTTTAGTATTTAGATACCTCCATTTATAGACAAACCTAACCAGCCGCACCGCCACCCCATACCCCGGCTCAACCTGTCGCGCCGTCGTCGATCTCGACGGCGCGGGCTTTCCGTCTCCCGCGTGCGGCGTCGATCTCGGCGGCGCGGGCTCCATGTGGGAAGGCTCGGCCTCCGGCGCTACGGCCGTCGCGGCGCTCCCGACGGTCCTGTGCTCCCTCCCGCGCTCTCTACCACCCACTGGTGGAAAAACAGGCTTCCGTCCAGCCCCATAAGTCGCGAAGCTGTAGGAACCGCGACTAATGGGACCTTTAGTCGCGGTTCTGGAGGTGAACCGCGACCAAAGGCCTGGGCCCAGGGCGCTCGGTGGCCAGCTGGTGCACGTGAGGGGCTTTAGTCGCGGTTGTCCTGGCCAACCGCGACTAAAGGCCTTCGGGCACCTTTAGTCACGGTTTGCCAGGCCAACCGCAACTAAAGCCCCTCCCCTATATATACCCATCCAGCAGGTAGTGAGAAATGGCGGGAAAAATGGGAGCGGGAAGACAGGAGGCGGGAAGACAGGAGGCGGGAAGAAAGTGGCGGGAAGAAAGAGGCGGGAAGACAGGGAAGAAATGGCGGGAAGAAGAGGAATCCAGAGCAATGATGATTTTTCTGAAAAGAAAAAGATAAAAGGTTCTGAAAATAAAAGAAGATTTGGGGGGGCCTTTAGTCGCGGTTGGTCTGGCCAACCGCGACTAAAGGTTACCCTTTAGTCGCGGGTCGCCTCCCCACCCGCGACTAAAGGGGGGGGGGGGGCGCGGGAAGGCAAAAAACCCGCCAAAAACCCTTTAGTCGCGGTTGGGGAGGCGACCCGCGACTAAAGGGTACCTTTAGTCGCGGGTCTCGTCCCCAACCGCGACTAAAGGGGGGGGCTATAAATACAGTGCGGGTCGCCTCCCCTGCCGCCGTCTTCTCCATCTCTCTCGTCTTCTCCGATTCCAACCGTCGCGCGCGCGCCGAAGGCTGCCGCCGCCGTCGCCCTCGCCCTCGTCGACGCCGCCCGCCGTCGCCCTCGCCGTCGTCGTCGCCCTCGCCGTCGTCGCCGCCGTCGCCGCCCTCGCCGTCGCGGTTGGTTCCTTTCATCTTTCCCGCGCCGCGCGCCCGCCTTCCTCGCTTCCTTGGAAGAACGTCTTGGAAGAACGAACGTCGATCTTGGAAGAACGAACGTCGATCTTGAACGTCTTGGAGAAACTCTTACTCACATGCCTTCCTTCGAATGAGACCCCTACGGAGTCCAGAAAATGTCTCACTCACATGCCTTCCTTCGAATGAGACCCCGGCGGAGTCCAGAAAAAGTCTTACTTGGAAAGGAGCTAGACTAATTGACTGCACAAGAGTCACACAATGTTTGGAACAAGCGACATCAGTCTTTGAGATCATTGTAATATTTGATTTCACACCCCAAAAGAAATTTATTGGTCAATACATGTTTTTCCTATCTAGATTGTACCAACCGAGTTTACGATTGGAGGATAATTCCAAGCCAATGAATAATTTTCTTAACTACGAGGTTAAATCTTTGCATGAGTTCAGATCCCACTTTGGTTTTTTATTGCATGACCATTTACACATACATTGTTGGAAGAGTCGCAAAATAATTATATGCCAATGACCAATTTGCTGAACTACAAGGTTGAATCTAACTAGATATATGTTTAATGGAAAACAAAACATCCATTCCAGATTGTGAGTTTAGTATGCACTGAGTTGACACTTGGCAGAGCTGCACATCAAACATGACTAGAAAAGAAAGAACTACACATAAACCTTATATTAGCAATTGAATATATTTGAGGAAAACAACTCACAAGGGTATCTCCTTTAGCTTTTGGCCCCCTCAAACCCTTGTATTTTATGTTTTGCCCCCCCCAACATTGAACCAATTTATGTTTTGCCGCCCCGTCTCGCGCTCTACCGCGACACTCTCTCCCACCCCTTCCTCGCCCCCTCCTTTTGCCACCGCCCTTTCGCCACCGCCACCGCCACCGCCCCCCTTCTTCACTTAATTAATTTGTTTTTACTACATGTTTTCAGGACTGACATAATGGCGGATGATAGAGCTGACCCGATTATGGACAACTATGATCCGGACGGTGAAGCACATATGTTCGGCATCATAAACGGCGATATTCTATATGTGCCGACCGGAGAAGAAGAAGATGATATCTCTTCTTATCTGAACCTTGACGGTGAAGATGAAGGGCGCCGTCAGCAAGATGATGCCGAACAAACGTCGATAAACGACGATCTTCAAATGGAAGTAGCAACCACCTCCGGCGCCGAGGTATATATATACATTGCGTATTCTTCTGCTTGTAAGGAGTTACTTGTTTACTCTCCCTCTCCCTCTCTCTCACTAAAGCATCTTATATAGTAAAATTAGGAAAGCAATGCCCAGCTTCAGATCTCGCGCTGATCTCGCGCTGTTGCCTCGCCGGTGTTGTTGTTGTCTTCAAGGCGCACACATATTTCAATGCGTACGTGACAAACAACGCTAATATATTGGATTTCAGCTTTGGTACTTTGTTCTATAGTAAGTTGCAAGTTGCAACCACGCAGGCTTAGCAGAGTAATACTACTAGTACTTAGTTAACTGCAATGATATTTAATCAGGCTGTTGAGTTACATACCTAGATTCTAACACTGAGCAGTGATGCTAACGCTAGAATACCCCATATCCATCGATTATCAATCCCATCAAGATGGGTGATTGAGTAGAACAATCAAAACAAAAAAATTAGCACCGGGATGAATAGTACTCCTAATTTTTTTATTGAAAGAAAATAGATCTACTTATATACTCCCTCCATCCTAAAGTTTTTTCTTAGATTTGTCTAGATATGTATGTATCTAGTTATATTTTAGTATTTAGATACCTCCATTTATAGACAAACCTAACCAGCCGCGCCGCCACCCCATACCCCGGCTCAACCTGTCGCGCCGTCGTCGATCTCGACGGCGCGGGCTTTCCGTCTCCCGCGTGCGGCGTCGATCTCGGCGGCGCGGGCTCCATGTGGGAAGGCTCGGCCTCCGGCGCTACGGCCGTCGCGGCGCTCCCGACGGTCCTGTGCTCCCTCCCGCGCTCTCTACCACCCACTGGTGGAAAAACAGGCTTCCGTCCAGCCCCATAAGTCGCGAAGCTGTAGGAACCGCGACTAATGGGACCTTTAGTCGCGGTTCTGGAGGTGAACCGCGACCAAAGGCCTGGGCCCAGGGCGCTCGATGGCCAGCTGGTGCACGTGAGGGGCTTTAGTCGCGGTTGTCCTGGCCAACCGCGACTAAAGGCCTTCGGGCACCTTTAGTCACGGTTTGCCAGGCCAACCGCAACTAAAGCCCCTCCCCTATATATACCCATCCAGCAGGTAGTGAGAAATGGCGGGAAAAATGGGAGCGGGAAGACAGGAGGCGGGAAGACAGGAGGCGGGAAGAAAGTGGCGGGAAGAAAGAGGCGGGAAGACAGGGAAGAAATGGCGGGAAGAAGAGGAATCCAGAGCAATGATGATTTTTCTGAAAATAAAAAGATAAAAGGTTCTGAAAATAAAAGAAGATTTGGGGGGGGCCTTTAGTCGCGGTTGGTCTGGCCAACCGCGACTAAAGGTTACCCTTTAGTCGCGGGTCGCCTCCCCACCCGCGACTAAAGGGGGGGGCGCGGGAAGGCAAAAAACCCGCCAAAAACCCTTTAGTCGCGGTTGGGGAGGCGACCCGCGACTAAAGGGTACCTTTAGTCGCGGGTCTCGTCCCCAACCGCGACTAAAGGGGGGGCTATAAATACAGTGCGGGTCGCCTCCCCTGCCGCCGTCTTCTCCATCTCTCTCGTCTTCTCCGATTCCAACCGTCGCGCGCGCGCCGAAGGCCTGCCGCCGCCGTCGCCCTTGCCCTCGTCGACGCCGCCCGCCGTCGCCCTCGCCGTCGTCGTCGCCCTCGCCGTCGTCGCCGCCGTCGCCGCCCTCGCCGTCGCGGTTGGTTCCTTTCATCTTTCCCGCGCCGCGCGCCCGCCTTCCTCGCTTCCTTGGAAGAACGTCTTGGAAGAACGAACGTCGATCTTGGAAGAACGAACGTCGATCTTGAACGTCTTGGAGAAACTCTTACTCACATGCCTTCCTTCGAATGAGACCCCTACGGAGTCCAGAAAATGTCTCACTCACATGCCTTCCTTCGAATGAGACCCCGGCGGAGTCCAGAAAAAGTCTTACTTGGAAAGGAGCTAGACTAATTGACTGCACAAGAGTCACACAATGTTTGGAACAAGCGACATCAGTCTTTGAGATCATTGTAATATTTGATTTCACACCCCAAAAGAAATTTATTGGTCAATACATGTTTTTCCTATCTAGATTGTACCAACCGAGTTTACGATTGGAGGATAATTCCAAGCCAATGAATAATTTTCTTAACTACGAGGTTAAATCTTTGCATGAGTTCAGATCCCACTTTGGTTTTTTATTGCATGACCATTTACACATACATTGTTGGAAGAGTCGCAAAATAATTATATGCCAATGACCAATTTGCTGAACTACAAGGTTGAATCTAACTAGATATATGTTTATTGGAAAACAAAACATCCATTCCAGATTGTGAGTTTAGTATGCACTGAGTTGACACTTGGCAGAGCTGCACATCAAACATGACTAGAAAAGAAAGAACTACACATAAACCTTATATTAGCAATTGAATATATTTGAGGAAAACAACTCACAAGGGTATCTCCTTTAGCTTTTGGCCCCCTCAAACCCTTGTATTTTATGTTTTGCCCCCCCCAACATTGAACCAATTTATGTTTTGCCGCCCCGTCTCGCGCTCTACCGCGACACCCTCTCCCACCCCTTCCTCGCCCCCTCCTTTTGCCACCGCCCTTTCGCCACCGCCACCGCCACCGCCCCCCTTCTTCACTTAATTAATTTGTTTTTACTACATGTTTTCAGGACTGACATAATGGCGGATGATAGAGCTGACCCGATTATGGACAACTATGATCCGGACGGTGAAGCACATATGTTCGGCATCATAAACGGCGATATTCTATATGTGCCGACCGGAGAAGAAGAAGATGATATCTCTTCTTATCTGAACCTTGACGGTGAAGATGAAGGGCGCCGTCAGCAAGATGATGCCGAACAAACGTCGATAAACGACGATCTTCAAATGGAAGTAGCAACCACCTCCGGCGCCGAGGTATATATATACATTGCGTATTCTTCTGCTTGTAAGGAGTTACTTGTTTACTCTCCCTCTCCCTCTCTCTCACTAAAGCATCTTATATAGTAAAATTAGGAAAGCAATGCCCAGCTTCAGATCTCGCGCTGATCTCGCGCTGTTGCCTCGCCGGTGTTGTTGTTGTCTTCAAGGCGCACACATATTTCAATGCGTACGTGACAAACAACGCTAATATATTGGATTTCAGCTTTGGTACTTTGTTCTATAGTAAGTTGCAAGTTGCAACCACGCAGGCTTAGCAGAGTAATACTACTAGTACTTAGTTAACTGCAATGATATTTAATCAGGCTGTTGAGTTACATACCTAGATTCTAACACTGAGCAGTGATGCTAACGCTAGAATACCCCATATCCATCGATTATCAATCCCATCAAGATGGGTGATTGAGTAGAACAATCAAAACAAAAAAATTAGCACCGGGATGAATAGTACTCCTAATTTTTTTATTGAAAGAAAATAGATCTACTTATATACTCCCTCCATCCTAAAGTTTTTTCTTAGATTTGTCTAGATATGTATGTATCTAGTTATATTTTAGTATTTAGATACCTCCATTTATAGACAAACCTAACCAGCCGCGCCGCCACCCCATACCCCGGCTCAACCTGTCGCGCCGTCGTCGATCTCGACGGCGCGGGCTTTCCGTCTCCCGCGTGCGGCGTCGATCTCGGCGGCGCGGGCTCCATGTGGGAAGGCTCGGCCTCCGGCGCTACGGCCGTCGCGGCGCTCCCGACGGTCCTGTGCTCCCTCCCGCGCTCTCTACCACCCACTGGTGGAAAAACAGGCTTCCGTCCAGCCCCATAAGTCGCGAAGCTGTAGGAACCGCGACTAATGGGACCTTTAGTCGCGGTTCTGGAGGTGAACCGCGACCAAAGGCCTGGGCCCAGGGCGCTCGGTGGCCAGCTGGTGCACGTGAGGGGCTTTAGTCGCGGTTGTCCTGGCCAACCGCGACTAAAGGCCTTCGGGCACCTTTAGTCACGGTTTGCCAGGCCAACCGCAACTAAAGCCCCTCCCCTATATATACCCATCCAGCAGGTAGTGAGAAATGGCGGGAAAAATGGGAGCGGGAAGACAGGAGGCGGGAAGACAGGAGGCGGGAAGAAAGTGTCGGGAAGAAAGAGGCGGGAAGACAGGGAAGAAATGGCGGGAAGAAGAGGAATCCAGAGCAATGATGATTTTTCTGAAAAGAAAAAGATAAAAGGTTCTGAAAATAAAAGAAGATTTGGGGGGGGCCTTTAGTCGCGGTTGGTCTGGCCAACCGCGACTAAAGGTTACCCTTTAGTCGCGGGTCGCCTCCCCACCCGCGACTAAAGGGGGGGGCGCGGGAAGGCAAAAAACCCGCCAAAAACCCTTTAGTCGCGGTTGGGGAGGCGACCCGCGACTAAAGGGTACCTTTAGTCGCGGGTCTCGTCCCCAACCGCGACTAAAGGGGGGGGCTATAAATACAGTGCGGGTCGCCTCCCCTGCCGCCGTCTTCTCCATCTCTCTCGTCTTCTCCGATTCCAACCGTCGCGCGCGCGCCGAAGGCCTGCCGCCGCCGTCGCCCTCGCCCTCGTCGACGCCGCCCGCCGTCGCCCTCGCCGTCGTCGTCGCCCTCGCCGTCGTCGCCGCCGTCGCCGCCCTCGCCGTCGCGGTTGGTTCCTTTCATCTTTCCCGCGCCGCGCGCCCGCCTTCCTCGCTTCCTTGGAAGAACGTCTTGGAAGAACGAACGTCGATCTTGGAAGAACGAACGTCGATCTTGAACGTCTTGGAGAAACTCTTACTCACATGCCTTCCTTCGAATGAGACCCCTACGGAGTCCAGAAAATGTCTCACTCACATGCCTTCCTTCGAATGAGACCCCGGCGGAGTCCAGAAAAAGTCTTACTTGGAAAGGAGCTAGACTAATTGACTGCACAAGAGTCACACAATGTTTGGAACAAGCGACATCAGTCTTTGAGATCATTGTAATATTTGATTTCACACCCCAAAAGAAATTTATTGGTCAATACATGTTTTTCCTATCTAGATTGTACCAACCGAGTTTACGATTGGAGGATAATTCCAAGCCAATGAATAATTTTCTTAACTACGAGGTTAAATCTTTGCATGAGTTCAGATCCCACTTTGGTTTTTTATTGCATGACCATTTACACATACATTGTTGGAAGAGTCGCAAAATAATTATATGCCAATGACCAATTTGCTGAACTACAAGGTTGAATCTAACTAGATATATGTTTATTGGAAAACAAAACATCCATTCCAGATTGTGAGTTTAGTATGCACTGAGTTGACACTTGGCAGAGCTGCACATCAAACATGACTAGAAAAGAAAGAACTACACATAAACCTTATATTAGCAATTGAATATATTTGAGGAAAACAACTCACAAGGGTATCTCCTTTAGCTTTTGGCCCCCTCAAACCCTTGTATTTTATGTTTTGCCCCCCCCAACATTGAACCAATTTATGTTTTGCCGCCCCGTCTCGCGCTCTACCGCGACACCCTCTCCCACCCCTTCCTCGCCCCCTCCTTTTGCCACCGCCCTTTCGCCACCGCCACCGCCACCGCCCCCCTTCTTCACTTAATTAATTTGTTTTTACTACATGTTTTCAGGACTGACATAATGGCGGACGATAGAGCTGACCCGATTATGGACAACTATGATCCGGACGGTGAAGCACATATGTTCGGCATCATAAACGGCGATATTCTATATGTGCCGACCGGAGAAGAAGAAGATGATATCTCTTCTTATCTGAACCTTGACGGTGAAGATGAAGGGCGCCGTCAGCAAGATGATGCCGAACAAACGTCGATAAACGATGATCTTCAAATGGAAGTAGCAACCACCTCCGGCGCCGAGGTATATATATACATTGCGTATTCTTCTGCTTGTAAAGAGTTACTTGTTTACTCTCCCTCTCCCTCTCTCTCACTAAAGCATCTTATATAGCAAAATTAGGAAAGCAATGCCCAGCTTCAGATCTCGCGCTGATCTCGCGCTGTTGCCTCGCCGGTGTTGTTGTTGTCTTCAAGGCGCACACATATTTCAATGCGTACGTGACAAACAACGCTAATATATTGGATTTCAGCTTTGGTACTTTCTTCTATAGTAAGTTGCAAGTTGCAACCACGCAGGCTTAGCAGAGTAATACTACTAGTACTTAGTTAACTGCAATGATATTTAATCAGGCTGTTGAGTTACATACCTAGATTCTAACACTGAGCAGTGATGCTAACGCTAGAATACCCCATATCCATCGATTATCAATCCCATCAAGATGGGTGATTGAGTAGAACAATCAAAACAAAAAAATTAGCACCGGGATGAATAGTACTCCTAATTTTTTTATTGAAAGAAAATAGATCTACTTATATACTCCCTCCATCCTAAAGTTTTTTCTTAGATTTGTCTAGATATGTATGTATCTAGTTATATTTTAGTATTTAGATACCTCCATTTATAGACAAACCTAACCAGCCGCGCCGCCACCCCTTACCCCGGCTCAACCTGTCGCGCCGTCGTCGATCTCGACGGCGCGGGCTTTCCGTCTCCCGCGTGCGGCGTCCATCTCGGCGGCGCGGGCTCCATGTGGGAAGGCTCGGCCTCCGGCGCTACGGCCGTCGCGGCGCTCCCGACGGTCCTGTGCTCCCTCCCGCGCTCTCTACCACCCACTGGTGGAAAAACAGGCTTCCGTCCAGCCCCATAAGTCGCGAAGCTGTAGGAACCGCGACTAATAGGACCTTTAGTCGCGGTTCTGGAGGTGAACCGCGACCAAAGGCCTGGGCCCAGGGCGCTCGGTGGCCAGCTGGTGCACGTGAGGGGCTTTAGTCGCGGTTGTCCTGGCCAACCGCGACTAAAGGCCTTCGGGCACCTTTAGTCACGGTTTGCCAGGCCAACCGCAACTAAAGCCCCTCCCCTATATATACCCATCCAGCAGGTAGTGAGAAATGGCGGGAAAAATGGGAGCGGGAAGACAGGAGGCGGGAAGACAGGAGGCGGGAAGAAAGTGGCGGGAAGAAAGAGGCGGGAAGACAGGGAAGAAATGGCGGGAAGAAGAGGAATCCAGAGCAATGATGATTTTTCTGAAAAGAAAAAGATAAAAGGTTCTGAAAATAAAAGAAGATTTGGGGGGGGCCTTTAGTCGCGGTTGGTCTGGCCAACCGCGACTAAAGGTTACCCTTTAGTCGCGGGTCGCCTCCCCACCCGCGACTAAAGGGGGGGGGCGCGGGAAGGCAAAAAACCCGCCAAAAACCCTTTAGTCGCGGTTGGGGAGGCGACCCGCGACTAAAGGGTACCTTTAGTCGCGGGTCTCGTCCCCAACCGCGACTAAAGGGGGGGGCTATAAATACAGTGCGGGTCGCCTCCCCTGCCGCCGTCTTCTCCATCTCTCTCGTCTTCTCCGATTCCAACCGTCGCGCGCGCGCCGAAGGCCTGCCGCCGCCGTCGCCCTCGCCCTCGTCGACGCCGCCCGCCGTCGCCCTCGCCGTCGTCGTCGCCCTCGCCGTCGTCGCCGCCGTCGCCGCCCTCGCCGTCGCGGTTGGTTCCTTTCATCTTTCCCGCGCCGCGCGCCCGCCTTCCTCGCTTCCTTGGAAGAACGTCTTGGAAGAACGAACGTCGATCTTGGAAGAACGAACGTCGATCTTGAACGTCTTGGAGAAACTCTTACTCACATGCCTTCCTTCGAATGAGACCCCTACGGAGTCCAGAAAATGTCTCACTCACATGCCTTCCTTCGAATGAGACCCCGGCGGAGTCCAAAAAAAGTCTTACTTGGAAAGGAGCTAGACTAATTGACTGCACAAGAGTCACACAATGTTTGGAACAAGCGACATCAGTCTTTGAGATCATTGTAATATTTGATTTCACACCCCAAAAGAAATTTATTGGTCAATACATGTTTTTCCTATCTAGATTGTACCAACCGAGTTTACGATTGGAGGATAATTCCAAGCCAATGAATAATTTTCTTAACTACGAGGTTAAATCTTTGCATGAGTTCAGATCCCACTTTGGTTTTTTATTGCATGACCATTTACACATACATTGTTGGAAGAGTCGCAAAATAATTATATGCCAATGACCAATTTGCTGAACTACAAGGTTGAATCTAACTAGATATATGTTTATTGGAAAACAAAACATCCATTCCAGATTGTGAGTTTAGTATGCACTGAGTTGACACTTGGCAGAGCTGCACATCAAACATGACTAGAAAAGAAAGAACTACACATAAACCTTATATTAGCAATTGAATATATTTGAGGAAAACAACTCACAAGGGTATCTCCTTTAGCTTTTGGCCCCCTCAAACCCTTGTATTTTATGTTTTGCCCCCCCCCAACATTGAACCAATTTATGTTTTGCCGCCCCGTCTCGCGCTCTACCGCGACACCCTCTCCCACCCCTTCCTCGCCCCCTCCTTTTGCCACCGCCCTTTCGCCACCGCCACCGCCACCGCCCCCCTTCTTCACTTAATTAATTTGTTTTTACTACATGTTTTCAGGACTGACATAATGGCGGACGATAGAGCTGACCCGATTATGGACAACTATGATCCGGACGGTGAAGCACACATGTTCGGCATCATAAACGGCGATATTCTATATGTGCCGACCGGAGAAGAAGAAGATGATATCTCTTCTTATCTGAACCTTGACGGTGAAGATGAAGGGCCCCGTCAGCAAGATGAACAAACGTCGATAAACGACGATCTTCAAATGGAAGTAGCAACTACCTCCGGCGCCGAGGTATATATATACATTGCGTATTCTTCTGCTTGTAAGGAGTTACTTGTTTACTCTCCCTCTCCCTCTCTCTCACTAAAGCATCTTATATAGTAAAATTAGGAAAGCAATGCCCAGCTTCAGATCTCGCGCTGATCTCGCGCTGTTGCCTCGCCGGTGTTGTTGTTGTCTTCAAGGCGCACACATATTTCAATGCGTACGTGACAAACAACGCTAATATATTGGATTTCAGCTTTGGTACTTTGTTCTATAGTAAGTTGCAAGTTGCAACCACGCAGGCTTAGCAGAGTAATACTACTAGTACTTAGTTAACTGCAATGATATTTAATCAGGCTGTTGAGTTACATACCTAGATTCTAACACTGAGCAGTGATGCTAACGCTAGAATACCCCATATCCATCGATTATCAATCCCATCAAGATGGGTGATTGAGTAGAACAATCAAAACAAAAAAATTAGCACCGGGATGAATAATACTCCTAATTTTTTTATTGAAAGAAAATAGATCTACTTATATACTCCCTCCATCCTAAAGTTTTTTCTTAGATTTGTCTAGATATGTATGTATCTAGTTATATTTTAGTATTTAGATACCTCCATTTATAGACAAACCTAACCAGCCGCGCAGCCACCCCATACCCCGGCTCAACCTGTCGCGCCGTCGTCGATCTCGACGGCGCGGGCTTTCCGTCTCCCGCGTGCGGCGTCGATCTCGGCGGCGCGGGCTCCATGTGGGAAGGCTCGGCCTCCGGCGCTACGGCCGTCGCGGCGCTCCCGACGGTCCTGTGCTCCCTCCCGCGCTCTCTACCACCCACTGGTGGAAAAACAGGCTTCCGTCCAGCCCCATAAGTCGCGAAGCTGTAGGAACCGCGACTAATGGGACCTTTAGTCGCGGTTCTAGAGGTGAACCGCGACCAAAGGCCTGGGCCCAGGGCGCTCGGTGGCCAGCTGGTGCACGTGAGGGGCTTTAGTCGCGGTTGTCCTGGCCAACCGCGACTAAAGGCCTTCGGGCACCTTTAGTCACGGTTTGCCAGGCCAACCGCAACTAAAGCCCCTCCCCTATATATACCCATCCAGCAGGTAGTGAGAAATGGCGGGAAAAATGGGAGCGGGAAGACAGGAGGCGGGAAGACAGGAGGCGGGAAGAAAGTGGCGGGAAGACAGGGAAGAAATGGCGGGAAGAAGAGGAATCCAGAGCAATGATGATTTTTCTGAAAAGAAAAAGATAAAAGGTTCTGAAAATAAAAGAAGATTTGGGGGGGGGGGCCTTTAGTCGCGGTTGGTCTGGCCAACCGCGACTAAAGGTTACCCTTTAGTCGCGGGTCGCCTCCCCACCCGCGACTAAAGGGGGGGGGGCGCGGGAAGGCAAAAAACCCGCCAAAAACCCTTTAGTCGCGGTTGGGGAGGCGACCCGCGACTAAAGGGTACCTTTAGTCGCGGGTCTCGTCCCCAACCGCGACTAAAGGGGGGGGCTATAAATACAGTGCGGGTCGCCTCCCCTGCCGCCGTCTTCTCCATCTCTCTCGTCTTCTCCGATTCCAACCGTCGCGCGCGCGCCGAAGGCCTGCCGCCGCCGTCTCCCTCGCCCTCGTCGACGCCGCCCGCCGTCGCCCTCGCCGTCGTCGTCGCCCTCGCCGTCGTCGCCGCCGTCGCCGCCCTCGCCGTCGCGGTTGGTTCCTTTCATCTTTCCCGCGCCGCGCGCCCGCCTTCCTCGCTTCCTTGGAAGAACGTCTTGGAAGAACGAACGTCGATCTTGAACGTCTTGGAGAAACTCTTACTCACATGCCTTCCTTCGAATGAGACCCCTACGGAGTCCAGAAAATGTCTCACTCACATGCCTTCCTTCGAATGAGACCCCGGCGGAGTCCAGAAAAAGTCTTACTTGGAAAGGAGCTAGACTAATTGACTGCACAAGAGTCACACAATGTTTGGAACAAGCGACATCAGTCTTTGAGATCATTGTAATATTTGATTTCACACCCCAAAAGAAATTTATTGGTCAATACATGTTTTTCCTATCTAGATTGTACCAACCGAGTTTACGATTGGAGGATAATTCCAAGCCAATGAATAATTTTCTTAACTACGAGGTTAAATCTTTGCATGAGTTCAGATCCCACTTTGGTTTTTTATTGCATGACCATTTACACATACATTGTTGGAAGAGTCGCAAAATAATTATATGCCAATGACCAATTTGCTGAACTACAAGGTTGAATCTAACTAGATATATGTTTATTGGAAAACAAAACATCCATTCCAGATTGTGAGTTTAGTATGCACTGAGTTGACACTTGGCAGAGCTGCACATCAAACATGACTAGAAAAGAAAGAACTACACATAAACCTTATATTAGCAATTGAATATATTTGAGGAAAACAACTCACAAGGGTATCTCCTTTAGCTTTTGGCCCCCTCAAACCCTTGTATTTTATGTTTTGCCCCCCCAACATTGAACCAATTTATGTTTTGCCGCCCCGTCTCGCGCTCTACCGCGACACCCTCTCCCACCCCTTCCTCGCCCCCTCCTTTTGCCACCGCCCTTTCGCCACCGCCACCGCCACCGCCCCCCTTCTTCACTTAATTAATTTGTTTTTACTACATGTTTTCAGGACTGACATAATGGCGGACGATAGAGCTGACCCGATTATGGACAACTATGATCCGGACGGTGAAGCACATATGTTCGGCATCATAAACGGCGATATTCTATATGTGCCGACCGGAGAAGAAGAAGATGATATCTCTTCTTATCTGAACCTTGACGGTGAAGATGAAGGGCGCCGTCAGCAAGATGATGCCGAACAAACGTCGATAAACGACGATCTTCAAATGGAAGTAGCAACCACCTCCGGCGCCGAGGTATATATATACATTGCGTATTCTTCTGCTTGTAAGGAGTTACTTGTTTACTCTCCCTCTCCCTCTCTCTCACTAAAGCATCTTATATAGTAAAATTAGGAAAGCAATGCCCAGCTTCAGATCTCGCGCTGTTGCCTCGCCGGTGTTGTTGTTGTCTTCAAGGCGCACACATATTTCAATGCGTACGTGACAAACAACGCTAATATATTGGATTTCAGCTTTGGTACTTTGTTCTATAGTAAGTTGCAAGTTGCAACCACGCAGGCTTAGCAGAGTAATACTACTAGTACTTAGTTAACTGCAATGATATTTAATCAGGCTATTGAGTTACATACCTAGATTCTAACACTGAGCAGTGATGCTAACGCTAGAATACCCCATATCCATCGATTATCAATCCCATCAAGATGGGTGATTGAGTAGAACAATCAAAACAAAAAAATTAGCACCGGGATGAATAGTACTCCTAATTTTTTTATTGAAAGAAAATAGATCTACTTATATACTCCCTCCATCCTAAAGTTTTTTCTTAGATTTGTCTAGATATGTATGTATCTAGTTATATTTTAGTATTTAGATACCTCCATTTATAGACAAACCTAACCAGCCGCGCCGCCACCCCATACCCCGGCTCAACCTGTCGCGCCGTCGTCGATCTCGACGGCGCGGGCTTTCCGTCTCCCGCGTGCGGCGTCGATCTCGGCGGCGCGGGCTCCATGTGGGAAGGCTCGGCCTCCGGCGCTACGGCCGTCGCGGCGCTCCCGACGGTCCTGTGCTCCCTCCCGCGCTCTCTACCACCCACTGGTGGAAAAACAGGCTTCCGTCCAGCCCCATAAGTCGCGAAGCTGTAGGAACCGCGACTAATGGGACCTTTAGTCGCGGTTCTGGAGGTGAACCGCGACCAAAGGCCTGGGCCCAGGGCGCTCGGTGGCCAGCTGGTGCACGTGAGGGGCTTTAGTCGCGGTTGTCCTGGCCAACCGCGACTAAAGGCCTTCGGGCACCTTTAGTCACGGTTTGCCAGGCCAACCGCAACTAAAGCCCCTCCCCTATATATACCCATCCAGCAGGTAGTGAGAAATGGCGGGAAAAATGGGAGCGGGAAGACAGGAGGCGGGAAGACAGGAGGCGGGAAGAAAGTGGCGGGAAGAAAGAGGCGGGAAGACAGGGAAGAAATGGCGGGAAGATGAGGAATCCAGAGCAATGATGATTTTTCTGAAAAGAAAAAGATAAAAGGTTCTGAAAATAAAAGAAGATTTGGGGGGGGGCCTTTAGTCGCGGTTGGTCTGGCCAACCGCGACTAAAGGTTACCCTTTAGTCGCGGGTCGCCTCCCCACCCGCGACTAAAGGGGGGGGGGGCGCGGGAAGGCAAAAAACCCGCCAAAAACCCTTTAGTCGCGGTTGGGGAGGCGACCCGCGACTAAAGGGTACCTTTAGTCGCGGGTCTCGTCCCCAACCGCGACTAAGGGGGGGGGGCTATAAATACAGTGCGGGTCGCCTCCCCTGCCGCCGTCTTCTCCATCTCTCTCGTCTTCTCCGATTCCAACCGTCGCGCGCGCGCCGAAGGCCTGCCGCCGCCGTCGCCCTCGCCCTCGTCGACGCCGCCCGCCGTCGCCCTCGCCGTCGTCGTCGCCCTCGCCGTCGTCGCCGCCGTCGCCGCCCTCGCCGTCGCGGTTGGTTCCTTTCATCTTTCCCGCGCCGCGCGCCCGCCTTCCTCGCTTCCTTGGAAGAACGTCTTGGAAGAACGAACGTCGATCTTGGAAGAACGAACGTCGATCTTGAACGTCTTGGAGAAACTCTTACTCACATGCCTTCCTTCGAATGAGACCCCTACGGAGTCCAGAAAATGTCTCACTCACATGCCTTCCTTCGAATGAGACCCCGGCGGAGTCCAGAAAAAGTCTTACTTGGAAAGGAGCTAGACTAATTGACTGCACAAGAGTCACACAATGTTTGGAACAAGCGACATCAGTCTTTGAGATCATTGTAATATTTGATTTCACACCCCAAAAGAAATTTATTGGTCAATACATGTTTTTCCTATCTAGATTGTACCAACCGAGTTTACGATTGGAGGATAATTCCAAGCCAATGAATAATTTTCTTAACTACGAGGTTAAATCTTTGCATGAGTTCAGATCCCACTTTGGTTTTTTATTGCATGACCATTTACACATACATTGTTGGAAGAGTCGCAAAATAATTATATGCCAATGACCAATTTGCTGAACTACAAGGTTGAATCTAACTAGATATATGTTTATTGGAAAACAAAACATCCATTCCAGATTGTGAGTTTAGTATGCACTGAGTTGACACTTGGCAGAGCTGCACATCAAACATGACTAGAAAAGAAAGAACTACACATAAACCTTATATTAGCAATTGAATATATTTGAGGAAAACAACTCACAAGGGTATCTCCTTTAGCTTTTGGCCCCCTCAAACCCTTGTATTTTATGTTTTGCCCCCCCCAACATTGAACCAATTTATGTTTTGCCGCCCCGTCTCGCGCTCTACCGCGACACCCTCTCCCACCCCTTCCTCGCCCCCTCCTTTTGCCACCGCCCTTTCGCCACCGCCACCGCCACCGCCCCCCTTCTTCACTTAATTAATTTGTTTTTACTACATGTTTTCAGGACTGACATAATGGCGGACGATAGAGCTGACCCGATTATGGACAACTATGATCCGGACGGTGAAGCACATATGTTCGGCATCATAAACGGCGATATTCTATATGTGCCGACCGGAGAAGAAGAAGATGATATCTCTTCTTATCTGAACCTTGACGGTGAAGATGAAGGGCGCCGTCAGCAAGATGATGCCGAACAAACGTCGATAAACGACGATCTTCAAATGGAAGTAGCAACCACCTCCGGCGCCGAGGTATATATATACATTGCGTATTCTTCTGCTTGTAAGGAGTTACTTGTTTACTCTCCCTCTCCCTCTCTCTCACTAAAGCATCTTATATAGTAAAATTAGGAAAGCAATGCCCAGCTTCAGATCTCGCGCTGATCTCGCGCTGTTGCCTCGCCGGTGTTGTTGTTGTCTTCAAGGCGCACACATATTTCAATGCGTACGTGACAAACAACGCTAATATATTGGATTTCAGCTTTGGTACTTTCTTCTATAGTAAGTTGCAAGTTGCAACCACGCAGGCTTAGCAGAGTAATACTACTAGTACTTAGTTAACTGCAATGATATTTAATCAGGCTGTTGAGTTACATACCTAGATTCTAACACTGAGCAGTGATGCTAACGCTAGAATACCCCATATCCATCGATTATCAATCCCATCAAGATGGGTGATTGAGTAGAACAATCAAAACAAAAAAATTAGCACCGGGATGAATAGTACTCCTAATTTTTTTATTGAAAGAAAATAGATCTACTTATATACTCCCTCCATCCTAAAGTTTTTTCTTAGATTTGTCTAGATATGTATGTATCTAGTTATATTTTAGTATTTAGATACCTCCATTTATAGACAAACCTAACCAGCCGCGCCGCCACCCCATACCCCGGCTCAACCTGTCGCGCCGTCGTCGATCTCGACGGCGCGGGCTTTCCGTCTCCCGCGTGCGGCGTCGATCTCGGCGGCGCGGGCTCCATGTGGGAAGGCTCGGCCTCCGGCGCTACGGCCGTCGCGGCGCTCCCGACGGTCCTGTCCTCCCTCCCGCGCTCTCTACCACCCACTGGTGGAAAAACAGGCTTCCGTCCAGCCCCATAAGTCGCGAAGCTGTAGGAACCGCGACTAATGGGACCTTTAGTCGCGGTTCTGGAGGTGAACCGCGACCAAAGGCCTGGGCCCAGGGCGCTCGGTGGCCAGCTGGTGCACGTGAGGGGCTTTAGTCGCGGTTGTCCTGGCCAACCGCGACTAAAGGCCTTCGGGCACCTTTAGTCACGGTTTGCCAGGCCAACCGCAACTAAAGCCCCTCCCCTATATATACCCATCCAGCAGGTAGTGAGAAATGGCGGGAAAAATGGGAGCGGGAAGACAGGAGGCGGGAAGACAGGAGGCGGGAAGAAAGTGGCGGGAAGAAAGAGGCGGGAAGACAGGGAAGAAATGGCGGGAAGATGAGGAATCCAGAGCAATGATGATTTTTCTGAAAAGAAAAAGATAAAAGGTTCTGAAAATAAAAGAAGATTTGGGGGGGGGCCTTTAGTCGCGGTTGGTCTGGCCAACCGCGACTAAAGGTTACCCTTTAGTCGCGGGTCGCCTCCCCACCCGCGACTAAAGGGGGGGGGGGCGCGGGAAGGCAAAAAACCCGCCAAAAACCCTTTAGTCGCGGTTGGGGAGGCGACCCGCGACTAAAGGGTACCTTTAGTCGCGGGTCTCGTCCCCAACCGCGACTAAGGGGGGGGGCTATAAATACAGTGCGGGTCGCCTCCCCTGCCGCCGTCTTCTCCATCTCTCTCGTCTTCTCCGATTCCAACCGTCGCGCGCGCGCCGAAGGCCTGCCGCCGCCGTCGCCCTCGCCCTCGTCGACGCCGCCCGCCGTCGCCCTCGCCGTCGTCGTCGCCCTCGCCGTCGTCGCCGCCGTCGCCGCCCTCGCCGTCGCGGTTGGTTCCTTTCATCTTTCCCGCGCCGCGCGCCCGCCTTCCTCGCTTCCTTGGAAGAACGTCTTGGAAGAACGAACGTCGATCTTGGAAGAACGAACGTCGATCTTGAACGTCTTGGAGAAACTCTTACTCACATGCCTTCCTTCGAATGAGACCCCTACGGAGTCCAGAAAATGTCTCACTCACATGCCTTCCTTCGAATGAGACCCCGGCGGAGTCCAGAAAAAGTCTTACTTGGAAAGGAGCTAGACTAATTGACTGCACAAGAGTCACACAATGTTTGGAACAAGCGACATCAGTCTTTGAGATCATTGTAATATTTGATTTCACACCCCAAAAGAAATTTATTGGTCAATACATGTTTTTCCTATCTAGATTGTACCAACCGAGTTTACGATTGGAGGATAATTCCAAGCCAATGAATAATTTTCTTAACTACGAGGTTAAATCTTTGCATGAGTTCAGATCCCACTTTGGTTTTTTATTGCATGACCATTTACACATACATTGTTGGAAGAGTCGCAAAATAATTATATGCCAATGACCAATTTGCTGAACTACAAGGTTGAATCTAACTAGATATATGTTTATTGGAAAACAAAACATCCATTCCAGATTGTGAGTTTAGTATGCACTGAGTTGACACTTGGCAGAGCTGCACATCAAACATGACTAGAAAAGAAAGAACTACACATAAACCTTATATTAGCAATTGAATATATTTGAGGAAAACAACTCACAAGGGTATCTCCTTTAGCTTTTGGCCCCCTCAAACCCTTGTATTTTATGTTTTGCCCCCCCCAACATTGAACCAATTTATGTTTTGCCGCCCCGTCTCGCGCTCTACCGCGACACCCTCTCCCACCCCTTCCTCGCCCCCTCCTTTTGCCACCGCCCTTTCGCCACCGCCACCGCCACCGCCCCCCTTCTTCACTTAATTAATTTGTTTTTACTACATGTTTTCAGGACTGACATAATGGCGGACGATAGAGCTGACCCGATTATGGACAACTATGATCCGGACGGTGAAGCACATATGTTCGGCATCATAAACGGCGATATTCTATATGTGCCGACCGGAGAAGAAGAAGATGATATCTCTTCTTATCTGAACCTTGACGGTGAAGATGAAGGGCGCCGTCAGCAAGATGATGCCGAACAAACGTCGATAAACGACGATCTTCAAATGGAAGTAGCAACCACCTCCGGCGCCGAGGTATATATATACATTGCGTATTCTTCTGCTTGTAAGGAGTTACTTGTTTACTCTCCCTCTCCCTCTCTCTCACTAAAGCATCTTATATAGTAAAATTAGGAAAGCAATGCCCAGCTTCAGATCTCGCGCTGATCTCGCGCTGTTGCCTCGCCGGTGTTGTTGTTGTCTTCAAGGCGCACACATATTTCAATGCGTACGTGACAAACAACGCTAATATATTGGATTTCAGCTTTGGTACTTTCTTCTATAGTAAGTTGCAAGTTGCAACCACGCAGGCTTAGCAGAGTAATACTACTAGTACTTAGTTAACTGCAATGATATTTAATCAGGCTGTTGAGTTACATACCTAGATTCTAACACTGAGCAGTGATGCTAACGCTAGAATACCCCATATCCATCGATTATCAATCCCATCAAGATGGGTGATTGAGTAGAACAATCAAAACAAAAAAATTAGCACCGGGATGAATAGTACTCCTAATTTTTTTATTGAAAGAAAATAGATCTACTTATATACTCCCTCCATCCTAAAGTTTTTTCTTAGATTTGTCTAGATATGTATGTATCTAGTTATATTTTAGTATTTAGATACCTCCATTTATAGACAAACCTAACCAGCCGCGCCGCCACCCCATACCCCGGCTCAACCTGTCGCGCCGTCGTCGATCTCGACGGCGCGGGCTTTCCGTCTCCCGCGTGCGGCGTCGATCTCGGCGGCGCGGGCTCCATGTGGGAAGGCTCGGCCTCCGGCGCTACGGCCGTCGCGGCGCTCCCGACGGTCCTGTGCTCCCTCCCGCGCTCTCTACCACCCACTGGTGGAAAAACAGGCTTCCGTCCAGCCCCATAAGTCGCGAAGCTGTAGGAACCGCGACTAATGGGACCTTTAGTCGCGGTTCTGGAGGTGAACCGCGACCAAAGGCCTGGGCCCAGGGCGCTCGGTGGCCAGCTGGTGCACCTGAGGGGCTTTAGTCGCGGTTGTCCTGGCCAACCGCGACTAAAGGCCTTCGGGCACCTTTAGTCACAGTTTGCCAGGCCAACCGCAACTAAAGCCCCTCCCCTATATATACCCATCCAGCAGGTAGTGAGAAATGGCGGGAAAAATGGGAGCGGGAAGACAGGAGGCGGGAAGACAGGAGGCGGGAAGAAAGTGGCGGGAAGAAAGAGGCGGGAAGACAGGGAAGAAATGGCGGGAAGAAGAGGAATCCAGAGCAATGATGATTTGTCTGAAAAGAAAAAGATAAAAGGTTCTGAAAATAAAAGAAGATTTGGGGGGGGGCCTTTAGTCGCGGTTGGTCTGGCCAACCGCGACTAAAGGTTACCCTTTAGTCGCGGGTCGCCTCCCCACCCGCGACTAAAGGGGGGGGGGCGCGGGAAGGCAAAAAACCCGCCAAAAACCCTTTAGTCGCGGTTGGGGAGGCGGCCCGCGACTAAAGGGTACCTTTAGTCGCGGGTCTCGTCCCCAACCGCGACTAAAGGGGGGGGCTATAAATACAGTGCGGGTCGCCTCCCCTGCCGCCGTCTTCTCCATCTCTCTTGTCTTCTCCGATTCCAACCGTCGCGCGCGCGCCGAAGGCCTGCCGCCGCCGTCGCCCTCGCCCTCGTCGACGCCGCCCGCCGTCGCCCTCGCCGTCGTCGTCGCCCTCGCCGTCGTCGCCGCCGTCGCCGCCCTCGCCGTCGCGGTTGGTTCCTTTCATCTTTCCCGCGCCGCGCGCCCGCCTTCCTCGCTTCCTTGGAAGAACGTCTTGGAAGAACGAACGTCGATCTTGGAAGAACGAACGTCGATCTTGAACGTCTTGGAGAAACTCTTACTCACATGCCTTCCTTCGAATGAGACCCCTACGGAGTCCAGAAAATGTCTCACTCACATGCCTTCCTTCGAATGAGACCCCGGCGGAGTCCAGAAAAAGTCTTACTTGGAAAGGAGCTAGACTAATTGACTGCACAAGAGTCACACAATGTTTGGAACAAGCGACATCAGTCTTTGAGATCATTGTAATATTTGATTTCACACCCCAAAAGAAATTTATTGGTCAATACATGTTTTTCCTATCTAGATTGTACCAACCGAGTTTACGATTGGAGGATAATTCCAAGCCAATGAATAATTTTCTTAACTACGAGGTTAAATCTTTGCATGAGTTCAGATCCCACTTTGGTTTTTTATTGCATGACCATTTACACATACATTGTTGGAAGAGTCGCAAAATAATTATATGCCAATGACCAATTTGCTGAACTACAAGGTTGAATCTAACTAGATATATGTTTATTGGAAAACAAAACATCCATTCCAGATTGTGAGTTTAGTATGCACTGAGTTGACACTTGGCAGAGCTGCACATCAAACATGACTAGAAAAGAAAGAACTACACATAAACCTTATATTAGCAATTGAATATATTTGAGGAAAACAACTCACAAGGGTATCTCCTTTAGCTTTTGGCCCCCTCAAACCCTTGTATTTTATGTTTTGCCCCCCCAACATTGAACCAATTTATGTTTTGCCGCCCCGTCTCGCGCTCTACCGCGACACCCTCTCCCACCCCTTCCTCGCCCCCTCCTTTTGCCACCGCCCTTTCGCCACCGCCACCGCCACCGCCCCCCTTCTTCACTTAATTAATTTGTTTTTACTACATGTTTTCAGGACTGACATAATGGCGGACGATAGAGCTGACCCGATTATGGACAACTATGATCCGGACGGTGAAGCACATATGTTCGGCATCATAAACGGCGATATTCTATATGTGCCGACCGGAGAAGAAGAAGATGATATCTCTTCTTATCTGAACCTTGACGGTGAAGATGAAGGGCGCCGTCAGCAAGATGATGCCGAACAAACGTCGATAAACGACGATCTTCAAATGGAAGTAGCAACCACCTCCGGCGCCGAGGTATATATATACATTGCGTATTCTTCTGCTTGTAAGGAGTTACTTGTTTACTCTCCCTCTCCCTCTCTCTCACTAAAGCATCTTATATAGTAAAATTAGGAAAGCAATGCCCAGCTTCAGATCTCGCGCTGATCTCGCGCTGTTGCCTCGCCGGTGTTGTTGTTGTCTTCAAGGCGCACACATATTTCAATGCGTACGTGACAAACAACGCTAATATATTGGATTTCAGCTTTGGTACTTTGTTCTATAGTAAGTTGCAAGTTGCAACCACGCAGGCTTAGCAGAGTAATACTACTAGTACTTAGTTAACTGCAATGATATTTAATCAGGCTGTTGAGTTACATACCTAGATTCTAACACTGAGCAGTGATGCTAACGCTAGAATACCCCATATCCATCGATTATCAATCCCATCAAGATGGGTGATTGAGTAGAACAATCAAAACAAAAAAATTAGCACCGGGATGAATAGTACTCCTAATTTTTTTATTGAAAGAAAATAGATCTACTTATATACTCCCTCCATCCTAAAGTTTTTTCTTAGATTTGTCTAGATATGTATGTATCTAGTTATATTTTAGTATTTAGATACCTCCATTTATAGACAAACCTAACCAGCCGCGCCGCCACCCCATACCCCGGCTCAACCTGTCGCGCCGTCGTCGATCTCGACGGCGCGGGCTTTCCGTCTCCCGCGTGCGGCGTCGATCTCGGCGGCGCGGGCTCCATGTGGGAAGGCTCGGCCTCCGGCGCTACGGCCGTCGCGGCGCTCCCGACGGTCCTGTGCTCCCTCCCGCGCTCTCTACCACCCACTGGTGGAAAAACAGGCTTCCGTCCAGCCCCATAAGTCGCGAAGCTGTAGGAACCGCGACTAATGGGACCTTTAGTCGCGGTTCTGGAGGTGAACCGCGACCAAAGGCCTGGGCCCAGGGCGCTCGGTGGCCAGCTGGTGCACGTGAGGGGCTTTAGTCGCGGTTGTCCTGGCCAACCGCGACTAAAGGCCTTCGGGCACCTTTAGTCACGGTTTGCCAGGCCAACCGCAACTAAAGCCCCTCCCCTATATATACCCATCCAGCAGGTAGTGAGAAATGGCGGGAAAAATGGGAGCGGGAAGACAGGAGGCGGGAAGACAGGAGGCGGGAAGAAAGTGGCGGGAAGAAAGAGGCGGGAAGACAGGGAAGAAATGGCGGGAAGATGAGGAATCCAGAGCAATGATGATTTTTCTGAAAAGAAAAAGATAAAAGGTTCTGAAAATAAAAGAAGATTTGGGGGGGGCCTTTAGTCGCGGTTGGTCTGGCCAACCGCGACTAAAGGTTACCCTTTAGTCGCGGGTCGCCTCCCCACCCGCGACTAAAGGGGGGGGGGGCGCGGGAAGGCAAAAAACCCGCCAAAAACCCTTTAGTCGCGGTTGGGGAGGCGACCCGCGACTAAAGGGTACCTTTAGTCGCGGGTCTCGTCCCCAACCGCGACTAGGGGGGGGGGGGCTATAAATACAGTGCGGGTCGCCTCCCCTGCCGCCGTCTTCTCCATCTCTCTCGTCTTCTCCGATTCCAACCGTCGCGCGCGCGCCGAAGGCCTGCCGCCGCCGTCGCCCTCGCCCTCGTCGACGCCGCCCGCCGTCGCCCTCGCCGTCGTCGTCGCCCTCGCCGTCGTCGCCGCCGTCGCCGCCCTCGCCGTCGCGGTTGGTTCCTTTCATCTTTCCCGCGCCGCGCGCCCGCCTTCCTCGCTTCCTTGGAAGAACGTCTTGGAAGAACGAACGTCGATCTTGGAAGAACGAACGTCGATCTTGAACGTCTTGGAGAAACTCTTACTCACATGCCTTCCTTCGAATGAGACCCCTACGGAGTCCAGAAAATGTCTCACTCACATGCCTTCCTTCGAATGAGACCCCGGCGGAGTCCAGAAAAAGTCTTACTTGGAAAGGAGCTAGACTAATTGACTGCACAAGAGTCACACAATGTTTGGAACAAGCGACATCAGTCTTTGAGATCATTGTAATATTTGATTTCACACCCCAAAAGAAATTTATTGGTCAATACATGTTTTTCCTATCTAGATTGTACCAACCGAGTTTACGATTGGAGGATAATTCCAAGCCAATGAATAATTTTCTTAACTACGAGGTTAAATCTTTGCATGAGTTCAGATCCCACTTTGGTTTTTTATTGCATGACCATTTACACATACATTGTTGGAAGAGTCGCAAAATAATTATATGCCAATGACCAATTTGCTGAACTACAAGGTTGAATCTAACTAGATATATGTTTATTGGAAAACAAAACATCCATTCCAGATTGTGAGTTTAGTATGCACTGAGTTGACACTTGGCAGAGCTGCACATCAAACATGACTAGAAAAGAAAGAACTACACATAAACCTTATATTAGCAATTGAATATATTTGAGGAAAACAACTCACAAGGGTATCTCCTTTAGCTTTTGGCCCCCTCAAACCCTTGTATTTTATGTTTTGCCCCCCCCAACATTGAACCAATTTATGTTTTGCCGCCCCGTCTCGCGCTCTACCGCGACACCCTCTCCCACCCCTTCCTCGCCCCCTCCTTTTGCCACCGCCCTTTCGCCACCGCCACCGCCACCGCCCCCCTTCTTCACTTAATTAATTTGTTTTTACTACATGTTTTCAGGACTGACATAATGGCGGACGATAGAGCTGACCCGATTATGGACAACTATGATCCGGACGGTGAAGCACATATGTTCGGCATCATAAACGGCGATATTCTATATGTGCCGACCGGAGAAGAAGAAGATGATATCTCTTCTTATCTGAACCTTGACGGTGAAGATGAAGGGCGCCGTCAGCAAGATGATGCCGAACAAACGTCGATAAACGACGATCTTCAAATGGAAGTAGCAACCACCTCCGGCGCCGAGGTATATATATACATTGCGTATTCTTCTGCTTGTAAGGAGTTACTTGTTTACTCTCCCTCTCCCTCTCTCTCACTAAAGCATCTTATATAGTAAAATTAGGAAAGCAATGCCCAGCTTCAGATCTCGCGCTGATCTCGCGCTGTTGCCTCGCCGGTGTTGTTGTTGTCTTCAAGGCGCACACATATTTCAATGCGTACGTGACAAACAACGCTAATATATTGGATTTCAGCTTTGGTACTTTCTTCTATAGTAAGTTGCAAGTTGCAACCACGCAGGCTTAGCAGAGTAATACTACTAGTACTTAGTTAACTGCAATGATATTTAATCAGGCTGTTGAGTTACATACCTAGATTCTAACACTGAGCAGTGATGCTAACGCTAGAATACCCCATATCCATCGATTATCAATCCCATCAAGATGGGTGATTGAGTAGAACAATCAAAACAAAAAAATTAGCACCGGGATGAATAGTACTCCTAATTTTTTTATTGAAAGAAAATAGATCTACTTATATACTCCCTCCATCCTAAAGTTTTTTCTTAGATTTGTCTAGATATGTATGTATCTAGTTATATTTTAGTATTTAGATACCTCCATTTATAGACAAACCTAACCAGCCGCGCCGCCACCCCATACCCCGGCTCAACCTGTCGCGCCGTCGTCGATCTCGACGGCGCGGGCTTTCCGTCTCCCGCGTGCGGCGTCGATCTCGGCGGCGCGGGCTCCATGTGGGAAGGCTCGGCCTCCGGCGCTACGGCCGTCGCGGCGCTCCCGACGGTCCTGTGCTCCCTCCCGCGCTCTCTACCACCCACTGGTGGAAAAACAGGCTTCCGTCCAGCCCCATAAGTCGCGAAGCTGTAGGAACCGCGACTAATGGGACCTTTAGTCGCGGTTCTGGAGGTGAACCGCGACCAAAGGCCTGGGCCCAGGGCGCTCGGTGGCCAGCTGGTGCACGTGAGGGGCTTTAGTCGCGGTTGTCCTGGCCAACCGCGACTAAAGGCCTTCGGGCACCTTTAGTCACGGTTTGCCAGGCCAACCGCAACTAAAGCCCCTCCCCTATATATACCCATCCAGCAGGTAGTGAGAAATGGCGGGAAAAATGGGAGCGGGAAGACAGGAGGCGGGAAGACAGGAGGCGGGAAGAAAGTGGCGGGAAGAAAGAGGCGGGAAGACAGGGAAGAAATGGCGGGAAGAAGAGGAATCCAGAGCAATGATGATTTTTCTGAAAAGAAAAAGATAAAAGGTTCTGAAAATAAAAGAAGATTTGGGGGGGGCCTTTAGTCGCGGTTGGTCTGGCCAACCGCGACTAAAGGTTACCCTTTAGTCGCGGGTCGCCTCCCCACCCGCGACTAAAGGGGGGGGGGCGCGGGAAGGCAAAAAACCCGCCAAAAACCCTTTAGTCGCGGTTGGGGAGGCGACCCGCGACTAAAGGGTACCTTTAGTCGCGGGTCTCGTCCCCAACCGCGACTAAAGAGGGGGGCTATAAATACAGTGCGGGTCGCCTCCCCAGCCGCCGTCTTCTCCATCTCTCTCGTCTTCTCCGAGTCCAACCGTCGCGCGCGCGCCGAAGGCCTGCCGCCGCCGTCGCCCTCGCCCTCGTCGACGCCGCCCGCCGTCGCCCTCGCCGTCGTCGTCGCCCTCGCCGTCGTCGCCGCCGTCGCCGCCCTCGCCGTCGCGGTTGGTTCCTTTCATCTTTCCCGCGCCGCGCGCCCGCCTTCCTCGCTTCCTTGGAAGAACGTCTTGGAAGAACGAACGTCGATCTTGAACGTCTTGGAGAAACTCTTACTCACATGCCTTCCTTCGAATGAGACCCCTACGGAGTGCAGAAAATGTCTCACTCACATGCCTTCCTTCGAATGAGACCCCGGCGGAGTCCAGAAAAAGTCTTACTTGGAAAGGAGCTAGACTAATTGACTGCACAAGAGTCACACAATGTTTGGAACAAGCGACATCAGTCTTTGAGATCATTGTAATATTTGATTTCACACCCCAAAAGAAATTTATTGGTCAATACATGTTTTTCCTATCTAGATTGTACCAACCGAGTTTACGATTGGAGGATAATTCCAAGCCAATGAATAATTTTCTTAACTACGAGGTTAAATCTTTGCATGAGTTCAGATCCCACTTTGGTTTTTTATTGCATGACCATTTACACATACATTGTTGGAAGAGTCGCAAAATAATTATATGCCAATGACCAATTTGCTGAACTACAAGGTTGAATCTAACTAGATATATGTTTATTGGAAAACAAAACATCCATTCCAGATTGTGAGTTTAGTATGCACTGAGTTGACACTTGGCAGAGCTGCACATCAAACATGACTAGAAAAGAAAGAACTACACATAAACCTTATATTAGCAATTGAATATATTTGAGGAAAACAACTCACAAGGGTATCTCCTTTAGCTTTTGGCCCCCTCAAACCCTTGTATTTTATGTTTTGCCCCCCCCAACATTGAACCAATTTATGTTTTGCCGCCCCGTCTCGCGCTCTACCGCGACACCCTCTCCCACCCCTTCCTCGCCCCCTCCTTTTGCCACCGCCCTTTCGCCACCGCCACCGCCACCGCCCCCCTTCTTCACTTAATTAATTTGTTTTTACTACATGTTTTCAGGACTGACATAATGGCGGACGATAGAGCTGACCCGATTATGGACAACTATGATCCGGACGGTGAAGCACATATGTTCGGCATCATAAACGGCGATATTCTATATGTGCCGACCGGAGAAGAAGAAGATGATATCTCTTCTTATCTGAACCTTGACGGTGAAGATGAAGGGCGCCGTCAGCAAGATGAACAAACGTCGATAAACGACGATCTTCAAATGGAAGTAGCAACCACCTCCGGCGCCGAGGTATATATATACATTGCGTATTCTTCTGCTTGTAAGGAGTTACTTGTTTACTCTCCCTCTCCCTCTCTCTCACTAAAGCATCTTATATAGTAAAATTAGGAAAGCAATGCCCAGCTTCAGATCTCGCGCTGATCTCGCGCTGTTGCCTCGCCGGTGTTGTTGTTGTCTTCAAGGCGCACACATATTTCAATGCGTACGTGACAAACAACGCTAATATATTGGATTTCAGCTTTGGTACTTTGTTCTATAGTAAGTTGCAAGTTGCAACCACGCAGGCTTAGCAGAGTAATACTGCTAGTACTTAGTTAACTGCAATGATATTTAATCAGGCTGTTGAGTTACATACCTAGATTCTAACACTGAGCAGTGATGCTAACGCTAGAATACCCCATATCCATCGATTATCAATCCCATCAAGATGGGTGATTGAGTAGAAAAATCAAAACAAAAAAATTAGCACCGGGATGAATAGTACTCCTAATTTTTTTATTGAAAGAAAATAGATCTACTTATATACTCCCTCCATCCTAAAGTTTTTTCTTAGATTTGTCTAGATATGTATGTATCTAGTTATATTTTAGTATTTAGATACCTCCATTTATAGACAAACCTAACCAGCCGCGCCGCCACCCCATACCCCGGCTCAACCTGTCGCGCCGTCGTCGATCTCGACGGCGCGGGCTTTCCGTCTCCCGCGTGCGGCGTCGATCTCGGCGGCGCGGGCTCCATGTGGGAAGGCTCGGCCTCCGGCGCTACGGCCGTCGCGGCGCTCCCGACGGTCCTGTGCTCCCTCCGGCGCTCTCTACCACCCACTGGTGGAAAAACAGGCTTCCGTCCAGCCCCATAAGTCGCGAAGCTGTAGGAACCGCGACTAATGGGACCTTTAGTCGCGGTTCTGGAGGTGAACCGCGACCAAAGGCCTGGGCCCAGGGCGCTCGGTGGCCAGCTGGTGCACGTGAGGGGCTTTAGTCGCGGTTGTCCTGGCCAACCGCGACTAAAGGCCTTCGGGCACCTTTAGTCACGGTTTGCCAGGGCAACCGCAACTAAAGCCCCTCCCCTATATATACCCATCCAGCAGGTAGTGAGAAATGGCGGGAAAAATGGGAGCGGGAAGACAGGAGGCGGGAAGACAGGAGGCGGGAAGAAAGTGGCGGGAAGAAAGAGGCGGGAAGACAGGGAAGAAATGGCGGGAAGAAGAGGAATCCAGAGCAATGATGATTTTTCTGAAAAGAAAAAGATAAAAGGTTCTGAAAATAAAAGAAGATTTGGGGGGGGGGCTTTAGTCGCGGTTGGTCTGGCCAACCGCGACTAAAGGTTACCCTTTAGTCGCGGGTCGCCTCCCCACCCGCGACTAAAGGGGGGGGGGCGCGGGAAGGCAAAAAACCCGCCAAAAACCCTTTAGTCGCGGTTGGCGAGGCGACCCGCGACTAAAGGGTACCTTTAGTCGCGGGTCTCGTCCCCAACCGCGACTAAAGGGGGGGGCTATAAATACAGTGCGGGTCGCCTCCCCTGCCGCCGTCTTCTCCATCTCTCTCGTCTTCTCCGATTCCAACCGTCGCGCGCGCGCCGAAGGCCTGCCGCCGCCGTCGCCCTCGCCCTCATCGACGCCGCCCGCCGTCGCCCTCGCCGTCGTCGCCGCCGTCGCCGCCCTCGCCGTCGCGGTTGGTTCCTTTCATCTTTCCCGCGCCGCGCGCCCGCCTTCCTCGCTTCCTTGGAAGAACGTCTTGGAAGAACGAACGTCGATCTTGAACGTCTTGGAGAAACTCTTACTCACATGCCTTCCTTCGAATGAGACCCCTACGGAGTGCAGAAAATGTCTCACTCACATGCCTTCCTTCGAATGAGACCCCGGCGGAGTCCAGAAAAAGTCTTACTTGGAAAGGAGCTAGACTAATTGACTGCACAAGAGTCACACAATGTTTGGAACAAGCGACATCAGTCTTTGAGATCATTGTAATATTTGATTTCACACCCCAAAAGAAATTTATTGGTCAATACATGTTTTTCCTATCTAGATTGTACCAACCGAGTTTACGATTGGAGGATAATTCCAAGCCAATGAATAATTTTCTTAACTACGAGGTTAAATCTTTGCATGAGTTCAGATCCCACTTTGGTTTTTTATTGCATGACCATTTACACATACATTGTTGGAAGAGTCGCAAAATAATTATATGCCAATGACCAATTTGCTGAACTACAAGGTTGAATCTAACTAGATATATGTTTATTGGAAAACAAAACATCCATTCCAGATTGTGAGTTTAGTATGCACTGAGTTGACACTTGGCAGAGCTGCACATCAAACATGACTAGAAAAGAAAGAACTACACATAAACCTTATATTAGCAATTGAATATATTTGAGGAAAACAACTCACAAGGGTATCTCCTTTAGCTTTTGGCCCCCTCAAACCCTTGTATTTTATGTTTTGCCCCCCCCCAACATTGAACCAATTTATGTTTTGCCGCCCCGTCTCGCGCTCTACCGCGACACCCTCTCCCACCCCTTCCTCGCCCCCTCCTTTTGCCACCGCCCTTTCGCCACCGCCACCGCCACCGCCCCCCTTCTTCACTTAATTAATTTGTTTTTACTACATGTTTTCAGGACTGACATAATGGCGGACGATAGAGCTGACCCGATTATGGACAACTATGATCCGGACGGTGAAGCACATATGTTCGGCATCATAAACGGCGATATTCTATATGTGCCGACCGGAAAATAAGAAGATGATATCTCTTCTTATCTGAACCTTGACGGTGAAGATGAAGGGCGCCGTCAGCAAGATGATGCCGAACAAACGTCGATAAACGACGATCTTCAAATGGAAGTAGCAACCACCTCCGGCGCCGAGGTATATATATACATTGCGTATTCTTCTGCTTGTAAGGAGTTACTTGTTTACTCTCCCTCTCCCTCTCTCTCACTAAAGCATCTTATATAGTAAAATTAGGAAAGCAATGCCCAGCTTCAGATCTCGCGCTGATCTCGCGCTGTTGCCTCGCCGGTGTTGTTGTTGTCTTCAAGGCGCACACATATTTCAATGCGTACGTGACAAACAACGCTAATATATTGGATTTCAGCTTTGGTACTTTGTTCTATAGTAAGTTGCAAGTTGCAACCACGCAGGCTTAGCAGAGTAATACTACTAGTACTTAGTTAACTGCAATGATATTTAATCAGGCTGTTGAGTTACATACCTAGATTCTAACACTGAGCAGTGATGCTAACGCTAGAATACCCCGTATCCATCGATTATCAATCCCATCAAGATGGGTGATTGAGTAGAACAATCAAAACAAAAAAATTAGCACCGGGATGAATAGTACTCCTAATTTTTTTATTGAAAGAAAATAGATCTACTTATATACTCCCTCCATCCTAAAGTTTTTTCTTAGATTTGTCTAGATATGTATGTATCTAGTTATATTTTAGTATTTAGATACCTCCATTTATAGACAAACCTAACCAGCCGCGCCGCCACCCCATACCCCGGCTCAACCTGTCGCGCCGTCGTCGATCTCGACGGCGCGGGCTTTCCGTCTCCCGCGTGCGGCGTCGATCTCGGCGGCGCGGGCTCCATGTGGGAAGGCTCGGCCTCCGGCGCTACGGCCGTCGCGGCGCTCCCGACGGTCCTGTGCTCCCTCCCGCGCTCTCTACCACCCACTGGTGGAAAAACAGGCTTCCGTCCAGCCCCATAAGTCGCGAAGCTGTAGGAACCGCGACTAATGGGACCTTTAGTCGCGGTTCTGGAGGTGAACCGCGACCAAAGGCCTGGGCCCAGGGCGCTCGGTGGCCAGCTGGTGCACGTGAGGGGCTTTAGTCGCGGTTGTCCTGGCCAACCGCGACTAAAGGCCTTCGGGCACCTTTAGTCACGGTTTGCCAGGCCAACCGCAACTAAAGCCCCTCCCCTATATATACCCATCCAGCAGGTAGTGAGAAATGGCGGGAAAAATGGGAGCGGGAAGACAGGAGGCGGGAAGACAGGAGGCGGGAAGAAAGTGGCGGGAAGAAAGAGGCGGGAAGACAGGGAAGAAATGGCGGGAAGAAGAGGAATCCAGAGCAATGATGATTTGTCTGAAAAGAAAAAGATAAAAGGTTCTGAAAATAAAAGAAGATTTGGGGGGGGGCCTTTAGTCGCGGTTGGTCTGGCCAACCGCGACTAAAGGTTACCCTTTAGTCGCGGGTCGCCTCCCCACCCGCGACTAAAGGGGGGGGCGCGGGAAGGCAAAAAACCCGCCAAAAACCCTTTAGTCGCGGTTGGGGAGGCGACCCGCGACTAAAGGGTACCTTTAGTCGCGGGTCTCGTCCCCAACCGCGACTAAAGGGGGGGGGCTATAAATACAGTGCGGGTCGCCTCCCCTGCCGCCGTCTTCTCCATCTCTCTCGTCTTCTCCGAGTCCAACCGTCGCGCGCGCGCCGAAGGCCTGCCGCCGCCGTCGCCCTCGCCCTCGTCGACGCCGCCCGCCGTCGCCCTCGCCGTCGTCGTCGCCCTCGCCGTCGTCGCCGCCGTCGCCGCCCTCGCCGTCGCGGTTGGTTCCTTTCATCTTTACCGCGCCGCGCGCCCGCCTTCCTCGCTTCCTTGGAAGAACGTCTTGGAAGAACGAACGTCGATCTTGAACGTCTTGGAGAAACTCTTACTCACATGCCTTCCTTCGAATGAGACCCCTACGGAGTCCAGAAAATGTCTCACTCACATGCCTTCCTTCGAATGAGACCCCGGCGGAGTCCAGAAAAAGTCTTACTTGGAAAGGAGCTAGACTAATTGACTGCACAAGAGTCACACAATGTTTGGAACAAGCGACATCAGTCTTTGAGATCATTGTAATATTTGATTTCACACCCCAAAAGAAATTTATTGGTCAATACATGTTTTTCCTATCTAGATTGTACCAACCGAGTTTACGATTGGAGGATAATTCCAAGCCAATGAATAATTTTCTTAACTACGAGGTTAAATCTTTGCATGAGTTCAGATCCCACTTTGGTTTTTTATTGCATGACCATTTACACATACATTGTTGGAAGAGTCGCAAAATAATTATATGCCAATGACCAATTTGCTGAACTACAAGGTTGAATCTAACTAGATATATGTTTATTGGAAAACAAAACATCCATTCCAGATTGTGAGTTTAGTATGCACTGAGTTGACACTTGGCAGAGCTGCACATCAAACATGACTAGAAAAGAAAGAACTACACATAAACCTTATATTAGCAATTGAATATATTTGAGGAAAACAACTCACAAGGGTATCTCCTTTAGCTTTTGGCCCCCTCAAACCCTTGTATTTTATGTTTTGCCCCCCCCAACATTGAACCAATTTATGTTTTGCCGCCCCGTCTCGCGCTCTACCGCGACACCCTCTCCCACCCCTTCCTCGCCCCCTCCTTTTGCCACCGCCCTTTCGCCACCGCCACCGCCACCGCCCCCCTTCTTCACTTAATTAATTTGTTTTTACTACATGTTTTCAGGACTGACATAATGGCGGACGATAGAGCTGACCCGATTATGGACAACTATGATCCGGACGGTGAAGCACATATGTTCGGCATCATAAACGGCGATATTCTATATGTGCCGACCGGAGAAGAAGAAGATGATATCTCTTCTTATCTGAACCTTGACGGTGAAGATGAAGGGCGCCGTCAGCAAGATGAACAAACGTCGATAAACGACGATCTTCAAATGGAAGTAGCAACCACCTCCGGCGCCGAGGTATATATATACATTGCGTATTCTTCTGCTTGTAAGGAGTTACTTGTTTACTCTCCCTCTCCCTCTCTCTCACTAAAGCATCTTATATAGTAAAATTAGGAAAGCAATGCCCAGCTTCAGATCTCGCGCTGATCTCGCGCTGTTGCCTCGCCGGTGTTGTTGTTGTCTTCAAGGCGCACACATATTTCAATGCGTACGTGACAAACAACGCTAATATATTGGATTTCAGCTTTGGTACTTTGTTCTATAGTAAGTTGCAAGTTGCAACCACGCAGGCTTAGCAGAGTAATACTACTAGTACTTAGTTAACTGCAATGATATTTAATCAGGCTGTTGAGTTACATACCTAGATTCTAACACTGAGCAGTGATGCTAACGCTAGAATACCCCATATCCATCGATTATCAATCCCATCAAGATGGGTGATTGAGTAGAAAAATCAAAACAAAAAAATTAGCACCGGGATGAATAGTACTCCTAATTTTTTTATTGAAAGAAAATAGATCTACTTATATACTCCCTCCATCCTAAAGTTTTTTCTTAGATTTGTCTAGATATGTATGTATCTAGTTATATTTTAGTATTTAGATACCTTCATTTATAGACAAACCTAACCAGCCGCGCCGCCACCCCATACCCCGGCTCAACCTGTCGCGCCGTCGTCGATCTCGACGGCGCGGGCTTTCCGTCTCCCGCGTGCGGCGTCGATCTCGGCGGCGCGGGCTCCATGTGGGAAGGCTCGGCCTCCGGCGCTACGGCCGTCGCGGCGCTCCCGACGGTACTGTGCTCCCTCCCGCGCTCTCTACCACCCACTGGTGGAAAAACAGGCTTCCGTCCAGCCCCATAAGTCGCGAAGCTGTAGGAACCGCGACTAATGGGACCTTTAGTCGCGGTTCTGGAGGTGAACCGCGACCAAAGGCCTGGGCCCAGGGCGCTCGGTGGCCAGCTGGTGCACGTGAGGGGCTTTAGTCGCGGTTGTCCTGGCCAACCGCGACTAAAGGCCTTCGGGCACCTTTAGTCACGGTTTGCCAGGCCAACCGCAACTAAAGCCCCTCCCCTATATATACCCATCCAGCAGGTAGTGAGAAATGGCGGGAAAAATGGGAGCGGGAAGACAGGAGGCGGGAAGACAGGAGGCGGGAAGAAAGTGGCGGGAAGAAAGAGGCGGGAAGACAGGGAAGAAATGGCGGGAAGAAGAGGAATCCAGAGCAATGATGATTTTTCTGAAAAGAAAAAGATAAAAGGTTCTGAAAATAAAAGAAGATTTGGGGGGGGGGGGCTTTAGTCGCGGTTGGTCTGGCCAACCGCGACTAAAGGTTACCCTTTAGTCGCGGGTCGCCTCCCCACCCGCGACTAAAGGGGGGGGGCGCGGGAAGGCAAAAAACCCGCCAAAAACCCTTTAGTCGCGGTTGGGGAGGCGACCCGCGACTAAAGGGTACCTTTAGTCGCGGGTCTCGTCCCCAACCGCGACTAAAGGGGGGGGCTATAAATACAGTGCGGGTCGCCTCCCCTGCCGCCGTCTTCTCCATCTCTCTCGTCTTCTCCGATTCCAACCGTCGCGCGCGCGCCGAAGGCCTGCCGCCGCCGTCGCCCTCGCCCTCATCGACGCCGCCCGCCGTCGCCCTCGCCGTCGTCGTCGCCCTCGCCGTCGTCGCCGCCGTCGCCGCCCTCGCCGTCGCGGTTGGTTCCTTTCATCTTTCCCGCGCCGCGCGCCCGCCTTCCTCGCTTCCTTGGAAGAACGTCTTGGAAGAACGAACGTCGATCTTGAACGTCTTGGAGAAACTCTTACTCACATGCCTTCCTTCGAATGAGACCCCTACGGAGTCCAGAAAATGTCTCACTCACATGCCTTCCTTCGAATGAGACCCCGGCGGAGTCCAGAAAAAGTCTTACTTGGAAAGGAGCTAGACTAATTGACTGCACAAGAGTCACACAATGTTTGGAACAAGCGACATCAGTCTTTGAGATCATTGTAATATTTGATTTCACACCCCAAAAGAAATTTATTGGTCAATACATGTTTTTCCTATCTAGATTGTACCAACCGAGTTTACGATTGGAGGATAATTCCAAGCCAATGAATAATTTTCTTAACTACGAGGTTAAATCTTTGCATGAGTTCAGATCCCACTTTGGTTTTTTATTGCATGACCATTTACACATACATTGTTGGAAGAGTCGCAAAATAATTATATGCCAATGACCAATTTGCTGAACTACAAGGTTGAATCTAACTAGATATATGTTTATTGGAAAACAAAACATCCATTCCAGATTGTGAGTTTAGTATGCACTGAGTTGACACTTGGCAGAGCTGCACATCAAACATGACTAGAAAAGAAAGAACTACACATAAACCTTATATTAGCAATTGAATATATTTGAGGAAAACAACTCACAAGGGTATCTCCTTTAGCTTTTGGCCCCCTCAAACCCTTGTATTTTATGTTTTGCCCCCCCCAACATTGAACCAATTTATGTTTTGCCGCCCCGTCTCGCGCTCTACCGCGACACCCTCTCCCACCCCTTCCTCGCCCCCTCCTTTTGCCACCGCCCTTTCGCCACCGCCACCGCCACCGCCCCCCTTCTTCACTTAATTAATTTGTTTTTACTACATGTTTTCAGGACTGACATAATGGCGGACGATAGAGCTGACCCGATTATGGACAACTATGATCCGGACGGTGAAGCACATATGTTCGGCATCATAAACGGCGATATTCTATATGTGCCGACCGGAGAAGAAGAAGATGATATCTCTTCTTATCTGAACCTTGACGGTGAAGATGAAGGGCGCCGTCAGCAAGATGATGCCGAACAAACGTCGATAAACGACGATCTTCAAATGGAAGTAGCAACCACCTCCGGCGCCGAGGTATATATATACATTGCGTATTCTTCTGCTTGTAAGGAGTTACTTGTTTACTCTCCCTCTCCCTCTCTCTCACTAAAGCATCTTATATAGTAAAATTAGGAAAGCAATGCCCAGCTTCAGATCTCGCGCTGATCTCGCGCTGTTGCCTCGCCGGTGTTGTTGTTGTCTTCAAGGCGCACACATATTTCAATGCGTACGTGACAAACAACGCTAATATATTGGATTTCAGCTTTGGTACTTTGTTCTATAGTAAGTTGCAAGTTGCAACCACGCAGGCTTAGCAGAGTAATACTACTAGTACTTAGTTAACTGCAATGATATTTAATCAGGCTGTTGAGTTACATACCTAGATTCTAACACTGAGCAGTGATGCTAACGCTAGAATACCCCATATCCATCGATTATCAATCCCATCAAGATGGGTGATTGAGTAGAACAATCAAAACAAAAAAATTAGCACCGGGATGAATAGTACTCCTAATTTTTTTATTGAAAGAAAATAGATCTACTTATATACTCCCTCCATCCTAAAGTTTTTTCTTAGATTTGTCTAGATATGTATGTATCTAGTTATATTTTAGTATTTAGATACCTCCATTTACAGACAAACCTAACCAGCCGCGCCGCCACCCCATACCCCGGCTCAACCTGTCGCGCCGTCGTCGATCTCGACGGCGCGGGCTTTCCGTCTCCCGCGTGCGGCGTCGATCTCGGCGGCGCGGGCTCCATGTGGGAAGGCTCGGCCTCCGGCGCTACGGCCGTCGCGGCGCTCCCGACGGTCCTGTGCTCCCTCCCGCGCTCTCTACCACCCACTGGTGGAAAAACAGGCTTCCGTCCAGCCCCATAAGTCGCGAAGCTGTAGGAACCGCGACTAATGGGACCTTTAGTCGCGGTTCTGGAGGTGAACCGCGACCAAAGGCCTGGGCCCAGGGCGCTCGGTGGCCAGCTGGTGCACGTGAGGGGCTTTAGTCGCGGTTGTCCTGGCCAACCGCGACTAAAGGCCTTCGGGCACCTTTAGTCACGGTTTGCCAGGCCAACCGCAACTAAAGCCCCTCCCCTATATATACCCATCCAGCAGGTAGTGAGAAATGGCGGGAAAAATGGGAGCGGGAAGACAGGAGGCGGGAAGACAGGAGGCGGGAAGAAAGTGGCGGGAAGAAAGAGGCGGGAAGACAGGGAAGAAATGGCGGGAAGATAAGGAATCCAGAGCAATGATGATTTTTCTGAAAAGAAAAAGATAAAAGGTTCTGAAAATAAAAGAAGATTTGGGGGGGGGCCTTTAGTCGCGGTTGGTCTGGCCAACCGCGACTAAAGGTTACCCTTTAGTCGCGGGTCGCCTCCCCACCCGCGACTAAAGGGGGGGGGGGCGCGGGAAGGCAAAAAACCCGCCAAAAACCCTTTAGTCGCGGTTGGGGAGGCGACCCGCGACTAAAGGGTACCTTTAGTCGCGGGTCTCGTCCCCAACCGCGACTAAAGGGGGGGGCTATAAATACAGTGCGGGTCGCCTCCCCTGCCGCCGTCTTCTCCATCTCTCTCGTCTTCTCCGATTCCAACCGTCGCGCGCGCGCCGAAGGCCTGCCACCGTCGTCGCCCTCGCCCTCGTCGACGCCGCCCGCCGTCGCCCTCGCCGTCGTCGTCGCCCTCGCCGTCGTCGCCGCCGTCGCCGCCCTCGCCGTCGCGGTTGGTTCCTTTCATCTTTCCCGCGCCGCGCGCCCGCCTTCCTCGCTTCCTTGGAAGAACGTCTTGGAAGAACGAATGTCGATCTTGGAAGAACGAACGTCGATCTTGAACGTCTTGGAGAAACTCTTACTCACATGCCTTCCTTCGAATGAGACCCCTACGGAGTCCAGAAAATGTCTCACTCACATGCCTTCCTTCGAATGAGACCCCGGCGGAGTCCAGAAAAAGTCTTACTTGGAAAGGAGCTAGACTAATTGACTGCACAAGAGTCACACAATGTTTGGAACAAGCGACATCAGTCTTTGAGATCATTGTAATATTTGATTTCACACCCCAAAAGAAATTTATTGGTCAATACATGTTTTTCCTATCTAGATTGTACCAACCGAGTTTACAATTGGAGGATAATTCCAAGCCAATGAATAATTTTCTTAACTACGAGGTTAAATCTTTGCATGAGTTCAGATCCCACTTTGGTTTTTTATTGCATGACCATTTACACATACATTGTTGGAAGAGTCGCAAAATAATTATACGCCAATGACCAATTTGCTGAACTACAAGGTTGAATCTAACTAGATATATGTTTATTGGAAAACAAAACATCCATTCCAGATTGTGAGTTTAGTATGCACTGAGTTGACACTTGGCAGAGCTGCACATCAAACATGACTAGAAAAGAAAGAACTACACATAAACCTTATATTAGCAATTGAATATATTTGAGGAAAACAACTCACAAGGGTATCTCCTTTAGCTTTTGGCCCCCTCAAACCCTTGTATTTTATGTTTTGCCCCCCCCAACATTGAACCAATTTATGTTTTGCCGCCCCGTCTCGCGCTCTACCGCGACACCCTCTCCCACCCCTTCCTCGCCCCCTCCTTTTGCCACCGCCCTTTCGCCACCGCCACCGCCACCGCCCCCCTTCTTCACTTAATTAATTTGTTTTTACTACATGTTTTCAGGACTGACATAATGGCGGACGATAGAGCTGACCCGATTATGGACAACTATGATCCGGACGGTGAAGCACATATGTTCGGCATCATAAACGGCGATATTCTATATGTGCCGACCGGAGAAGAAGAAGATGATATCTCTTCCTATCTGAACCTTGACGGTGAAGATGAAGGGCGCTGTCAGCAAGATGATGCCGAACAAACGTCGATAAACGACGATCTTCAAATGGAAGTAGCAACCACCTCCGGCGCCGAGGTATATATATACATTGCGTATTCTTCTGCTTGTAAGGAGTTACTTGTTTACTCTCCCTCTCCCTCTCTCTCACTAAAGCATCTTATATAGTAAAATTAGGAAAGCAATGCCCAGCTTCAGATCTCGCGCTGATCTCGCGCTGTTGCCTCGCCGGTGTTGTTGTTGTCTTCAAGGCGCACACATATTTCAATGCGTACGTGACAAACAACGCTAATATATTGGATTTCAGCTTTGGTACTTTCTTCTATAGTAAGTTGCAAGTTGCAACCACGCAGGCTTAGCAGAGTAATACTACTAGTACTTAGTTAACTGCAATGATATTTAATCAGGCTGTTGAGTTACATACCTAGATTCTAACACTGAGCAGTGATGCTAACGCTAGAATACCCCATATCCATCGATTATCAATCCCATCAAGATGGGTGATTGAGTAGAACAATCAAAACAAAAAAATTAGCACCGGGATGAATAGTACTCCTAATTTTTTTATTGAAAGAAAATAGATCTACTTATATACTCCCTCCATCCTAAAGTTTTTTCTTAGATTTGTCTAGATATGTATGTATCTAGTTATATTTTAGTATTTAGATACCTCCATTTATAGACAAACCTAACCAGCCGCGCCGCCACCCCATACCCCGGCTCAACCTGTCGCGCCGTCGTCGATCTCGACGGCGCGGGCTTTCCGTCTCCCGCGTACGGCGTCGATCTCGGCGGCGCGGGCTCCATGTGGGAAGGCTCGGCCTCCGGCGCTACGGCCGTCGCGGCGCTCCCGACGGTCCTGTGCTCCCTCCCGCGCTCTCTACCACCCACTGGTGGAAAAACTGGCTTCCGTCCAGCCCCATAAGTCGCGAAGCTGTAGGAACCGCGACTAATGGGACCTTTAGTCGCGGTTCTGGAGGTGAACCGCGACCAAAGGCCTGGGCCCAGGGCGCTCGGTGGCCAGCTGGTGCACGTGAGGGGCTTTAGTCGCGGTTGTCCTGGCCAACCGCGACTAAAGGCCTTCGGGCACCTTTAGTCACGGTTTGCCAGGCCAACCGCAACTAAAGCCCCTCCCCTATATATACCCATCCAGTAGGTAGTGAGAAATGGCGGGAAAAATGGGAGCGGGAAGACAGGAGGCGGGAAGACAGGAGGCGGGAAGAAAGTGGCGGGAAGAAAGAGGCGGGAAGACAGGGAAGAAATGGCGGGAAGAAGAGGAATCCAGAGCAATGATGATTTTTCTGAAAAGAAAAAGATAAAAGGTTCTGAAAATAAAAGAAGATTTGGGGGGGGCCTTTAGTCGCGGTTGGTCTGGCCAACCGCGACTAAAGGTTACCCTTTAGTCGCGGGACGCCTCCCCACCCGCGACTAAAGGGGGGGGGGCGCGGGAAGGCAAAAAACCCGCCAAAAACCCTTTAGTCGCGGTTGGGGAGGCGACCCGCGACTAAAGGGTACCTTTAGTCGCGGGTCTCGTCCCCAACCGCGACTAAAGGGGGGGGCTATAAATACAGTGCGGGTCGCCTCCCCTGCCGCCGTCTTCTCCATCTCTCTCGTCTTCTCCGATTCCAACCGTCGCGCGCGCGCCGAAGGCCTGCCGCCGCCGTCGCCCTCGCCCTCGTCGACGCCGCCCGCCGTCGCCCTCGCCGTCGTCGTCGCCCTCGCCGTCGTCGCCGCCGTCGCCGCCCTCGCCGTCGCGGTTGGTTCCTTTCATCTTTCCCGCGCCGCGCGCCCGCCTTCCTCGCTTCCTTGGAAGAACGTCTTGGAAGAACGAACGTCGATCTTGGAAGAACGAACGTCGATCTTGAACGTCTTGGAGAAACTCTTACTCACATGCCTTCCTTCGAATGAGACCCCTACGGAGTCCAGAAAATGTCTCACTCACATGCCTTCCTTCGAATGAGACCCCGGCGGAGTCCAGAAAAAGTCTTACTTGGAAAGGAGCTAGACTAATTGACTGCACAAGAGTCACACAATGTTTGGAACAAGCGACATCAGTCTTTGAGATCATTGTAATATTTGATTTCACACCCCAAAAGAAATTTATTGGTCAATACATGTTTTTCCTATCTAGATTGTACCAACCGAGTTTACGATTGGAGGATAATTCCAAGCCAATGAATAATTTTCTTAACTACGAGGTTAAATCTTTGCATGAGTTCAGATCCCACTTTGGTTTTTTATTGCATGACCATTTACACATACATTGTTGGAAGAGTCACAAAATAATTATATGCCAATGACCAATTTGCTGAACTACAAGGTTGAATCTAACTAGATATATGTTTATTGGAAAACAAAACATCCATTCCAGATTGTGAGTTTAGTATGCACTGAGTTGACACTTGGCAGAGCTGCACATCAAACATGACTAGAAAAGAAAGAACTACACATAAACCTTATATTAGCAATTGAATATATTTGAGGAAAACAACTCACAAGGGTATCTCCTTTAGCTTTTGGCCCCCTCAAACCCTTGTATTTTATGTTTTGCCCCCCCCAACATTGAACCAATTTATGTTTTGCCGCCCCGTCTCGCGCTCTACCGCGACACCCTCTCCCACCCCTTCCTCGCCCCCTCCTTTTGCCACCGCCCTTTCGCCACCGCCACTGCCACCGCCCCCCTTCTTCACTTAATTAATTTGTTTTTACTACATGTTTTCAGGACTGACATAATGGCGGACGATAGAGCTGACCCGATTATGGACAACTATGATCCGGACGGTGAAGCACATATGTTCGGCATCATAAACGGCGATATTCTATATGTGCCGACCGGAGAAGAAGAAGATGATATCTCTTCTTATCTGAACCTTGACGGTGAAGATGAAGGGCGCCGTCAGCAAGATGATGCCGAACAAACGTCGATAAACGACGATCTTCAAATGGAAGTAGCAACCACCTCCGGCGCCGAGGTATATATATACATTGCGTATTCTTCTGCTTGTAAGGAGTTACTTGTTTACTCTCCCTCTCCCTCTCTCTCACTAAAGCATCTTATATAGTAAAATTAGGAAAGCAATGCCCAGCTTCAGATCTCGCGCTGTTGCCTCGCCGGTGTTGTTGTTGTCTTCAAGGCGCACACATATTTCACTGCGTACGTGACAAACAACGCTAATATATTGGATTTCAGCTTTGGTACTTTGTTCTATAGTAAGTTGCAAGTTGCAACCACGCAGGCTTAGCAGAGTAATACTACTAGTACTTAGTTAACTGCAATGATATTTAATCAGGCTGTTGAGTTACATACCTAGATTCTAACACTGAGCAGTGATGCTAACGCTAGAATACCCCATATCCATCGATTATCAATCCCATCAAGATGGGTGATTGAGTAGAACAATCAAAACAAAAAAATTAGCACCGGGATGAATAGTACTCCTAATTTTTTTATTGAAAGAAAATAGATCTACTTATATACTCCCTCCATCCTAAAGTTTTTTCTTAGATTTGTCTAGATATGTATGTATCTAGTTATATTTTAGTATTTAGATACCTCCATTTATAGACAAACCTAACCAGCCGCGCCGCCACCCCATACCCCGGCTCAACCTGTCGCGCCGTCGTCGATCTCGACGGCGCGGGCTTTCCGTCTCCCGCGTGCGGCGTCGATCTCGGCGGCGCGGGCTCCATGTGGGAAGGCTCGGCCTCCGGCGCTACGGCCGTCGCGGCGCTCCCGACGGTCCTGTGCTCCCTCCCGCGCTCTCTACCACCCACTGGTGGAAAAACAGGCTTCCGTCCAGCCCCATAAGTCGCGAAGCTGTAGGAACCGCGACTAATGGGACCTTTAGTCGCGGTTCTGGAGGTGAACCGCGACCAAAGGCCTGGGCCCAGGGCGCTCGGTGGCCAGCTGGTGCACGTGAGGGGCTTTAGTCGCGGTTGTCCTGGCCAACCGCGACTAAAGGCCTTCGGGCACCTTTAGTCACGGTTTGCCAGGCCAACCGCAACTAAAGCCCCTCCCCTATATATACCCATCCAGCAGGTAGTGAGAAATGGCGGGAAAAATGGGAGCGGGAAGACAGGAGGCGGGAAGACAGGAGGCGGGAAGAAAGTGGCGGGAAGAAAGAGGCGGGAAGACAGGGAAGAAATGGCGGGAAGAAGAGGAATCCAGAGCAATGATGATTTTTCTGAAAAGAAAAAGATAAAAGGTTCTGAAAATAAAAGAAGATTTGGGGGGGGCCTTTAGTCGCGGTTGGTCTGGCCAACCGCGACTAAAGGTTACCCTTTAGTCGCGGGACGCCTCCCCACCCGCGACTAAAGGGGGGGGGGGGGCGCGGGAAGGCAAAAAACCCGCCAAAAACCCTTTAGTCGCGGTTGGGGAGGCGACCCGCGACTAAAGGGTACCTTTAGTCGCGGGTCTCGTCCCCAACCGCGACTAAAGGGGGGGGCTATAAATACAGTGCGGGTCGCCTCCCCTGCCGCCGTCTTCTCCATCTCTCTCGTCTTCTCCGATTCCAACCGTCGCGCGCGCGCCGAAGGCCTGCCGCCGCCGTCGCCCTCGCCCTCGTCGACGCCGCCCGCCGTCGTCGTCGCCCTCGCCGTCGTCGCCGCCGTCGCCGCCCTCGCCGTCGCGGTTGGTTCCTTTCATCTTTCCCGCGCCGCGCGCCCGCCTTCCTCGCTTCCTTGGAAGAACGTCTTGGAAGAACGAACGTCGATCATGGAAGAACGAACGTCGATCTTGAACGTCTTGGAGAAACTCTTACTCACATGCCTTCCTTCGAATGAGACCCCTACGGAGTCCAGAAAATGTCTCACTCACATGCCTTCCTTCGAATGAGACCCCGGCGGAGTCCAGAAAAAGTCTTACTTGGAAAGGAGCTAGACTAATTGACTGCACAAGAGTCACACAATGTTTGGAACAAGCGACATCAGTCTTTGAGATCATTGTAATATTTGATTTCACACCCCAAAAGAAATTTATTGGTCAATACATGTTTTTCCTATCTAGATTGTACCAACCGAGTTTACGATTGGAGGATAATTCCAAGCCAATGAATAATTTTCTTAACTACGAGGTTAAATCTTTGCATGAGTTCAGATCCCACTTTGGTTTTTTATTGCATGACCATTTACACATACATTGTTGGAAGAGTCGCAAAATAATTATATGCCAATGACCAATTTGCTGAACTACAAGGTTGAATCTAACTAGATATATGTTTATTGGAAAACAAAACATCCATTCCAGATTGTGAGTTTAGTATGCACTGAGTTGACACTTGGCAGAGCTGCACATCAAACATGACTAGAAAAGAAAGAACTACACATAAACCTTATATTAGCAATTGAATATATTTGAGGAAAACAACTCACAAGGGTATCTCCTTTAGCTTTTGGCCCCCTCAAACCCTTGTATTTTATGTTTTGCCCCCCCCAACATTGAACCAATTTATGTTTTGCCGGCCCGTCTCGCGCTCTACCGCGACACCCTCTCCCACCCCTTCCTCGCCCCCTCCTTTTGCCACCGCCCTTTCGCCACCGCCACTGCCACCGCCCCCCTTCTTCACTTAATTAATTTGTTTTTACTACATGTTTTCAGGACTGACATAATGGCGGACGATAGAGCTGACCCGATTATGGACAACTATGATCCGGACGGTGAAGCACATATGTTCGGCATCATAAACGGCGATATTCTATATGTGCCGACCGGAGAAGAAGAAGATGATATCTCTTCTTATCTGAACCTTGACGGTGAAGATGAAGGGCGCCGTCAGCAAGATGATGCCGAACAAACATCGATAAACGACGATCTTCAAATGGAAGTAGCAACCACCTCCGGCGCCGAGGTATATATATACATTGCGTATTCTTCTGCTTGTAAGGAGTTACTTGTTTACTCTCCCTCTCCCTCTCTCTCACTAAAGCATCTTATATAGTAAAATTAGGAAATCAATGCCCAGCTTCAGATCTCGCGCTGTTGCCTCGCCGGTGTTGTTGTTGTCTTCAAGGCGCACACATATTTCAATGCGTACGTGACAAACAACGCTAATATATTGGATTTCAGCTTTGGTACTTTGTTCTATAGTAAGTTGCAAGTTGCAACCACGCAGGCTTAGCAGAGTAATACTACTAGTACTTAGTTAACTGCAATGATATTTAATCAGGCTGTTGAGTTACATACCTAGATTCTAACACTGAGCAGTGATGCTAACGCTAGAATACCCCATATCCATCGATTATCAATCCCATCAAGATGGGTGATTGAGTAGAACAATCAAAACAAAAAAATTAGCACCGGGATGAATAGTACTCCTAATTTTTTTATTGAAAGAAAATAGATCTACTTATATACTCCCTCCATCCTAAAGTTTTTTCTTAGATTTGTCTAGATATGTATGTATCTAGTTATATTTTAGTATTTAGATACCTCCATTTATAGACAAACCTAACCAGCCGCGCCGCCACCCCATACCCCGGCTCAACCTGTCGCGCCGTCGTCGATCTCGACGGCGCGGGCTTTCCGTCTCCCGCGTGCGGCGTCGATCTCGGCGGCGCGGGCTCCATGTGGGAAGGCTCGGCCTCCGGCGCTACGGCCGTCGCGGCGCTCCCGACGGTCCTGTGCTCCCTCCCGCGCTCTCTACCACCCACTGGTGGAAAAACAGGCTTCCGTCCAGCCCCATAAGTCGCGAAGCTGTAGGAACCGGGACTAATGGGACCTTTAGTCGCGGTTCTGGAGGTGAACCGCGACCAAAGGCCTGGGCCCAGGGCGCTCGGTGGCCAGCTGGTGCACGTGAGGGGCTTTAGTCGCGGTTGTCCTGGCCAACCGCGACTAAAGGCCTTCGGGCACCTTTAGTCACGGTTTGCCAGGCCAACCGCAACTAAAGCCCCTCCCCTATATATACCCATCCAGCAGGTAGTGAGAAATGGCGGGAAAAATGGGAGCGGGAAGACAGGAGGCGGGAAGACAGGAGGCGGGAAGAAAGTGGCGGGAAGAAAGAGGCGGGAAGACAGGGAAGAAATGGCGGGAAGAAGAGGAATCCAGAGCAATGATGATTTTTCTGAAAAGAAAAAGATAAAAGGTTCTGAAAATAAAAGAAGATTTGGGGGGGGCCTTTAGTCGCGGTTGGTCTGGCCAACCGCGACTAAAGGTTACCCTTTAGTCGCGGGTCGCCTCCCCACCCGCGACTAAAGGGGGGGGGGCGCGGGAAGGCAAAAAACCCGCCAAAAACCCTTTAGTCGCGGTTGGGGAGGCGACCCGCGACTAAAGGGTACCTTTAGTCGCGGGTCTCGTCCCCAACCGCGACTAAAGGGGGGGGGCTATAAATACAGTGCGGTTCGCCTCCCCTGCCGCCGTCTTCTCCATCTCTCTCGTCTTCTCCGATTCCAACCGTCGCGCGCGCGCTGAAGGCCTGCCGCCGCCGTCGCCCTCGCCCTCGTCGACGCCGCCCGCCGTCGCCCTCGCCGTCGTCGTCGCCCTCGCCGTCGTCGCCGCCGTCGCCGCCCTCGCCGTCGCGGTTGGTTCCTTTCATCTTTCCCTCGCCGCGCGCCCGCCTTCCTCGCTTCCTTGGAAGAACGTCTTGGAAGAACGAACGTCGATCTTGGAAGAACGAACGTCGATCTTGAACGTCTTGGAGAAACTCTTACTCACATGCCTTCCTTCGAATGAGACCCCTACGGAGTCCAGAAAATGTCTCACTCACATGCCTTCCTTCGAATGAGACCCCGGCGGAGTCCAGAAAAAGTCTTACTTGGAAAGGAGCTAGACTAATTGACTGCACAAGAGTCACACAATGTTTGGAACAAGCGACATCAGTCTTTGAGATCATTGTAATATTTGATTTCACACCCCAAAAGAAATTTATTGGTCAATACATGTTTTTCCTATCTAGATTGTACCAACCGAGTTTACGATTGGAGGATAATTCCAAGCCAATGAATAATTTTCTTAACTACGAGGTTAAATCTTTGCATGAGTTCAGATCCCACTTTGGTTTTTTATTGCATGACCATTTACACATACATTGTTGGAAGAGTCGCAAAATAATTATATGCCAATGACCAATTTGCTGAACTACAAGGTTGAATCTAACTAGATATATGTTTATTGGAAAACAAAACATCCATTCCAGATTGTGAGTTTAGTATGCACTGAGTTGACACTTGGCAGAGCTGCACATCAAACATGACTAGAAAAGAAAGAACTACACATAAACCTTATATTAGCAATTGAATATATTTGAGGAAAACAACTCACAAGGGTATCTCCTTTAGCTTTTGGCCCCCTCAAACCCTTGTATTTTATGTTTTGCCCCCCCCAACATTGAACCAATTTATGTTTTGCCGCCCCGTCTCGCGCTCTACCGCGACACCCTCTCCCACCCCTTCCTCGCCCCCTCCTTTTGCCACCGCCCTTTCGCCACCGCCACCGCCACCGCCCCCCTTCTTCACTTAATTAATTTGTTTTTACTACATGTTTTCAGGACTGACATAATGGCGGACGATAGAGCTGACCCGATTATGGACAACTATGATCCGGACGGTGAAGCACATATGTTCGGCATCATAAACGGCGATATTCTATATGTGCCGACCGGAGAAGAAGAAGATGATATCTCTTCTTATCTGAACCTTGACGGTGAAGATGAAGGGCGCCGTCAGCAAGATGATGCCGAACAAACGTCGATAAACGACGATCTTCAAATGGAAGTAGCAACCACCTCCGGCGCCGAGGTATATATATACATTGCGTATTCTTCTGCTTGTAAGGAGTTACTTGTTTACTCTCCCTCTCCCTCTCTCTCACTAAAGCATCTTATATAGTAAAATTAGGAAAGCAATGCCCAGCTTCAGATCTCGCGCTGATCTCGCGCTGTTGCCTCGCCGGTGTTGTTGTTGTCTTCAAGGCGCACACATATTTCAATGCGTACGTGACAAACAACGCTAATATATTGGATTTCAGCTTTGGTACTTTGTTCTATAGTAAGTTGCAAGTTGCAACCACGCAGGCTTAGCAGAGTAATACTACTAGTACTTAGTTAACTGCAATGATATTTAATCAGGCTGTTGAGTTACATACCTAGATTCTAACACTGAGCAGTGATGCTAACGCTAGAATACCCCATATCCATCGATTATCAATCCCATCAAGATGGGTGATTGAGTAGAACAATCAAAACAAAAAAATTAGCACCGGGATGAATAGTACTCCTAATTTTTTTATTGAAAGAAAATAGATCTACTTATATACTCCCTCCATCCTAAAGTTTTTTCTTAGATTTGTCTAGATATGTATGTATCTAGTTATATTTTAGTATTTAGATACCTCCATTTATAGACAAACCTAACCAGCCGCGCCGCCACCCCATACCCCGGCTCAACCTGTCGCGCCGTCGTCGATCTCGACGGCGCGGGCTTTCCGTCTCCCGCATGCGCCGTCGATCTCGGCGGCGCGGGCTCCATGTGGGAAGGCTCGGCCTCCGGCGCTACGGCCGTCGCGGCGCTCCCGACGGTCCTGTGCTCCCTCCCGCGCTCTCTACCACCCACTGGTGGAAAAACAGGCTTCCGTCCAGCCCCATAAGTCGCGAAGCTGTAGGAACCGCGACTAATGGGACCTTTAGTCGCGGTTCTGGAGGTGAACCGCGACCAAAGGCCTGGGCCCAGGGCGCTCGGTGGCCAGCTGGTGCACGTGAGGGGCTTTAGTCGCGGTTGTCCTGGCCAACCGCGACTAAAGGCCTTCGGGCACCTTTAGTCACGGTTTGCCAGGCCAACCGCAACTAAAGCCCCTCCCCTATATATACCCATCCAGCAGGTAGTGAGAAATGGCGGGAAAAATGGGAGCGGGAAGACAGGAGGCGGGAAGACAGGAGGCGGGAAGAAAGTGGCGGGAAGAAAGAGGCGGGAAGACAGGGAAGAAATGGCGGGAAGAAGAGGAATCCAGAGCAATGATGATTTTTCTGAAAAGAAAAAGATAAAAGGTTCTGAAAATAAAAGAAGATTTGGGGGGGGCCTTTAGTCGCGGTTGGTCTGGCCAACCGCGACTAAAGGTTACCCTTTAGTCGCGGGTCGCCTCCCCACCCGCGACTAAAGGGGGGGGGGCGCGGGAAGGCAAAAAACCCGCCAAAAACCCTTTAGTCGCGGTTGGGGAGGCGACCCGCGACTAAAGGGTACCTTTAGTCGCGGGTCTCGTCCCCAACCGCGACTAAAGGGGGGGGCTATAAATACAGTGCGGGTCGCCTCCCCTGCCGCCGTCTTCTCCATCTCTCTCGTCTTCTCCGATTCCAACCGTCGCGCGCGCGCCGAAGGCCTGCCGCCGCCGTCGCCCTCGCCCTCGTCGACGCCGCCCGCCGTCGCCCTCGCCGTCGTCGTCGCCCTCGCCGTCGTCGCCGCCGTCGCCGCCCTCGCCGTCGCGGTTGGTTCCTTTCATCTTTCCCGCGCCGCGCGCCCGCCTTCCTCGCTTCCTTGGAAGAACGTCTTGGAAGAACGAACGTCGATCTTGGAAGAACGAACGTCGATCTTGAACGTCTTGGAGAAACTCTTACTCACATGCCTTCCTTCGAATGAGACCCCTACGGAGTCCAGAAAATGTCTCACTCACATGCCTTCCTTCGAATGAGACCCCGGCGGAGTCCAGAAAAAGTCTTACTTGGAAAGGAGCTAGACTAATTGACTGCACAAGAGTCACACAATGTTTGGAACAAGCGACATCAGTCTTTGAGATCATTGTAATATTTGATTTCACACCCCAAAAGAAATTTATTGGTCAATACATGTTTTTCCTATCTAGATTGTACCAACCGAGTTTACGATTGGAGGATAATTCCAAGCCAATGAATAATTTTCTTAACTACGAGGTTAAATCTTTGCATGAGTTCAGATCCCACTTTGGTTTTTTATTGCATGACCATTTACACATACATTGTTGGAAGAGTCGCAAAATAATTATATGCCAATGACCAATTTGCTGAACTACAAGGTTGAATCTAACTAGATATATGTTTATTGGAAAACAAAACATCCATTCCAGATTGTGAGTTTAGTATGCACTGAGTTGACACTTGGCAGAGCTGCACATCAAACATGACTAGAAAAGAAAGAACTACACATAAACCTTATATTAGCAATTGAATATATTTGAGGAAAACAACTCACAAGGGTATCTCCTTTAGCTTTTGGCCCCCTCAAACCCTTGTATTTTATGTTTTGCCCCCCCCAACATTGAACCAATTTATGTTTTGCCGCCCCGTCTCGCGCTCTACCGCGACACCCTCTCCCACCCCTTCCTCGCCCCCTCCTTTTGCCACCGCCCTTTCGCCACCGCCACCGCCACCGCCCCCTTCTTCACTTAATTAATTTGTTTTTACTACATGTTTTCAGGACTGACATAATGGCGGACGATAGAGCTGACCCGATTATGGACAACTATGATCCGGACGGTGAAGCACATATGTTCGGCATCATAAACGGCGATATTCTATATGTGCCGACCGGAGAAGAAGAAGATGATATCTCTTCTTATCTGAACCTTGACGGTGAAGATGAAGGGCGCCGTCAGCAAGATGATGCCGAACAAACGTCGATAAACGACGATCTTCAAATGGAAGTAGCAACCACCTCCGGCGCCGAGGTATATATATACATTGCGTATTCTTCTGCTTGTAAGGAGTTACTTGTTTACTCTCCCTCTCCCTCTCTCTCACTAAAGCATCTTATATAGTAAAATTAGGAAAGCAATGCCCAGCTTCAGATCTCGCGCTGATCTCGCGCTGTTGCCTCGCCGGTGTTGTTGTTGTCTTCAAGGCGCACACATATTTCAATGCGTACGTGACAAACAACGCTAATATATTGGATTTCAGCTTTGGTACTTTGTTCTATAGTAAGTTGCAAGTTGCAACCACGCAGGCTTAGCAGAGTAATACTACTAGTACTTAGTTAACTGCAATGATATTTAATCAGGCTGTTGAGTTACATACCTAGATTCTAACACTGAGCAGTGATGCTAACGCTAGAATACCCCATATCCATCGATTATCAATCCCATCAAGATGGGTGATTGAGTAGAACAATCAAAACAAAAAAATTAGCACCGGGATGAATAGTACTCCTAATTTTTTTATTGAAAGAAAATAGATCTACTTATATACTCCCTCCATCCTAAAGTTTTTTCTTAGATTTGTCTAGATATGTATGTATCTAGTTATATTTTAGTATTTAGATACCTCCATTTATAGACAAACCTAACCAGCCGCGCCGCCACCCCATACCCCGGCTCAACCTGTCGCGCCGTCGTCGATCTCGACGGCGCGGGCTTTCCGTCTCCCGCATGCGCCGTCGATCTCGGCGGCGCGGGCTCCATGTGGGAAGGCTCGGCCTCCGGCGCTACGGCCGTCGCGGCGCTCCCGACGGTCCTGTGCTCCCTCCCGCGCTCTCTACCACCCACTGGTGGAAAAACAGGCTTCCGTCCAGCCCCATAAGTCGCGAAGCTGTAGGAACCGCGACTAATGGGACCTTTAGTCGCGGTTCTGGAGGTGAACCGCGACCAAAGGCCTGGGCCCAGGGCGCTCGGTGGCCAGCTGGTGCACGTGAGGGGCTTTAGTCGCGGTTGTCCTGGCCAACCGCGACTAAAGGCCTTCGGGCACCTTTAGTCACGGTTTGCCAGGCCAACCGCAACTAAAGCCCCTCCCCTATATATACCCATCCAGCAGGTAGTGAGAAATGGCGGGAAAAATGGGAGCGGGAAGACAGGAGGCGGGAAGACAGGAGGCGGGAAGAAAGTGGCGGGAAGAAAGAGGCGGGAAGACAGGGAAGAAATGGCGGGAAGAAGAGGAATCCAGAGCAATGATGATTTTTCTGAAAAGAAAAAGATAAAAGGTTCTGAAAATAAAAGAAGATTTGGGGGGGGCCTTTAGTCGCGGTTGGTCTGGCCAACCGCGACTAAAGGTTACCCTTTAGTCGCGGGTCGCCTCCCCACCCGCGAATAAAGGGGGGGGGGGCGCGGGAAGGCAAAAAACCCGCCAAAAACCCTTTAGTCGCGGTTGGGGAGGCGACCCGCGACTAAAGGGTACCTTTAGTCGCGGGTCTCGTCCCCAACCGCGACTAAAGGGGGGGGCTATAAATACAGTGCGGGTCGCCTCCCCTGCCGCCGTCTTCTCCATCTCTCTCGTCTTCTCCGATTCCAACCGTCGCGCGCGCGCCGAAGGCCTGCCGCCGCCGTCGCCCTCGCCCTCGTCGACGCCGCCCGCCGTCGCCCTCGCCGTCGTCGTCGCCCTCGCCGTCGTCGCCGCCGTCGCCGCCCTCGCCGTCGCGGTTGGTTCCTTTCATCTTTCCCGCGCCGCGCGCCCGCCTTCCTCGCTTCCTTGGAAGAACGTCTTGGAAGAACGAACGTCGATCTTGGAAGAACGAACGTCAATCTTGAACGTCTTGGAGAAACTCTTACTCACATGCCTTCCTTCGAATGAGACCCCTACGGAGTCCAGAAAATGTCTCACTCACATGCGTTCCTTCGAATGAGACCCCGGCGGAGTCCAGAAAAAGTCTTACTTGGAAAGGAGCTAGACTAATTGACTGCACAAGAGTCACACAATGTTTGGAACAAGCGACATCAGTCTTTGAGATCATTGTAATATTTGATTTCACACCCCAAAAGAAATTTATTGGTCAATACATGTTTTTCCTATCTAGATTGTACCAACCGAGTTTACGATTGGAGGATAATTCCAAGCCAATGAATAATTTTCTTAACTACGAGGTTAAATCTTTGCATGAGTTCAGATCCCACTTTGGTTTTTTATTGCATGACCATTTACACATACATTGTTGGAAGAGTCGCAAAATAATTATATGCCAATGACCAATTTGCTGAACTACAAGGTTGAATCTAACTAGATATATGTTTATTGGAAAACAAAACATCCATTCCAGATTGTGAGTTTAGTATGCACTGAGTTGACACTTGGCAGAGCTGCACATCAAACATGACTAGAAAAGAAAGAACTACACATAAACCTTATATTAGCAATTGAATATATTTGAGGAAAACAACTCACAAGGGTATCTCCTTTAGCTTTTGGCCCCCTCAAACCCTTGTATTTTATGTTTTGCCCCCCCCCAACATTGAACCAATTTATGTTTTGCCGCCCCGTCTCGCGCTCTACCGCGACACCCTCTCCCACCCCTTCCTCGCCCCCTCCTTTTGCCACCGCCCTTTCGCCACCGCCACCGCCACCGCCCCCCTTCTTCACTTAATTAATTTGTTTTTACTACATGTTTTCAGGACTGACATAATGGCGGACGATAGAGCTGACCCGATTATGGACAACTATGATCCGGACGGTGAAGCACATATGTTCGGCATCATAAACGGCGATATTCTATATGTGCCGACCGGAGAAGAAGAAGATGATATCTCTTCTTATCTGAACCTTGACGGTGAAGATGAAGGGCGCCGTCAGCAAGATGAACAAACGTCGATAAACGACGATCTTCAAATGGAAGTAGCAACCACCTCCGGCGCCGAGGTATATATATACATTGCGTATTCTTCTGCTTGTAAGGAGTTACTTGTTTACTCTCCCTCTCCCTCTCTCTCACTAAAGCATCTTATATAGTAAAATTAGGAAAGCAATGCCCAGCTTCAGATCTCGCGCTGATCTCGCGCTGTTGCCTCGCCGGTGTTGTTGTTGTCTTCAAGGCGCACACATATTTCAATGCGTACGTGACAAACAACGCTAATATATTGGATTTCAGCTTTGGTACTTTGTTCTATAGTAAGTTGCAAGTTGCAACCACGCAGGCTTAGCAGAGTAATACTACTAGTACTTAGTTAACTGCAATGATATTTAATCAGGCTGTTGAGTTACATACCTAGATTCTAACACTGAGCAGTGATGCTAACGCTACAATACCCCATATCCATCGATTATCAATCCCATCAAGATGGGTGATTGAGTAGAACAATCAAAACAAAAAAATTAGCACCGGGATGAATAGTACTCCTAATTTTTTTATTGAAAGAAAATAGATCTACTTATATACTCCCTCCATCCTAAAGTTTTTTCTTAGATTTGTCTAGATATGTATGTATCTAGTTATATTTTAGTATTTAGATACCTCCATTTATAGACAAACCTAACCAGCCGCGCCGCCACCCCATACCCCGGCTCAACCTGTCGCGCCGTCGTCGATCTCGACGGCGCGGGCTTTCCGTCTCCCGCGTGCGGCGTCGATCTCGGCGGCGCGGGCTCCATGTGGGAAGGCTCGGCCTCCGGCGCTACGGCCGTCGCGGCGCTCCCGACGGTCCTGTGCTCCCTCCCGCGCTCTCTACCACCCACTGGTGGAAAAACAGGCTTCCGTCCAGCCCCATAAGTCGCGAAGCTGTAGGAACCGCGACTAATGGGACCTTTAGTCGCGGTTCTGGAGGTGAACCGCGACCAAAGGCCTGGGCCCAGGGCGCTCGGTGGCCAGCTGGTGCACGTGAGGGGCTTTAGTCGCGGTTGTCCTGGCCAACCGCGACTAAAGGCCTTCGGGCACCTTTAGTCACGGTTTGCCAGGCCAACCGCAACTAAAGCCTCTCCCCTATATATACCCATCCAGCAGGTAGTGAGAAATGGCGGGAAAAATGGGAGCGGGAAGACAGGAGGCGGGAAGAAAGTGGCGGGAAGAAAGAGGCGGGAAGACAGGGAAGAAATGGCGGGAAGAAGAGGAATCCAGAGCAATGATGATTTTTCTGAAAAGAAAAAGATAAAAGGTTCTGAAAATAAAAGAAGATTTGGGGGGGCCTTTAGTCGCGGTTGGTCTGGCCAACCGCGACTAAAGGTTACCCTTTAGTCGCGGGTCGCCTCCCCACCCGCGACTAAAGGGGGGGGGGGCGCGGGAAGGCAAAAAACCCGCCAAAAACCCTTTAGTCGCGGTTGGGGAGGCGACCCGCGACAAAAGGGTACCTTTAGTCGCGGGTCTCGTCCCCAACCGCGACTAAAGGGGGGGGCTATAAATACAGTGCGGGTCGCCTCCCCTGCCGCCGTCTTCTCCATCTCTCTCGTCTTCTCCGATTCCAACCGTCGCGCGCGCGCCGAAGGCCTGCCGCCGCCGTCGCCCTCGCCCTCGTCGACGCCGCCCGCCGTCGCCCTCGCCATCGTCGTCGCCCTCGCCGTCGTCGCCGCCGTCGCCGCCCTCGCCGTCGCGGTTGGTTCCTTTCATCTTTCCCGCGCCGCGCGCCCGCCTTCCTCGCTTCCTTGGAAGAACGTCTTGGAAGAACGAACGTCGATCTTGGAAGAACGAACGTCGATCTTGAACGTCTTGGAGAAACTCTTACTCACATGCCTTCCTTCGAATGAGACCCCTACGCAGTCCAGAAAATGTCTCACATGCCTTCCTTCGAATGAGACCCCGGCGGAGTCCAGAAAAAGTCTTACTTGGAAAGGAGCTAGACTAATTGACTGCACAAGAGTCACACAATGTTTGGAACAAGCGACATCAGTCTTTGAGATCATTGTAATATTTGATTTCACACCCCAAAAGAAATTTATTGGTCAATACATGTTTTTCCTATCTAGATTGTACCAACCGAGTTTACGATTGGAGGATAATTCCAAGCCAATGAATAATTTTCTTAACTACGAGGTTAAATCTTTGCATGAGTTCAGATCCCACTTTGGTTTTTTATTGCATGACCATTTACACATACATTGTTGGAAGAGTCGCAAAATAATTATATGCCAATGACCAATTTGCTGAACTACAAGGTTGAATCTAACTAGATATATGTTTATTGGAAAACAAAACATCCATTCCAGATTGTGAGTTTAGTATGCACTGAGTTGACAATTGGCAGAGCTGCACATCAAACATGACTAGAAAAGAAAGAACTACACATAAACCTTATATTAGCAATTGAATATATTTGAGGAAAACAACTCACAAGGGTATCTCCTTTAGCTTTTGGCCCCCTCAAACCCTTGTATTTTATGTTTTGCCCCCCCCAACATTGAACCAATTTATGTTTTGCCGCCCCGTCTCGCGCTCTACCACGACACCCTCTCCCACCCCTTCCTCGCCCCCTCCTTTTGCCACCGCCCTTTCGCCACCGCCACCGCCACCGCCCCCCTTCTTCACTTAATTAATTTTTTTTTACTACATGTTTTCAGGATTGACATAATGGCGGACGATAGAGCTGACCCGATTATGGACAACTATGATCCGGACGGTGAAGCACATATGTTCGGCATCATAAACGGCGATATTCTATATGTGCCGACCGGAGAAGAAGAAGATGATATCTCTTCTTATCTAAACCTTGACGGTGAAGATGAAGGGCGCCGTCAGCAAGATGATGCCGAACAAACGTCGATAAACGACGATCTTCAAATGGAAGTAGCAACCACCTCCGGCGCCGAGGTATATATATACATTGCGTATTCTTCTGCTTGTAAGGATTTACTTGTTTACTCTCCCTCTCCCTCTCTCTCACTAAAGCATCTTATATAGTAAAATTAGGAAAGCAATGCCCAGCTTCAGATCTCGCGCTGATCTCGCGCTGTTGCCTCGCCGGTGTTGTTGTTGTCTTCAAGGCGCACACATATTTCAATGCGTACGTGACAAACAACGCTAATATATTGGATTTCAGCTTTGGTACTTTGTTCTATAGTAAGTTGCAAGTTGCAACCACGCAGGCTTAGCAGAGTAATACTACTAGTACTTAGTTAACTGCAATTATATTTAATCAGGCTGTTGAGTTACATACCTAGATTCTAACACTGAGCAGTGATGCTAACGCTAGAATACCCCATATCCATCGATTATCAATCCCATCAAGATGGGTGATTGAGTAGAACAATCAAAACAAAAAAATTAGCACCGGGATGAATAGTACTCCTAATTTTTTTATTGAAAGAAAATAGATCTACTTATATACTCCCTCCATCCTAAAGTTTTTTCTTAGATTTGTCTAGATATGTATGTATCTAGTTATATTTTAGTATTTAGATACCTCCATTTATAGACAAACCTAACCAGCCGCGCCGCCACCCCATACCCCGGCTCAACCTGTCGCGCCGTCGTCGATCTCGACGGCGCGGGCTTTCCGTCTCCCGCGTGCGGCGTCGATCTCGGCGGCGCGGGCTCCATGTGGGAAGGCTCGGCCTCCGGCGCTACGGCCGTCGCGGCGCTCCCGACGGTCCTGTGCTCCCTCCCGCGCTCTCTACCACCCACTGGTGGAAAAACAGGCTTCCGTCCAGCCCCATAAGTCGCGAAGCTGTAGGAACCGCGACTAATGGGACCTTTAGTCGCGGTTCTGGAGGTGAACCGCGACCAAAGGCCTGGGCCCAGGGCGCTCGGTGGCCAGCTGGTGCACGTGAGGGGCTTTAGTCACGGTTGTCCTGGCCAACCGCGACTAAAGGCCTTCGGGCACCTTTAGTCACGGTTTGCCAGGCCAACCGCAACTAAAGCCCCTCCCCTATATATACCCATCCAGCAGGTAGTGAGAAATGGCGGGAAAAATGGGAGCGGGAAGACAGGAGGCGGGAAGACAGGAGGCGGGAAGAAAGTGGCGGGAAGAAAGAGGCGGGAAGACAGGGAAGAAATGGCGGGAAGAAGAGGAATCCAGAGTAATGATGATTTTTCTGAAAAGAAAAAGATAAAAGGTTCTGAAAATAAAAGAAGATTTGGGGGGGGCCTTTAGTCGCGGTTGGTCTGGCCAACCGCGACTAAAGGTTACCCTTTAGTCGCGGGTCGCCTCCCCACCCGCGACTAAAGGGGGGGGCGCGGGAAGGCAAAAAACCCGCCAAAAACCCTTTAGTCGCGGTTGGGGAGGCGACCCGCGACTAAAGGGTACCTTTAGTCGCGGGTCTCGTCCCCAACCGCGACTAAAGGGGGGGGCTATAAATACAGTGCGGGTCGCCTCCCCTGCCGCCGTCTTCTCCATCTCTCTCGTCTTCTCCGATTCCAACCGTCGCGCGCGCGCCGAAGGCCTGTCGCCGCCGTCGCCCTCGCCCTCGTCGACGCCGCCCGCCGTCGCCCTCGCCCTCGTCGTCGCCCTCGCCGTCGTCGCCGCCGTCGCCGCCCTCGCCGTCGCGGTTGGTTCCTTTCATCTTTCCCGCGCCGCGCGCCCGCCTTCCTCGCTTCCTTGGAAGAACGTCTTGGAAGAACGAACGTCGATCTTGGAAGAACGAACGTCGATCTTGAACGTCTTGGAGAAACTCTTACTCACATGCCTTCCTTCGAATGAGACCCCTACGGAGTCCAGAAAATGTCTCACTCACATGCCTTCCTTCGAATGAGACCCCGGCGGAGTCCAGAAAAAGTCTTACTTGGAAAGGAGCTAGACTAATTGACTGCACAAGAGTCAGACAATGTTTGGAACAAGCGACATCAGTCTTTGAGATCATTGTAATATTTGATTTCACACCCCAAAAGAAATTTATTGGTCAATACATGTTTTTCCTATCTAGATTGTACCAACCGAGTTTACGATTGGAGGATAATTCCAAGCCAATGAATAATTTTCTTAACTACGAGGTTAAATCTTTGCATGAGTTCAGATCCCACTTTGGTTTTTTATTGCATGACCATTTACACATACATTGTTGGAAGAGTCGCAAAATAATTATATGCCAATGACCAATTTGCTGAACTACAAGGTTGAATCTAACTAGATATATGTTTATTGGAAAACAAAACATCCATTCCAGATTGTGAGTTTAGTATGCACTGAGTTGACACTTGGCAGAGCTGCACATCAAACATGACTAGAAAAGAAAGAACTACACATAAACCTTATATTAGCAATTGAATATATTTGAGGAAAACAACTCACAAGGGTATCTCCTTTAGCTTTTGGCCCCCTCAAACCCTTGTATTTTATGTTTTGCCCCCCCCCCCAACATTGAACCAATTTATGTTTTGCCGCCCCGTCTCGCGCTCTACCGCGACACCCTCTCCCACCCCTTCCTCGCCCCCTCCTTTTGCCACCGCCCTTTCGCCACCGCCACCGCCACCGCCCCCCTTCTTCACTTAATTAATTTGTTTTTACTACATGTTTTCAGGACTGACATAATGGCGGACGATAGAGCTGACCCGATTATGGACAACTATGATCCGGACGGTGAAGCACATATGTTCGGCATCATAAACGGCGATATTCTATATGTGCCGACCGGAGAAGAAGAAGATGATATCTCTTCTTATCTGAACCTTGACGGTGAAGATTAAGGGCGCCGTCAGCAAGATGATGCCGAACAAACGTCGATAAACGACGATCTTCAAATGGAAGTAGCAACCACCTCCGGCGCCGAGGTATATATATACATTGCGTATTCTTCTGCTTGTAAGGAGTTACTTGTTTACTCTCCCTCTCCCTCTCTCTCACTAAAGCATCTTATATAGTAAAATTAGGAAAGCAATGCCCAGCTTCAGATCTCGCGCTGATCTCGCGCTGTTGCCTCGCCGGTGTTGTTGTTGTCTTCAAGGCGCACACATATTTCAATGCGTACGTGACAAACAACGCTAATATATTGGATTTCAGCTTTGGTACTTTGTTCTATAGTAAGTTGCAAGTTGCAACCACGCAGGCTTAGCAGAGTAATACTACTAGTACTTAGTTAACTGCAATGATATTTAATCAGGCTGTTGAGTTACATACCTAGATTCTAACACTGAGCAGTGATGCTAACGCTAGAATACCCCATATCCATCGATTATCAATCCCATCAAGATGGGTGATTGAGTAGAACAATCAAAACAAAAAAATTAGCACCGGGATGAATAGTACTCCTAATTTTTTTATTGAAAGAAAATAGATCTACTTATATACTCCCTCCATCCTAAAGTTTTTTCTTAGATTTGTCTAGATATGTATGTATCTAGTTATATTTTAGTATTTAGATACCTCCATTTATAGACAAACCTAACCAGCCGCGCCGCCACCCCATACCCCGGCTCAACCTGTCGCGCCGTCGTCGATCTCGACGGCGCGGGCTTTCCGTCTCCCGCGTGCGGCGTCGATCTCGGCGGCGCGGGCTCCATGTGGGAAGGCTCGGCCTCCGGCGCTACGGCCGTCGCGGCGCTCCCGACGGTCCTGTGCTCCCTCCCGCGCTCTCTACCACCCACTGGTGGAAAAACAGGCTTCCGTCCAGCCCCATAAGTCGCGAAGCTGTAGGAACCGCGACTAATGGGACCTTTAGTCGCGGTTCTGGAGGTGAACCGCGACCAAAGGCCTGGGCCCAGGGCGCTCGGTGGCCAGCTGGTGCACGTGAGGGGCTTTAGTCGCGGTTGTCCTGGCCAACCGCGACTAAAGGCCTTCGGGCACCTTTAGTCACGGTTTGCCAGGCCAACCGCAACTAAAGCCCCTCCCCTATATATACCCATCCAGCAGGTAGTGAGAAATGGCGGGAAAAATGGGAGCGGGAAGACAGGAGGCGGGAAGACAGGAGGCGGGATGAAAGTGGCGGGAAGAAAGAGGCGGGAAGACAGGGAAGAAATGGCGGGAAGAAGAGGAATCCAGAGCAATGATGATTTTTCTGAAAAGAAAAAGATAAAAGGTTCTGAAAATAAAAGAAGATTTGGGGGGGGCCTTTAGTCGCGGTTGGTCTGGCCAACCGCGACTAAAGGTTACCCTTTAGTCGCGGGTCGCCTCCCCACCCGCGACTAAAGGGGGGGGGCGCGGGAAGGCAAAAAACCCGCCAAAAACCCTTTAGTCGCGGTTGGGGAGGCGACCCGCGACTAAAGGGTACCTTTAGTCGCGGGTCTCGTCCCCAACCGCGACTAAAGGGGGGGGCTATAAATACAGTGCGGGTCGCCTCCCCTGCCGCCGTCTTCTCCATCTCTCTCGTCTTCTCCGATTCCAACCGTCGCGCGCGCGCCGAAGGCCTGCCGCCGCCGTCGCCCTCGCCCTCGTCGACGCCGCCCGCCGTCGCCCTCGCCGTCGTCGTCGCCCTCGCCGTCGTCGCCGCCGTCGCCGCCCTCGCCGTCGCGGTTGGTTCCTTTCATCTTTCCCGCGCCGCGCGCCCGCCTTCCTCGCTTCCTTGGAAGAACGTCTTGGAAGAACGAACGTCGATCTTGGAAGAACGAACGTCGATCTTGAACGTCTTGGAGAAACTCTTACTCACATGCCTTCCTTCGAATGAGACCCCTACGGAGTCCAGAAAATGTCTCACTCACATGCCTTCCTTCGAATGAGACCCCGGCGGAGTCCAGAAAAAGTCTTACTTGGAAAGGAGCTAGACTAATTGACTGCACAAGAGTCACACAATGTTTGGAACAAGCGACATCAGTCTTTGAGATCATTGTAATATTTGATTTCACACCCCAAAAGAAATTTATTGGTCAATACATGTTTTTCCTATCTAGATTGTACCAACCGAGTTTACGATTGGAGGATAATTCCAAGCCAATGAATAATTTTCTTAACTACGAGGTTAAATCTTTGCATGAGTTCAGATCCCACTTTGGTTTTTTATTGCATGACCATTTACACATACATTGTTGGAAGAGTCGCAAAATAATTATATGCCAATGACCAATTTGCTGAACTACAAGGTTGAATCTAACTAGATATATGTTTATTGGAAAACAAAACATACATTCCAGATTGTGAGTTTAGTATGCACTGAGTTGACACTTGGCAGAGCTGCACATCAAACATGACTAGAAAAGAAAGAACTACACATAAACCTTATATTAGCAATTGAATATATTTGAGGAAAACAACTCACAAGGGTATCTCCTTTAGCTTTTGGCCCCCTCAAACCCTTGTATTTTATGTTTTGCCCCCCCCCAACATTGAACCAATTTATGTTTTGCCGCCCCGTCTCGCGCTCTACCGCGACACCCTCTCCCACCCCTTCCTCGCCCCCTCCTTTTGCCACCGCCCTTTCGCCACCGCCACCGCCACCGCCCCCCTTCTTCACTTAATTAATTTGTTTTTACTACATGTTTTCAGGACTGACATAATGGCGGACGATAGAGCTGACCCGATTATGGACAACTATGATCCGGACGGTGAAGCACATATGTTCGGCATCATAAACGGCGATATTCTATATGTGCCGACCGGAGAAGAAGAAGATGATATCTCTTCTTATCTGAACCTTGACGGTGAAGATGAAGGGCGCCGTCAGCAAGATGATGCCGAACAAACGTCGATAAACGACGATCTTCAAATGGAAGTAGCAACCACCTCCGGCGCCGAGGTATATATATACATTGCGTATTCTTCTGCTTGTAAGGAGTTACTTGTTTACTCTCCCTCTCCCTCTCTCTCACTAAAGCATCTTATATAGTAAAATTAGGAAAGCAATGCCCAGCTTCAGATCTCGCGCTGATCTCGCGCTGTTGCCTCGCCGGTGTTGTTGTTGTCTTCAAGGCGCACACATATTTCAATGCGTACGTGACAAACAACGCTAATATATTGGATTTCAGCTTTGGTACTTTGTTCTATAGTAAGTTGCAAGTTGCAACCACGCAGGCTTAGCAGAGTAATACTACTAGTACTTAGTTAACTGCAATGATATTTAATCAGGCTGTTGAGTTACATACCTAGATTCTAACACTGAGCAGTGATGCTAACGCTACAATACCCCATATCCATCGATTATCAATCCCATCAAGATGGGTGATTGAGTAGAACAATCAAAACAAAAAAATTAGCACCGGGATGAATAGTACTCCTAATTTTTTTATTGAAAGAAAATAGATCTACTTATATACTCCCTCCATCCTAAAGTTTTTTCTTAGATTTGTCTAGATATGTATGTATCTAGTTATATTTTAGTATTTAGATACCTCCATTTATAGACAAACCTAACCAGCCGCGCCGCCACCCCATACCCCGGCTCAACCTGTCGCGCCGTCGTCGATCTCGACGGCGCGGGCTTTCCGTCTCCCGCGTGCGGCGTCGATCTCGGCGGCGCGGGCTCCATGTGGGAAGGCTCGGCCTCCGGCGCTACGGCCGTCGCGGCGCTCCCGACGGTCCTGTGCTCCCTCCCGCGCTCTCTACCACCCACTGGTGGAAAAACAGGCTTCCGTCCAGCCCCATAAGTCGCGAAGCTGTAGGAACCGCGACTAATGGGACCTTTAGTCGCGGTTCTGGAGGTGAACCGCGACCAAAGGCCTGGGCCCAGGGCGCTCGATGGCCAGCTGGTGCACGTGAGGGGCTTTAGTCGCGGTTGTCCTGGCCAACCGCGACTAAAGGCCTTCGGGCACCTTTAGTCACGGTTTGCCAGGCCAACCGCAACTAAAGCCCCTCCCCTATATATACCCATCCAGCAGGTAGTGAGAAATGGCGGGAAAAATGGGAGCGGGAAGACAGGAGGCGGGAAGACAGGAGGCGGGAAGAAAGTGGCGGGAAGAAAGAGGCGGGAAGACAGGGAAGAAATGGCGGGAAGAAGAGGAATCCAGAGCAATGATGATTTTTCTGAAAATAAAAAGATAAAAGGTTCTGAAAATAAAAGAAGATTTGGGGGGGGCCTTTAGTCGCGGTTGGTCTGGCCAACCGCGACTAAAGGTTACCCTTTAGTCGCGGGTCGCCTCCCCACCCGCGACTAAAGGGGGGGGCGCGGGAAGGCAAAAAACCCGCCAAAAACCCTTTAGTCGCGGTTGGGGAGGCGACCCGCGACTAAAGGGTACCTTTAGTCGCGGGTCTCGTCCCCAACCGCGACTAAAGGGGGGGCTATAAATACAGTGCGGGTCGCCTCCCCTGCCGCCGTCTTCTCCATCTCTCTCGTCTTCTCCGATTCCAACCGTCGCGCGCGCGCCGAAGGCCTGCCGCCGCCGTCGCCCTCGCCCTCGTCGACGCCGCCCGCCGTCGCCCTCGCCGTCGTCGTCGCCCTCGCCGTCGTCGCCGCCGTCGCCGCCCTCGCCGTCGCGGTTGGTTCCTTTCATCTTTCCCGCGCCGCGCGCCCGCCTTCCTCGCTTCCTTGGAAGAACGTCTTGGAAGAACGAACGTCGATCTTGGAAGAACGAACGTCGATCTTGAACGTCTTGGAGAAACTCTTACTCACATGCCTTCCTTCGAATGAGACCCCTACGGAGTCCAGAAAATGTCTCACTCACATGCCTTCCTTCGAATGAGACCCCGGCGGAGTCCAGAAAAAGTCTTACTTGGAAAGGAGCTAGACTAATTGACTGCACAAGAGTCACACAATGTTTGGAACAAGCGACATCAGTCTTTGAGATCATTGTAATATTTGATTTCACACCCCAAAAGAAATTTATTGGTCAATACATGTTTTTCCTATCTAGATTGTACCAACCGAGTTTACGATTGGAGGATAATTCCAAGCCAATGAATAATTTTCTTAACTACGAGGTTAAATCTTTGCATGAGTTCAGATCCCACTTTGGTTTTTTATTGCATGACCATTTACACATACATTGTTGGAAGAGTCGCAAAATAATTATATGCCAATGACCAATTTGCTGAACTACAAGGTTGAATCTAACTAGATATATGTTTATTGGAAAACAAAACATCCATTCCAGATTGTGAGTTTAGTATGCACTGAGTTGACACTTGGCAGAGCTGCACATCAAACATGACTAGAAAAGAAAGAACTACACATAAACCTTATATTAGCAATTGAATATATTTGAGGAAAACAACTCACAAGGGTATCTCCTTTAGCTTTTGGCCCCCTCAAACCCTTGTATTTTATGTTTTGCCCCCCCCCAACATTGAACCAATTTATGTTTTGCCGCCCCGTCTCGCGCTCTACCGTGACACCCTCTCCCACCCCTTCCTCGCCCCCTCCTTTTGCCACCGCCCTTTCGCCACCGCCACCGCCACCGCCCCCCTTCTTCACTTAATTAATTTGTTTTTACTACATGTTTTCAGGACTGACATAATGGCGGACGATAGAGCTGACCCGATTATGGACAACTATGATCCGGACGGTGAAGCACATATGTTCGGCATCATAAACGGCGATATTCTATATGTGCCGACCGGAGAAGAAGAAGATGATATCTCTTCTTATCTGAACCTTGACGGTGAAGATTAAGGGCGCCGTCAGCAAGATGATGCCGAACAAACGTCGATAAACGACGATCTTCAAATGGAAGTAGCAACCACCTCCGGCGCCGAGGTATATATATACATTGCGTATTCTTCTGCTTGTAAGGAGTTACTTGTTTACTCTCCCTCTCCCTCTCTCTCACTAAAGCATCTTATATAGTAAAATTAGGAAAGCAATGCCCAGCTTCAGATCTCGCGCTGATCTCGCGCTGTTGCCTCGCCGGTGTTGTTGTTGTCTTCAAGGCGCACACATATTTCAATGCGTACGTGACAAACAACGCTAATATATTGGATTTCAGCTTTGGTACTTTGTTCTATAGTAAGTTGCAAGTTGCAACCACGCAGGCTTAGCAGAGTAATACTACTAGTACTTAGTTAACTGCAATGATATTTAATCAGGCTGTTGAGTTACATACCTAGATTCTAACACTGAGCAGTGATGCTAACGCTAGAATACCCCATATCCATCGATTATCAATCCCATCAAGATGGGTGATTGAGTAGAACAATCAAAACAAAAAAATTAGCACCGGGATGAATAGTACTCCTAATTTTTTTATTGAAAGAAAATAGATCTACTTATATACTCCCTCCATCCTAAAGTTTTTTCTTAGATTTGTCTAGATATGTATGTATCTAGTTATATTTTAGTATTTAGATACCTCCATTTATAGACAAACCTAACCAGCCGCGCCGCCACCCCATACCCCGGCTCAACCTGTCGCGCCGTCGTCGATCTCGACGGCGCGGGCTTTCCGTCTCCCGCGTGCGGCGTCGATCTCGGCGGCGCGGGCTCCATGTGGGAAGGCTCGGCCTCCGGCGCTACGACCGTCGCGGCGCTCCCGACGGTCCTGTGCTCCCTCCCGCGCTCTCTACCACCCACTGGTGGAAAAACAGGCTTCCGTCCAGCCCCATAAGTCGCGAAGCTGTAGGAACCGCGACTAATGGGACCTTTAGTCGCGGTTCTGGAGGTGAACCGCGACCAAAGGCCTGGGCCCAGGGCGCTCGGTGGCCAGCTGGTGCACGTGAGGGGCTTTAGTCGCGGTTGTCCTGGCCAACCGCGACTAAAGGCCTTCGGGCACCTTTAGTCACGGTTTGCCAGGCCAACCGCAACTAAAGCCCCTCCCCTATATATACCCATCCAGCAGGTAGTGAGAAATGGCGGGAAAAATGGGAGCGGGAAGACAGGAGGCGGGAAGACAGGAGGCGGGATGAAAGTGGCGGGAAGAAAGAGGCGGGAAGACAGGGAAGAAATGGCGGGAAGAAGAGGAATCCAGAGCAATGATGATTTTTCTGAAAATAAAAAGATAAAAGGTTCTGAAAATAAAAGAAGATTTGGGGGGGGGCCTTTAGTCGCGGTTGGTCTGGCCAACCGCGACTAAAGGTTACCCTTTAGTCGCGGGTCGCCTCCCCACCCGCGACTAAAGGGGGGGGGGGCGCGGGAAGGCAAAAAACCCGCCAAAAACCCTTTAGTCGCGGTTGGGGAGGCGACCCGCGACTAAAGGGTACCTTTAGTCGCGGGTCTCGTCCCCAACCGCGACTAAAGGGGGGGGGGCTATAAATACAGTGCGGGTCGCCTCCCCTGCCGCCGTCTTCTCCATCTCTCTCGTCTTCTCCGATTCCAACCGTCGCGCGCGCGCCGAAGGCCTGCCGCCGCCGTCGCCCTCGCCCTCGTCGACGCCGCCCGCCGTCGCCCTCGCCGTCGTCGTCGCCCTCGCCGTCGTCGCCGCCGTCGCCGCCCTCGCCGTCGCGGTTGGTTCCTTTCATCTTTCCCGCGCCGCGCGCCCGCCTTCCTCGCTTCCTTGGAAGAACGTCTTGGAAGAACGAACGTCGATCTTGGAAGAACGAACGTCGATCTTGAACGTCTTGGAGAAACTCTTACTCACATGCCTTCCTTCGAATGAGACCCCTACGGAGTCCAGAAAATGTCTCACTCACATGCCTTCCTTCGAATGAGACCCCGGCGGAGTCCAGAAAAAGTCTTACTTGGAAAGGAGCTAGACTAATTGACTGCACAAGAGTCACACAATGTTTGGAACAAGCGACATCAGTCTTTGAGATCATTGTAATATTTGATTTCACACCCCAAAAGAAATTTATTGGTCAATACATGTTTTTCCTATCTAGATTGTACCAACCGAGTTTACGATTGGAGGATAATTCCAAGCCAATGAATAATTTTCTTAACTACGAGGTTAAATCTTTGCATGAGTTCAGATCCCACTTTGGTTTTTTATTGCATGACCATTTACACATACATTGTTGGAAGAGTCGCAAAATAATTATATGCCAATGACCAATTTGCTGAACTACAAGGTTGAATCTAACTAGATATATGTTTATTGGAAAACAAAACATCCATTCCAGATTGTGAGTTTAGTATGCACTGAGTTGACACTTGGCAGAGCTGCACATCAAACATGACTAGAAAAGAAAGAACTACACATAAACCTTATATTAGCAATTGAATATATTTGAGGAAAACAACTCACAAGGGTATCTCCTTTAGCTTTTGGCCCCCTCAAACCCTTGTATTTTATGTTTTGCCCCCCCCAACATTGAACCAATTTATGTTTTGCCGCCCCGTCTCGCGCTCTACCGCGACACCCTCTCCCACCCCTTCCTCGCCCCCTCCTTTTGCCACCGCCCTTTCGCCACCGCCACCGCCACCGCCCCCCTTCTTCACTTAATTAATTTGTTTTTACTACATGTTTTCAGGACTGACATAATGGCGGACGATAGAGCTGACCCGATTATGGACAACTATGATCCGGACGGTGAAGCACATATGTTCGGCATCATAAACGGCGATATTCTATATGTGCCGACCGGAGAAGAAGAAGATGATATCTCTTCTTATCTGAACCTTGACGGTGAAGATGAAGGGCGCCGTCAGCAAGATGATGCCGAACAAACGTCGATAAACGACGATCTTCAAATGGAAGTAGCAACCACCTCCGGCGCCGAGGTATATATATACATTGCGTATTCTTCTGCTTGTAAGGAGTTACTTGTTTACTCTCCCTCTCCCTCTCTCTCACTAAAGCATCTTATATAGTAAAATTAGGAAAGCAATGCCCAGCTTCAGATCTCGCGCTGATCTCGCGCCGTTGCCTCGCCGGTGTTGTTGTTGTCTTCAAGGCGCACACATATTTCAATGCGTACGTGACAAACAACGCTAATATATTGGATTTCAGCTTTGGTACTTTGTTCTATAGTAAGTTGCAAGTTGCAACCACGCAGGCTTAGCAGAGTAATACTACTAGTACTTAGTTAACTGCAATGATATTTAATCAGGCTGTTGAGTTACATACCTAGATTCTAACACTGAGCAGTGATGCTAACGCTAGAATACCCCATATCCATCGATTATCAATCCCATCAAGATGGGTGATTGAGTAGAACAATCAAAACAAAAAAATTAGCACCGGGATGAATAGTACTCCTAATTTTTTTATTGAAAGAAAATAGATCTACTTATATACTCCCTCCATCCTAAAGTTTTTTCTTAGATTTGTCTAGATATGTATGTATCTAGTTATATTTTAGTATTTAGATACCTCCATTTATAGACAAACCTAACCAGCCGCGCCGCCACCCCATACCCCGGCTCAACCTGTCGCGCCGTCGTCGATCTCGACGGCGCGGGCTTTCCGTCTCCCGCGTGCGGCGTCGATCTCGGCGGCGCGGGCTCCATGTGGGAAGGCTCGGCCTCCGGCGCTACGACCGTCGCGGCGCTCCCGACGGTCCTGTGCTCCCTCCCGCGCTCTCTACCACCCACTGGTGGAAAAACAGGCTTCCGTCCAGCCCCATAAGTCGCGAAGCTGTAGGAACCGCGACTAATGGGACCTTTAGTCGCGGTTCTGGAGGTGAACCGCGACCAAAGGCCTGGGCCCAGGGCGCTCGGTGGCCAGCTGGTGCACGTGAGGGGCTTTAGTCGCGGTTGTCCTGGCCAACCGCGACTAAAGGCCTTCGGGCACCTTTAGTCACGGTTTGCCAGGCCAACCGCAACTAAAGCCCCTCCCCTATATATACCCATCCAGCAGGTAGTGAGAAATGGCGGGAAAAATGGGAGCGGGAAGACAGGAGGCGGGAAGACAGGAGGCGGGATGAAAGTGGCGGGAAGAAAGAGGCGGGAAGACAGGGAAGAAATGGCGGGAAGAAGAGGAATCCAGAGCAATGATGATTTTTCTGAAAAGAAAAAGATAAAAGGTTCTGAAAATAAAAGAAGATTTGGGGGGGGGGCCTTTAGTCGCGGTTGGTCTGGCCAACCGCGACTAAAGGTTACCCTTTAGTCGCGGGTCGCCTCCCCACCCGCGACTAAAGGGGGGGGGGCGCGGGAAGGCAAAAAACCCGCCAAAAACCCTTTAGTCGCGGTTGGGGAGGCGACCCGCGACTAAAGGGTACCTTTAGTCGCGGGTCTCGTCCCCAACCGCGACTAAAGGGGGGGGGGCTATAAATACAGTGCGGGTCGCCTCCCCTGCCGCCGTCTTCTCCATCTCTCTCGTCTTCTCCGATTCCAACCGTCGCGCGCGCGCCGAAGGCCTGCCGCCGCCGTCGCCCTCGCCCTCGTCGACGCCGCCCGCCGTCGCCCTCGCCGTCGTCGTCGCCCTCGCCGTCGTCGCCGCCGTCGCCGCCCTCGCCGTCGCGGTTGGTTCCTTTCATCTTTCCCGCGCCGCGCGCCCGCCTTCCTCGCTTCCTTGGAAGAACGTCTTGGAAGAACGAACGTCGATCTTGGAAGAACGAACGTCGATCTTGAACGTCTTGGAGAAACTCTTACTCACATGCCTTCCTTCGAATGAGACCCCTACGGAGTCCAGAAAATGTCTCACTCACATGCCTTCCTTCGAATGAGACCCCGGCGGAGTCCAGAAAAAGTCTTACTTGGAAAGGAGCTAGACTAATTGACTGCACAAGAGTCACACAATGTTTGGAACAAGCGACATCAGTCTTTGAGATCATTGTAATATTTGATTTCACACCCCAAAAGAAATTTATTGGTCAATACATGTTTTTCCTATCTAGATTGTACCAACCGAGTTTACGATTGGAGGATAATTCCAAGCCAATGAATAATTTTCTTAACTACGAGGTTAAATCTTTGCATGAGTTCAGATCCCACTTTGGTTTTTTATTGCATGACCATTTACACATACATTGTTGGAAGAGTCGCAAAATAATTATATGCCAATGACCAATTTGCTGAACTACAAGGTTGAATCTAACTAGATATATGTTTATTGGAAAACAAAACATACATTCCAGATTGTGAGTTTAGTATGCACTGAGTTGACACTTGGCAGAGCTGCACATCAAACATGACTAGAAAAGAAAGAACTACACATAAACCTTATATTAGCAATTGAATATATTTGAGGAAAACAACTCACAAGGGTATCTCCTTTAGCTTTTGGCCCCCTCAAACCCTTGTATTTTATGTTTTGCCCCCCCCAACATTGAACCAATTTATGTTTTGCCGCCCCGTCTCGCGCTCTACCGCGACACCCTCTCCCACCCCTTCCTCGCCCCCTCCTTTTGCCACCGCCCTTTCGCCACCGCCACCGCCACCGCCCCCCTTCTTCACTTAATTAATTTGTTTTTACTACATGTTTTCAGGACTGACATAATGGCGGACGATAGAGCTGACCCGATTATGGACAACTATGATCCGGACGGTGAAGCACATATGTTCGGCATCATAAACGGCGATATTCTATATGTGCCGACCGGAGAAGAAGAAGATGATATCTCTTCTTATCTGAACCTTGACGGTGAAGATGAAGGGCGCCGTCAGCAAGATGATGCCGAACAAACGTCGATAAACGACGATCTTCAAATGGAAGTAGCAACCACCTCCGGCGCCGAGGTATATATATACATTGCGTATTCTTCTGCTTGTAAGGAGTTACTTGTTTACTCTCCCTCTCCCTCTCTCTCACTAAAGCATCTTATATAGTAAAATTAGGAAAGCAATGCCCAGCTTCAGATCTCGCGCTGATCTCGCGCCGTTGCCTCGCCGGTGTTGTTGTTGTCTTCAAGGCGCACACATATTTCAATGCGTACGTGACAAACAACGCTAATATATTGGATTTCAGCTTTGGTACTTTGTTCTATAGTAAGTTGCAAGTTGCAACCACGCAGGCTTAGCAGAGTAATACTACTAGTACTTAGTTAACTGCAATGATATTTAATCAGGCTGTTGAGTTACATACCTAGATTCTAACACTGAGCAGTGATGCTAACGCTAGAATACCCCATATCCATCGATTATCAATCCCATCAAGATGGGTGATTGAGTAGAACAATCAAAACAAAAAAATTAGCACCGGGATGAATAGTACTCCTAATTTTTTTATTGAAAGAAAATAGATCTACTTATATACTCCCTCCATCCTAAAGTTTTTTCTTAGATTTGTCTAGATATGTATGTATCTAGTTATATTTTAGTATTTAGATACCTCCATTTATAGACAAACCTAACCAGCCGCGCCGCCACCCCATACCCCGGCTCAACCTGTCGCGCCGTCGTCGATCTCGACGGCGCGGGCTTTCCGTCTCCCGCGTGCGGCGTCGATCTCGGCGGCGCGGGCTCCATGTGGGAAGGCTCGGCCTCCGGCGCTACGGCCGTCGCGGCGCTCCCGACGGTCCTGTGCTCCCTCCCGCGCTCTCTACCACCCACTGGTGGAAAAACAGGCTTCCGTCCAGCCCCATAAGTCGCGAAGCTGTAGGAACCGCGACTAATGGGACCTTTAGTCGCGGTTCTGGAGGTGAACCGCGACCAAAGGCCTGGGCCCAGGGCGCTCGGTGGCCAGCTGGTGCACGTGAGGGGCTTTAGTCGCGGTTGTCCTGGCCAACCGCGACTAAAGGCCTTCGGGCACCTTTAGTCACGGTTTGCCAGGCCAACCGCAACTAAAGCCCCTCCCCTATATATACCCATCCAGCAGGTAGTGAGAAATGGCGGGAAAAATGGGAGCGGGAAGACAGGAGGCGGGAAGACAGGAGGCGGGAAGAAAGTGGCGGGAAGAAAGAGGCGGGAAGACAGGGAAGAAATGGCGGGAAGAAGAGGAATCCAGAGCAATGATGATTTTTCTGAAAAGAAAAAGATAAAAGGTTCTGAAAATAAAAGAAGATTTGGGGGGGCCTTTAGTCGCGGTTGGTCTGGCCAACCGCGACTAAAGGTTATCCTTTAGTCGCGGGTCGCCTCCCCACCCGCGACTAAAGGGGGGGGCGCGGGAAGGCAAAAAACCCGCCAAAAACCCTTTAGTCGCGGTTGGGGAGGCGACCCGCGACTAAAGGGTACCTTTAGTCGCGGGTCTCGTCCCCAACCGCGACTAAAGGGGGGGCTATAAATACAGTGCGGGTCGCCTCCCCTGCCGCCGTCTTCTCCATCTCTCTCGTCTTCTCCGATTCCAACCGTCGCGCGCGCGCCGAAGGCCTGCCGCCGCCGTCGCCCTCGCCCTCGTCGACGCCGCCCGCCGTCGCCCTCGCCGTCGTCGTCGCCCTCGCCGTCGTCGCCGCCGTCGCCGCCCTCGCCGTCGCGGTTGGTTCCTTTCATCTTTCCCGCGCCGCGCGCCCGCCTTCCTCGCTTCCTTGGAAGAACGTCTTGGAAGAACGAACGTCGATCTTGGAAGAACGAACGTCGATCTTGAACGTCTTGGAGAAACTCTTACTCACATGCCTTCCTTCGAATGAGACCCCTACGGAGTCCAGAAAATGTCTCACTCACATGCCTTCCTTCGAATGAGACCCCGGCGGAGTCCAGAAAAAGTCTTACTTGGAAAGGAGCTAGACTAATTGACTGCACAAGAGTCACACAATGTTTGGAACAAGCGACATCAGTCTTTGAGATCATTGTAATATTTGATTTCACACCCCAAAAGAAATTTATTGGTCAATACATGTTTTTCCTATCTAGATTGTACCAACCGAGTTTACGATTGGAGGATAATTCCAAGCCAATGAATAATTTTCTTAACTACGAGGTTAAATCTTTGCATGAGTTCAGATCCCACTTTGGTTTTTTATTGCATGACCATTTACACATACATTGTTGGAAGAGTCGCAAAATAATTATATGCCAATGACCAATTTGCTGAACTACAAGGTTGAATCTAACTAGATATATGTTTATTGGAAAACAAAACATCCATTCCAGATTGTGAGTTTAGTATGCACTGAGTTGACACTTGGCAGAGCTGCACATCAAACATGACTAGAAAAGAAAGAACTACACATAAACCTTATATTAGCAATTGAATATATTTGAGGAAAACAACTCACAAGGGTATCTCCTTTAGCTTTTGGCCCCCTCAAACCCTTGTATTTTATGTTTTGCCCCCCCCAACATTGAACCAATTTATGTTTTGCCGCCCCGTCTCGCGCTCTACCGCGACACCCTCTCCCACCCCTTCCTCGCCCCCTCCTTTTGCCACCGCCCTTTCGCCACCGCCACCGCCACCGCCCCCCTTCTTCACTTAATTAATTTGTTTTTACTACATGTTTTCAGGACTGACATAATGGCGGACGATAGAGCTGACCCGATTATGGACAACTATGATCCGGACGGTGAAGCACATATGTTCGGCATCATAAACGGCGATATTCTATATGTGCCGACCGGAGAAGAAGAAGATGATATCTCTTCTTATCTGAACCTTGACGGTGAAGATGAAGGGCGCCGTCAGCAAGATGATGCCGAACAAACGTCGATAAACGACGATCTTCAAATGCAAGTAGCAACCACCTCCGGCGCCGAGGTATATATATACATTGCGTATTCTTCTGCTTGTAAGGAGTTACTTGTTTACTCTCCCTCTCCCTCTCTCTCACTAAAGCATCTTATATAGTAAAATTAGGAAAGCAATGCCCAGCTTCAGATCTCGCGCTGATCTCGCGCTGTTGCCTCGCCGGTGTTGTTGTTGTCTTCAAGGCGCACACATATTTCAATGCGTACGTGACAAACAACGCTAATATATTGGATTTCAGCTTTGGTACTTTGTTCTATAGTAAGTTGCAAGTTGCAACCACGCAGGCTTAGCAGAGTAATACTACTAGTACTTAGTTAACTGCAATGATATTTAATCAGGCTGTTGAGTTACATACCTAGATTCTAACACTGAGCAGTGATGCTAACGCTAGAATACCGCATATCCATCGATTATCAATCCCATCAAGATGGGTGATTGAGTAGAACAATCAAAACAAAAAAATTAGCACCGGGATGAATAGTACTCCTAATTTTTTTATTGAAAGAAATAGATCTACTTATATACTCCCTCCATCCTAAAGTTTTTTCTTAGATTTGTCTAGATATGTATGTATCTAGTTACATTTTAGTATTTAGATACCTCCATTTATAGACAAACCTAACCAGCCGCGCCGCCACCCCATACCCCGGCTCAACCTGTCGCGCCGTCGTCGATCTCGACGGCGCGGGCTTTCCGTCTCCCGCGTGCGGCGTCGATCTCGGCGGCGCGGGCTCCATGTGGGAAGGCTCGGCCTCCGGCGCTACGGCCGTCGCGGCGCTCCCGACGGTCCTGTGCTCCCTCCCGCGCTCTCTACCACCCACTGGTGGAAAAACAGGCTTCCGTCCAGCCCCATAAGTCGCGAAGCTGTAGGAACCGCGACTAATGGGACCTTTAGTCGCGGTTCTGGAGGTGAACCGCGACCAAAGGCCTGGGCCCAGGGCGCTCGGTGGCCAGCTGGTGCACGTGAGGGGCTTTAGTCGCGGTTGTCCTGGCCAACCGCGACTAAAGGCCTTCGGGCACCTTTAGTCACGGTTTGCCAGGCCAACCGCAACTAAAGCCCCTCCCCTATATATACCCATCCAGCAGGTAGTGAGAAATGGCGGGAAAAATGGGAGCGGGAAGACAGGAGGCGGGAAGACAGGAGGCGGGATGAAAGTGGCGGGAAGAAAGAGGCGGGAAGACAGGGAAGAAATGGCGGGAAGAAGAGCAATCCAGAGCAATGATGATTTTTCTGAAAAGAAAAAGATAAAAGGTTCTGAAAATAAAAGAAGATTTGGGGGGGGCCTTTAGTCGCGGTTGGTCTGGCCAACCGCGACTAAAGGTTACCCTTTAGTCGCGGGTCGCCTCCCCACCCGCGACTAAAGGGGGGGGGGGCGCGGGAAGGCAAAAAACCCGCCAAAAACCCTTTAGTCGCGGTTGGGGAGGCGACCCGCGACTAAAGGGTACCTTTAGTCGCGGGTCTCGTCCCCAACCGCGACTAAAGGGGGGGGCTATAAATACAGTGCGGGTCGCCTCCCCTCCCGCCGTCTTCTCCATCTCTCTCGTCTTCTCCGAATCCAACCGTCGCGCGCGCGCCGAAGGCCTGCCGCCGCCGTCGCCCTCGCCCTCGTCGACGCCGCCCGCCGTCGCCCTCGCCGTCGTCGTCGCCCTCGCCGTCGTCGCCGCCGTCGCCGCCCTCGCCGTCGCGGTTGGTTCCTTTCATCTTTCCCGCGCCGCGCGCCCGCCTTCCTCGCTTCCTTGGAAGAACGTCTTGGAAGAACGAACGTCGATCTTGGAAGAACGAACGTCGATCTTGAACGTCTTGGAGAAACTCTTACTCACATGCCTTCCTTCGAATGAGACCCCTACGGAGTCCAGAAAATGTCTCACTCACATGCCTTCCTTCGAATGAGACCCCGGCGGAGTCCAGAAAAAGTCTTACTTGGAAAGGAGCTAGACTAATTGACTGCACAAGAGTCACACAATGTTTGGAACAAGCGACATCAGTCTTTGAGATCATTGTAATATTTGATTTCACACCCCAAAAGAAATTTATTGGTCAATACATGTTTTTCCTATCTAGATTGTACCAACCGAGTTTACGATTGGAGGATAATTCCAAGCCAATGAATAATTTTCTTAACTACGAGGTTAAATCTTTGCATGAGTTCAGATCCCACTTTGGTTTTTTATTGCATGACCATTTACACATACATTGTTGGAAGAGTCGCAAAATAATTATATGCCAATGACCAATTTGCTGAACTACAAGGTTGAATCTAACTAGATATATGTTTATTGGAAAACAAAACATCCATTCCAGATTGTGAGTTTAGTATGCACTGAGTTGACACTTGGCAGAGCTGCACATCAAACATGACTAGAAAAGAAAGAACTACACGTAAACCTTATATTAGCAATTGAATATATTTGAGGAAAACAACTCACAAGGGTATCTCCTTTAGCTTTTGGCCCCCTCAAACCCTTGTATTTTATGTTTTGCCCCCCCCAACATTGAACCAATTTATGTTTTGCCGCCCCGTCTCGCGCTCTACCGCGACACCCTCTCCCACCCCTTCCTCGCCCCCTCCTTTTGCCACCGCCCTTTCGCCACCGCCACCGCCACCGCCCCCCTTCTTCACTTAATTAATTTGTTTTTACTACATGTTTTCAGGACTGACATAATGGCGGACGATAGAGCTGACCCGATTATGGACAACTATGATCCGGACGGTGAAGCACATATGTTCGGCATCATAAACGGCGATATTCTATATGTGCCGACCGGAGAAGAAGAAGATGATATCTCTTCTTATCTGAACCTTGACGGTGAAGATGAAGGGCGCCGTCAGCAAGATGAACAAACGTCGATAAACGACGATCTTCAAATGGAAGTAGCAACCACCTCCGGCGCCGAGGTATATATATACATTGCGTATTCTTCTGCTTGTAAGGAGTTACTTGTTTACTCTCCCTCTCCCTCTCTCTCACTAAAGCATCTTATATAGTAAAATTAGGAAAGCAATGCCCAGCTTCAGATCTCGCGCTGATCTCGCGCTGTTGCCTCGCCGGTGTTGTTGTTGTCTTCAAGGCGCACACATATTTCAATGCGTACGTGACAAACAACGCTAATATATTGGATTTCAGCTTTGGTACTTTGTTCTATAGTAAGTTGCAAGTTGCAACCACGCAGGCTTAGCAGAGTAATACTACTAGTACTTAGTTAACTGCAATGATATTTAATCAGGCTGTTGAGTTACATACCTAGATTCTAACACTGAGCAGTGATGCTAACGCTAGAATACCCCATATCCATCGATTATCAATCCCAACAAGATGGGTGATTGAGTAGAACAATCAAAACAAAAAAATTAGCACCGGGATGAATAGTACTCCTAATTTTTTTATTGAAAGAAAATAGATCTACTTATATACTCCCTCCATCCTAAAGTTTTTTCTTAGATTTGTCTAGATATGTATGTATCTAGTTATATTTTAGTATTTAGATACCTCCATTTATAGACAAACCTAACCAGCCGCGCCGCCACCCCATACCCCGGCTCAACCTGTCGCGCCGTCGTCGATCTCGACGGCGCGGGCTTTCCGTCTCCCGCGTGCGGCGTCGATCTCGGCGGCGCGGGCTCCATGTGGGAAGGCTCGGCCTCCGGCGCTACGGCCGTCGCGGCGCTCCCGACGGTCCTGTGCTCCCTCCCGCGCTCTCTACCACCCACTTGTGGAAAAACAGGCTTCCGTCCAGCCCCATAAGTCGCGAAGCTGTAGGAACCGCGACTAATGGGACCTTTAGTCGCGGTTCTGGAGGTGAACCGCGACCAAAGGCCTGGGCCCAGGGCGCTCGGTGGCCAGCTGGTGCACGTGAGGGGCTTTAGTCGCGGTTGTCCTGGCCAACCGCGACTAAAGGCCTTCGGGCACCTTTAGTCACGGTTTGCCAGGCCAACCGCAACTAAAGCCCCTCCCCTATATATACCCATCCAGCAGGTAGTGAGAAATGGCGGGAAAAATGGGAGCGGGAAGACAGGAGGCGGGAAGACAGGAGGCGGGATGAAAGTGGCGGGAAGAAAGAGGCGGGAAGACAGGGAAGAAATGGCGGGAAGAAGAGGAATCCAGAGCAATGATGATTTTTCTGAAAAGAAAAAGATAAAAGGTTCTGAAAATAAAAGAAGATTTGGGGGGGGCCTTTAGTCGCGGTTGGTCTGGCCAACCGCGACTAAAGGTTACCCTTTAGTCGCGGGTCGCCTCCCCACCCGCGACTAAAGGGGGGGGCGCGGGAAGGCAAAAAACCCGCCAAAAACCCTTTAGTCGCGGTTGGGGAGGCGACCCGCGACTAAAGGGTACCTTTAGTCGCGGGTCTCGTCCCCAACCGCGACTAAAGGGGGGGGGCTATAAATACAGTGCGGGTCGCCTCCCCTGCCGCCGTCTTCTCCATCTCTCTCGTCTTCTCCGATTCCAACCGTCGCGCGCGCGCCGAAGGCCTGCCGCCGCCGTCGCCCTCGCCCTCGTCGACGCCGCCCGCCGTCGCCCTCGCCGTCGTCGTCGCCCTCGCCGTCGTCGCCGTCGTCGCCGCCGTCGCCGCCCTCGCCGTCGCGGTTGGTTCCTTTCATCTTTCCCGCGCCGCGCGCCCGCCTTCCTCGCTTCCTTGGAAGAACGTCTTGGAAGAACGAACGTCGATCTTGGAAGAACGAACGTCGATCTTGAACGTCTTGGAGAAACTCTTACTCACATGCCTTCCTTCGAATGAGACCCCTACGGAGTCCAGAAAATGTCTCACTCACATGCCTTCCTTCGAATGAGACCCCGGCGGAGTCCAGAAAAAGTCTTACATGGAAAGGAGCTAGACTAATTGACTGCACAAGAGTCACACAATGTTTGGAACAAGCGACATCAGTCTTTGAGATCATTGTAATATTTGATTTCACACCCCAAAAGAAATTTATTGGTCAATACATGTTTTTCCTATCTAGATTGTACCAACCGAGTTTACGATTGGAGGATAATTCCAAGCCAATGAATAATTTTCTTAACTACGAGGTTAAATCTTTGCATGAGTTCAGATCCCACTTTGGTTTTTTATTGCATGACCATTTACACATACATTGTTGGAAGAGTCGCAAAATAATTATATGCCAATGACCAATTTGCTGAACTACAAGGTTGAATCTAACTAGATATATGTTTATTGGAAAACAAAACATCCATTCCAGATTGTGAGTTTAGTATGCACTGAGTTGACACTTGGCAGAGCTGCACATCAAACATGACTAGAAAAGAAAGAACTACACATAAACCTTATATTAGCAATTGAATATATTTGAGGAAAACAACTCACAAGGGTATCTCCTTTAGCTTTTGGCCCCCTCAAACCCTTGTATTTTATGTTTTGCCCCCCCCAACATTGAACCAATTTATGTTTTGCCGCCCCGTCTCGCGCTCTACCGCGACACCCTCTCCCACCCCTTCCTCGCCCCCTCCTTTTGCCACCGCCCTTTCGCCACCGCCACCGCCACCGCCCCCCTTCTTCACTTAATTAATTTGTTTTTACTACATGTTTTCAGGACTGACATAATGGCGGACGATAGAGCTGACCCGATTATGGACAACTATGATCCGGACGGTGAAGCACATATGTTCGGCATCATAAACGGCGATATTCTATATGTGCCGACCGGAGAAGAAGAAGATGATATCTCTTCTTATCTGAACCTTGACGGTGAAGATGAAGGGCGCCGTCAGCAAGATGATGCCGAACAAACGTCGATAAACGACGATCTTCAAATGGAAGTAGCAACCACCTCCGGCGCCGAGGTATATATATACATTGCGTATTCTTCTGCTTGTAAGGAGTTACTTGTTTACTCTCCCTCTCCCTCTCTCTCACTAAAGCATCTTATATAGTAAAATTAGGAAAGCAATGCCCAGCTTCAGATCTCGCGCTGATCTCGCGCTGTTGCCTCGCCGGTGTTGTTGTTGTCTTCAAGGCGCACACATATTTCAATGCGTACGTGACAAACAACGCTAATATATTGGATTTCAGCTTTGGTACTTTGTTCTATAGTAAGTTGCAAGTTGCAACCACGCAGGCTTAGCAGAGTAATACTACTAGTACTTAGTTAACTGCAATGATATTTAATCAGGCTGTTGAGTTACATACCTAGATTCTAACACTGAGCAGTGATGCTAACGCTAGAATACCCCATATCCATCGATTATCAATCCCATCAAGATGGGTGATTGAGTAGAACAATCAAAACAAAAAAATTAGCACCGGGATGAATAGTACTCCTAATTTTTTTATTGAAAGAAAATAGATCTACTTATATACTCCCTCCATCCTAAAGTTTTTTCTTAGATTTGTCTAGATATGTATGTATCTAGTTATATTTTAGTATTTAGATACCTCCATTTATAGACAAACCTAACCAGCCGCGCCGCCACCCCATACCCCGGCTCAACCTGTCGCGCCGTCGTCGATCTCGACGGCGCGGGCTTTCCGTCTCCCGCGTGCGGCGTCGATCTCGGCGGCGCGGGCTCCATGTGGGAAGGCTCGGCCTCCGGCGCTACGGCCGTCGCGGCGCTCCCGACGGTCCTGTGCTCCCTCCCGCGCTCTCTACCACCCACTGGTGGAAAAACAGGCTTCCGTCCAGCCCCATAAGTCGCGAAGCTGTAGGAACCGCGACTAATGGGACCTTTAGTCGCGGTTCTGGAGGTGAACCGCGACCAAAGGCCTGGGCCCAGGGCGCTCGGTGGCCAGCTGGTGCACGTGAGGGGCTTTAGTCGCGGTTGTCCTGGCCAACCGCGACTAAAGGCCTTCGGGCACCTTTAGTCACGGTTTGCCAGGCCAACCGCAACTAAAGCCCCTCCCCTATATATACCCATCCAGCAGGTAGTGAGAAATGGCGGGAAAAATGGGAGCGGGAAGACAGGAGGCGGGAAGACAGGAGGCGGGAAGAAAGTGGCGGGAAGAAAGAGGCGGGAAGACAGGGAAGAAATGGCGGGAAGAAGAGGAATCCAGAGCAATGATGATTTTTCTGAAAAGAAAAAGATAAAAGGTTCTGAAAATAAAAGAAGATTTGGGGGGGGCCTTTAGTCGCGGTTGGTCTGGCCAACCGCGACTAAAGGTTACCCTTTAGTCGCGGGTCGCCTCCCCACCCGCGACTAAAGGGGGGGGGGCGCGGGAAGGCAAAAAACCCGCCAAAAACCCTTTAGTCGCGGTTGGGGAGGCGACCCGCGACTAAAGGGTACCTTTAGTCGCGGGTCTCGTCCCCAACCGCGACTAAAGGGGGGGGCTATAAATACAGTGCGGGTCGCCTCCCCTGCCGCCGTCTTCTCCATCTCTCTCGTCTTCTCCGATTCCAACCGTCGCGCGCGCGTCGAAGGCCTGCCGCCGCCGTCGCCCTCGCCCTCGTCGACGCCGCCCGCCGTCGCCCTCGCCGTCGTCGTCGCCCTCGCCGTCGTCGCCGCCGTCGCCGCCCTCGCCGTCGCGGTTGGTTCCTTTCATCTTTCCCGCGCCGCGCGCCCGCCTTCCTCGCTTCCTTGGAAGAACGTCTTGGAAGAACGAACGTCGATCTTGGAAGAACGAACGTCGATCTTGAACGTCTTGGAGAAACTCTTACTCACATGCCTTCCTTCGAATGAGACCCCTACGGAGTCCAGAAAATGTCTCACTCACATGCCTTCCTTCGAATGAGACCCCGGCGGAGTCCAGAAAAAGTCTTACTTGGAAAGGAGCTAGACTAATTGACTGCACAAGAGTCACACAATGTTTGGAACAAGCGACATCAGTCTTTGAGATCATTGTAATATTTGATTTCACACCCCAAAAGAAATTTATTGGTCAATACATGTTTTTCCTATCTAGATTGTACCAACCGAGTTTACGATTGGAGGATAATTCCAAGCCAATGAATAATTTTCTTAACTACGAGGTTAAATCTTTGCATGAGTTCAGATCCCACTTTGGTTTTTTATTGCATGACCATTTACACATACATTGTTGGAAGAGTCGCAAAATAATTATATGCCAATGACCAATTTGCTGAACTACAAGGTTGAATCTAACTAGATATATGTTTATTGGAAAACAAAACATCCATTCCAGATTGTGAGTTTAGTATGCACTGAGTTGACACTTGGCAGAGCTGCACATCAAACATGACTAGAAAAGAAAGAACTACACATAAACCTTATATTAGCAATTGAATATATTTGAGGAAAACAACTCACAAGGGTATCTCCTTTAGCTTTTGGCCCCCTCAAACCCTTGTATTTTATGTTTTGCCCCCCCAACATTGAACCAATTTATGTTTTGCCGCCCCGTCTCGCGCTCTACCGCGACACCCTCTCCCACCCCTTCCTCGCCCCCTCCTTTTGCCACCGCCCTTTCGCCACCGCCACCGCCACCGCCCCCCTTCTTCACTTAATTAATTTGTTTTTACTACATGTTTTCAGGACTGACATAATGGCGGACGATAGAGCTGACCCGATTATGGACAACTATGATCCGGACGGTGAAGCACATATGTTCGGCATCATAAACGGCGATATTCTATATGTGCCGACCGGAGAAGAAGAAGATGATATCTCTTCTTATCTGAACCTTGACGGTGAAGATGAAGGGCGCCGTCAGCAAGATGAACAAACGTCGATAAACGACGATCTTCAAATGGAAGTAGCAACCACCTCCGGCGCCGAGGTATATATATACATTGCGTATTCTTCTGCTTGTAAGGAGTTACTTGTTTACTCTCCCTCTCCCTCTCTCTCACTAAAGCATCTTATATAGTAAAATTAGGAAAGCAATGCCCAGCTTCAGATCTCGCGCTGATCTCGCGCTGTTGCCTCGCCGGTGTTGTTGTTGTCTTCAAGGCGCACACATATTTCAATGCGTACGTGACAAACAACGCTAATATATTGGATTTCAGCTTTGGTACTTTGTTCTATAGTAAGTTGCAAGTTGCAACCACGCAGGCTTAGCAGAGTAATACTACTAGTACTTAGTTAACTGCAATGATATTTAATCAGGCTGTTGAGTTACATACCTAGATTCTAACACTGAGCAGTGATGCTAACGCTAGAATACCCCATATCCATCGATTATCAATCCCATCAAGATGGGTGATTGAGTAGAACAATCAAAACTAAAAAATTAGCACCGGGATGAATAGTACTCCTAATTTTTTTATTGAAAGAAAATAGATCTACTTATATACTCCCTCCATCCTAAAGTTTTTTCTTAGATTTGTCTAGATATGTATGTATCTAGTTATATTTTAGTATTTAGATACCTCCATTTATAGACAAACCTAACCAGCCGCGCCGCCACCCCATACCCCGGCTCAACCTGTCGCGCCGTCGTCGATCTCGACGGCGCGGGCTTTCCGTCTCCCGCGTGCGGCGTCGATCTCGGCGGCGCGGGCTCCATGTGGGAAGGCTCGGCCTCCGGCGCAACGGCCGTCGCGGCGCTCCCGACGGCCCTGTGCTCCCTCCCGCGCTCTCTACCACCCACTGGTGGAAAAACAGGCTTCCGTCCAGCCCCATAAGTCGCGAAGCTGTAGGAACCGCGACTAATGGGACCTTTAGTCGCGGTTCTGGAGGTGAACCGCGACCAAAGGCCTGGGCCCAGGGCGCTCGGTGGCCAGCTGGTGCACGTGAGGGGCTTTAGTCGCGGTTGTCCTGGCCAACCGCGACTAAAGGCCTTCGGGCACCTTTAGTCACGGTTTGCCAGGCCAACCGCAACTAAAGCCCCTCCCCTATATATACCCATCCAGCAGGTAGTGAGAAATGGCGGGAAAAATGGGAGCGGGAAGACAGGAGGCGGGAAGACAGGAGGCGGGAAGAAAGTGGCGGGAAGAAAGAGGCGGGAAGACAGGGAAGAAATGGCGGGAAGAAGAGGAATCCAGAGCAATGATGATTTTTCTGAAAAGAAAAAGATAAAAGGTTCTGAAAATAAAAGAAGATTTGGGGGGGGCCTTTAGTCGCGGTTGGTCTGGCCAACCGCGACTAAAGGTTACCCTTTAGTCGCGGGTCGCCTCCCCACCCGCGACTAAAGGGGGGGGGGCGCGGGAAGGCAAAAAACCCGCCAAAAACCCTTTAGTCGCGGTTGGGGAGGCGACCCGCGACTAAAGGGTACCTTTAGTCGCGGGTCTCGTCCCCAACCGCGACTAAAGGGGGGGGCTATAAATACAGTGCGGGTCGCCTCCCCTGCCGCCGTCTTCTCCATCTCTCTCGTCTTCTCCAAATCCAACCGTCGCGCGCGCGCCGAAGGCCTGCCGCCGCCGTCGCCCTCGCCCTCGTCGACGCCGCCCGCCGTCGCCCTCGCCGTCGTCGTCGCCCTCGCCGTCGTCGCCGCCGTCGCCGCCCTCGCCGTCGCGGTTGGTTCCTTTCATCTTTCCCGCGCCGCGCGCCCGCCTTCCTCGCTTCCTTGGAAGAACGTCTTGGAAGAACGAACGTCGATCTTGGAAGAACGAACGTCGATCTTGAACGTCTTGGAGAAACTCTTACTCACATGCCTTCCTTCGAATGAGACCCCTACGGAGTCCAGAAAATGTCTCACTCACATGCCTTCCTTCGAATGAGACCCCGGCGGAGTCCAGAAAAAGTCTTACTTGGAAAGGAGCTAGACTAATTGACTGCACAAGAGTCACACAATGTTTGGAACAAGCGACATCAGTCTTTGAGATCATTGTAATATTTGATTTCACACCCCAAAAGAAATTTATTGGTCAATACATGTTTTTCCTATCTAGATTGTACCAACCGAGTTTACGATTGGAGGATAATTCCAAGCCAATGAATAATTTTCTTAACTACGAGGTTAAATCTTTGCATGAGTTCAGATCCCACTTTGGTTTTTTATTGCATGACCATTTACACATACATTGTTGGAAGAGTCGCAAAATAATTATATGCCAATGACCAATTTGCTGAACTACAAGGTTGAATCTAACTAGATATATGTTTATTGGAAAACAAAACATCCATTCCAGATTGTGAGTTTAGTATGCACTGAGTTGACACTTGGCAGAGCTGCACATCAAACATGACTAGAAAAGAAAGAACTACACATAAACCTTATATTAGCAATTGAATATATTTGAGGAAAACAACTCACAAGGGTATCTCCTTTAGCTTTTGGCCCCCTCAAACCCTTGTATTTTATGTTTTGCCCCCCCAACATTGAACCAATTTATGTTTTGCCGCCCCGTCTCGCGCTCTACCGCGACACCCTCTCCCACCCCTTCCTCGCCCCCTCCTTTTGCCACCGCCCTTTCGCCACCGCCACCGCCACCGCCCCCCTTCTTCACTTAATTAATTTGTTTTTACTACATGTTTTCAGGACTGACATAATGGCGGACGATAGAGCTGACCCGATTATGGACAACTATGATCCGGACGGTGAAGCACATATGTTCGGCATCATAAACGGCGATATTCTATATGTGCCGACCGGAGAAGAAGAAGATGATATCTCTTCTTATCTGAACCTTGACGGTGAAGATGAAGGGCGCCGTCAGCAAGATGATGCCGAACAAACGTCGATAAACGACGATCTTCAAATGGAAGTAGCAACCACCTCCGGCGCCGAGGTATATATATACATTGCGTATTCTTCTGCTTGTAAGGAGTTACTTGTTTACTCTCCCTCTCCCACTCTCTCACTAAAGCATCTTATATAGTAAAATTAGGAAAGCAATGCCCAGCTTCAGATCTCGCGCTGATCTCGCGCTGTTGTCTCGCCGGTGTTGTTGTTGTCTTCAAGGCGCACACATATTTCAATGCGTACGTGACAAACAACGCTAATATATTGGATTTCAGCTTTGGTACTTTGTTCTATAGTAAGTTGCAAGTTGCAACCACGCAGGCTTAGCAGAGTAATACTACTAGTACTTAGTTAACTGCAATGATATTTAATCAGGCTGTTGAGTTACATACCTAGATTCTAACACTGAGCAGTGATGCTAACGCTAGAATACCCCATATCCATCGATTATCAATCCCATCAAGATGGGTGATTGAGTAGAACAATCAAAACTAAAAAATTAGCACCGGGATGAATAGTACTCCTAATTTTTTTATTGAAAGAAAATAGATCTACTTATATACTCCCTCCATCCTAAAGTTTTTTCTTAGATTTGTCTGGATATGTATGTATCTAGTTATATTTTAGTATTTAGATACCTCCATTTATAGACAAACCTAACCAGCCGCGCCGCCACCCCATACCCCGGCTCAACCTGTCGCGCCGTCGTCGATCTCGACGGCGCGGGCTTTCCATCTCCCGCGTGCGGCGTCGATCTCGGCGGCGCGGGCTCCATGTGGGAAGGCTCGGCCTCCGGCGCTACGGCCGTCGCGGCGCTCCCGACGGTCCTGTGCTCCCTCCCGCGCTCTCTACCACCCACTGGTGGAAAAACAGGCTTCCGTCCAGCCCCATAAGTCGCGAAGCTGTAGGAACCGCGACTAATGGGACCTTTAGTCGCGGTTCTGGAGGTGAACCGCGACCAAAGGCCTGGGCCCAGGGCGCTCGGTGGCCAGCTGGTGCACGTGAGGGGCTTTAGTCGCGGTTGTCCTGGCCAACCGCGACTAAAGGCCTTCGGGCACCTTTAGTCACGGTTTGCCAGGCCAACCGCAACTAAAGCCCCTCCCCTATATATACCCATCCAGCAGGTAGTGAGAAATGGCGGGAAAAATGGGAGCGGGAAGACAGGAGGCGGGAAGACAGGAGGCGGGAAGAAAGTGGCGGGAAGAAAGAGGCGGGAAGACAGGGAAGAAATGGCGGGAAGAAGAGGAATCCAGAGCAATGATGATTTTTCTGAAAAGAAAAAGTTAAAAGGTTCTGAAAATAAAAGAAGATTTGGGGGGGGGCCTTTAGTCGCGGTTGGTCTGGCCAACCGCGACTAAAGGTTACCCTTTAGTCGCGGGTCGCCTCCCCACCCGCGACTAAAGGGGGGGGGCGCGGGAAGGCAAAAAACCCGCCAAAAACCCTTTAGTCGCGGTTGGGGAGGCGACCCGCGACTAAAGGGTACCTTTAGTCGCGGGTCTCGTCCCCAACCGCGACTAAAGGGGGGGGGCTATAAATACAGTGCGGGTCGCCTCCCCTGCCGCCGTCTTCTCCATCTCTCTCGTCTTCTCCGATTCCAACCGTCGCGCGCGCGCCGAAGGCCTGCCGCCGCCGTCGCCCTCGCCCTCGTCGACGCCGCCCGGCGTCGCCCTCGCCGTCGTCGTCGCCCTAGCCGTCGTCGCCGCCGTCGCCGCCCTCGCCGTCGCGGTTGGTTCCTTTCATCTTTCCCGCGCCGCGCGCCCGCCTTCCTCGCTTCCTTGGAAGAACGTCTTGGAAGAACGAACGTCGATCTTGGAAGAACGAACGTCGATCTTGAACGTCTTGGAGAAACTCTTACTCACATGCCTTCCTTCGAATGAGACCCCTACGAAGTCCAGAAAATGTCTCACTCACATGCCTTCCTTCGAATGAGACCCCGGCGGAGTCCAGAAAAAGTCTTACTTGGAAAGGAGCTAGACTAATTGACTGCACAAGAGTCACACAATGTTTGGAACAAGCGACATCAGTCTTTGAGATCATTGTAATATTTGATTTCACACCCCAAAAGAAATTTATTGGTCAATACATGTTTTTCCTATCTAGATTGTACCAACCGAGTTTACGATTGGAGGATAATTCCAAGCCAATGAATAATTTTCTTAACTACGAGGTTAAATCTTTGCATGAGTTCAGATCCCACTTTGGTTTTTTATTGCATGACCATTTACACATACATTGTTGGAAGAGTCGCAAAATAATTATATGCCAATGACCAATTTGCTGAACTACAAGGTTGAATCTAACTAGATATATGTTTATTGGAAAACAAAACATCCATTCCAGATTGTGAGTTTAGTATGCACTGAGTTGACACTTGGCAGAGCGGCACATCAAACATGACTAGAAAAGAAAGAACTACACATAAACCTTATATTAGCAATTGAATATATTTGAGGAAAACAACTCACAAGGGTATCTCCTTTAGCTTTTGGCCCCCTCAAACCCTTGTATTTTATGTTTTGCCCCCCCAACATTGAACCAATTTATGTTTTGCCGCCCCGTCTCGCGCTCTACCGCGACACCCTCTCCCACCCCTTCCTCGCCCCCTCCTTTTGCCACCGCCCTTTCGCCACCGCCACCGCCACCGCCCCCCTTCTTCACTTAATTAATTTGTTTTTACTACATGTTTTCAGGACTGACATAATGGCGGACGATACAGCTGACCCGATTATGGACAACTATGATCCGGACGGTGAAGCACATATGTTCGGCATCATAAACGGCGATATTCTATATGTGCCGACCGGAGAAGAAGAAGATGATATCTCTTCTTATCTGAACCTTGACGGTGAAGATGAAGGGCGCCGTCAGCAAGATGATGCCGAACAAACGTCGATAAACGACGATCTTCAAATGGAAGTAGCAACCACCTCCGGCGCCGAGGTATATATATACATTGCGTATTCTTCTGCTTGTAAGGAGTTACTTGTTTACTCTCCCTCTCCCTCTCTCTCACTAACGCATCTTATATAGTAAAATTAGGAAAGCAATGCCCAGCTTCAGATCTCGCGCTGATCTCGCGCTGTTGCCTCGCCGGTGTTGTTGTTGTCTTCAAGGCGCACACATATTTCAATGCGTACGTGACAAACAACGCTAATATATTGGATTTCAGCTTTGGTACTTTGTTCTATAGTAAGTTGCAAGTTGCAACCACGCAGGCTTAGCAGAGTAATACTACTAGTACTTAGTTAACTGCAATGATATTTAATCAGGCTGTTGAGTTACATACCTAGATTCTAACACTGAGCAGTGATGCTAACGCTAGAATACCCCATATCCATCGATTATCAATCCCATCAAGATGGGTGATTGAGTAGAACAATCAAAACAAAAAAATTAGCACCGGGATGAATAGTACTCCTAATTTTTTTATTGAAAGAAAATAGATCTACTTATATACTCCCTCCATCCTAAAGTTTTTTCTTAGATTTGTCTAGATATGTATGTATCTAGTTATATTTTAGTATTTAGATACCTCCATTTATAGACAAACCTAACCAGCCGCGCCGCCACCCCATACCCCGGCTCAACCTGTCGCGCCGTCGTCGATCTCGACGGCGCGGGCTTTCCGTCTCCCGCGTGCGGCGTCGATCTCGGCGGCGCGGGCTCCTTGTGGGAAGGCTCGGCCTCCGGCGCTACGGCCGTCGCGGGGCTCCCGACGGTCCTGTGCTCCCTCCCACGCTCTCTACCACCCACTGGTGGAAAAACAGGCTTCCGTCCAGCCCCATAAGTCGCGAAGCTGTAGGAACCGCGACTAATGGGACCTTTAGTCGCGGTTCTGGAGGTGAACCGCGACCAAAGGCCTGGGCCCAGGGCGCTCGGTGGCCAGCTGGTGCACGTGAGGGGCTTTAGTCGCGGTTGTCCTGGCCAACCGCGACTAAAGGCCTTCGGGCACCTTTAGTCACGGTTTGCCAGGCCAACCGCAACTAAAGCCCCTCCCCTATATATACCCATCCAGCAGGTAGTGAGAAATGGCGGGAAAAATGGGAGCGGGAAGACAGGAGGCGGGAAGACAGGAGGCGGGAAGAAAGTGGCGGGAAGAAAGAGGCGGGAAGACAGGGAAGAAATGGCGGGAAGAAGAGGAATCCAGAGCAATGATGATTTTTCTGAAAAGAAAAAGATAAAAGGTTCTGAAAATAAAAGAAGATTTGGGGGGGGCCTTTAGTCGCGGTTGGTCTGGCCAACCGCGACTAAAGGTTACCCATTAGTCGCGGGTCGCCTCCCAACATTGAACCAATTTATGTTTTGCCGCCCCGTCTCGCGCTCTATCGCGACACCCTCTCCCACCCCTTCCTCGCCCCCTCCTTTTGCCACCGCCCTTTCGCCACCGCCACCGCCACCGCCCCCCTTCTACACTTAATTAATTTGTTTTTACTACTTGTTTTCAGGACTGACATAATGGCGGACGATAGAGCTGACCCGATTATGGACAACTATGGTCCGGACGGTGAAGCACATATGTTCGGCATCATAAACGGCGATATTCTATATGTGCCGACCGGAGAAGAAGAAGATGATATCTCTTCTTATCTGAACCTTGACGGTGAAGATGAAGGGCGCCGTCAGCAAGATGATGCCGAACAAACGTCGATAAACGACGATCTTCAAATGGAAGTAGCAACCACCTCCGGCGCCGAGGTATATATATACATTGCGTATTCTTCTGCTTGTAAGGAGTTACTTGTTTACTCTCCCTCTCCCTCTCTCTCACTAAAGCATCTTATATAGTAAAATTAGGAAAGCAATGCCCAGCTTCAGATCTCGCGCTGATCTCGCGCTGTTGCCTCGCCGGTGTTGTTGTTGTCTTCAAGGCGCACACATATTTCAATGCGTACGTGACAAACAACGCTAATATATTGGATTTCAGCTTTGGTACTTTGTTCTATAGTAAGTTGCAAGTTGCAACCACGCAGGCTTAGCAGAGTAATACTACTAGTACTTAGTTAACTGCAATGATATTTAATCAGGCTGTTGAGTTACATACCTAGATTCTAACACTGAGCAGTGATGCTAACGCTAGAATACCCCATATCCATCGATTATCAATCCCATCAAGATGGGTGATTGAGTAGAACAATCAAAACAAAAAAATTAGCACCGGGATGAATAGTACTCCTAATTTTTTTATTGAAAGAAAATAGATCTACTTATATACTCCCTCCATCCTAAAGTTTTTTCTTAGATTTGTCTAGATATGTATGTATCTAGTTATATTTTAGTATTTAGATACCTCCATTTATAGACAAACCTAACCAGCCGCGCCGCCACCCCATACCCCGGCTCAACCTGTCGCGCCGTCGTCGATCTCGACGGCGCGGGATTTCCGTCTCCCGCGTGCGGCGTCGATCTCGGCGGCGCGGGCTCCATGTGGGAAGGCTCGGCCTCCGGCGCTACGGCCGTCGCGGCGCTCCCGACGGTCCTGTGCTCCCTCCCGCGCTCTCTACCACCCACTGGTGGAAAAACAGGCTTCCGTCCAGCCCCATAAGTCGCGAAGCTGTAGGAACCGCGACTAATGGGACCTTTAGTCGCGGTTCTGGAGGTGAACCGCGACCAAAGGCCTGGGCCCAGGGCGCTCGGTGGCCAGCTGGTGCACGTGAGGGGCTTTAGTCGCGGTTGTCCTGGCCAACCGCGACTAAAGGCCTTCGGGCACCTTTAGTCACGGTTTGCCAGGCCAACCGCAACTAAAGCCCCTCCCCTATATATACCCATCCAGCAGGTAGTGAGAAATGGCGGGAAAAATGGGAGCGGGAAGACAGGAGGCGGGAAGACAGGAGGCGGGAAGAAAGTGGCGGGAAGAAAGAGGCGGGAAGACAGGGAAGAAATGGCGGGAAGAAGAGGAATCCAGAGCAATGATGATTTTTCTGAAAAGAAAAAGATAAAAGGTTCTGAAAATAAAAGAAGATTTGGGGGGGCCTTTAGTCGCGGTTGGTCTGGCCAACCGCGACTAAAGGTTACCCTTTAGTCGCGGGTCGCCTCCCCACCCGCGACTAAAGGGGGGGGGGGCGCGGGAAGGCAAAAAACCCGCCAAAAACCCTTTAGTCGCGGTTGGGGAGGCGACCCGCGACTAAAGGGTACCTTTAGTCGCGGGTCTCGTCCCCAACCGCGACTAAAGGGGGGGCTATAAATACAGTGCGGGTCGCCTCCCCTGCCGCCGTCTTCTCCATCTCTCTCGTCTTCTCCGATTCCAACCGTCGCGCGCGCGCCGAAGGCCTGCCGCCGCCGTCGCCCTCGCCCTCGTCGATGCCGCCCGCCGTCGCCCTCGCCGTCGTCGTCGCCCTCGCCGTCGTCGCCGCCGTCGCCGCCCTCGCCGTCGCGGTTGGTTCCTTTCATCTTTCCCGCGCCGCGCGCCCGCCTTCCTCGCTTCCTTGGAAGAACGTCTTGGAAGAACGAACGTCGATCTTGGAAGAACGAACGTCGATCTTGAACGTCTTGGAGAAACTCTTACTCACATGCCTTCCTTCGAATGAGACCCCTACGGAGTCCAGAAAATGTCTCACTCACATGCCTTCCTTCGAATGAGACCCCGGCGGAGTCCAGAAAAAGTCTTACTTGGAAAGGAGCTAGACTAATTGACTGCACAAGAGTCACACAATGTTTGGAACAAGCGACATCAGTCTTTGAGATCATTGTAATATTTGATTTCACACCCCAAAAGAAATTTATTGGTCAATACATGTTTTTCCTATCTAGATTGTACCAACCGAGTTTACGATTGGAGGATAATTCCAAGCCAATGAATAATTTTCTTAACTACGAGGTTAAATCTTTGCATGAGTTCAGATCCCACTTTGGTTTTTTATTGCATGACCATTTACACATACATTGTTGGAAGAGTGGCAAAATAATTATATGCCAATGACCAATTTGCTGAACTACAAGGTTGAATCTAACTAGATATATGTTTATTGGAAAACAAAACATCCATTCCAGATTGTGAGTTTAGTATGCACTGAGTTGACACTTGGCAGAGCTGCACATCAAACATGACTAGAAAAGAAAGAACTACACATAAACCTTATATTAGCAATTGAATATATTTGAGGAAAACAACTCACAAGGGTATCTCCTTTAGCTTTTGGCCCCCTCAAACCCTTGTATTTTATGTTTTGCCCCCCCCAACATTGGACCAATTTATGTTTTGCCGCCCCGTCTCGCGCTCTACCGCGACACCCTCTCCCACCCCTTCCTCGCCCCTCCTTTTGCCACCGCCCTTTCGCCACCGCCACCGCCACCGCCCCCCTTCTTCACTTAATTAATTTGTTTTTACTACATGTTTTCAGGACTGACATAATGGCGGACGATAGAGCTGACCCGATTATGGACAACTATGATCCGGACGGTGAAGCACATATGTTCGGCATCATAAACGGCGATATTCTATATGTGCCGACCGGAGAAGAAGAAGATGATATCTCTTCTTATCTGAACCTTGACGGTGAAGATGAAGGGCGCCGTCAGCAAGATGATGCCGAACAAACGTCGATAAACGACGATCTTCAAATGGAAGTAGCAACCACCTCCGGCGCCGAGGTATATATATACATTGCGTATTCTTCTGCTTGTAAGGAGTTACTTGTTTACTCTCCCTCTCCCTCTCTCTCACTAAAGCATCTTATATAGTAAAATTAGGAAAGCAATGCCCAGCTTCAGATCTCGCGCTGATCTCGCGCTGTTGCCTCGCCGGTGTTGTTGTTGTCTTCAAGGCGCACACATATTTCAATGCGTACGTGACAAACAACGCTAATATATTGGATTTCAGCTTTGGTACTTTGTTCTATAGTAAGTTGCAAGTTGCAACCACGCAGGCTTAGCAGAGTAATACTACTAGTACTTAGTTAACTGCAATGATATTTAATCAGGCTGTTGAGTTACATACCTAGATTCTAACACTGAGCAGTGATGCTAACGCTAGAATACCCCATATCCATCGATTATCAATCCCATCAAAATGGGTGATTGAGTAGAACAATCAAAACAAAAAAATTAGCACCGGGATGAATAGTACTCCTAATTTTTTTATTGAAAGAAAATAGATCTACTTATATACTCCCTCCATCCTAAAGTTTTTTCTTAGATTTGTCTAGATATGTATGTATCTAGTTATATTTTAGTATTTAGATACCTCCATTTATAGACAAACCTAACCAGCCGCGCCGCCACCCCATACCCCGGCTCAACCTGTCGCGCCGTCGTCGATCTCGACGGCGCGGGCTTTCCGTCTCCCGCGTGCGGCGTCGATCTCGGCGGCGCGGGCTCCATGTGGGAAGGCTCGGCCTCCGGCGCTACGGCCGTCGCGGCGCTCCCGACGGTCCTGTGCTCCCTCCCGCGCTCTCTACCACCCACTGGTGGAAAAACAGGCTTCCGTCCAGCCCCATAAGTCGCGAAGCTGTAGGAACCGCGACTAATGGGACCTTTAGTCGCGGTTCTGGAGGTGAACCGCGACCAAAGGCCTGGGCCCAGGGCGCTCGGTGGCCAGCTGGTGCACGTGAGGGGCTTTAGTCGCGGTTGTCCTGGCCAACCGCGACTAAAGGCCTTCGGGCACCTTTAGTCACGGTTTGCCAGGCCAACCGCAACTAAAGCCCCTCCCCTATATATACCCATCCAGCAGGTAGTGAGAAATGGCGGGAAAAATGGGAGCGGGAAGACAGGAGGCGGGAAGACAGGAGGCGGGAAGAAAGTGGCGGGAAGAAAGAGGCGGGAAGACAGGGAAGAAATGGCGGGAAGAAGAGGAATCCAGAGCAATGATGATTTTTCTGAAAAGAAAAAGATAAAAGGTTCTGAAAATAAAAGAAGATTTGGGGGGGCCTTTAGTCGCGGTTGGTCTGGCCAACCGCGACTAAAGGTTACCCTTTAGTCGCGGGTCGCCTCCCCACCCGCGACTAAAGGGGGGGGGGGCGCGGGAAGGCAAAAAACCCGCCAAAAACCCTTTAGTCGCGGTTGGGGAGGCGACCCGCGACTAAAGGGTACCTTTAGTCGCGGGTCTCGTCCCCAACCGCGACTAAAGGGGGGGCTATAAATACAGTGCGGGTCGCCTCCCCTGCCGCCGTCTTCTCCATCTCTCTCGTCTTCTCCGATTCCAACCGTCGCGCGCGCGCCGAAGGCCTGCCGCCGCCGTCGCCCTCGCCCTCGTCGATGCCGCCCGCCGTCGCCCTCGCCGTCTTCGTCGCCCTCGCCGTCGTCGCCGCCGTCGCCGCCCTCGCCGTCGTGGTTGGTTCCTTTCATCTTTCCCGCGCCGCGCGCCCGCCTTCCTCGCTTCCTTGGAAGAACGTCTTGGAAGAACGAACGTCGATCTTGGAAGAACGAACGTCGATCTTGAACGTCTTGGAGAAACTCTTACTCACATGCCTTCCTTCGAATGAGACCCCTACGGAGTCCAGAAAATGTCTCACTCACATGCCTTCCTTCGAATGAGACCCCGGCGGAGTCCAGAAAAAGTCTTACTTGGAAAGGAGCTAGACTAATTGACTGCACAAGAGTCGCACAATGTTTGGAACAAGCGACATCAGTCTTTGAGATCATTGTAATATTTGATTTCACACCCCAAAAGAAATTTATTGGTCAATACATGTTTTTCCTATCTAGATTGTACCAACCGAGTTTACGATTGGAGGATAATTCCAAGCCAATGAATAATTTTCTTAACTACGAGGTTAAATCTTTGCATGAGTTCAGATCCCACTTTGGTTTTTTATTGCATGACCATTTACACATACATTGTTGGAAGAGTGGCAAAATAATTATATGCCAATGACCAATTTGCTGAACTACAAGGTTGAATCTAACTAGATATATGTTTATTGGAAAACAAAACATCCATTCCAGATTGTGAGTTTAGTATGCACTGAGTTGACACTTGGCAGAGCTGCACATCAAACATGACTAGAAAAGAAAGAACTACACATAAACCTTATATTAGCAATTGAATATATTTGAGGAAAACAACTCACAAGGGTATCTCCTTTAGCTTTTGGCCCCCTCAAACCCTTGTATTTTATGTTTTGCCCCCCCCAACATTGGACCAATTTATGTTTTGCCGCCCCGTCTCGCGCTCTACCGCGACACCCTCTCCCACCCCTTCCTCGCCCCTCCTTTTGCCACCGCCCTTTCGCCACCGCCACCGCCACCGCCCCCCTTCTTCACTTAATTAATTTGTTTTTACTACATGTTTTCAGGACTGACATAATGGCGGACGATAGAGCTGACCCGATTATGGACAACTATGATCCGGACGGTGAAGCACATATGTTCGGCATCATAAACGGCGATATTCTATATGTGCCGACCGGAGAAGAAGAAGATGATATCTCTTCTTATCTGAACCTTGACGGTGAAGATGAAGGGCGCCGTCAGCAAGATGATGCCGAACAAACGTCGATAAACGACGATCTTCAAATGGAAGTAGCAACCACCTCCGGCGCCGAGGTATATATATACATTGCGTATTCTTCTGCTTGTAAGGAGTTACTTGTTTACTCTCCCTCTCCCTCTCTCTCACTAAAGCATCTTATATAGTAAAATTAGGAAAGCAATGCCCAGCTTCAGATCTCGCGCTGATCTCGCGCTGTTGCCTCGCCGGTGTTGTTGTTGTCTTCAAGGCGCACACATATTTCAATGCGTACGTGACAAACAACGCTAATATATTGGATTTCAGCTTTGGTACTTTGTTCTATAGTAAGTTGCAAGTTGCAACCACGCAGGCTTAGCAGAGTAATACTACTAGTAATTAGTTAACTGCAATGATATTTAATCAGGCTGTTGAGTTACATACCTAGATTCTAACACTGAGCAGTGATGCTAACGCTAGAATACCCCATATCCATCGATTATCAATCCCATCAAAATGGGTGATTGAGTAGAACAATCAAAACAAAAAAATTAGCACCGGGATGAATAGTACTCCTAATTTTTTTATTGAAAGAAAATAGATCTACTTATATACTCCCTCCATCCTAAAGTTTTTTCTTAGATTTGTCTAGATATGTATGTATCTAGTTATATTTTAGTATTTAGATACCTCCATTTATAGACAAACCTAACCAGCCGCGCCGCCACCCCATACCCCGGCTCAACCTGTCGCGCCGTCGTCGATCTCGACGGCGCGGGCTTTCCGTCTCCCGCGTGCGGCGTCGATCTCGGCGGCGCGGGCTCCATGTGGGAAGGCTCGGCCTCCGGCGCTACGGCCGTCGCGGCGCTCCCGACGGTCCTGTGCTCCCTCCCGCGCTCTCTACCACCCACTGGTGGAAAAACAGGCTTCCGTCCAGCCCCATAAGTCGCGAAGCTGTAGGAACCGCGACTAATGGGACCTTTAGTCGCGGTTCTGGAGGTGAACCGCGACCAAAGGCCTGGGCCCAGGGCGCTCGGTGGCCAGCTGGTGCACGTGAGGGGCTTTAGTCGCGGTTGTCCTGGCCAACCGCGACTAAAGGCCTTCGGGCACCTTTAGTCACGGTTTGCCAGGCCAACCGCAACTAAAGCCCCTCCCCTATATATACCCATCCAGCAGGTAGTGAGAAATGGCGGGAAAAATGGGAGCGGGAAGACAGGAGGCGGGAAGACAGGAGGCGGGAAGAAAGTGGCGGGAAGAAAGAGGCGGGAAGACAGGGAAGAAATGGCGGGAAGAAGAGGAATCCAGAGCAATGATGATTTTTCTGAAAAGAAAAAGATAAAAGGTTCTGAAAATAAAAGAAGATTTGGGGGGGGGGCCTTTAGTCGCGGTTGGTCTGGCCAACCGCGACTAAAGGTTACCCTTTAGTCGCGGGTCGCCTCCCCACCCGCGACTAAAGGGGGGGGCGCGGGAAGGCAAAAAACCCGCCAAAAACCCTTTAGTCGCGGTTGGGGAGGCGACCCGCGACTAAAGGGTACCTTTAGTCGCGGGTCTCGTCCCCAACCGCGACTAAAGGGGGGGGCTACAAATACAGTGCGGGTCGCCTCCCCTGCCGCCGTCTTCTCCATCTCTCTCGTCTTCTCCGATTCCAACCGTCGCGCGCGCGCCGAAGGCCTGCCGCCGCCGTCGCCCTCGCCCTCGTCGACGCCGCCCGCCGTCGCCCTCGCCGTCGTCGTCGCCCTCGCCGTCGTCGCCGCCGTCGCCGCCCTCGCCGTCGCGGTTGGTTCCTTTCATCTTTCCCGCGCCGCGCGCCCGCCTTCCTCGCTTCCTTGGAAGAACGTCTTGGAAGAACGAACGTCGATCTTGGAAGAACGAACGTCGATCTTGAACGTCTTGGAGAAACTCTTACTCACATGCCTTCCTTCGAATGAGACCCCTACGGAGTCCAGAAAATGTCTCACTCACATGCCTTCCTTCGAATGAGACCCCGGCGGAGTCCAGAAAAAGTCTTACTTGGAAAGGAGCTAGACTAATTGACTGCACAAGAGTCACACAATGTTTGGAACAAGCGACATCAGTCTTTGAGATCATTGTAATATTTGATTTCACACCCCAAAAGAAATTTATTGGTCAATACATGTTTTTCCTATCTAGATTGTACCAACCGAGTTTACGATTGGAGGATAATTCCAAGCCAATGAATAATTTTCTTAACTACGAGGTTAAATATTTGCATGAGTTCAGATCCCACTTTGGTTTTTTATTGCATGACCATTTACACATACATTGTTGGAAGAGTCGCAAAATAATTATATGCCAATGACCAATTTGCTGAACTACAAGGTTGAATCTAACTAGATATATGTTTATTGGAAAACAAAACATCCATTCCAGATTGTGAGTTTAGTATGCACTGAGTTGACACTTGGCAGAGCTGCACATCAAACATGACTAGAAAAGAAAGAACTACACATAAACCTTATATTAGCAATTGAATATATTTGAGGAAAACAACTCACAAGGGTATCTCCTTTAGCTTTTGGCCCCCTCAAACCCTTGTATTTTATGTTTTGCCCCCCCCCAACATTGAACCAATTTATGTTTTGCCGCACCGTCTCGTGCTCTACCGCGACACCCTCTCCCACCCCTTCCTCGCCCCCTCCTTTTGCCACCGCCCTTTCGCCACCGCCACCGCCACCGCCCCCCTTCTTCACTTAATTAATTTGTTTTTACTACATGTTTTCAGGACTGACATAATGGCGGACGATAGAGCTGACCCGATTATGGACAACTATGATCCGGACGGTGAAGCACATATGTTCGGCATCATAAACGGCGATATTCTATATGTGCCGACCGGAGAAGAAGAAGATGATATCTCTTCTTATCTGAACCTTGACGGTGAAGATGAAGGGCGCCGTCAGCAAGATGATGCCGAACAAACGTCGATAAACGACGATCTTCAAATGGAAGTAGCAACCACCTCCGACGCCGAGGTATATATATACATTGCGTATTCTTCTGCTTGTAAGGAGTTACTTGTTTACTCTCCCTCTCCCTCTCTCTCACTAAAGCATCTTATATAGTAAAATTAGGAAAGCAATGCCCAGCTTCAGATCTCGCGCTGATCTCGCGCTGTTGCCTCGCCGGTGTTGTTGTTGTCTTCAAGGCGCACACATATTTCAATGCGTACGTGACAAACAACGCTAATATATTGGATTTCAGCTTTGGTACTTTGTTCTATAGTAAGTTGCAAGTTGCAACCACGCAGGCTTAGCAGAGTAATACTACTAGTACTTAGTTAACTGCAATGATATTTAATCAGGCTGTTGAGTTACATACCTAGATTCTAACACTGAGCAGTGATGCTAACGCTAGAATACCCCATATCCATCGATTATCAATCCCATCAAGATGGGTGATTGAGTAGAACAATCAAAACAAAAAAATTAGCACCGGGATGAATAGTACTCCTAATTTTTTTATTGAAAGAAAATAGATCTACTTATATACTCCCTCCATCCTAAAGTTTTTTCTTAGATTTGTCTAGATATGTATGTATCTAGTTATATTTTAGTATTTAGATACCTCCATTTATAGACAAACCTAACCAGCCGCGCCGCCACCCCATACCCCGGCTCAACCTGTCGCGCCGTCGTCGATCTCGACGGCGCGGGCTTTCCGTCTCCCGCGTGCGGCGTCGATCTCGGCGGCGCGGGCTCCATGTGGGAAGGCTCGGCCTCCGGCGCTACGGCCGTCGCGGCGCTCCCGACGGTCCTGTGCTCCCTCCCGCGCTCTCTACCACCCACTGGTGGAAAAACAGGCTTCCGTCCAGCCCCATAAGTCGCGAAGCTGTAGGAACCGCGACTAATGGGACCTTTAGTCGCGGTTCTGGAGGTGAACCGCGACCAAAGGCCTGGGCCCAGGGCGCTCGGTGGCCAGCTGGTGCACGTGAGGGGCTTTAGTCGCGGTTGTCCTGGCCAACCGCGACTAAAGGCCTTCGGGCACCTTTAGTCACGGTTTGCCAGGCCAACCGCAACTAAAGCCCCTCCCCTATATATACCCATCCAGCAGGTAGTGAGAAATGGCGGGAAAAATGGGAGCGGGAAGACAGGAGGCGGGAAGACAGGAGGCGGGAAGAAAGTGGCGGGAAGAAAGAGGCGGGAAGACAGGGAAGAAATGGCGGGAAGAAGAGGAATCCAGAGCAATGATGATTTTTCTGAAAAGAAAAAGATAAAAGGTTCTGAAAATAAAAGAAGATTTGGGGGGGCCTTTAGTCGCGGTTGGTCTGGCCAACCGCGACTAAAGGTTACCCTTTAGTCGCGGGTCGCCTCCCCACCCGCGACTAAAGGGGGGGGGCGCGGGAAGGCAAAAAACCCGCCAAAAACCCTTTAGTCGCGGTTGGGGAGGCGACCCGCGACTAAAGGGTACCTTTAGTCGCGGGTCTCGTCCCCAACCGCGACTAAAGGGGGGGCTATAAATACAGTGCGGGTCGCCTCCCCTGCCGCCGTCTTCTCCATCTCTCTCGTCTTCTCCGATTCCAACCGTCGCGCGCGCGCCGAAGGCCTGCCGCCGCCGTCGCCCTCGCCCTCGTCGATGCCGCCCGCCGTCGCCCTCGCCGTCGTCGTCGCCCTCGCCGTCGTCGCCGCCGTCGCCGCCCTCGCCGTCGCGGTTGGTTCCTTTCATCTTTCCCGCGCCGCGCGCCCGCCTTCCTCGCTTCCTTGGAAGAACGTCTTGGAAGAACGAACGTCGATCTTGGAAGAACGAACGTCGATCTTGAACGTCTTGGAGAAACTCTTACTCACATGCCTTCCTTCGAATGAGACCCCTACGGAGTCCAGAAAATGTCTCACTCACATGCCTTCCTTCGAATGAGACCCCGGCGGAGTCCAGAAAAAGTCTTACTTGGAAAGGAGCTAGACTAATTGACTGCACAAGAGTCACACAATGTTTGGAACAAGCGACATCAGTCTTTGAGATCATTGTAATATTTGATTTCACACCCCAAAAGAAATTTATTGGTCAATACATGTTTTTCCTATCTAGATTGTACCAACCGAGTTTACGATTGGAGGATAATTCCAAGCCAATGAATAATTTTCTTAACTACGAGGTTAAATCTTTGCATGAGTTCAGATCCCACTTTGGTTTTTTATTGCATGACCATTTACACATACATTGTTGGAAGAGTCGCAAAATAATTATATGCCAATGACCAATTTGCTGAACTACAAGGTTGAATCTAACTAGATATATGTTTATTGGAAAACAAAACATCCATTCCAGATTGTGAGTTTAGTATGCACTGAGTTGACACTTGGCAGAGCTGCACATCAAACATGACTAGAAAAGAAAGAACTACACATAAACCTTATATTAGCAATTGAATATATTTGAGGAAAACAACTCACAAGGGTATCTTCTTTAGCTTTTGGCCCCCTCAAACCCTTGTATTTTATGTTTTGCCCCCCCCAACATTGAACCAATTTATGTTTTGCCGCCCGTCTCGCGCTCTACCGCGACACCCTCTCCCACCCCTTCCTCGCCCCCTCCTTTTGCCACCGCCCTTTCGCCACCGCCACCGCCACCGCCCCCCTTCTGCACTTAATTAATTTGTTTTTACTACATGTTTTCAGGACTGACATAATGGCGGACGATAGAGCTGACCCGATTATGGACAACTATGATCCGGACGGTGAAGCACATATGTTCGGCATCATAAACGGCGATATTCTATATGTGCCGACCGGAGAAGAAGAAGATGATATCTCTTCTTATCTGAACCTTGACGGTGAAGATGAAGGGCGCCGTCAGCAAGATGATGCCGAACAAACGTCGATAAACGACGATCTTCAAATGGAAGTAGCAACCACCTCCGGCGTCGAGGTATATATATACATTGCGTATTCTTCTGCTTGTAAGGAGTTACTTGTTTACTCTCCCTCTCCCTCTCTCTCACTAAAGCATCTTATATAGTAAAATTAGGAAAGCAATGCCCAGCTTCAGATCTCGCGCTGTTGCCTCGCCGGTGTTGTTGTTGTCTTCAAGGCGCACACATATTTCAATGCGTACGTGACAAACAACGCTAATATATTGGATTTCAGCTTTGGTACTTTGTTCTATAGTAAGTTGCAAGTTGCAACCACGCAGGCTTAGCAGAGTAATACTACTAGTACTTAGTTAACTGCAATGATATTTAATCAGGCTGTTGAGTTACATACCTAGATTCTAACACTGAGCAGTGATGCTAACGCTAGAATACCCCATATCCATCGATTATCAATCCCATCAAGATGGGTGATTGAGTAGAACAATCAAAACAAAAAAATTAGCACCGGGATGAATAGTACTCCTAATTTTTTTATTGAAAGAAAATAGATCTACTTATATACTCCCTCCATCCTAAAGTTTTTTCTTAGATTTGTCTAGATATGTATGTATCTAGTTATATTTTAGTATTTAGATACCTCCATTTATAGACAAACCTAACCAGCCGCGCCGCCACCCCATACCCCGGCTCAACCTGTCGCGCCGTCGTCGATCTCGACGGCGCGGGCTTTCCGTCTCCCGCGTGCGGCATCGATCTCGGCGGCGCGGGCTCCATGTGGGAAGGCTCGGCCTCCGGCGCTACGGCCGTCGCGGCGCTCCCGACGGTCCTGTGCTCCCTCCCGCGCTCTCTACCACCCACTGGTGGAAAAACAGGCTTCCGTCCAGCCCCATAAGTCGCGAAGCTGTAGGAACCGCGACTAATGGGACCTTTAGTCGCGGTTCTGGAGGTGAACCGCGACCAAAGGCCTGGGCCCAGGGCGCTCGGTGGCCAGCTGGTGCACGTGAGGGGCTTTAGTCGCGGTTGTCCTGGCCAACCGCGACTAAAGGCCTTCGGGCACCTTTAGTCACGGTTTGCCAGGCCAACCGCAACTAAAGCCCCTCCCCTATATATACCCATCCAGCAGGTAGTGAGAAATGGCGGGAAAAATGGGAGCGGGAAGACAGGAGGCGGGAAGAAAGTGGCGGGAAGAAAGAGGCGGGAAGACAGGGAAGAAATGGCGGGAAGAAGAGGAATCCAGAGCAATGATGATTTTTCTGAAAAGAAAAAGATAAAAGGTTCTGAAAATAAAAGAAGATTTGGGGGGGGCCTTTAGTCGCGGTTGGTCTGGCCAACCGCGACTAAAGGTTACCCTTTAGTCGCGGGTCGCCTCCCCACCCGCGACTAAAGGGGGGGGCGCGGGAAGGCAAAAAACCCGCCAAAAACCCTTTAGTCGCGGTTGGGGAGGCGACCCGCGACTAAAGGGTACCTTTAGTCGCGGGTCTCGTCCCCAACCGCGACTAAAGGGGGGGGCTATAAATACAGTGCGGGTCGCCTCCCCTGCCGCCGTCTTCTCCATCTCTCTCGTCTTCTCCGATTCCAACCGTCGCGCGCGCGCCGAAGGCCTGCCGCCGCCGTCGCCCTCGCCCTCGTCGACGCCGCCCGCCGTCGCCCTCGCCGTCGTCGTCGCCCTCGCCGTCGTCGCCGCCGTCGCCGCCCTCGCCGTCGCGGTTGGTTCCTTTCATCTTTCCCGCGCCGCGCGCCCGCCTTCCTCGCTTCCTTGGAAGAACGTCTTGGAAGAACGAACGTCGATCTTGGAAGAACGAACGTCGATCTTGAATGTCTTGGAGAAACTCTTACTCACATGCCTTCCTTCGAATGAGACCCCTACGGAGTCCAGAAAATGTCTCACTCACATGCCTTCCTTCGAATGAGACCCCGGCGGAGTCCAGAAAAAGTCTTACTTGGAAAGGAGCTAGACTAATTGACTGCACAAGAGTCACACAATGTTTGGAACAAGCGACATCAGTCTTTGAGATCATTGTAATATTTGATTTCACACCCCAAAAGAAATTTATTGGTCAATACATGTTTTTCCTATCTAGATTGTACCAACCGAGTTTACGATTGGAGGATAATTCCAAGCCAATGAATAATTTTCTTAACTACGAGGTTAAATCTTTGCATGAGTTCAGATTCCACTTTGGTTTTTTATTGCATGACCATTTACACATACATTGTTGGAAGAGTCGCAAAATAATTATATGCCAATGACCAATTTGCTGAACTACAAGGTTGAATCTAACTAGATATATGTTTATTGGAAAACAAAACATCCATTCCAGATTGTGAGTTTAGTATGCACTGAGTTGACACTTGGCAGAGCTGCACATCAAACATGACTAGAAAAGAAAGAACTACACATAAACCTTATATTAGCAATTGAATATATTTGAGGAAAACAACTCACAAGGGTATCTCCTTTAGCTTTTGGCCCCCTCAAACCCTTGTATTTTATGTTTTGCCCCCCCCAACATTGAACCAATTTATGTTTTGCCGCCCCGTCTCGCGCTCTACCGCGACACCCTCTCCCACCCCTTCCTCGCCCCCTCCTTTTGCCACCGCCCTTTCGCCACCGCCACCGCCACCGCCCCCCTTCTTCACTTAATTAATTTGTTTTTACTACATGTTTTCAGGACTGACATAATGGCGGACGATAGAGCTGACCCGATTATGGACAACTATGATCCGGACGGTGAAGCACATATGTTCGGCATCATAAACGGCGATATTCTATATGTGCCGACCGGAGAAGAAGAAGATGATATCTCTTCTTATCTGAACCTTGACGGTGAAGATGAAGGGTGCCGTCAGCAAGATGATGCCGAACAAACGTCGATAAACGACGATCTTCAAATGGAAGTAGCAACCACCTCCGGCGCCGAGGTATATATATACATTGCGTATTCTTCTGCTTGTAAGGAGTTACTTGTTTACTCTCCCTCTCCCTCTCTCTCACTAAAGCATCTTATATAGTAAAATTAGGAAAGCAATGCCCAGCTTCAGATCTCGCGCTGATCTCGCGCTGTTGCCTCGCCGGTGTTGTTGTTGTCTTCAAGGCGCACACATATTTCAATGCGTACGTGACAAACAACGCTAATATATTGGATTTCAGCTTTGGTACTTTGTTCTATAGTAAGTTGCAAGTTGCAACCACGCAGGCTTAGCAGAGTAATACTACTAGTACTTAGTTAACTGCAATGATATTTAATCAGGCTGTTGAGTTACATACCTAGATTCTAACACTGAGCAGTGATGCTAACGCTAGAATACCCCATATCCATCGATTATCAATCCCATCAAGATGGGTGATTGAGTAGAACAATCAAAACAAAAAAATTAGCACCGGGATGAATAGTACTCCTAATTTTTTTATTGAAAGAAAATAGATCTACTTATATACTCCCTCCATCCTAAAGTTTTTTCTTAGATTTGTCTAGATATGTATGTATCTAGTTATATTTTAGTATTTAGATACCTCCATTTATAGACAAACCTAACCAGCCGCGCCGCCACCCCATACCCCGGCTCAACCTGTCGCGCCGTCGTCGATCTCGACGGCGCGGGCTTTCCGTCTCCCGCGTGCGGCGTCGATCTCGGCGGCGCGGGCTCCATGTGGGAAGGCTCGGCCTCCGGCGCTACGGCCGTCGCGGCGCTCCCGACGGTCCTGTGCTCCCTCCCGCGCTCTCTACCACCCACTGGTGGAAAAACAGGCTTCCGTCCAGCCCCATAAGTCGCGAAGCTGTAGGAACCGCGACTAATGGGACCTTTAGTCGCGGTTCTGGAGGTGAACCGCGACCAAAGGCCTGGGCCCAGGGCGCTCGGTGGCCAGCTGGTGCACGTGAGGGGCTTTAGTCGCGGTTGTCCTGGCCAACCGCGACTAAAGGCCTTCGGGCACCTTTAGTCACGGTTTGCCAGGCCAACCGCAACTAAAGCCCCTCCCCTATATATACCCATCCAGCAGGTAGTGAGAAATGGCGGGAAAAATGGGAGCGGGAAGAGAGGAGGCGGGAAGACAGGAGGCGGGAAGAAAGTGGCGGGAAGAAAGAGGCGGGAAGACAGGGAAGAAATGGCGGGAAGAAGAGGAATCCAGAGCAATGATGATTTTTCTGAAAAGAAAAAGATAAAAGGTTCTGAAAATAAAAGAAGATTTGGGGGGGGCCTTTAGTCGCGGTTGGTCTGGCCAACCGCGACTAAAGGTTACCCTTTAGTCGCGGGTCGCCTCCCCACCCGCGACTAAAGGGGGGGGCGCGGGAAGGCAAAAAACCCGCCAAAAACCCTTTAGTCGCGGTTGGGGAGGCGACCCGCGACTAAAGGGTACCTTTAGTCGCGGGTCTCGTCCCCAACCGCGACTAAAGGGGGGGGCTATAAATACAGTGCGGGTCGCCTCCCCTGCCGCCGTCTTCTCCATCTCTCTCGTCTTCTCCGATTCCAACCGTCGCGCGCGCGCCGAAGGCCTGCCGCCGCCGTCGCCCTCGCCCTCGTCGACGCCGCCCGCCGTCGCCCTCGCCGTCGTCGTCGCCCTCGCCGTCGTCGCCGCCGTCGCCGCCCTCGCCGTCGCGGTTGGTTCCTTTCATCTTTCCCGCGCCGCGCGCCCGCCTTCCTCGCTTCCTTGGAAGAACGTCTTGGAAGAACGAACGTCGATCTTGGAAGAACGAACGTCGATCTTGAATGTCTTGGAGAAACTCTTACTCACATGCCTTCCTTCGAATGAGACCCCTACGGAGTCCAGAAAATGTCTCACTCACATGCCTTCCTTCGAATGAGACCCCGGCGGAGTCCAGAAAAAGTCTTACTTGGAAAGGAGCTAGACTAATTGACTGCACAAGAGTCACACAATGTTTGGAACAAGCGACATCAGTCTTTGAGATCATTGTAATATTTGATTTCACACCCCAAAAGAAATTTATTGGTCAATACATGTTTTTCCTATCTAGATTGTACCAACCGAGTTTACGATTGGAGGATAATTCCAAGCCAATGAATAATTTTCTTAACTACGAGGTTAAATCTTTGCATGAGTTCAGATTCCACTTTGGTTTTTTATTGCATGACCATTTACACATACATTGTTGGAAGAGTCGCAAAATAATTATATGCCAATGACCAATTTGCTGAACTACAAGGTTGAATCTAACTAGATATATGTTTATTGGAAAACAAAACATCCATTCCAGATTGTGAGTTTAGTATGCACTGAGTTGACACTTGGCAGAGCTGCACATCAAACATGACTAGAAAAGAAAGAACTACACATAAACCTTATATTAGCAATTGAATATATTTGAGGAAAACAACTCACAAGGGTATCTCCTTTAGCTTTTGGCCCCCTCAAACCCTTGTATTTTATGTTTTGCCCCCCCCAACATTGAACCAATTTATGTTTTGCCGCCCCGTCTCGCGCTCTACCGCGACACCCTCTCCCACCCCTTCCTCGCCCCCTCCTTTTGCCACCGCCCTTTCGCCACCGCCACCGCCACCGCCCCCCTTCTTCACTTAATTAATTTGTTTTTACTACATGTTTTCAGGACTGACATAATGGCGGACGATAGAGCTGACCCGATTATGGACAACTATGATCCGGACGGTGAAGCACATATGTTCGGCATCATAAACGGCGATATTCTATATGTGCCGACCGGAGAAGAAGAAGATGATATCTCTTCTTATCTGAACCTTGACGGTGAAGATGAAGGGTGCCGTCAGCAAGATGATGCCGAACAAACGTCGATAAACGACGATCTTCAAATGGAAGTAGCAACCACCTCCGGCGCCGAGGTATATATATACATTGCGTATTCTTCTGCTTGTAAGGACTTACTTGTTTACTCTCCCTCTCCCTCTCTCTCACTAAAGCATCTTATATAGTAAAATTAGGAAAGCAATGCCCAGCTTCAGATCTCGCGCTGATCTCGCGCTGTTGCCTCGCCGGTGTTGTTGTTGTCTTCAAGGCGCACACATATTTCAATGCGTACGTGACAAACAACGCTAATATATTGGATTTCAGCTTTGGTACTTTGTTCTATAGTAAGTTGCAAGTTGCAACCACGCAGGCTTAGCAGAGTAATACTACTAGTACTTAGTTAACTGCAATGATATTTAATCAGGCTGTTGAGTTACATACCTAGATTCTAACACTGAGCAGTGATGCTAACGCTAGAATACCCCATATCCATCGATTATCAATCCCATCAAGATGGGTGATTGAGTAGAACAATCAAAACAAAAAAATTAGCACCGGGATGAATAGTACTCCTAATTTTTTTATTGAAAGAAAATAGATCTACTTATATACTCCCTCCATCCTAAAGTTTTTTCTTAGATTTGTCTAGATATGTATGTATCTAGTTATATTTTAGTATTTAGATACCTCCATTTATAGACAAACCTAACCAGCCGCGCCGCCACCCCATACCCCGGCTCAACCTGTCGCGCCGTCGTCGATCTCGACGGCGCGGGCTTTCCGTCTCCCGCGTGCGGCGTCGATCTCGGCGGCGCGGGCTCCATGTGGGAAGGCTCGGCCTCCGGCGCTACGGCCGTCGCGGCGCTCCCGACGGTCCTGTGCTCCCTCCCGCGCTCTCTACCACCCACTGGTGGAAAAACAGGCTTCCGTCCAGCCCCATAAGTCGCGAAGCTGTAGGAACCGCGACTAATGGGACCTTTAGTCGCGGTTCTGGAGGTGAACCGCGACCAAAGGCCTGGGCCCAGGGCGCTCGGTGGCCAGCTGGTGCACGTGAGGGGCTTTAGTCGCGGTTGTCCTGGCCAACCGCGACTAAAGGCCTTCGGGCACCTTTAGTCACGGTTTGCCAGGCCAACCGCAACTAAAGCCCCTCCCCTATATATACCCATCCAGCAGGTAGTGAGAAATGGCGGGAAAAATGGGAGCGGGAAGAGAGGAGGCGGGAAGACAGGAGGCGGGAAGAAAGTGGCGGGAAGAAAGAGGCGGGAAGACAGGGAAGAAATGGCGGGAAGAAGAGGAATCCAGAGCAATGATGATTTTTCTGAAAAGAAAAAGATAAAAGGTTCTGAAAATAAAAGAAGATTTGGGGGGGGCCTTTAGTCGCGGTTGGTCTGGCCAACCGCGACTAAAGGTTACCCTTTAGTCGCGGGTCGCCTCCCCACCCGCGACTAAAGGGGGGGGGGCGCGGGAAGGCAAAAAACCCGCCAAAAACCCTTTAGTCGCGGTTGGGGAGGCGACCCGCGACTAAAGGGTACCTTTAGTCGCGGGTCTCGTCCCCAACCGCGACTAAAGGGGGGGGCTATAAATACAGTGCGGGTCGCCTCCCCTGCCGCCGTCTTCTCCATCTCTCTCGTCTTCTCCGATTCCAACCGTCGCGCGCGCGCCGAAGGCCTGCCGCCGCCGTCGCTCTCGCCCTCGTCGACGCCGCCCGCCGTCGCCCTCGCCGTCGTCGTCGCCCTCGCCGTCGTCGCCGCCGTCGCCGCCCTCGCCGTCGCGGTTGGTTCCTTTCATCTTTCCCGCGCCGCGCGCCCGCCTTCCTCGCTTCCTTGGAAGAACGTCTTGGAAGAACGAACGTCGATCTTGGAAGAACGAACGTCGATCTTGAACGTCTTGGAGAAACTCTTACTCACATGCCTTCCTTCGAATGAGACCCCTACGGAGTCCAGAAAATGTCTCACTCACATGCCTTCCTTCGAATGAGACCCCGGCGGAGTCCAGAAAAAGTCTTACTTGGAAAGGAGCTAGACTAATTGACTGCACAAGAGTCACACAATGTTTGGAACAAGCGACATCAGTCTTTGAGATCATTGTAATATTTGATTTCACACCCCAAAAGAAATTTATTGGTCAATACATGTTTTTCCTATCTAGATTGTACCAACCGAGTTTACGATTGGAGGATAATTCCAAGCCAATGAATAATTTTCTTAACTACGAGGTTAAATCTTTGCATGAGTTCAGATCCCACTTTGGTTTTTTATTGCATGACCATTTACACATACATTGTTGAAAGAGTCGCAAAATAATTATATGCCAATGACCAATTTGCTGAACTACAAGGTTGAATCTAACTAGATATATGTTTATTGGAAAACAAAACATCCATTCCAGATTGTGAGTTTAGTATGCACTGAGTTGACACTTGGCAGAGCTGCACATCAAACATGACTAGAAAAGAAAGAACTACACATAAACCTTATATTAGCAATTGAATATATTTGAGGAAAACAACTCACAAGGGTATCTCCTTTAGCTTTTGGCCCCCTCAAACCCTTGTATTTTATGTTTTGCTCCCCCCAACATTGAACCAATTTATGTTTTGCCGCCCCGTCTCGCGCTCTACCGCGACACCCTCTCCCACCCCTTCCTCGCCCCCTCCTTTTGCCACCGCCCTTTCGCCACCGCCACCGCCACCGCCCCCCTTCTTCACTTAATTAATTTGTTTTTACTACATGTTTTCAGGACTGACATAATGGCGGACGATAGAGCTGACCCGATTATGGACAACTATGATCCGGACGGTGAAGCACATATGTTCTGCATCATAAACGGCGATATTCTATATGTGCCGACCGGAGAAGAAGAAGATGATATCTCTTCTTATCTGAACCTTGACGGTGAAGATGAAGGGCCCCGTCAGCAAGATGATGCCGAACAAACGTCGATAAACGACGATCTTCAAATGGAAGTAGCAACCACCTCCGGCGCCGAGGTATATATATACATTGCGTATTCTTCTGCTTGTAAGGAGTTACTTGTTTACTCTCCCTCTCCCTCTCTCTCACTAAAGCATCTTATATAGTAAAATTAGGAAAGCAATGCCCAGCTTCAGATCTCGCGCTGATCTCGCGCTGTTGCCTCGCCGGTGTTGTTGTTGTCTTCAAGGCGCACACATATTTCAATGCGTACGTGACAAACAACGCTAATATATTGGATTTCAGCTTTGGTACTTTGTTCTATAGTAAGTTGCAAGTTGCAACCACGCAGGCTTAGCAGAGTAATACTACTAGTACTTAGTTAACTGCAATGATATTTAATCAGGCTGTTGAGTTACATACCTAGATTCTAACACTGAGCAGTGATGCTAACGCTAGAATACCCCATATCCATCGATTATCAATCCCATCAAGATGGGTGATTGAGTAGAACAATCAAAACAAAAAAATTAGCACCGGGATGAATAGTACTCCTAATTTTTTTATTGAAAGAAAATATATCTACTTATATACTCCCTCCATCCTAAAGTTTTTTCTTAGATTTGTCTAGATATGTATGTATCTAGTTATATTTTAGTATTTAGATACCTCCATTTATAGACAAACCTAACCAGCCGCGCCGCCACCCCATACCCCGGCTCAACCTGTCGCGCCGTCGTCGATCTCGACGGCGCGGGCTTTCCGTCTCCCGCATGCGGCGTCGATCTCGGCGGCGCGGGCTCCATGTGGGAAGGCTCGGCCTCCGGCGCTACGGCCGTCGCGGCGCTCCCGACGGTCCTGTGCTCCCTCCCGCGCTCTCTACCACCCACTGGTGGAAAAACAGGCTTCCGTCCAGCCCCATAAGTCGCGAAGCTGTAGGAACCGCGACTAATGGGACCTTTAGTCGCGGTTCTGGAGGTGAACCGCGACCAAAGGCCTGGGCCCAGGGCGCTCGGTGGCCAGCTGGTGCACGTGAGGGGCTTTAGTCGCGGTTGTCCTGGCCAACCGCGACTAAAGGCCTTCGGGCACCTTTAGTCACGGTTTGCCAGGCCAACCGCAACTAAAGCCCCTCCCCTATATATACCCATCCAGCAGGTAGTGAGAAATGGCGGGAAAAATGGGAGCGGGAAGACAGGAGGCGGGAAGACAGGAGGCGGGTAGAAAGTGGCGGGAAGAAAGAGGCGGGAAGACAGGGAAGAAATGGCGGGAAGAAGAGGAATCCAGAGCAATGATGATTTTTCTGAAAAGAAAAAGATAAAAGGTTCTGAAAATAAAAGAAGATTTGGGGGGGGCCTTTAGTCGCGGTTGGTCTGGCCAACCGCGGCTAAAGGTTACCCTTTAGTCGCGGGTCGCCTCCCCACCCGCGACTAAAGGGGGGGGGGGCGCGGGAAGGCAAAAAACCCGCCAAAAACCCTTTAGTCGTGGTTGGGGAGGCGACCCGCGACTAAAGGGTACCTTTAGTCGCGGGTCTCGTCCCCAACCGCGACTAAAGGGGGGGGCTATAAATACAGTGCGGGTCGCCTCCCCTGCCGCCGTCTTCTCCATCTCTCTCGTCTTCTCCGACTCCAACCGTCGCGCGCGCGCCGAAGGCCTGCCGCCGCCGTCGCCCTCGCCCTCGTCGACGCCGCCCGCCGTCGCCCTCGCCGTCGTCGTCGCCCTCGCCGTCGTCGCCGCCGTCGCCGCCCTCGCCGTCGCGGTTGGTTCCTTTCATCTTTCCCGCGCCGCGCGCCCGCCTTCCTCGCTTCCTTGGAAGAACGTCTTGGAAGAACGAACGTCGATCTTGGAAGAACGAACGTCGATCTTGAACGTCTTGGAGAAACTCTTACTCACATGCCTTCCTTCGAATGAGACCCCTACGGAGTCCAGAAAATGTCTCACTCACATGCCTTCCTTCGAATGAGACCCCGGCGGAGTCCAGAAAAAGTCTTACTTGGAAAGGAGCTAGACTAATTGACTGCACAAGAGTCACACAATGTTTGGAACAAGCGACATCAGTCTTTGATATCATTGTAATATTTGATTTCACACCCCAAAAGAAATTTATTGGTCAATACATGTTTTTCCTATCTAGATTGTACCAACCGAGTTTACGATTGGAGGATAATTCCAAGCCAATGAATAATTTTCTTAACTACGAGGTTAAATCTTTGCATGAGTTCAGATCCCACTTTGGTTTTTTATTGCATGACCATTTACACATACATTGTTGGAAGAGTCGCAAAATAATTATATGCCAATGACCAATTTGCTGAACTACAAGGTTGAATCTAACTAGATATATGTTTATTGGAAAACAAAACATCCATTCCAGATTGTGAGTTTAGTATGCACTGAGTTGACACTTGGCAGAGCTGCACATCAAACATGACTAGAAAAGAAAGAACTACACATAAACCTTATATTAGCAATTGAATATATTTGAGGAAAACAACTCACAAGGGTATCTCCTTTAGCTTTTGGCCCCCTCAAACCCTTGTATTTTATGTTTTGCCCCCCCCCCCAACATTGAACCAATTTATGTTTTGCCGCCCCGTCTCGCGCTCTACCGCGACACCCTCTCCCACCCCTTCCTCGCCCCCTCCTTTTGCCACCGCCCTTTCGCCACCGCCACCTCCACCGCCCCCCTTCTTCACTTAATTAATTTGTTTTTACTACATGTTTTCAGGACTGACATAATGGCGGACGATAGAGCTGACCCGATTATGGACAACTATGATCCGGACGGTGAAGCACATATGTTCGGCATCATAAACGGCGATATTCTATATTTGCCGACCGGAGAAGAAGAAGATGATATCTCTTCTTATCTGAACCTTGACGGTGAAGATGAAGGGCGCCGTCAGCAAGATGATGCCGAACAAACGTCGATAAACGACGATCTTCAAATGGAAGTAGCAACCACCTCCGGCGCCGAGGTATATATATACATTGCGTATTCTTCTGCTTGTAAGGAGTTACTTGTTTACTCTCCCTCTCCCTCTCTCTCACTAAAGCATCTTATATAGTAAAATTAGAAAAGCAATGCCCAGCTTCAGATCTCGCGCTGATCTCGCGCTGTTGCCTCGCCGGTGTTGTTGTTGTCTTCAAGGCGCACACATATTTCAATGCGTACGTGACAAACAACGCTAATATATTGGATTTCAGCTTTGGTACTTTGTTCTATAGTAAGTTGCAAGTTGCAACCACGCAGGCTTAGCAGAGTAATACTACTAGTACTTAGTTAACTGCAATGATATTTAATCAGGCTGTTGAGTTACATACCTAGATTCTAACACTGAGCAGTGATGCTAACGCTAGAATACCCCATATCCATCGATTATCAATCCCATCAAGATGGGTGATTGAGTAGAACAATCAAAACAAAAAAATTAGCACCGGGATGAATAGTACTCCTAATTTTTTTATTGAAAGAAAATAGATCTACTTATATACTCCCTCCATCCTAAAGTTTTTTCTTAGATTTGTCTAGATATGTATTTATCTAGTTATATTTTAGTATTTAGATACCTCCATTTATAGACAAACCTAACCAGCCGCGCCGCCACCCCATACCCCGGCTCAACCTGTCGCGCCGTCGTTGATCTCGACGGCGCGGGCTTTCCGTCTCCCGCGTGCGGCGTCGATCTCGGCGGCGCGGGCTCCATGTGGGAAGGCTCGGCCTCCGGCGCTACGGCCGTCGCGGCGCTCCCGACGGTCCTGTGCTCCCTCCCGCGCTCTCTACCACCCACTGGTGGAAAAACAGGCTTCCGTCCAGCCCCATAAGTCGCGAAGCTGTAGGAACCGCGACTAATGGGACCTTTAGTCGCGGTTCTGGAGGTGAACCGCGACCAAAGGCCTGGGCCCAGGGCGCTCGGTGGCCAGCTGGTGCACGTGAGGGGCTTTAGTCGCGGTTGTCCTGGCCAACCGCGACTAAAGGCCTTCGGGCACCTTTAGTCACGGTTTGCCAGGCCAACCGCAACTAAAGCCCCTCCCCTATATATACCCATCCAGCAGGTAGTGAGAAATGGCGGGAAAAATGGGAGCGGGAAGACAGGAGGCGGGAAGACAGGAGGCGGGAAGAAAGTGGCGGGAAGAAAGAGGCGGGAAGACAGGGAAGAAATGGCGGGAAGAAGAGGAATCCAGAGCAATGATGATTTTTCTGAAAAGAAAAAGATAAAAGGTTCTGAAAATAAAAGAAGATCTGGCCAACCGCGACTAAAGGTTACCCTTTAGTCGCGGGTCGCCTCCCCTGCCGCGACTAAAGGGGGGGGGGCGCGGGAAGGCAAAAAACCCGCCAAAAACCCTTTAGTCGCGGTTGGGGAGGCGACCCGCGACTAAAGGGTACCTTTAGTCGCGGGTCTCGTCCCCAACCGCGACTAAAGGGGGGGGCTATAAATACAGTGCGGGTCGCCTCCCCTGCCGCCGTCTTCTCCATCTCTCTCGTCTTCTCCGATTCCAACCGTCGCGCGCGCGCCGAAGGCCTGCCGCCGCCGTCGCCCTCGCCCTCGTCAACGCCGCCCGCCGTCGCCCTCGCCGTCGTCGTCGCCCTCGCCGTCGTCGCCGCCGTCGCCGCCCTCGCCGTCGCGGTTGGTTCCTTTCATCTTTCCCGCGCCGCGCGCCCGCCTTCCTCGCTTCCTTGGAAGAACGTCTTGGAAGAACGAACGTCGATCTTGGAAGAACGAACGTCGATCTTGAACGTCTTGGAGAAAATCTTACTCACATGCCTTCCTTCGAATGAGACCCCTACGGAGTCCAGAAAATGTCTCACTCACATGCCTTCCTTCGAATGAGACCCCGGCGGAGTCCAGAAAAAGTCTTACTTGGAAAGGAGCTTGACTAATTGACTGCACAAGAGTCACACAATGTTTGGAACAAGCGACATCAGTCTTTGAGATCATTGTAATATTTGATTTCACACCCCAAAAGAAATTTATTGGTCAATACATGTTTTTCCTATCTAGATTGTACCAACCGAGTTTACGATTGGAGGATAATTCCAAGCCAATGAATAATTTTCTTAACTACGAGGTTAAATCTTTGCATGAGTTCAGATCCCACTTTGGTTTTTTATTGCATGACCATTTACACATACATTGTTGGAAGAGTCGCAAAATAATTATATGCCAATGACCAATTTGCTGAACTACAAGGTTGAATCTAACTAGATATATGTTTATTGGAAAACAAAACATCCATTCCAGATTGTGAGTTTAGTATGCACTGAGTTGACACTTGGCAGAGCTGCACATCAAACATGACTAGAAAAGAAAGAACTACACATAAACCTTATATTAGCAATTGAATATATTTGAGGAAAACAACTCACAAGGGTATCTCCTTTAGCTTTTGGCCCCCTCAAACCCTTGTATTTTATGTTTTGCCCCCCCCCAACATTGAACCAATTTATGTTTTGCCGCCCCGTCTCGCGCTCTACCGCGACACCCTCTCCCACCCCTTGCTCGCCCCCTCCTTTTGCCACCGCCCTTTCGCCACCGCCACCGCCACCGCCCCCCTTCTTCACTTAATTAATTTGTTTTTACTACATGTTTTCAGGACTGACATAATGGCGGACGATAGAGCTGACCCGATTATGGACAACTATGATCCGGACGGTGAAGCACATATGTTCGGCATCATAAACGGCGATATTCTATATGTGCCGACCGGAGAAGAAGAAGATGATATCTCTTCTTATCTGAACCTTGACGGTGAAGATGAAGGGCGCCGTCAGCAAGATGATGCCGAACAAACGTCGATAAACGACGATCTTCAAATGGAAGTAGCAACCACCTCCGGCGCCGAGGTATATATATACATTGCGTATTCTTCTGCTTGTAAGGAGTTACTTGTTTACTCTCCCTCTCCCTCTCTCTCACTAAAGCATCTTATATAGTAAAATTAGGAAAGCAATGCCCAGCTTCAGATCTCGCGCTGATCTCGCGCTGTTGCCTCGCCGGTGTTGTTGTTGTCTTCAAGGCGCACACATATTTCAATGCGTACGTGAGAAACAACGCTAATATATTGGATTTCAGCTTTGGTACTTTGTTCTATAGTAAGTTGCAAGTTGCAACCACGCAGGCTTAGCAGAGTAATACTACTAGTACTTAGTTAACTGCAATGATATTTAATCAGGCTGTTGAGTTACATACCTAGATTCTAACACTGAGCAGTGATGCTAACGCTAGAATACCCCATATCCATCGATTATCAATCCCATCAAGATGGGTGATTGAGTAGAACAATCAAAACAAAAAAATTAGCACCGGGATGAATAGTACTCCTAATTTTTTTATTGAAAGAAAATAGATCTACTTATATACTCCCTCCATCCTAAAGTTTTTTCTTAGATTTGTCTAGATATGTATGTATCTAGTTATATTTTAGTATTTAGATACCTCCATTTATAGACAAACCTAACCAGCCGCGCCGCCACCCCATACCCCGGCTCAACCTGTCGCGCCGTCGTCGATCTCGACGGCGCGGGCTTTCCGTCTCCCGCGTGCGGCGTCGATCTCGGCGGCGCGGGCTCCATGTGGGAAGGCTCGGCCTCCGGCGCTACGGCCGTCGCGGCGCTCCCGACGGTCCTGTGCTCCCTCCCGCGCTCTCTACCACCCACTGGTGGAAAAACAGGCTTCCGTCCAGCCCCATAAGTCGCGAAGCTGTAGGAACCGCGACTAATGGGACCTTTAGTCGCGGTTCTGGAGGTGAACCGCGACCAAAGGCCTGGGCCCAGGGCGCTCGGTGGCCAGCTGGTGCACGTGAGGGGCTTTAGTCGCGGTTGTCCTGGCCAACCGCGACTAAAGGCCTTCGGGCACCTTTAGTCACGGTTTGCCAGGCCAACCGCAACTAAAGCCCCTCCCCTATATATACCCATCCAGCAGGTAGTGAGAAATGGCGGGAAAAATGGGAGCGGGAAGACAGGAGGCGGGAAGACAGGAGGCGGGAAGAAAGTGGCGGGAAGAAAGAGGCGGGAAGATAGGGAAGAAATGGCGGGAAGAAGAGGAATCCAGAGCAATGATGATTTTTCTGAAAAGAAAAAGATAAAAGGTTCTGAAAATAAAAGAAGATTTGGGGGGGGCCTTTAGTCGCGGTTGGTCTGGCCAACCGCGACTAAAGGTTACCCTTTAGTCGCGGGTCGCCTCCCCACCCGCGACTAAAGGGGGGGGCGCGGGAAGGCAAAAAAGCCGCCAAAAACCCTTTAGTCGCGGTTGGGGAGGCGACCCGCGACTAAAGGGTACCTTTAGTCGCGGGTCTCGTCCCCAACCGCGACTAAAGGGGGGGGCTATAAATACAGTGCGGGTCGCCTCCCCTGCCGCCGTCTTCTCCATCTCTCTCGTCTTCTCCGATTCCAACCGTCGCGCGCGCGCCGAAGGCCTGCCGCCGCCGTCGCCCTCGCCCTCGTCGACGCCGCCCGCCGTCGCCCTCGCCGTCGTCGTCGCCCTCGCCGTCGTCGCCGCTGTCGCCGCCCTCGCCGTCGCGGTTGGTTCCTTTCATCTTTCCCGCGCCGCGCGCCCGCCTTCCTCGCTTCCTTGGAAGAACGTCTTGGAAGAACGAACGTCGATCTTGGAAGAACGAACGTCGATCTTGAACGTCTTGGAGAAACTCTTACTCACATGCCTTCCTTCGAATGAGACCCCTACGGAGTCCAGAAAATGTCTCACTCACATGCCTTCCTTCGAATGAGACCCCGGTGGAGTCCAGAAAAAGTCTTACTTGGAAAGGAGCTAGACTAATTGACTGCACAAGAGTCACACAATGTTTGGAACAAGCGACATCAGTCTTTGAGATCATTGTAATATTTGATTTCACACCCCAAAAGAAATTTATTGGTCAATACATGTTTTTCCTATCTAGATTGTACCAACCGAGTTTACGATTGGAGGATAATTCCAAGCCAATGAATAATTTTCTTAACTACGAGGTTAAATCTTTGCATGAGTTCAGATCCCACTTTGGTTTTTTATTGCATGACCATTTACACATACATTGTTGGAAGAGTCGCAAAATAATTATATGCCAATGACCAATTTGCTGAACTACAAGGTTGAATCTAACTAGATATATGTTTATTGGAAAACAAAACATCCATTCCAGATTGTGAGTTTAGTATGCACTGAGTTGACACTTGGCAGAGCTGCACATCAAACATGACTAGAAAAGAAAGAACTACACATAAACCTTATATTAGCAATTGAATATATTTGAGGAAAACAACTCACAAGGGTATCTCCTTTAGCTTTTGGCCCCCTCAAACCCTTGTATTTTATGTTTTGCCCCCCCAACATTGAACCAATTTATGTTTTGCCGCCCCGTCTCGCGCTCTACCGCGACACCCTCTCCCACCCCTTCCTCGCCCCCTCCTTTTGCCACCGCCCTTTCGCCACCGCCACCGCCACCGCCCCCCTTCTTCACTTAATTAATTTGTTTTTACTACATGTTTTCAGGACTGACATAATGGCGGACGATAGAGCTGACCCGATTATGGACAACTATGATCCGGACGGTGAAGCACATATGTTCGGCATCATAAACGGCGATATTCTATATGTGCCGACCGGAGAAGAAGAAGATGATATCTCTTCTTATCTGAACCTTAACGGTGAAGATGAAGGGCGCCGTCAGCAAGATGATGCCGAACAAACGTCGATAAACGACGATCTTCAAATGGAAGTAGCAACCACCTCCGGCGCCGAGGTATATATATACATTGCGTATTCTTCTGCTTGTAAGGACTTACTTGTTTACTCTCCCTCTCCCTCTCTCTCACTAAAGCATCTTATATAGTAAAATTAGGAAAGCAATGCCCAGCTTCAGATCTCGCGCTGATCTCGCGCTGTTGCCTCGCCGGTGTTGTTGTTGTCTTCAAGGCGCACACATATTTCAATGCGTACGTGAGAAACAACGCTAATATATTGGATTTCAGCTTTGGTACTTTGTTCTATAGTAAGTTGCAAGTTGCAACCACGCAGGCTTAGCAGAGTAATACTACTAGTACTTAGTTAACTGCAATGATATTTAATCAGGCTGTTGAGTTACATACCTAGATTCTAACACTGAGCAGTGATGCTAACGCTAGAATACCCCATATCCATCGATTATCAATCCCATCAAGATGGGTGATTGAGTAGAACAATCAAAACAAAAAAATTAGCACCGGGATGAATAGTACTCCTAATTTTTTTATTGAAAGAAAATAGATCTACTTATATACTCCCTCCATCCTAAAGTTTTTTCTTAGATTTGTCTAGATATGTATGTATCTAGTTATATTTTAGTATTTAGATACCTCCATTTATAGACAAACCTAACCAGCCGCGCCGCCACCCCATACCCCGGCTCAACCTGTCGCGCCGTCGTCGATCTCGACGGCGCGGGCTTTCCGTCTCCCGCGTGCGGCGTCGATCTCGGCGGCGCGGGCTCCATGTGGGAAGGCTCGGCCTCCGGCGCTACGGCCGTCGCGGCGCTCCCGACGGTCCTGTGCTCCCTCCCGCGCTCTCTACCACCCACTGGTGGAAAAACAGGCTTCCGTCCAGCCCCATAAGTCGCGAAGCTGTAGGAACCGCGACTAATGGGACCTTTAGTCGCGGTTCTGGAGGTGAACCGCGACCAAAGGCCTGGGCCCAGGGCGCTCGGTGGCCAGCTGGTGCACGTGAGGAGCTTTAGTCGCGGTTGTCCTGGCCAACCGCGACTAAAGGCCTTCGGGCACCTTTAGTCACGGTTTGCCAGGCCAACCGCAACTAAAGAACCTCCCCTATATATACCCATCCAGCAGGTAGTGAGAAATGGCGGGAAAAATGGGAGCGGGAAGACAGGAGGCGGGAAGACAGGAGGCGGGAAGAAAGTGGCGGGAAGAAAGAGGCGGGAAGACAGGGAAGAAATGGCGGGAAGAAGAGGAATCCAGAGCAATGATGATTTTTCTGAAAAGAAAAAGATAAAAGGTTCTGAAGATAAAAGAAGATTTGGGGGGGGGGCCTTTAGTCGCGGTTGGTCTGGCCAACCGCGACTAAAGGTTACCCTTTAGTCGCGGGTCGCCTCCCCTGCCACGACTAAAGGGGGGGGCGCGGGAAGGCAAAAAACCCGCCAAAAACCCTTTAGTCGCGGTTGGGGAGGCGACCCGCGACTAAAGGGTACCTTTAGTCGCGGGTCTCGTCCCCAACCGCGACTAAAGGGGGGGGCTATAAATACAGTGCGGGTCGCCTCCCCTGCCGCCGTCTTCTCCATCTCTCTCGTCTTCTCCGATTCCAACCGTCGCGCGCGCGCCGAAGGCCTGCCGCCGCCGTCGCCCTCGCCCTCGTCGACGCCGCCCGCCGTCGCCCTCGCCGTCGTCGCCGCCGTCGCCGCCCTCGCCGTCGCGGTTGGTTCCTTTCATCTTTCCCGCGCCGCGCGCCCGCCTTCCTCGCTTCCTTGGAAGAACGTCTTGGAAGAACGAACGTCGATCTTGGAAGAACGAACGTCGATCTTGAACGTCTTGGAGAAACTCTTACTCACATGCCTTCCTTCGAATGAGACCCCTACGGAGTCCAGAAAATGTCTCACTCACATGCCTTCCTTCGAATGAGACCCCGGCGGAGTCCAGAAAAAGTCTTACTTGGAAAGGAGCTAGACTAATTGACTGCACAAGAGTCACACAATGTTTGGAACAAGCGACATCAGTCTTTGAGATCATTGTAATATTTGATTTCACACCCCAAAAGAAATTTATTGGTCAATACATGTTTTTCCTATCTAGATTGTACCAACCGAGTTTACGATTGGAGGATAATTCCAAGCCAATGAATAATTTTCTTAACTACGAGGTTAAATCTTTGCATGAGTTCAGATCCCACTTTGGTTTTTTATTGCATGACCATTTACACATACATTGTTGGAAGAGTCGCAAAATAATTATATGCCAATGACCAATTTGCTGAACTACAAGGTTGAATCTAACTAGATATATGTTTATTGGAAAACAAAACATCCATTCCAGATTGTGAGTTTAGTATGCACTGAGTTGACACTTGGCAGAGCTGCACATCAAACATGACTAGAAAAGAAAGAACTACACATAAACCTTATATTAGCAATTGAATATATTTGAGGAAAACAACTCACAAGGGTATCTCCTTTAGCTTTTGGCCCCCTCAAACCCTTGTATTTTATGTTTTGCCCCCCCCCAACATTGAACCAATTTATGTTTTGCCGCCCCGTCTCGCGCTCTACCGCGACACCCTCTCCCACCCCTTCCTCGCCCCCTCCTTTTGCCACCGCCCTTTCGCCACCGCCACCGCCACCGCCCCCCTTCTTCACTTAATTAATTTGTTTTTACTACATGTTTTCAGGACTGACATAATGGCGGACGATAGAGCTGACCCGATTATGGACAACTATGATCCGGACGGTGAAGCACATATGTTCGGCATCATAAACGGCGATATTCTATATGTGCCGACCGGAGAAGAAGAAGATGATATCTCTTCTTATCTGAACCTTGACGGTGAAGATGAAGGGCGCCGTCAGCAAGATGATGCCGAACAAACGTCGATAAACGACGATCTTCAAATGGAAGTAGCAACCACCTCCGGCGCCGAGGTATATATATACATTGCGTATTCTTCTGCTTGTAAGGAGTTACTTGTTTACTCTCCCTCTCCCTCTCTCTCACTAAAGCATCTTATATAGTAAAATTAGGAAAGCAATGCCCAGCTTCAGATCTCGCGCTGATCTCGCACTGTTGCCTCGCTGGTGTTGTTGTTGTCTTCAAGGCGCACACATATTTCAATGCGTACGTGACAAACAACGCTAATATATTGGATTTCAGCTTTGGTACTTTGTTCTATAGTAAGTTGCAAGTTGCAACCACGCAGGCTTAACAGAGTAATACTACTAGTACTTAGTTAACTGCAATGATATTTAATCAGGCTGTTGAGTTACATACCTAGATTCTAACACTGAGCAGTGATGCTAACGCTAGAATACCCCATATCCATCGATTATCAATCCCATCAAGATGGGTGATTGAGTAGAACAATCAAAACAAAAAAATTAGCACCGGGATGAATAGTACTCCTAATTTTTTTATTGAAAGAAAATAGATCTACTTATATACTCCCTCCATCCTAAAGTTTTTTCTTAGATTTGTCTAGATATGTATGTATCTAGTTATATTTTAGTATTTAGATACCTCCATTTATAGACAAACCTAACCAGCCGCGCCGCCACCCCATACCCCGGCTCAACCTGTCGCGCCGTCGTCGATCTCGACGGCGCGGGCTTTCCGTCTCCCGCGTGCGGCGTCGATCTCGGCGGCGCGGGCTCCATGTGGGAAGGCTCGGCCTCCGGCGCTACGGCCGTCGCGGCGCTCCCGACGGTCCTGTGCTCCCTCCCGCGCTCTCTACCACCCACTGGTGGAAAAACAGGCTTCCGTCCAGCCCCATAAGTCGCGAAGCTGTAGGAACCGCGACTAATGGGACCTTTAGTCGTGGTTCTGGAGGTGAACCGCGACCAAAGGCCTGGGCCCAGGGCGCTCGGTGGCCAGCTGGTGCACGTGAGGGGCTTTAGTCGCGGTTGTCCTGGCCAACCGCGACTAAAGGCCTTCGGGCACCTTTAGTCACGGTTTGCCAGGCCAACCGCAACTAAAGCCCCTCCCCTATATATACCCATCCAGCAGGTAGTGAGAAATGGCGGGAAAAATGGGAGCGGGAAGACAGGAGGCGGGAAGACAGGAGGCGGGAAGAAAGTGGCGGGAAGAAAGAGGCGGGAAGACAGGGAAGAAATGGCGGGAAGAAGAGGAATCCAGAGCAATGATGATTTTTCTGAAAGAAAAAGATAAAAGGTTCTGAAAATAAAAGAAGATTTGGGGGGGGGCCTTTAGTCGCGGTTGGTCTGGCCAACCGCGACTAAAGGTTACCCTTTAGTCGCGGGTCGCCTCCCCACCCGCGACTAAAGGGGGGGGGGGGGGGCGCGGGAAGGCAAAAAACCCGCCAAAAACCCTTTAGTCGCGGTTGGGGAGGCGACCCGCGACTAAAGGGTACCTTTAGTCGCGGGTCTCGTCCCCAACCGCGACTAAAGGGGGGGCTATAAATACAGTGCGGGTCGCCTCCCCTGCCGCCGTCTTCTCCATCTCTCTCGTCTTCTCCGATTCCAACCGTCGCGCGCGCGCCGAAGGCCTGCCGCCGCCGTCGCCCTCGCCCTCGTCGACGCCGCCCGCCGTCGCCCTCGCCGTCGTCGCCGCCGTCGCCGCCCTCGCCGTCGCGGTTGGTTCCTTTCATCTTTCCCGCGCCGCGCGCCCGCCTTCCTCGCTTCCTTGGAAGAACGTCTTGGAAGAACGAACGTCGATCTTGGAAGAACGAACGTCGATCTTGAACGTCTTGGAGAAACTCTTACTCACATGCCTTCCTTCGAATGAGACCCCTACGGAGTCCAGAAAATGTCTCACTCACATGCCTTCCTTCGAATGAGACCCCGGCGGAGTCCAGAAAAAGTCTTACTTGGAAAGGAGCTAGACTAATTGACTGCACAAGAGTCACACAATGTTTGGAACAAGCGACATCAGTCTTTGAGATCATTGTAATATTTGATTTCACACCCCAAAAGAAATTTATTGGTCAATACATGTTTTTCCTATCTAGATTGTACCAACCGAGTTTACGATTGGAGGATAATTCCAAGCCAATGAATAATTTTCTTAACTACGAGGTTAAATCTTTGCATGAGTTCAGATCCCACTTTGGTTTTTTATTGCATGACCATTTACACATACATTGTTGGAAGAGTCGCAAAATAATTATATGCCAATGACCAATTTGCTGAACTACAAGGTTGAATCTAACTAGATATATGTTTATTGGAAAACAAAACATCCATTCCAGATTGTGAGTTTAGTATGCACTGAGTTGACACTTGGCAGAGCTGCACATCAAACATGACTAGAAAAGAAAGAACTACACATAAACCTTATATTAGCAATTGAATATATTTGAGGAAAACAACTCACAAGGGTATCTCCTTTAGCTTTTGGCCCCCTCAAACCCTTGTATTTTATGTTTTGCCCCCCCCAACATTGAACCAATTTATGTTTTGCCGCCCCGTCTCGCGCTCTACCGCGACACCCTCTCCCACCCCTTCCTCGCCCCCTCCTTTTGCCACCGCCCTTTCGCCACCGCCACCGCCACCGCCCCCCTTCTTCACTTAATTAATTTGTTTTTACTACATGTTTTCAGGACTGACATAATGGCGGACGATAGAGCTGACCCGATTATGGACAACTATGATCCGGACGGTGAAGCACATATGTTCGGCATCATAAACGGCGATATTCTATATGTGCCGACCGGAGAAGAAGAAGATGATATCTCTTCTTATCTGAACCTTGACGGTGAAGATGAAGGGCGCCGTCAGCAAGATGATGCCGAACAATCGTCGATAAACGACGATCTTCAAATGGAAGTAGCAACCACCTCCGGCGCCGAGGTATATATATACATTGCGTATTCTTCTGCTTGTAAGGAGTTACTTGTTTACTCTCCCTCTCCCTCTCTCTCACTAAAGCATCTTATATAGTAAAATTAGGAAAGCAATGCCCAGCTTTAGATCTCGCGCTGATCTCGCGCTGTTGCCTCGCCGGTGTTGTTGTTGTCTTCAAGGCGCACACATATTTCAATGCGTACGTGACAAACAACGCTAATATATTAGATTTCAGCTTTGGTACTTTGTTCTATAGTAAGTTGCAAGTTGCAACCACGCAGGCTTAGCAGAGTAATACTACTAGTACTTAGTTAACTGCAATGATATTTAATCAGGCTGTTGAGTTACATACCTAGATTCTAACACTGAGCAGTGATGCTAACGCTAGAATACCCCATATCCATCGATTATCAATCCCATCAAGATGGGTGATTGAGTAGAACAATCAAAACAAAAAAATTAGCACCGGGATGAATAGTACTCCTAATTTTTTTATTGAAAGAAAATAGATCTACTTATATACTCCCTCCATCCTAAAGTTTTTTCTTAGATTTGTCTAGATATGTATGTATCTAGTTATATTTTAGTATTTAGATACCTCCATTTATAGACAAACCTAACCAGTCGCGCCGCCACCCCATACCCCGGCTCAACCTGTCGCGCCGTCGTCGATCTCGACGGCGCGGGCTTTCCGTCTCCCGCGTGCGGCGTCGATCTCGGCGGCGCGGGCTCCATGTGGGAAGGCTCGGCCTCCGGCGCTACGGCCGTCGCGGCGCTCCCGACGGTCCTGTGCTCCCTCCCGCGCTCTCTACCACCCACTGGTGGAAAAACAGGCTTCCGTCCAGCCCCATAAGTCGCGAAGCTGTAGGAACCGCGACTAATGGGACCTTTAGTCGCGGTTCTGGAGGTGAACCGCGACCAAAGGCCTGGGCCCAGGGCGCTCGGTGGCCAGCTGGTGCACGTGAGGAGCTTTAGTCGCGGTTGTCCTGGCCAACCGCGACTAAAGGCCTTCGGGCACCTTTAGTCACGGTTTGCCAGGCCAACCGCAACTAAAGAACCTCCCCTATATATACCCATCCAGCAGGTAGTGAGAAATGGCGGGAAAAATGGGAGCGGGAAGACAGGAGGCGGGAAGACAGGAGGCGGGAAGAAAGTGGCGGGAAGAAAGAGGCGGGAAGACAGGGAAGAAATGGCGGGAAGAAGAGGAATCCAGAGCAATGATGATTTTTCTGAAAAGAAAAAGATAAAAGGTTCTGAAAATAAAAGAAGATTTGGGGGGGGGCCTTTAGTCGCGGTTGGTCTGGCCAACCGCGACTAAAGGTTACCCTTTAGTCGCGGGTCGCCTCCCCTGCCACGACTAAAGGGGGGGGCGCGGGAAGGCAAAAAACCCGCCAAAAACCCTTTAGTCGCGGTTGGGGAGGCGACCCGCGACTAAAGGGTACCTTTAGTCGCGGGTCTCGTCCCCAACCGCGACTAAAGGGGGGGGCTATAAATACAGTGCGGGTCGCCTCCCCTGCCGCCGTCTTCTCCATCTCTCTCGTCTTCTCCGATTCCAACCGTCGCGCGCGCGCCGAAGGCCTGCCGCCGCCGTCGCCCTCGCCCTCGTCGACGCCGCCCGCCGTCGCCCTCGCCGTCGTCGCCGCCGTCGCCGCCCTCGCCGTCGCGGTTGGTTCCTTTCATCTTTCCCGCGCCGCGCGCCCGCCTTCCTCGCTTCCTTGGAAGAACGTCTTGGAAGAACGAACGTCGATCTTGGAAGAACGAACGTCGATCTTGAACGTCTTGGAGAAACTCTTACTCACATGCCTTCCTTCGAATGAGACCCCTACGGAGTCCAGAAAATGTCTCACTCACATGCCTTCCTTCGAATGAGACCCCGGCGGAGTCCAGAAAAAGTCTTACTTGGAAAGGAGCTAGACTAATTGACTGCACAAGAGTCACACAATGTTTGGAACAAGCGACATCAGTCTTTGAGATCATTGTAATATTTGATTTCACACCCCAAAAGAAATTTATTGGTCAATACATGTTTTTCCTATCTAGATTGTACCAACCGAGTTTACGATTGGAGGATAATTCCAAGCCAATGAATAATTTTCTTAACTACGAGGTTAAATCTTTGCATGAGTTCAGATCCCACTTTGGTTTTTTATTGCATGACCATTTACACATACATTGTTGGAAGAGTCGCAAAATAATTATATGCCAATGACCAATTTGCTGAACTACAAGGTTGAATCTAACTAGATATATGTTTATTGGAAAACAAAACATCCATTCCAGATTGTGAGTTTAGTATGCACTGAGTTGACACTTGGCAGAGCTGCACATCAAACATGACTAGAAAAGAAAGAACTACACATAAACCTTATATTAGCAATTGAATATATTTGAGGAAAACAACTCACAAGGGTATCTCCTTTAGCTTTTGGCCCCCTCAAACCCTTGTATTTTATGTTTTGCCCCCCCCCCAACATTGAACCAATTTATGTTTTGCCGCCCCGTCTCGCGCTCTACCGCGACACCCTCTCCCACCCCTTCCTCGCCCCCTCCTTTTGCCACCGCCCTTTCGCCACCGCCACCGCCACCGCCCCCCTTCTTCACTTAATTAATTTGTTTTTACTACATGTTTTCAGGACTGACATAATGGCGGACGATAGAGCTGACCCGATTATGGACAACTATGATCCGGACGGTGAAGCACATATGTTCGGCATCATAAACGGCGATATTCTATATGTGCCGACCGGAGAAGAAGAAGATGATATCTCTTCTTATCTGAACCTTGACGGTGAAGATGAAGGGCGCCGTCAGCAAGATGATGCCGAACAAACGTCGATAAACGACGATCTTCAAATGGAAGTAGCAACCACCTCCGGCGCCGAGGTATATATATACATTGCGTATTCTTCTGCTTGTAAGGAGTTACTTGTTTACTCTCCCTCTCCCTCTCTCTCACTAAAGCATCTTATATAGTAAAATTAGGAAAGCAATGCCCAGCTTCAGATCTCGCGCTGATCTCGCACTGTTGCCTCGCTGGTGTTGTTGTTGTCTTCAAGGCGCACACATATTTCAATGCGTACGTGACAAACAACGCTAATATATTGGATTTCAGCTTTGGTACTTTGTTCTATAGTAAGTTGCAAGTTGCAACCACGCAGGCTTAACAGAGTAATACTACTAGTACTTAGTTAACTGCAATGATATTTAATCAGGCTGTTGAGTTACATACCTAGATTCTAACACTGAGCAGTGATGCTAACGCTAGAATACCCCATATCCATCGATTATCAATCCCATCAAGATGGGTGATTGAGTAGAACAATCAAAACAAAAAAATTAGCACCGGGATGAATAGTACTCCTAATTTTTTTATTGAAAGAAAATAGATCTACTTATATACTCCCTCCATCCTAAAGTTTTTTCTTAGATTTGTCTAGATATGTATGTATCTAGTTATATTTTAGTATTTAGATACCTCCATTTATAGACAAACCTAACCAGCCGCGCCGCCACCCCATACCCCGGCTCAACCTGTCGCGCCGTCGTCGATCTCGACGGCGCGGGCTTTCCGTCTCCCGCGTGCGGCGTCGATCTCGGCGGCGCGGGCTCCATGTGGGAAGGCTCGGCCTCCGGCGCTACGGCCGTCGCGGCGCTCCCGACGGTCCTGTGCTCCCTCCCGCGCTCTCTACCACCCACTGGTGGAAAAACAGGCTTCCGTCCAGCCCCATAAGTCGCGAAGCTGTAGGAACCGCGACTAATGGGACCTTTAGTCGTGGTTCTGGAGGTGAACCGCGACCAAAGGCCTGGGCCCAGGGCGCTCGGTGGCCAGCTGGTGCACGTGAGGGGCTTTAGTCGCGGTTGTCCTGGCCAACCGCGACTAAAGGCCTTCGGGCACCTTTAGTCACGGTTTGCCAGGCCAACCGCAACTAAAGCCCCTCCCCTATATATACCCATCCAGCAGGTAGTGAGAAATGGCGGGAAAAATGGGAGCGGGAAGACAGGAGGCGGGAAGACAGGAGGCGGGAAGAAAGTGGCGGGAAGAAAGAGGCGGGAAGACAGGGAAGAAATGGCGGGAAGAAGAGGAATCCAGAGCAATGATGATTTTTCTGAAAGAAAAAGATAAAAGGTTCTGAAAATAAAAGAAGATTTGGGGGGGGGGCCTTTAGTCGCGGTTGGTCTGGCCAACCGCGACTAAAGGTTACCCTTTAGTCGCGGGTCGCCTCCCCACCCGCGACTAAAGGGGGGGGGGGGGCGCGGGAAGGCAAAAAACCCGCCAAAAACCCTTTAGTCGCGGTTGGGGAGGCGACCCGCGACTAAAGGGTACCTTTAGTCGCGGGTCTCGTCCCCAACCGCGACTAAAGGGGGGGCTATAAATACAGTGCGGGTCGCCTCCCCTGCCGCCGTCTTCTCCATCTCTCTCGTCTTCTCCGATTCCAACCGTCGCGCGCGCGCCGAAGGCCTGCCGCCGCCGTCGCCCTCGCCCTCGTCGACGCCGCCCGCCGTCGCCCTCGCCGTCGTCGCCGCCGTCGCCGCCCTCGCCGTCGCGGTTGGTTCCTTTCATCTTTCCCGCGCCGCGCGCCCGCCTTCCTCGCTTCCTTGGAAGAACGTCTTGGAAGAACGAACGTCGATCTTGGAAGAACGAACGTCGATCTTGAACGTCTTGGAGAAACTCTTACTCACATGCCTTCCTTCGAATGAGACCCCTACGGAGTCCAGAAAATGTCTCACTCACATGCCTTCCTTCGAATGAGACCCCGGCGGAGTCCAGAAAAAGTCTTACTTGGAAAGGAGCTAGACTAATTGACTGCACAAGAGTCACACAATGTTTGGAACAAGCGACATCAGTCTTTGAGATCATTGTAATATTTGATTTCACACCCCAAAAGAAATTTATTGGTCAATACATGTTTTTCCTATCTAGATTGTACCAACCGAGTTTACGATTGGAGGATAATTCCAAGCCAATGAATAATTTTCTTAACTACGAGGTTAAATCTTTGCATGAGTTCAGATCCCACTTTGGTTTTTTATTGCATGACCATTTACACATACATTGTTGGAAGAGTCGCAAAATAATTATATGCCAATGACCAATTTGCTGAACTACAAGGTTGAATCTAACTAGATATATGTTTATTGGAAAACAAAACATCCATTCCAGATTGTGAGTTTAGTATGCACTGAGTTGACACTTGGCAGAGCTGCACATCAAACATGACTAGAAAAGAAAGAACTACACATAAACCTTATATTAGCAATTGAATATATTTGAGGAAAACAACTCACAAGGGTATCTCCTTTAGCTTTTGGCCCCCTCAAACCCTTGTATTTTATGTTTTGCCCCCCCCAACATTGAACCAATTTATGTTTTGCCGCCCCGTCTCGCGCTCTACCGCGACACCCTCTCCCACCCCTTCCTCGCCCCCTCCTTTTGCCACCGCCCTTTCGCCACCGCCACCGCCACCGCCCCCCTTCTTCACTTAATTAATTTGTTTTTACTACATGTTTTCAGGACTGACATAATGGCGGACGATAGAGCTGACCCGATTATGGACAACTATGATCCGGACGGTGAAGCACATATGTTCGGCATCATAAACGGCGATATTCTATATGTGCCGACCGGAGAAGAAGAAGATGATATCTCTTCTTATCTGAACCTTGACGGTGAAGATGAAGGGCGCCGTCAGCAAGATGATGCCGAACAATCGTCGATAAACGACGATCTTCAAATGGAAGTAGCAACCACCTCCGGCGCCGAGGTATATATATACATTGCGTATTCTTCTGCTTGTAAGGAGTTACTTGTTTACTCTCCCTCTCCCTCTCTCTCACTAAAGCATCTTATATAGTAAAATTAGGAAAGCAATGCCCAGCTTTAGATCTCGCGCTGATCTCGCGCTGTTGCCTCGCCGGTGTTGTTGTTGTCTTCAAGGCGCACACATATTTCAATGCGTACGTGACAAACAACGCTAATATATTAGATTTCAGCTTTGGTACTTTGTTCTATAGTAAGTTGCAAGTTGCAACCACGCAGGCTTAGCAGAGTAATACTACTAGTACTTAGTTAACTGCAATGATATTTAATCAGGCTGTTGAGTTACATACCTAGATTCTAACACTGAGCAGTGATGCTAACGCTAGAATACCCCATATCCATCGATTATCAATCCCATCAAGATGGGTGATTGAGTAGAACAATCAAAACAAAAAAATTAGCACCGGGATGAATAGTACTCCTAATTTTTTTATTGAAAGAAAATAGATCTACTTATATACTCCCTCCATCCTAAAGTTTTTTCTTAGATTTGTCTAGATATGTATGTATCTAGTTATATTTTAGTATTTAGATACCTCCATTTATAGACAAACCTAACCAGCCGCGCCGCCACCCCATACCCCGGCTCAACCTGTCGCGCCGTCGTCGATCTCGACGGCGCGGGCTTTCCGTCTCCCGCGTGCGGCGTCGATCTCGGCGGCGCGGGCTCCATGTGGGAAGGCTCGGCCTCCGGCGCTACGGCCGTCGCGGCGCTCCCGACGGTCCTGTGCTCCCTCCCGCGCTCTCTACCACCCACTGGTGGAAAAACAGGCTTCCGTCCAGCCCCATAAGTCGCGAAGCTGTAGGAACCGCGACTAATGGGACCTTTAGTCGCGGTTCTGGAGGTGAACCGCGACCAAAGGCCTGGGCCCAGGGCGCTCGGTGGCCAGCTGGTGCACGTGAGGGGCTTTAGTCGCGGTTGTCCTGGCCAACCGCGACTAAAGGCCTTCGGGCACCTTTAGTCACGGTTTGCCAGGCCAACCGCAACTAAAGCCCCCCCCTATATATACCCATCCAGCAGGTAGTGAGAAATGGCGGGAAAAATGGGAGCGGGAAGACAGGAGGCGGGAAGACAGGAGGCGGGAAGAAAGTGGCGGGAAGAAAGAGGCGGGAAGACAGGGAAGAAATGGCGGGAAGAAGAGGAATCCAGAGCAATGATGATTTTTCTGAAAAGAAAAAGATAAAAGGTTCTGAAAATAAAAGAAGATTTGGGGGGGGGCCTTTAGTCGCGGTTGGTCTGGCCAACCGCGACTAAAGGTTACCCTTTAGTCGCGGGTCGCCTCCCCACCCGCGACTAAAGGGGGGGGCGCGGGAAGGCAAAAAACCCGCCAAAAACCCTTTAGTCGCGGTTGGGGAGGCGACCCGCGACTAAAGGGTACCTTTAGTCGCGGGTCTCGTCCCCAACCGCGACTAAAGGGGGGGGCTATAAATACAGTGCGGGTCGCCTCCCCTGCCGCCGTCTTCTCCATCTCTCTCGTCTTCTCCGATTCCAACCGTCGCGCGCGCGCCGAAGGCCTGCCGCCGCCGTCGCCCTCGCCCTCGTCGACGCCGCCCGCCGTCGCCCTCGCCGTCGTCGCCGCCGTCGCCGCCCTCGCCGTCGCGGTTGGTTCCTTTCATCTTTCCCGCGCCGCGCGCCCGCCTTCCTCGCTTCCTTGGAAGAACGTCTTGGAAGAACGAACGTCGATCTTGGAAGAACGAACGTCGATCTTGAACGTCTTGGAGAAACTCTTAGTCACATGCCTTCCTTCGAATGAGACCCCTACGGAGTCCAGAAAATGTCTCACTCACATGCCTTCCTTCGAATGAGACCCCGGCGGAGTCCAGAAAAAGTCTTACTTGGAAAGGAGCTAGACTAATTGACTGCACAAGAGTCACACAATGTTTGGAACAAGCGACATCAGTCTTTGAGATCATTGTAATATTTGATTTCACACCCCAAAAGAAATTTATTGGTCAATACATGTTTTTCCTATCTAGATTGTACCAACCGAGTTTACGATTGGAGGATAATTCCAAGCCAATGAATAATTTTCTTAACTACGAGGTTAAATCTTTGCATGAGTTCAGATCCCACTTTGGTTTTTTATTGCATGACCATTTACACATACATTGTTGGAAGAGTCGCAAAATAATTATATGCCAATGACCAATTTGCTGAACTACAAGGTTGAATCTAACTAGATATATGTTTATTGGAAAACAAAACATCCATTCCAGATTGTGAGTTTAGTATGCACTGAGTTGACACTTGGCAGAGCTGCACATCAAACATGACTAGAAAAGAAAGAACTACACATAAACCTTATATTAGCAATTGAATATATTTGAGGAAAACAACTCACAAGGGTATCTCCTTTAGCTTTTGGCCCCCTCAAACCCTTGTATTTTATGTTTTGCCCCCCCCCCCAACATTGAACCAATTTATGTTTTGCCGCCCCGTCTCGCGCTCTACCGCGACACCCTCTCCCACCCCTTCCTCGCCCCCTCCTTTTGCCACCGCCCTTTCGCCACCGCCACCGCCACCGCCCCCCTTCTTCACTTAATTAATTTGTTTTTACTACATGTTTTCAGGACTGACATAATGGCGGACGATAGAGCTGACCCGATTATGGACAACTATGATCCGGACGGTGAAGCACATATGTTCGGCATCATAAACGGCGATATTCTATATGTGCCGACCGGAGAAGAAGAAGATGATATCTCTTCTTATCTGAACCTTGACGGTGAAGATGAAGGGCGCCGTCAGCAAGATGATGCCGAACAATCGTCGATAAACGACGATCTTCAAATGGAAGTAGCAACCACCTCCGGCGCCGAGGTATATATATACATTGCGTATTCTTCTGCTTGTAAGGAGTTACTTGTTTACTCTCCCTCTCCCTCTCTCTCACTAAAGTATCTTATATAGTAAAATTAGGAAAGCAATGCCCAGCTTCAGATCTCGCGCTGATCTCGCGCAGTTGCCTCGCCGGTGTTGTTGTTGTCTTCAAGGCGCACACATATTTCAATGCGTACGTGACAAACAACGCTAATATATTAGATTTCAGCTTTGGTACTTTGTTCTATAGTAAGTTGCAAGTTGCAACCACGCAGGCTTAGCAGAGTAATACTACTAGTACTTAGTTAACTGCAATGATATTTAATCAGGCTGTTGAGTTACATACCTAGATTCTAACACTGAGCAGTGATGCTAACGCTAGAATACCCCATATCCATCGATTATCAATCCCATCAAGATGGGTGATTGAGTAGAACAATCAAAACAAAAAAATTAGCACCGGGATGAATAGTACTCCTAATTTTTTTATTGAAAGAAAATAGATCTACTTATATACTCCCTCCATCCTAAAGTTTTTTCTTAGATTTGTCTAGATATGTATGTATCTAGTTATATTTTAGTATTTAGATACCTCCATTTATAGACAAACCTAACCAGCCGCGCCGCCACCCCATACCCCGGCTCAACCTGTCGCGCCGTCGTCGATCTCGACGGCGCGGGCTTTCCGTCTCCCGCGTGCGGCGTCGATCTCGGCGGCGCGGGCTCCATGTGGGAAGGCTCGGCCTCCGGCGCTACGGCCGTCGCGGCGCTCCCGACGGTCCTGTGCTCCCTCCCGCGCTCTCTACCACCCACTGGTGGAAAAACAGGCTTCCGTCCAGCCCCATAAGTCGCGAAGCTGTAGGAACCGCGACTAATGGGACCTTTAGTCGCGGTTCTGGAGGTGAACCGCGACCAAAGGCCTGGGCCCAGGGCGCTTGGTGGCCAGCTGGTGCACGTGAGGGGCTTTAGTCGCGGTTGTCCTGGCCAACCGCGACTAAAGGCCTTCGGGCACCTTTAGTCACGGTTTGCCAGGCCAACCGCAACTAAAGCCCCTCCCCTATATATACCCATCCAGCAGGTAGTGAGAAATGGCGGGAAAAATGGGAGCGGGAAGACAGGAGGCGGGAAGACAGGAGGCGGGAAGAAAGTGGCGGGAAGAAAGAGGCGGGAAGACAGGGAAGAAATGGCGGGAAGAAGAGGAATCCAGAGCAATTATGATTTTTCTGAAAAGAAAAAGATAAAAGGTTCTGAAAATAAAAGAAGATTTGGGGGGGGCCTTTAGTCGCGGTTGGTCTGGCCAACCGCGACTAAAGGTTACCCTTTAGTCGCGGGTCGCCTCCCCACCCGCGACTAAAGGGGGGGGGCGCGGGAAGGCAAAAAACCCGCCAAAAACCCTTTAGTCGCGGTTGGGGAGGCGACCCGCGACTAAAGGGTACCTTTAGTCGCGGGTCTCGTCCCCAACCGCGACTAAAGGGGGGGGCTATAAATACAGTGCGGGTCGCCTCCCCTGCCGCCGTCTTCTCCATCTCTCTCGTCTTCTCCGATTCCAACCGTCGCGCGCGCGCCGAAGGCCTGCCGCCGCCGTCGCCCTCGCCCTCGTCGACGCCGCCCGCCGTCGCCCTCGCCGTCGTCGTCGCCCTCGCCGTCGTCGCCGCCGTCGCCGCCCTCGCCGTCGCGGTTGGTTCCTTTCATCTTTCCCGCGCCGCGCGCCCGCCTTCCTCGCTTCCTTGGAAGAACGTCTTGGAAGAACGAACGTCGATCTTGGAAGAACGAACGTCGATCTTGAACGTCTTGGAGAAACTCTTACTCACATGCCTACTTCGAATGAGACCCCTACGGAGTCCAGAAAATGTCTCACTCACATGCCTTCCTTCGAATGAGACCCCGGCGGAGTCCAGAAAAAGTCTTACTTGGAAAGGAGCTAGACTAATTGACTGCACAAGAGTCACACAATGTTTGGAACAAGCGACATCAGTCTTTGAGATCATTGTAATATTTGATTTCACACCCCAAAAGAAATTTATTGGTCAATACATGTTTTTCCTATCTAGATTGTACCAACCGAGTTTACGATTGGAGGATAATTCCAAGCCAATGAATAATTTTCTTAACTACGAGGTTAAATCTTTGCATGAGTTCAGATCCCACTTTGGTTTTTTATTGCATGACCATTTACACATACATTGTTGGAAGAGTCGCAAAATAATTATATGCCAATGACCAATTTGCTGAACTACAAGGTTGAATCTAACTAGATATATGTTTATTGGAAAACAAAACATCCATTCCAGATTGTGAGTTTAGTATGCACTGAGTTGACACTTGGCAGAGCTGCACATCAAACATGACTAGAAAAGAAAGAACTACACATAAACCTTATATTAGCAATTGAATATATTTGAGGAAAACAACTCACAAGGGTATCTCCTTTAGCTTTTGGCCCCCTCAAACCCTTGTATTTTATGTTTTGCCCCCCCCCCAACATTGAACCAATTTATGTTTTGCCGCCCCGTCTCGCGCTCTACCGCGACACCCTCTCCCACCCCTTCCTCGCCCCCTCCTTTTGCCACCGCCCTTTCGCCACCGCCACCGCCACCGCCCCCCTTCTTCACTTAATTAATTTGTTTTTACTACATGTTTTCAGGACTGACATAATGGCGGACGATAGAGCTGACCCGATTATGGACAACTATGATCCGGACGGTGAAGCACATATGTTCGGCATCATAAACGGCGATATTCTATATGTGCCGACCGGAGAAGAAGAAGATGATATCTCTTCTTATCTGAACCTTGACGGTGAAGATGAAGGGCGCCGTCAGCAAGATGATGCCGAACAATCGTCGATAAACGACGATCTTCAAATGGAAGTAGCAACCACCTCCGGCGCCGAGGTATATATATACATTGCGTATTCTTCTGCTTGTAAGGAGTTACTTGTTTACTCTCCCTCTCCCTCTCTCTCACTAAAGCATCTTATATAGTAAAATTAGGAAAGCAATGCCCAGCTTCAGATCTCGCGCTGATCTCGCGCAGTTGCCTCGCCGGTGTTGTTGTTGTCTTCAAGGCGCACACATATTTCAATGCGTACGTGACAAACAACGCTAATATATTAGATTTCAGCTTTGGTACTTTGTTCTATAGTAAGTTGCAAGTTGCAACCACGCAGGCTTAGCAGAGTAATACTACTAGTACTTAGTTAACTGCAATGATATTTAATCAGGCTGTTGAGTTACATACCTAGATTCTAACACTGAGCAGTGATGCTAACGCTAGAATACCCCATATCCATCGATTATCAATCCCATCAAGATGGGTGATTGAGTAGAACAATCAAAACAAAAAAATTAGCACCGGGATGAATAGTACTCCTAATTTTTTTATTGAAAGAAAATAGATCTACTTATATACTCCCTCCATCCTAAAGTTTTTTCTTAGATTTGTCTAGATATGTATGTATCTAGTTATATTTTAGTATTTAGATACCTCCATTTATAGACAAACCTAACCAGCCGCGCCGCCACCCCATACCCCGGCTCAACCTGTCGCGCCGTCGTCGATCTTGACGGCGCGGGCTTTCCGTCTCCCGCGTGCGGCGTCGATCTCGGCGGCGCGGGCTCCATGTGGGAAGGCTCGGCCTCCGGCGCTACGGCCGTCGCGGCGCTCCCGACGGTCCTGTGCTCCCTCCCGCGCTCTCTACCACCCACTGGTGGAAAAACAGGCTTCCGTCCAGCCCCATAAGTCGCGAAGCTGTAGGAACCGCGACTAATGGGACCTTTAGTCGCGGTTCTGGAGGTGAACCGCGACCAAAGGCCTGGGCCCAGGGCGCTCGGTGGCCAGCTGGTGCACGTGAGGGGCTTTAGTCGCGGTTGTCCTGGCCAACCGCGACTAAAGGCCTTCGGGCACCTTTAGTCACGGTTTGCCAGGCCAACCGCAACTAAAGCCCCTCCCCTATATATACCCATCCAGCAGGTAGTGAGAAATGGCGGGAAAAATGGGAGCGGGAAGACAGGAGGCGGGAAGACAGGAGGCGGGAAGAAAGTGGCGGGAAGAAAGAGGCGGGAAGACAGGGAAGAAATGGCGGGAAGAAGAGGAATCCAGAGCAATGATGATTTTTCTAAAAAGAAAAAGATAAAAGGTTCTGAAAATAAAAGAAGATTTGGGGGGGGCCTTTAGTCGCGGTTGGTCTGGCCAACCGCGACTAAAGGTTACCCTTTAGTCGCGGGTCGCCTCCCCACCCGCGACTAAAGGGGGGGGGCGCGGGAAGGCAAAAAACCCGCCAAAAACCCTTTAGTCGCGGTTGGGGAGGCGACCCGCGACTAAAGGGTACCTTTAGTCGCGGGTCTCGTCCCCAACCGCGACTAAAGGGGGGGGCTATAAATACAGTGCGGGTCGCCTCCCCTGCCGTCGTCTTCTCCATCTCTCTCGTCTTCTCCGATTCCAACCGTCGCGCGCGCGCCGAAGGCCTGCCGCCGCCGTCGCCCTCGCCCTCGTCGACGCCGCCCGCCGTCGCCCTCGCCGTCGTCGCCGCCGTCGCCGCCCTCGCCGTCGCGGTTGGTTCCTTTCATCTTTCCCGCGCCGCGCGCCCGCCTTCCTCGCTTCCTTGGAAGAACGTCTTGGAAGAACGAACGTCGATCTTGGAAGAACGAACGTCGATCTTGAACGTCTTGGAGAAACTCTTACTCACATGCCTTCCTTCGAATGAGACCCCTACGGAGTCCAGAAAATGTCTCACTCACATGCCTTCCTTCGAATGAGACCCCGGCGGAGTCCAGAAAAAGTCTTACTTGGAAAGGAGCTAGACTAATTGACTGCACAAGAGTCACACAATGTTTGGAACAAGCGACATCAGTCTTTGAGATCATTGTAATATTTGATTTCACACCCCAAAAGAAATTTATTGGTCAATACATGTTTTTCCTATCTAGATTGTACCAACCGAGTTTACGATTGGAGGATAATTCCAAGCCAATGAATAATTTTCTTAACTACGAGGTTAAATCTTTGCATGAGTTCAGATCCCACTTTGGTTTTTTATTGCATGACCATTTACACATACATTGTTGGAAGAGTCGCAAAATAATTATATGCCAATGACCAATTTGCTGAACTACAAGGTTGAATCTAACTAGATATATGTTTATTGGAAAACAAAACATCCATTCCAGATTGTGAGTTTAGTATGCACTGAGTTGACACTTGGCAGAGCTGCACATCAAACATGACTAGAAAAGAAAGAACTACACATAAACCTTATATTAGCAATTGAATATATTTGAGGAAAACAACTCACAAGGGTATCTCCTTTAGCTTTTGGCCCCCTCAAACCCTTGTATTTTATGTTTTGCCCCCCCCCCAACATTGAACCAATTTATGTTTTGCCGCCCCGTCTCGCGCTCTACCGCGACACCCTCTCCCACCCCTTCCTCGCCCCCTCCTTTTGCCACCGCCCTTTCGCCACCGCCACCGCCACCGCCCCCCTTCTTCACTTAATTAATTTGTTTTTACTACATGTTTTCAGGACTGACATAATGGCGGACGATAGAGCTGACCCGATTATGGACAACTATGATCCGGACGGTGAAGCACATATGTTCGGCATCATAAATGGCGATATTCTATATGTGCCGACCGGAGAAGAAGAAGATGATATCTCTTCTTATCTGAACCTTGACGGTGAAGATGAAGGGCGCCGTCAGCAAGATGATGCCGAACAATCGTCGATAAACGACGATCTTCAAATGGAAGTAGCAACCACCTCCGGCGCCGAGGTATATATATACATTGCGTATTCTTCTGCTTGTAAGGAGTTACTTGTTTACTCTCCCTCTCCCTCTCTCTCACTAAAGCATCTTATATAGTAAAATTAGGAAAGCAATGCCCAGCTTCAGATCTCGCGCTGATCTCGCGCAGTTGCCTCGCCGGTGTTGTTGTTGTCTTCAAGGCGCACACATATTTCAATGCGTACGTGACAAACAACGCTAATATATTAGATTTCAGCTTTGGTACTTTGTTCTATAGTAAGTTGCAAGTTGCAACCACGCAGGCTTAGCAGAGTAATACTACTAGTACTTAGTTAACTGCAATGATATTTAATCAGGCTGTTGAGTTACATACCTAGATTCTAACACTGAGCAGTGATGCTAACGCTAGAATACCCCATATCCATCGATTATCAATCCCATCAAGATGGGTGATTGAGTAGAACAATCAAAACAAAAAAATTAGCACCGGGATGAATAGTACTCCTAATTTTTTTATTGAAAGAAAATAGATCTACTTATATACTCCCTCCATCCTTAAGTTTTTTCTTAGATTTGTCTAGATATGTATGTATCTAGTTATATTTTAGTATTTAGATACCTCCATTTATAGACAAACCTAACCAGCCGCGCCGCCACCCCATACCCCGGCTCAACCTGTCGCGCCGTCGTCGATCTCGACGGCGCGGGCTTTCCGTCTCCCGTGTGCGGCGTCGATCTCGGCGGCGCGGGCTCCATGTGGGAAGGCTCGGCCTCCGGCGCTACGGCCGTCGCGGCGCTCCCGACGGTCCTGTGCTCCCTCCCGCGCTCTCTACCACCCACTGGTGGAAAAACAGGCTTCCGTCCAGCCCCATAAGTCGCGAAGCTGTAGGAACCGCGACTAATGGGACCTTTAGTCGCGGTTCTGGAGGTGAACCGCGACCAAAGGCCTGGGCCCAGGGCGCTCGGTGGCCAGCTGGTGCACGTGAGGGGCTTTAGTCGCGGTTGTCCTGGCCAACCGCGACTAAAGGCCTTCGGGCACCTTTAGTCACGGTTTGCCAGGCCAACCGCAACTAAAGCCCCTCCCCTATATATACCCATCCAGCAGGTAGTGAGAAATGGCGGGAAAAATGGGAGCGGGAAGACAGGAGGCGGGAAGACAGGAGGCGGGAAGAAAGTGGCGGGAAGAAAGAGGCGGGAAGACAGGGAAGAAATGGCGGGAAGAAGAGGAATCCAGAGCAATGATGATTTTTCTAAAAAGAAAAAGATAAAAGGTTCTGAAAATAAAAGAAGATTTGGGGGGGGCCTTTAGTCGCGGTTGGTCTGGCCAACCGCGACTAAAGGTTACCCTTTAGTCGCGGGTCGCCTCCCCACCCGCGACTAAAGGGGGGGGCGCGGGAAGGCAAAAAACCCGCCAAAAACCCTTTAGTCGCGGTTGGGGAGGCGACCCGCGACTAAAGGGTACCTTTAGTCGCGGGTCTCGTCCCCAACCGCGACTAAAGGGGGGGGCTATAAATACAGTGCGGGTCGCCTCCCCTGCCGTCGTCTTCTCCATCTCTCTCGTCTTCTCCGATTCCAACCGTCGCGCGCGCGCCGAAGGCCTGCCGCCGCCGTCGCCCTCGCCCTCGTCGACGCCGCCCGCCGTCGCCCTCGCCGTCGTCGTCGCCCTCGCCGTCGTCGCCGCCGTCGCCGCCCTCGCCGTCGCGGTTGGTTCCTTTCATCTTTCCCGCGCCGCGCGCCCGCCTTCCTCGCTTCCTTGGAAGAACGTCTTGGAAGAACGAACGTCGATCTTGGAAGAACGAACGTCGATCTTGAACGTCTTGGAGAAACTCTTACTCACATGCCTTCCTTCGAATGAGACCCCTACGGAGTCCAGAAAATGTCTCACTCACATGCCTTCCTTCGAATGAGACCCCGGCGGAGTCCAGAAAAAGTCTTACTTGGAAAGGAGCTAGACTAATTGACTGCACAAGAGTCACACAATGTTTGGAACAAGCGACATCAGTCTTTGAGATCATTGTAATATTTGATTTCACACCCCAAAAGAAATTTATTGGTCAATACATGTTTTTCCTATCTAGATTGTACCAACCGAGTTTACGATTGGAGGATAATTCCAAGCCAATGAATAATTTTCTTAACTACGAGGTTAAATCTTTGCATGAGTTCAGATCCCACTTTGGTTTTTTATTGCATGACCATTTACACATACATTGTTGGAAGAGTCGCAAAATAATTATATGCCAATGACCAATTTGCTGAACTACAAGGTTGAATCTAACTAGATATATGTTTATTGGAAAACAAAACATCCATTCCACATTGTGAGTTTAGTATGCACTGAGTTGACACTTGGCAGAGCTGCACATCAAACATGACTAGAAAAGAAAGAACTACACATAAACCTTATATTAGCAATTGAATATATTTGAGGAAAACAACTCACAAGGGTATCTCCTTTAGCTTTTGGCCCCCTCAAACCCTTGTATTTTATGTTTTGCCCCCCCCAACATTGAACCAATTTATGTTTTGCCGCCCCGTCTCGCGCTCTACCGCGACACCCTCTCCCACCCCTTCCTCGCCCCCTCCTTTTGCCACCGCCCTTTCGCCACCGCCACCGCCACCGCCCCCCTTCTTCACTTAATTAATTTGTTTTTACTACATGTTTTCAGGACTGACATAATGGCGGACGATAGAGCTGACCCGATTATGGACAACTATGATCCGGACGGTGAAGCACATATGTTCGGCATCATAAACGGCGATATTCTATATGTGCCGACCGGAGAAGAAGAAGATGATATCTCTTCTTATCTGAACCTTGACGGTGAAGATGAAGGGCGCCGTCAGCAAGATGATGCCGAACAAACGTCGATAAACGACGATCTTCAAATGGAAGTAGCAACCACCTCCGGCGCCGAGGTATATATATACATTGCGTATTCTTCTGCTTGTAAGGAGTTACTTGTTTACTCTCCCTCTCCCTCTCTCTCACTAAAGCATCTTATATAGTAAAATTAGGAAAGCAATGCCCAGCTTCAGATCTCGCGCTGATCTCGCGCTGTTGCCTCGCCGGTGTTGTTGTTGTCTTCAAGGCGCACACATATTTCAATGCGTACGTGACAAACAACGCTAATATATTGGATTTCAGCTTTGGTACTTTGTTCTATAGTAAGTTGCAAGTTGCAACCACGCAGGCTTAGCAGAGTAATACTACTAGTACTTAGTTAACTGCAATGATATTTAATCAGGCTGTTGAGTTACATACCTAGATTCTAACACTGAGCAGTGATGCTAACGCTAGAATACCCCATATCCATCGATTATCAATCCCATCAAGATGGGTGATTGAGTAGAACAATCAAAACAAAAAAATTAGCACCGGGATGAATAGTACTCCTAATTTTTTTATTGAAAGAAAATAGATCTACTTATATACTCCCTCCATCCTAAAGTTTTTTCTTAGATTTGTCTAGATATGTATGTATCTAGTTATATTTTAGTATTTAGATACCTCCATTTATAGACAAACCTAACCAGCCGCGCCGCCACCCCATACCCCGGCTCAACCTGTCGCGCCGTCGTCGATCTCGACGGCGCGGGCTTTCCGTCTCCCGCGTGCGGCGTCGATCTCGGCGGCGCGGGCTCCATGTGGGAAGGCTCGGCCTCCGGCGCTACGGCCGTCGCGGCGCTCCCGACGGTCCTGTGCTCCCTCCCGCGCTCTCTACCACCCACTGGTGGAAAAACAGGCTTCCGTCCAGCCCCATAAGTCGCGAAGCTGTAGGAACCGCGACTAATGGGACCTTTAGTCGCGGTTCTGGAGGTGAACCGCGACCAAAGGCCTGGGCCCAGGGCGCTCGGTGGCCAGCTGGTGCACGTGAGGGGCTTTAGTCACGGTTGTCCTGGCCAACCGCGACTAAAGGCCTTCGGGCACCTTTAGTCACGGTTTGCCACGCCAACCGCAACTAAAGCCCCTCCCCTATATATACCCATCCAGCAGGTAGTGAGAAATGGCGGGAAAAATGGGAGCGGGAAGACAGGAGGCGGGAAGACAGGAGGCGGGAAGAAAGTGGCGGGAAGAAAGAGGCGGGAAGACAGGGAAGAAATGGCGGGAAGAAGAGGAATCCAGAGCAATGATGATTTTTCTGAAAAGAAAAAGATAAAAGGTTCTGAAAATAAAAGAAGATTTGGGGGGGCCTTTAGTCGCGGTTGGTCTGGCCAACCGCGACTAAAGGTTACCCTTTAGTCGCGGGTCGCCTCCCCACCCGCGACTAAAGGGGGGGGGGGCGCGGGAAGGCAAAAAACCCGCCAAAAACCCTTTAGTCGCGGTTGGGGAGGCGACCCGCGACTAAAGGGTACCTTTAGTCGCGGGTCTCGTCCCCAACCGCGACTAAAGGGGGGGGCTATAAATACAGTGCGGGTCGCCTCCCCTACCGCCGTCTTCTCCATCTCTCTCGTCTTCTCCGATTCCAACCGTCGCGCGCGCGCCGAAGGCCTGCCGCCGCCGTCGCCGTCGCCCTCGTCGACGCCGCCCGCCGTCGCCCTCGCCGTCGTCGCCGCCGTCGCCGCCCTCGCCGTCGCGGTTGGTTCCTTTCATCTTTCCCGCGCCGCGCGCCCGCCTTCCTCGCTTCCTTGGAAGAACGTTCTTGGAAGAACGAACGTCGATCTTGGAAGAACGAACGTCGATCTTGAACGTCTTGGAGAAACTCTTACTCACATGCCTTCCTTCGAATGAGACCCCTACGGAGTCCAGAAAATGTCTCACTCACATGCCTTCCTTCGAATGAGACCCCGGCGGAGTCCAGAAAAAGTCTTACTTGGAAAGGAGCTAGACTAATTGACTGCACAAGAGTCACACAATGTTTGGAACAAGCGACATCAGTCTTTGAGATCATTGTAATATTTGATTTCACACCCCAAAAGAAATTTATTGGTCAATACATGTTTTTCCTATCTAGATTGTACCAACCGAGTTTACGATTGGAGGATAATTCCAAGCCAATGAATAATTTTCTTAACTACGAGGTTAAATCTTTGCATGAGTTCAGATCCCACTTTGGTTTTTTATTGCATGACCATTTACACATACATTGTTGGAAGAGTCGCAAAATAATTATATGCCAATGACCAATTTGCTGAACTACAAGGTTGAATCTAACTAGATATATGTTTATTGGAAAACAAAACATCCATTCCAGATTGTGAGTTTAGTATGCACTGAGTTGACACTTGGCAGAGCTGCACATCAAACATGACTAGAAAAGAAAGAACTACACATAAACCTTATATTAGCAATTGAATATATTTGAGGAAAACAACTCACAAGGGTATCTCCTTTAGCTTTTGGCCCCCTCAAACCCTTGTATTTTATGTTTTGCCCCCCCCAACATTGAACCAATTTATGTTTTGCCGCCCCGTCTCGCGCTCTACCGCGACACCCTCTCCCACCCCTTCCTCGCCCCCTCCTTTTGCCACCGCCCTTTCGCCACCGCCACCGCCACCGCCCCCCTTCTTCACTTAATTAATTTGTTTTTACTACATGTTTTCAGGACTGACATAATGGCGGACGATAGAGCTGACCCGATTATGGACAACTATGATCCGGACGGTGAAGCACATATGTTCGGCATCATAAACGGCGATATTCTATATGTGCCGACCGGAGAAGAAGAAGATGATATCTCTTCTTATCTGAACCTTGACGGTGAAGATGAAGGGCGCCGTCAGCAAGATGATGCCGAACAAACGTCGATAAACGACGATCTTCAAATGGAAGTAGCAACCACCTCCGGCGCCGAGGTATATATATACATTGCGTATTCTTCTGCTTGTAAGGAGTTACGTGTTTACTCTCCCTCTCCCTCTCTCTCACTAAAGCATCTTATATAGTAAAATTAGGAAAGCAATGCCCAGCTTCAGATCTCGCGCTGATCTCGCGCTGTTGCCTCGCCGGTGTTGTTGTTGTCTTCAAGGCGCACACATATTTCAATGCGTACGTGACAAACAACGCTAATATATTGGATTTCAGCTTTGGTACTTTGTTCTATAGTAAGTTGCAAGTTGCAACCACGCAGGCTTAGCGGAGTAATACTACTAGTACTTAGTTAACTGCAATGATATTTAATCAGGCTGTTGAGTTACATACCTAGATTCTAACACTGAGCAGTGATGCTAACGCTAGAATACCCCATATCCATCGATTATCAATCCCATCAAGATGGGTGATTGAGTAGAACAATCAAAACAAAAAAATTAGCACCGGGATGAATAGTACTCCTAATTTTTTTATTGAAAGAAAATAGATCTACTTATATACTCCCTCCATCCTAAAGTTTTTTCTTAGATTTGTCTAGATATGTATGTATCTAGTTATATTTTAGTATTTAGATACCTCCATTTATAGACAAACCTAACCAGCCGCGCCGCCACCCCATACCCCGGCTCAACCTGTCGCGCCGTCGTCGATCTCGACGGCGCGGGCTTTCCGTCTCCCGCGTGCGGCGTCGATCTCGGCGGCGCGGGCTCCATGTGGGAAGGCTCGGCCTCCGGCGCTACGGCCGTCGCGGCGCTCCCGACGGTCCTGTGCTCCCTCCCGTGCTCTCTACCACCCACTGGTGGAAAAACAGGCTTCCGTCCAGCCCCATAAGTCGCGAAGCTGTAGGAACCGCGACTAATGGGACCTTTAGTCGCGGTTCTGGAGGTGAACCGCGACCAAAGGCCTGGGCCCAGGGCGCTCGGTGGCCAGCTGGTGCATGTGAGGGGCTTTAGTCACGGTTGTCCTGGCCAACCGCGACTAAAGGCCTTCGGGCACCTTTAGTCACGGTTTGCCAGGCCAACCGCAACTAAAGCCCCTCCCCTATATATACCCATCCAGCAGGTAGTGAGAAATGGCGGGAAAAATGGGAGCGGGAAGACAGGAGGCGGGAAGACAGGAGGCGGGAAGAAAGTGGCGGGAAGAAAGAGGCGGGAAGACAGGGAAGAAATGGCGGGAAGAAGAGGAATCCAGAGCAATGATGATTTTTCTGAAAAGAAAAAGATAAAAGGTTCTGAAAATAAAAGAAGATTTGGGGGGGGCCTTTAGTCGCGGTTGGTCTGGCCAACCGCGACTAAAGGTTACCCTTTAGTCGCGGGTCGCCTCCCCACCCGCGACTAAAGGGGGGGGGGCGCGGGAAGGCAAAAAACCCGCCAAAAACCCTTTAGTCGCGGTTGGGGAGGCGACCCGCGACTAAAGGGTACCTTTAGTCGCGGGTCTCGTCCCCAACCGCGACTAAAGGGGGGGGCTATAAATACAGTGCGGGTCGCCTCCCCTGCCGCCGTCTTCTCCATCTCTCTCGTCTTCTCCGATTCCAACCGTCGCGCGCGCGCCGAAGGCCTGCCGCCGCCGTCGCCCTCGCCGTCGTCGTCGCCCTCGCCGTCGTCGCCGCCGTCGCCGCCCTCGCCGTCGCGGTTGGTTCCTTTCATCTTTCCCGCGCCGCGCGCCCGCCTTCCTCGCTTCCTTGGAAGAACGTCTTGGAAGAACGAACGTCGATCTTGGAAGAACGAACGTCGATCTTGAACGTCTTGGAGAAACTCTTACTCACATGCCTTCCTTCGAATGAGACCCCTACGGAGTCCAGAAAATGTCTCACTCACATGCCTTCCTTCGAATGAGACCCCGGCGGAGTCCAGAAAAAGTCTTACTTGGAAAGGAGCTAGACTAATTGACTGCACAAGAGTCACACAATGTTTGGAACAAGCGACATCAGTCTTTGAGATCATTGTAATATTTGATTTCACACCCCAAAAGAAATTTATTGGTCAATACATGTTTTTCCTATCTAGATTGTACCAACCGAGTTTACGATTGGAGGATAATTCCAAGCCAATGAATAATTTTCTTAACTACGAGGTTAAATCTTTGCATGAGTTCAGATCCCACTTTGGTTTTTTATTGCATGACCATTTACACATACATTGTTGGAAGAGTCGCAAAATAATTATATGCCAATGACCAATTTGCTGAACTACAAGGTTGAATCTAACTAGATATATGTTTATTGGAAAACAAAACATCCATTCCAGATTGTGAGTTTAGTATGCACTGAGTTGACACTTGGCAGAGCTGCACATCAAACATGACTAGAAAAGAAAGAACTACACATAAACCTTATATTAGCAATTGAATATATTTGAGGAAAACAACTCACAAGGGTATCTCCTTTAGCTTTTGGCCCCCTCAAACCCTTGTATTTTATGTTTTGCCCCCCCCCAACATTGAACCAATTTATGTTTTGCCGCCCCGTCTCGCGCTCTACCGCGACACCCTCTCCCACCCCTTCCTCGCCCCCTCCTTTTGCCACCGCCCTTTCGCCACCGCCACCGCCACCGCCCCCCTTCTTCACTTAATTAATTTGTTTTTACTACATGTTTTCAGGACTGACATAATGGCGGACGATAGAGCTGACCCGATTATGGACAACTATGATCCGGACGGTGAAGCACATATGTTCGGCATCATAAACGGCGATATTCTATATGTGCCGACCGGAGAAGAAGAAGATGATATCTCTTCTTATCTGAACCTTGACGGTGAAGATGAAGGGCGCCGTCAGCAAGATGATGCCGAACAAACGTCGATAAACGACGATCTTCAAATGGAAGTAGCAACCACCTCCGGCGCCGAGGTATATATATACATTGCGTATTCTTCTGCTTGTAAGGAGTTACCTGTTTACTCTCCCTCTCCCTCTCTCTCACTAAAGCATCTTATATAGTAAAATTAGGAAAGCAATGCCCAGCTTCAGATCTCGCGCTGATCTCGCGCTGTTGCCTCGCCGGTGTTGTTGTTGTCTTCAAGGCGCACACATATTTCAATGCGTACGTGACAAACAACGCTAATATATTGGATTTCAGCTTTGGTACTTTGTTCTATAGTAAGTTGCAAGTTGCAACCACGCAGGCTTAGCAGAGTAATAGTACTAGTACTTAGTTAACTGCAATGATATTTAATCAGGCTGTTGAGTTACATACCTCGATTCTAACACTGAGCAGTGATGCTAACGCTAGAATACCCCATATCCATCGATTATCAATCCCATCAAGATGGGTGATTGAGTAGAACAATCAAAACAAAAAAATTAGCACCGGGATGAATAGTACTCCTAATTTTTTTATTGAAAGAAAATAGATCTACTTATATACTCCCTCCATCCTAAAGTTTTTTCTTAGATTTGTCTAGATATGTATGTATCTAGTTATATTTTAGTATTTAGATACCTCCATTTATAGACAAACCTAACCAGCCGCGCCGCCACCCCATACCCCGGCTCAACCTGTCACGCCGTCGTCGATCTCGACGGCGCGGGCTTTCCGTCTCCCGCATGCGGCGTCGATCTCGGCGGCGCGGGCTCCATGTGGGAAGGCTCGGCCTCCGGCGCTACGGCCGTCGCGGCGCTCCCGACGGTCCTGTGCTCCCTCCCGCGCTCTCTACCACCCACTGGTGGAAAAACAGGCTTCCGTCCAGCCCCATAAGTCGCGAAGCTGTAGGAACCGCGACTAATGGGACCTTTAGTCGCGGTTCTGGAGGTGAACCGCGACCAAAGGCCTGGGCCCAGGGCGCTCGGTGGCCAGCTGGTGCACGTGAGGGGCTTTAGTCACGGTTGTCCTGGCCAACCGCGACTAAAGGCCTTCGGGCACCTTTAGTCACGGTTTGCCAGGCCAACCGCAACTAAAGCCCCTCCCCTATATATACCCATCCAGCAGGTAGTGAGAAATGACGGGAAAAATGGGAGCGGGAAGACAGGAGGCGGGAAGACAGGAGGCGGGAAGAAAGTGGCGGGAAGAAAGAGGCGGGAAGACAGGGAAGAAATGGCGGGAAGAAGAGGAATCCAGAGCAATGATGATTTTTCTGAAAAGAAAAAGATAAAAGGTTCTGAAAATAAAAGAAGATTTGGGGGGGGCCTTTAGTCGCGGTTGGTCTGGCCAACCGCGACTAAAGGTTACCCTTTAGTCGCGGGTCGCCTCCCCACCCGCGACTAAAGGGGGGGGGCGCGGGAAGGCAAAAAACCCGCCAAAAACCCTTTAGTCGCGGTTGGGGAGGCGACCCGCGACTAAAGGGTACCTTTAGTCGCGGGTCTCGTCCCCAACCGCGACTAAAGGGGGGGGCTATAAATACAGTGCGGGTCGCCTCCCCTGCCGCCGTCTTCTCCATCTCTCTCGTCTTCTCCGATTCCAACCGTCGCGCGCGCGCCGAAGGCCTGCCGCCGCCGTCGCCCTCGCCGTCGTCGTCGCCCTCGCCGTCGTCGCCGCCGTCGCCGCCCTCGCCGTCGCGGTTGGTTCCTTTCATCTTTCCCGCGCCGCGCGCCCGCCTTCCTCGCTTCCTTGGAAGAACGTCTTGGAAGAACGAACGTCGATCTTGGAAGAACGAACGTCGATCTTGAACGTCTTGGAGAAACACTTACTCACATGCCTTCCTTCGAATGAGACCCCTACGGAGTCCAGAAAATGTCTCACTCACATGCCTTCCTTCGAATGAGACCCCGGCGGAGTCCAGAAAAAGTCTTACTTGGAAAGGAGCTAGACTAATTGACTGCACAAGAGTCACACAATGTTTGGAACAAGCGACATCAGTCTTTGAGATCATTGTAATATTTGATTTCACACCCCAAAAGAAATTTATTGGTCAATACATGTTTTTCCTATCTAGATTGTACCAACCGAGTTTATGATTGGAGGATAATTCCAAGCCAATGAATAATTTTCTTAACTACGAGGTTAAATCTTTGCATGAGTTCAGATCCCACTTTGGTTTTTTATTGCATGACCATTTACACATACATTGTTGGAAGAGTCGCAAAATAATTATATGCCAATGACCAATTTGCTGAACTACAAGGTTGAATCTAACTAGATATATGTTTATTGGAAAACAAAACATCCATTCCAGATTGTGAGTTTAGTATGCACTGAGTTGACACTTGGCAGAGCTGCACATCAAACATGACTAGAAAAGAAAGAACTACACATAAACCTTATATTAGCAATTGAATATATTTGAGGAAAACAACTCACAAGGGTATCTCCTTTAGCTTTTGGCCCCCTCAAACCCTTGTATTTTATGTTTTGCCCCCCCCAACATTGAACCAATTTATGTTTTGCCGCCCCGTCTCGCGCTCTACCGCGACACCCTCTCCCACCCCTTCCTCGCCCCCTCCTTTTGCCACCGCCCTTTCGCCACCGCCACCGCCACCGCCCCCCTTCTTCACTTAATTAATTTGTTTTTACTACATGTTTTCAGGACTGACATAATGGCGGACGATAGAGCTGACCCGATTATGGACAACTATGATCCGGACGGTGAAGCACATATGTTCGGCATCATAAACGGCGATATTCTATATGTGCCGACCGGAGAAGAAGAAGATGATATCTCTTCTTATCTGAACCTTGACGGTGAAGATGAAGGGCGCCGTCAGCAAGATGATGCCGAACAAACGTCGATAAACGACGATCTTCAAATGGAAGTAGCAACCACCTCCGGCGCCGAGGTATATATATACATTGCGTATTCTTCTGCTTGTAAGGAGTTACTTGTTTACTCTCCCTCTCCCTCTCTCTCACTAAAGCATCTTATATAGTAAAATTAGGAAAGCAATGCCCAGCTTCAGATCTCGCGCTGATCTCGCGCTGTTGCCTCGCCGGTGTTGTTGTTGTCTTCAAGGCGCACACATATTTCAATGCGTACGTGACAAACAACGCTAATATATTGGATTTCAGCTTTGGTACTTTGTTCTATAGTAAGTTGCAAGTTGCAACCACGCAGGCTTAGCGGAGTAATACTACTAGTACTTAGTTAACTGCAATGATATTTAATCAGGCTGTTGAGTTACATACCTAGATTCTAACACTGAGCAGTGATGCTAACGCTAGAATACCCCATATCCATCGATTATCAATCCCATCAAGATGGGTGATTGAGTAGAACAATCAAAACAAAAAAATTAGCACCGGGATGAATAGTACTCCTAATTTTTTTATTGAAAGAAAATAGATCTACTTATATACTCCCTCCATCCTAAAGTTTTTTCTTAGATTTGTCTAGATATGTATGTATCTAGTTATATTTTAGTATTTAGATACCTCCATTTATAGACAAACCTAACCAGCCGCGCCGCCACCCCATACCCCGGCTCAACCTGTCGCGCCGTCGTCGATCTCGACGGCGCGGGCTTTCCGTCTCCCGCGTGCGGCGTCGATCTCGGCGGCGCGGGCTCCATGTGGGAAGGCTCGGCCTCCGGCGCTACGGCCGTCGCGGCGCTCCCGACGGTCCTGTGCTCCCTCCCGCGCTCTCTACCACCCACTGGTGGAAAAACAGGCTTCCGTCCAGCCCCATAAGTCGCGAAGCTGTAGGAACCGCGACTAATGGGACCTTTAGTCGCGGTTCTGGAGGTGAACCGCGACCAAAGGCCTGGGCCCAGGGCGCTCGGTGGCCAGCTGGTGCACGTGAGGGGCTTTAGTCACGGTTGTCCTGGCCAACCGCGACTAAAGGCCTTCGGGCACCTTTAGTCACGGTTTGCCAGGCCAACCGCAACTAAAGCCCCTCCCCTATATATACCCATCCAGCAGGTAGTGAGAAATGGCGGGAAAAATGGGAGCGGGAAGACAGGAGGCGGGAAGACAGGAGGCGGGAAGAAAGTGGCGGGAAGAAAGAGGCGGGAAGACAGGGAAGAAATGGCGGGAAGAAGAGGAATCCAGAGCAATGATGATTTTTCTGAAAAGAAAAAGATAAAAGGTTCTGAAAATAAAAGAAGATTTGGGGGGGGCCTTTAGTCGCGGTTGGTCTGGCCAACCGCGACTAAAGGTTACCCTTTAGTCGCGGGTCGCCTCCCCACCCGCGACTAAAGGGGGGGGGGGCGCGGGAAGGCAAAAAACCCGCCAAAAACCCTTTAGTCGCGGTTGGGGAGGCGACCCGCGACTAAAGGGTACCTTTAGTCGCGGGTCTCGTCCCCAACCGCGACTAAAGGGGGGGGCTATAAATACAGTGCGGGTCGCCTCCCCTGCCGCCGTCTTCTCCATCTCTCTCGTCTTCTCCGATTCCAACCGTCGCGCGCACGTCGAAGGCCTGCCGCCGCCGTCGCCCTCGCCCTCGTCGACGCCGCCCGCCGTCGCCCTCGCCGTCGTCGTCGCCCTCGCCGTCGTCGCCGCCGTCGCCGCCCTCGCCGTCGCGGTTGGTTCCTTTCATCTTTCCCTCGCCGCGCGCCCGCCTTCCTCGCTTCCTTGGAAGAACGTCTTGGAAGAACGAACGTCGATCTTGGAAGAACGAACGTCGATCTTGAACGTCTTGGAGAAACTCTTACTCACATGCCTTCCTTCGAATGAGACCCCTACGGAGTCCAGAAAATGTCTCACTCACATGCCTTCCTTCGAATGAGACCCCGGCGGAGTCCAGAAAAAGTCTTACTTGGAAAGGAGCTAGACTAATTGACTGCACAAGAGTCACACAATGTTTGGAACAAGCGACATCAGTCTTTGAGATCATTGTAATATTTGATTTCACACCCCAAAAGAAATTTATTGGTCAATACATGTTTTTCCTATCTAGATTGTACCAACCGAGTTTACGATTGGAGGATAATTCCAAGCCAATGAATAATTTTCTTAACTACGAGGTTAAATCTTTGCATGAGTTCAGATCCCACTTTGGTTTTTTATTGCATGACCATTTACACATACATTGTTGGAAGAGTCACAAAATAATTATATGCCAATGACCAATTTGCTGAACTACAAGGTTGAATCTAACTAGATATATGTTTATTGGAAAACAAAACATCCATTCCAGATTGTGAGTTTAGTATGCACTGAGTTGACACTTGGCAGAGCTGCACATCAAACATGACTAGAAAAGAAAGAACTACACATAAACCTTATATTAGCAATTGAATATATTTGAGGAAAAAAACTCACAAGGGTATCTCCTTTAGCTTTTGGCCCCCTCAAACCCTTGTATTTTATGTTTTGCCCCCCCCCAACATTGAACCAATTTATGTTTTGCCGCCCCGTCTCGCGCTCTACCGCGACACCCTCTCCCACCCCTTCCTCGCCCCCTCCTTTTGCCACCGCCTTTCGCCACCGCCACCGCCACCGCCCCCCTTCTTCACTTAATTAATTTGTTTTTACTACATCTTTTCAGGACTGACATAATGGCGGACGATAGAGCTGACCCGATTATGGACAACTATGATCCGGACGGTGAAGCACATATGTTCGGCATCATAAACGGCGATATTCTATATGTGCCGACTGGAGAAGAAGAAGATGATATCTCTTCTTATCTGAACCTTGACGGTGAAGATGAAGGGCGCCGTCAGCAAGATGATGCCGAACAAACGTCGATAAACGACGATCTTCAAATGGAAGTAGCAACCACCTCCGGCGCCGAGGTATATATATACATTGCGTATTCTTCTGCTTGTAAGGAGTTACTTGTTTACTCTCCCTCTCCCTCTCTCTCACTAAAGCATCTTATATAGTAAAATTAGGAAAGCAATGCCCAGCTTCAGATCTCGCGCTGTTGCCTCGCTGGTGTTGTTGTTGTCTTCAAGGCGCACACATATTTCAATGCGTACGTGACAAACAACGCTAATATATTGGATTTCAGCTTTGGTACTTTGTTCTATAGTAAGTTGCAAGTTGCAACCACGCAGGCTTAGCAGAGTAATACTACTAGTACTTAGTTAACTGCAATGATATTTAATCAGGCTGTTGAGTTACATACCTAGATTCTAACACTGAGCAGTGATGCTAACGCTAGAATACCCCATATCCATCGATTATCAATCCCATCAAGATGGGTGATTGAGTAGAACAATGAAAACAAAAAAATTAGCACCAAGATGAATAGTACTCCTAATTTTTTTATTGAAAGAAAATAGATCTACTTATATACTCCCTCCATCCTAAAGTTTTTTCTTAGATTTGTCTAGATATGTATGTATCTAGTTATATTTTAGTATTTAGATACCTCCATTTATAGACAAACCTAACCAGCCGCGCCGCCACCCCATACCCCGGCTCAACCTGTCGCGCCGTCGTCGATCTCGACGGCGCGGGCTTTCCGTCTCCCGCGTGCGGCGTCGATCTCGGCGGCGCGGGCTCCATGTGGGAAGGCTCGGCCTCCGGCGCTACGGCCGTCGCGGCGCTCCCGACGGTCCTGTGCTCCCTCCCGCGCTCTCTACCACCCACTGGTGGAAAAACAGGCTTCCGTCCAGCCCCATAAGTCGCGAAGCTGTAGGAACCGCGACTAATGGGACCTTTAGTCGCGGTTCTGGAGGTGAACCGCGACCAAAGGCCTGGGCCCAGGGCGCTCGGTGGCCAGCTGGTGCACGTGAGGGGCTTTAGTCGCGGTTGTCCTGGCCAACCGCGACTAATGGCCTTCGGGCACCTTTAGTCACGGTTTGCCAGGCCAACCGCAACTAAAGCCCCTCCCCTATATATACCCATCCAGCAGGTAGTGAGAAATGGCGGGAAAAATGGGAGCGGGAAGACAGGAGGCGGGAAGACAGGAGGCGGGAAGAAAGTGGCGGGAAGAAAGAGGCGGGAAGACAGGGAAGAAATGGCGGGAAGAAGAGGAATCCAGAGCAATGATGATTTTTCTGAAAAGAAAAAGATAAAAGGTTCTGAAAATAAAAGAAGATTTGGGGGGGGCCTTTAGTCGCGGTTGGTCTGGCCAACCGCGACTAAAGGTTACCCTTTAGTCGCGGGTCGCCTCCCCACCCGCGACTAAAGGGGGGGGGGCGCGGGAAGGCAAAAAACCCGCCAAAAACCCTTTAGTCGCGGTTGGGGAGGCGACCCGCGACTAAAGGGTACCTTTAGTCGCGGGTCTCGTCCCCAACCGCGACTAAAGGGGGGGGGCTATAAATACAGTGCGGGTCGCCTCCCCTGCCGCCGTCTTCTCCATCTCTCTCGTCTTCTCCGATTCCAACCGTCGCGCGCGCGCCGAAGGCCTGCCGCCGCCGTCGCCCTCGCCCTCGTCGACGCCGCCCGCCGTCGCCCTCGCCGTCGTCGTCGCCCTCGCCGTCGTCGCCGCCGTCGCCGCCCTCGCCGTCGCGGTTGGTTCCTTTCATCTTTCCCGCGCCGCGCGCCCGCCTTCCTCGCTTCCTTGGAAGAACGTCTTGGAAGAACGAACGTCGATCTTGGAAGAACGAACGTCGATCTTGAACGTCTTGGAGAAACTCTTACTCACATGCCTTCCTTCGAATGAGACCCCTACGGAGTCCAGAAAATGTCTCACTCTCATGCCTTCCTTCGAATGAGACCCCGGCGGAGTCCAGAAAAAGTCTTACTTGGAAAGGAGCTAGACTAATTGACTGCACAAGAGTCACACAATGTTTGGAACAAGCGACATCAGTCTTTGAGATCATTGTAATATTTGATTTCACACCCCAAAAGAAATTTATTGGTCAATACATGTTTTTCCTATCTAGATTGTACCAACCGAGTTTACGATTGGAGGATAATTCCAAGCCAATGAATAATTTTCTTAACTACGAGGTTAAATCTTTGCATGAGTTCAGATCCCACTTTGGTTTTTTATTGCATGACCATTTACACATACATTGTTGGAAGAGTCGCAAAATAATTATATGCCAATGACCAATTTGCTCAACTACAAGGTTGAATCTAACTAGATATATGTTTATTGGAAAACAAAACATCCATTCCAGATTGTGAGTTTAGTATGCACTGAGTTGACACTTGGCAGAGCTGCACATCAAACATGACTAGAAAAGAAAGAACTACACATAAACCTTATATTAGCAATTGAATATATTTGAGGAAAACAACTCACAAGGGTATCTCCTTTAGCTTTTGGCCCCCTCAAACCCTTGTATTTTATGTTTTGCCCCCCCCCCAACATTGAACCAATTTATGTTTTGCCGCCCCGTCTCGCGCTCTACCGCGACACCCTCTCCCACCCCTTCCTCGCCCCCTCCTTTTGCCACCGCCCTTTCGCCACCGCCACCGCCACCGCCCCCCTTCTTCACTTAATTAATTTGTTTTTACTACATGTTTTCAGGACTGACATAATGGCGGACGATAGAGCTGACCCGATTATGGACAACTATGATCCGGACGGTGAAGCACATATGTTCGGCATCATAAACGGCGATATTCTATATGTGCCGACCGGAGAAGAAGAAGATGATATCTCTTCTTATCTGAACCTTGACGGTGAAGATGAAGGGCGCCGTCTCCGGCGCCGAGGTATATATATACATTGCGTATTCTTCTGCTTGTAAGGAGTTACTTGTTTACTCTCCCTCTCCCTCTCTCTCACTAAAGCATCTTATATAGTAAAATTAGGAAAGCAATGCCCAGCTTCAGATCTCGCGCTGATCTCGCGCTGTTGCCTCGCCGGTGTTGTTGTTGTCTTCAAGGCGCACACATATTTCAATGCGTACGTGACAAACAACGCTAATATATTGGATTTCAGCTTTGGTACTTTGTTCTATAGTAAGTTGCAAGTTGCAACCACGCAGGCTTAGCAGAGTAATACTACTAGTACTTAGTTAACTGCAATGATATTTAATCAGGCTGTTGAGTTACATACCTAGATTCTAACACTGAGCAGTGATGCTAACGCTAGAATACCCCATATCCATCGATTATCAATCCCATCAAGATGGGTGATTGAGTAGAACAATCAAAACAAAAAAATTAGCACCGGGATGAATAGTACTCCTAATTTTTTTATTGAAAGAAAATAGATCTACTTATATACTCCCTCCATCCTAAAGTTTTTTCTTAGATTTGTCTAGATATGTATGTATCTAGTTATATTTTAGTATTTAGATACCTCCATTTATAGACAAACCTAACCAGCCGCGCCGCCACCCCATACCCCGGCTCAACCTGTCGCGCCGTCGTCGATCTCGACGGCGCGGGCTTTCCGTCTCCCGCGTGCGGCGTCGATCTCGGCGGCGCGGGCTCCATGTGGGAAGGCTTGGCCTCCGGCGCTACGGCCGTCGCGGCGCTCCCGACGGTCCTGTGCTCCCTCCCGCGCTCTCTACCACCCACTGGTGGAAAAACAGGCTTCCGTCCAGCCCCATAAGTCGCGAAGCTGTAGGAACCGCGACTAATGGGACCTTTAGTCGCGGTTCTGGAGGTGAACCGCGACCAAAGGCCTGGGCCCAGGGCGCTCGGTGGCCAGCTGGTGCACGTGAGGGGCTTTAGTCGCGGTTGTCCTGGCCAACCGCGACTAAAGGCCTTCGGGCACCTTTAGTCACGGTTTGCCAGGCCAACCGCAACTAAAGCCCCTCCCCTATATATACCCATCCAGCAGGTAGTGAGAAATGGCGGGAAAAATGGGAGCGGGAAGACAGGAGGCGGGAAGACAGGAGGCGGGAAGAAAGTGGCGGGAAGAAAGAGGCGGGAAGACAGGGAAGAAATGGCGGGAAGAAGAGGAATCCAGAGCAATGATGATTTTTCTGAAAAGAAAAAGATAAATGGTTCTGAAAATAAAAGAAGATTTGGGGGGGGGCCTTTAGTCGCGGTTGGTCTGGCCAACCGCGACTAAAGGTTACCCTTTAGTCGCGGGTCGCCTCCCCACCCGCGACTAAAGGGGGGGGGCGCGGGAAGGCAAAAAACCCGCCAAAAACCCTTTAGTCGCGGTTGGGGAGGCGACGCGCGACTAAAGGGTACCTTTAGTCGCGGGTCTCGTCCCCAACCGCGACTAAAGGGGGGGGCTATAAATACAGTGCGGGTCGCCTCCCCTACCGCCGTCTTCTCCATCTCTCTCATCTTCTCCGATTCCAACCGTCGCGCGCGCGCCGAAGGCCTGCCGCCGCCGTCGCCCTCGCCCTCGTCGACGCCGCCCGCCGTCGCCCTCGCCGTCGTCGTCGCCCTCGCCGTCGTCGCCGCCGTCGCCGCCCTCGCCGTCGCGGTTGGTTCCTTTCATCTTTCCCGCGCCGCGCGCCCGCCTTCCTCGCTTCCTTGGAAGAACGTCTTGCAAGAACGAACGTCGATCTTGGAAGAACGAACGTCGATCTTGAACGTCTTGGAGAAACTCTTACTCACATGCCTTCCTTCGAATGAGACCCCTACGGAGTCCAGAAAATGTCTCACTCACATGCCTTCCTTCGAATGAGACCCCGGCGGAGTCCAGAAAAAGTCTTACTTGGAAAGGAGCTAGACTAATTGACTGCACAAGAGTCACACAATGTTTGGAACAAGCGACATCAGTCTTTGAGATCATTGTAATATTTGATTTCACACCCCAAAAGAAATTTATTGGTCAATACATGTTTTTCCTATCTAGATTGTACCAACCGAGTTTACGATTGGAGGATAATTCCAAGCCAATGAATAATTTTCTTAACTACGAGGTTAAATCTTTGCATGAGTTCAGATCCCACTTTGGTTTTTTATTGCATGACCATTTACACATACATTGTTGGAAGAGTCGCAAAATAATTATATGCCAATGACCAATTTGCTGAACTACAAGGTTGAATCTAACTAGATATATGTTTATTGGAAAACAAAACATCCATTCCAGATTGTGAGTTTAGTATGCACTGAGTTGACACTTGGCAGAGCTGCACATCAAACATGACTAGAAAAGAAAGAACTACACATAAACCTTATATTAGCAATTGAATATATTTGAGGAAAACAACTCACAAGGGTATCTCCTTTAGCTTTTGGCCCCCTCAAACCCTTGTATTTTATGTTTTGCCCCCCCCAACATTGAACCAATTTATGTTTTGCCGCCCCGTCTCGCGCTCTACCGCGACACCCTCTCCCACCCCTTCCTCGCCCCCTCCTTTTGCCACCGCCCTTTCGCCACCGCCACCGCCACCGCCCCCCTTCTTCACTTAATTAATTTGTTTTTACTACATGTTTTCAGGACTGACATAATGGCGGACGATAGAGCTGACCCGATTATGGACAACTATGATCCGGACGGTGAAGCACATATGTTCGGCATCATAAACGGCGATATTCTATATGTGCCGACCGGAGAAGAAGAAGATGATATCTCTTCTTATCTGAACCTTGACGGTGAAGATGAAGGGCGCCGTCAGCAAGATGATGCCGAACAAACGTCGATAAACGACGATCTTCAAATGGAAGTAGCAACCACCTCCGGCGCCGAGGTATATATATACATTGCGTATTCTTCTGCTTGTAAGGAGTTACTTGTTTACTCTCCCTCTCCGTCTCTCTCACTAAAGCATCTTATATAGTAAAATTAGGAAAGCAATGCCCAGCTTCAGATCTCGCGCTGATCTCGCGCTGTTGCCTCGCCGGTGTTGTTGTTGTCTTCAAGGCGCACACATATTTCAATGCGTACGTGACAAACAACGCTAATATATTGGATTTCAGCTTTGGTACTTTGTTCTATAGTAAGTTGCAAGTTGCAACCACGCAGGCTTAGCAGAGTAATACTACTAGTACTTAGTTAACTGCAATGATATTTAATCAGGCTGTTGAGTTACATACCTAGATTCTAACACTGAGCAGTGATGCTAACGCTAGAATACCCCATATCCATCGATTATCAATCCCATCAAGATGGGTGATTGAGTAGAACAATCAAAACAAAAAAATTAGCACCGGGATGAATAGTACTCCTAATTTTTTTATTGAAAGAAAATAGATCTACTTATATACTCCCTCCATCCTAAAGTTTTTTCTTAGATTTGTCTAGATATGTATGTATCTAGTTATATTTTAGTATTTAGATACCTCCATTTATAGACAAACCTAACCAGCCGCGCCGCCACCCCATACCCCGGCTCAACCTGTCGCGCCGTCGTCGATCTCGACGGCGCGGGCTTTCCGTCTCCCGCGTGCGGCGTCGATCTCGGCGGCGCGGGCTCCATGTGGGAAGGCTCGGCCTCCGGCGCTACGGCCGTCGCGGCGCTCCCGACGGTCCTGTGCTCCCTCCCGCGCTCTCTACCACCCACTGGTGGAAAAACAGGCTTCCGTCCAGCCCCATAAGTCGCGAAGCTGTAGGAACCGCGACTAATGGGACCTTTAGTCGCGGTTCTGGAGGTGAACCGCGACCAAAGGCCTGGGCCCAGGGCGCTCGGTGGCCAGCTGGTGCACGTGAGGGGCTTTAGTCGCGGTTGTCCTGGCCAACCGCGACTAAAGGCCTTCGGGCACCTTTAGTCACGGTTTGCCAGGCCAACCGCAACTAAAGCCCCTCCCCTATATATACCCGTCCAGCAGGTAGTGAGAAATGGCCGGAAAAATGGGAGCGGGAAGACAGGAGGCGGGAAGACAGGAGGCGGGAAGAAAGTGGCGGGAAGAAAGAGGCGGGAAGACAGGGAAGAAATGGCGGGAAGAAGAGGAATCCAGAGCAATGATGATTTTTCTGAAAAGAAAAAGATAAAAGGTTCTGAAAATAAAAGAAGATTTGGGGGGGGCCTTTAGTCGCGGTTGGTCTGGCCAACCGCGACTAAAGGTTACCCTTTAGTCGCGGGTCGCCTCCCCACCCGCGACTAAAGGGGGGGGCGCGGGAAGGCAAAAAACCCGCCAAAAACCCTTTAGTCGCGGTTGGGGAGGCGACCCGCGACTAAAGGGTACCTTTAGTCGCGGGTCTCGTCCCCAACCGCGACTAAAGGGGGGGGCTATAAATACAGTGCGGGTCGCCTCCCCTGCCGCCGTCTTCTCCATCTCTCTCGTCTTCTCCGATTCCAACCGTCGCGCGTGCGCCGAAGGCCTGCCGCCGCCGTCGCCCTCGCCCTCGTCGACGCCGCCCGCCGTCGCCCTCGCCGTCGTCGTCGCCCTCGCCGTCGTCGCCGCCGTCGCCGCCCTCGCCGTCGCGGTTGGTTCCTTTCATCTTTCCCGCGCCGCGCGCCCGCCTTCCTCGCTTCCTTGGAAGAACGTCTTGCAAGAACGAACGTCGATCTTGGAAGAACGAACGTCGATCTTGAACGTCTTGGAGAAACTCTTACTCACATGCCTTCCTTCGAATGAGACCCCTACGGAGTCCAGAAAATGTCTCACTCACATGCCTTCCTTCGAATGAGACCCCGGCGGAGTCCAGAAAAAGTCTTACTTGGAAAGGAGCTAGACTAATTGACTGCACAAGAGTCACACAATGTTTGGAACAAGCGACATCAGTCTTTGAGATCATTGTAATATTTGATTTCACACCCCAAAAGAAATTTATTGGTCAATACATGTTTTTCCTATCTAGATTGTACCAACCGAGTTTACGATTGGAGGATAATTCCAAGCCAATGAATAATTTTCTTAACTACGAGGTTAAATCTTTGCATGAGTTCAGATCCCACTTTGGTTTTTTATTGCATGACCATTTACACATACATTGTTGGAAGAGTCGCAAAATAATTATATGCCAATGACCAATTTGCTGAACTACAAGGTTGAATCTAACTAGATATATGTTTATTGGAAAACAAAACATCCATTCCAGATTGTGAGTTTAGTATGCACTGAGTTGACACTTGGCAGAGCTGCACATCAAACATGACTAGAAAAGAAAGAACTACACATAAACCTTATATTAGCAATTGAATATATTTGAGGAAAACAACTCACAAGGGTATCTCCTTTAGCTTTTGGCCCCCTCAAACCCTTGTATTTTATGTTTTGCCCCCCCCAACATTGAACCAATTTATGTTTTGCCGCCCCGTCTCGCGCTCTACCGCGACACCCTCTCCCACCCCTTCCTCGCCCCCTCCTTTTGCCACCGCCCTTTCGCCACCGCCACCGCCACCGCCCCCCTTCTTCACTTAATTAATTTGTTTTTACTACATGTTTTCAGGACTGACATAATGGCGGACGATAGAGCTGACCCGATTATGGACAACTATGATCCGGACGGTGAAGCACATATGTTCGGCATCATAAACGGCGATATTCTATATGTGCCGACCGGAGAAGAAGAAGATGATATCTCTTCTTATCTGAACCTTGACGGTGAAGATGAAGGGCGCCGTCAGCAAGATGATGCCGAACAAACGTCGATAAACGACGATCTTCAAATGGAAGTAGCAACCACCTCCGGTGCCGAGGTATATATATACATTGCGTATTCTTCTGCTTGTAAGGAGTTACTTGTTTACTCTCCCTCTCCCTCTCTCTCACTAAAGCATCTTATATAGTAAAATTAGGAAAGCAATGCCCAGCTTCAGATCTCGCGCTGATCTGGCGCTGTTGCCTCGCCGGTGTTGTTGTTGTCTTCAAGGCGCACACATATTTCAATGCGTACGTGACAAACAACGCTAATATATTGGATTTCAGCTTTGGTACTTTGTTCTATAGTAAGTTGCAAGTTGCAACCACGCAGGCTTAGCAGAGTAATACTACTAGTACTTAGTTAACTGCAATGATATTTAATCAGGCTGTTGAGTTACATACCTAGATTCTAACACTGAGCAGTGATGCTAACGCTAGAATACCCCATATCCATCGATTATCAATCCCATCAAGATGGGTGATTGAGTAGAACAATCAAAACAAAAAAATTAGCACCGGGATGAATAGTACTCCTAATTTTTTTATTGAAAGAAAATAGATCTACTTATATACTCCCTCCATCCTAAAGTTTTTTCTTAGATTTGTCTAGATATGTATGTATCTAGTTATATTTTAGTATTTAGATACCTCCATTTATAGACAAACCTAACCAGCCGCGCCGCCACCCCATACCCCGGCTCAACCTGTCGCGCCGTCGTCGATCTCGACGGCGCGGGCTTTCCGTCTCCCGCGTGCGGCGTCGATCTCGGCGGCGCGGGCTCCATGTGGGAAGGCTCGGCCTCCGGCGCTACGGCCGTCGCGGCGCTCCCGACGGTCTTGTGCTCCCTCCCGCGCTCTCTACCACCCACTGGTGGAAAAACAGGCTTCCGTCCAGCCCCATAAGTCGCGAAGCTGTAGGAACCGCGACTAATGGGACCTTTAGTCACGGTTCTGGAGGTGAACCGCGACCAAAGGCCTGGGCCCAGGGCGCTCGGTGGCCAGCTGGTGCACGTGAGGGGCTTTAGTCGCGGTTGTCCTGGCCAACCGCGACTAAAGGCCTTCGGGCACCTTTAGTCACGGTTTGCCAGGCCAACCGCAACTAAAGCCCCTCCCCTATATATACCCATCCAGCAGGTAGTGAGAAATGGCGGGAAAAATGGGAGCGGGAAGACAGGAGGCGGGAAGACAGGAGGCGGGAAGAAAGTGGCGGGAAGAAAGAGGCGGGAAGACAGGGAAGAAATGGCGGGAAGAAGAGGAATCCAGAGCAATGATGATTTTTCTGAAAAGAAAAAGATAAAAGGTTCTGAAAATAAAAGAAGATTTGGGGGGGGCCTTTAGTCGCGGTTGGTCTGGCCAACCGCGACTAAAGGTTACCCTTTAGTCGCGGGTCGCCTCCCCACCCGCGACTAAAGGGGGGGGGGCGCGGGAAGGCAAAAAACCTGCCAAAACCCTTTAGTCGCGGTTGGGGAGGCGACCCGCGACTAAAGGGTACCTTTAGTCGCGGGTCTCGTCCCCAACCGCGACTACAGGGGGGGGCTATAAATACAGTGCGGGTCGCCTCCCGTGCCGCCGTCTTCTCCATCTCTCTCGTCTTCTCCGATTCCAACCGTCGCGCGCGCGCCGAAGGCATGCCGCCGCCGTCGCCCTCGCCTTCGTCGACGCCGCCCGCCGTCGCCCTCGCCGTCGTCGTCGCCCTCGCCGTCGTCGCCGCCGTCGCCGCCCTCGCCGTCGCGGTTGGTTCCTTTCATCTTTCCCGCGCCGCGCGCCCGCCTTCCTCGCTTCCTTGGAAGAACGTCTTGGAAGAACGAACGTCGATCTTGGAAGAACGAACGTCGATCTTGAACGTCTTGGAGAAACTCTTACTCACATGCCTTCCTTCGAATGAGACCCCTACGGAGTCCAGAAAATGTCTCACTCACATGCCTTCCTTCGAATGAGACCCCGGCGGAGTCCAGAAAAAGTCTTACTTGGAAAGGAGCTAGACTAATTGACTGCACAAGAGTCACACAATGTTTGGAACAAGCGACATCAGTCTTTGAGATCATTGTAATATTTGATTTCACACCCCAAAAGAAATTTATTGGTCAATACATGTTTTTCCTATCTAGATTGTACCAACCGAGTTTACGATTGGAGGATAATTCCAAGCTAATGAATAATTTTCTTAACTACGAGGTTAAATCTTTGCATGAGTTCAGATCCCACTTTGGTTTTTTATTGCATGACCATTTACACATACATTGTTGGAAGAGTCGCAAAATAATTATATGCCAATGACCAATTTGCTGAACTACAAGGTTGAATCTAACTAGATATATGTTTATTGGAAAACAAAACATCCATTCCAGATTGTGAGTTTAGTATGCACTGAGTTGACACTTGGCAGAGCTGCACATCAAACATGACTAGAAAAGAAAGAACTACACATAAACCTTATATTAGCAATTGAATATATTTGATGAAAACAACTCACAAGGGTATCTCCTTTAGCTTTTGGCCCCCTCAAACCCTTGTATTTTATGTTTTGCCCCCCCCAACATTGAACCAATTTATGTTTTGCCGCCCCGTCTCGCGCTCTACCGCGACACCCTCTCCCACCCCTTCCTCGCCCCCTCCTTTTGCCACCGCCCTTTCGCCACCGCCACCGCCACCGCCCCCCTTCTTCACTTAATTAATTTGTTTTTACTACATGTTTTCAGGACTGACATAATGGCGGACGATAGAGCTGACCCGATTATGGACAACTATGATCCGGACGGTGAAGCACATATGTTCGGCATCATAAACGGCGATATTCTATATGTGCCGACCGGAGAAGAAGAAGATGATATCTCTTCTTATCTGAACCTTGACGGTGAAGATGAAGGGCGCCGTCAGCAAGATGATGCCGAACAAACGTCGATAAACGACGATCTTCAAATGGAAGTAGCAACCACCTCCGGCGCCGAGGTATATATATACATTGCGTATTCTTCTGCTTGTAAGGAGTTACTTGTTTACTCTCCCTCTCCCTCTCTCTCACTAAAGCATCTTATATAGTAAAATTAGGAAAGCAATGCCCAGCTTCAGATCTCGCGCTGATCTCGCGCTGTTGCCTCGCCGGTGTTGTTGTTGTCTTCAAGGCGCACACATATTTCAATGCGTACGTGACAAACAACGCTAATATATTGGATTTCAGCTTTGGTACTTTGTTCTATAGTAAGTTGCAAGTTGGATTTCAGCTTTGGTACTTTGTTCTATAGTAAGTTGCAAGTTGCAACCACGCAGGCTTAGCAGAGTAATACTACTAGTACTTAGTTAACTGCAATGATATTTAATCAGGCTGTTGAGTTACATACCTAGATTCTAACACTGAGCAGTGATGCTAACGCTAGAATACCCCATATCCATCGATTATCAATCCCATCAAGATGGGTGATTGAGTAGAACAATCAAAACAAAAAAATTAGCACCGGGATGAATAGTACTCCTAATTTTTTTATTGAAAGAAAATAGATCTACTTATATACTCCCTCCATCCTAAAGTTTTTTCTTAGATTTGTCTAGATATGTATGTATCTAGTTATATTTTAGTATTTAGATACCTCCATTTATAGACAAACCTAACCAGCCGCGCCGCCACCCCATACCCCGGCTCAACCTGTCGCGCCGTCGTCGATCTCGACGGCGCGGGCTTTCCGTCTCCCGCGTGCGGCGTCGATCTCGGCGGCGCGGGCTCCATGTGGGAAGGCTCGGCCTCCGGCGCTACGGCCGTCGCGGCGCTCCCGACGGTCCTGTGCTCCCTCCCGCGCTCTCTACCACCCACTGGTGGAAAAACAGGCTTCCGTCCAGCCCCATAAGTCGCGAAGCTGTAGGAACCGCGACTAATGGGACCTTTAGTCGCGGTTCTGGAGGTGAACCGCGACCAAAGGCCTGGGCCCAGGGCGCTCGGTGGCCAGCTGGTGCACGTGAGGGGCTTTAGTCGCGGTTGTCCTGGCCAACCGCGACTAAAGGCCTTCGGGCACCTTTAGTCACGGTTTGCCAGGCCAACCGCAACTAAAGCCCCTCCCCTATATATACCCATCCAGCAGGTAGTGAGAAATGGCGGGAAAAATGGGAGCGGGAAGACAGGAGGCGGGAAGACAGGAGGCGGGAAGAAAGTGGCGGGAAGAAAGAGGCGGGAAGACAGGGAAGAAATGGCGGGAAGAAGAGGAATCCAGAGCAATGATGATTTTTCTGAAAAGAAAAAGATAAAAGGTTCTGAAAATAAAAGAAGATTTGGGGGGGGCCTTTAGTCGCGGTTGGTCTGGCCAACCGCGACTAAAGGTTACCCTTTAGTCGCGGGTCGCCTCCCCACCCGCGACTAAAGGGGGGGGGGGCGCGGGAAGGCAAAAAACCCGCCAAAAACCCTTTAGTCGCGGTTGGGGAGGCGACCCGCGACTAAAGGGTACCTTTAGTCGCGGGTCTCGTCCCCAACCGCGACTAAAGGGGGGGGCTATAAATACAGTGCGGGTCGCCTCCCCTGCCGCCGTCTTCTCCATCTCTCTCGTCTTCTCCGATTCCAACCGTCGCGCGCGCGCCGAAGGCCTGCCGCCGCCGTCGCCCTCGCCCTCGTCGACGCCGCCCGCCGTCGCCCTGGCCGTCGTCGTCGCCCTCGCCGTCGTCGCCGCCGTCGCCGCCCTCGCCGTCGCGGTTGGTTCCTTTCATCTTTCCCGTGCCGCGCGCCCGCCTTCCTCGCTTCCTTGGAAGAACGTCTTGGAAGAACGAACGTCGATCTTGGAAGAACGAACGTCGATCTTGAACGTCTTGGAGAAACTCTTACTCACATGCCTTCCTTCGAATGAGACCCCTACGGAGTCCAGAAAATGTCTCACTCACATGCCTTCCTTCGAATGAGACCCCGGCGGAGTCCAGAAAAAGTCTTACTTGGAAAGGAGCTAGACTAATTGACTGCACAAGAGTCACACAATGTTTGGAACAAGCGACATCAGTCTTTGAGATCATTGTAATATTTGATTTCACACCCCAAAAGAAATTTATTGGTCAATACATGTTTTTCCTATCTAGATTGTACCAACCGAGTTTACGATTGGAGGATAATTCCAAGCCAATGAATAATTTTCTTAACTACGAGGTTAAATCTTTGCATGAGTTCAGATCCCACTTTGGTTTTTTATTGCATGACCATTTACACATACATTGTTGGAAGAGTCGCAAAATAATTATATGCCAATGACCAATTTGCTGAACTACAAGGTTGAATCTAACTAGATATATGTTTATTGGAAAACAAAACATCCATTCCACATTGTGAGTTTAGTATGCACTGAGTTGACACTTGGCAGAGCTGCACATCAAACATGACTAGAAAAGAAAGAACTACACATAAACCTTATATTAGCAATTGAATATATTTGAGGAAAACAACTCACAAGGGTATCTCCTTTAGCTTTTGGCCCCCTCAAACCCTTGTATTTTATGTTTTGCCCCCCCCAACATTGAACCAATTTATGTTTTGCCGCCCCGTCTCGCGCTCTACCGCGACACCCTCTCCCACCCCTTCCTCGCCCCCTCCTTTTGCCACCGCCCTTTCGCCACCGCCACCGCCACCGCCCCCCTTCTTCACTTAATTAATTTGTTTTTACTACATGTTTTCAGGACTGACATAATGGCGGACGATAGAGCTGACCCGATTATGGACAACTATGATCCGGACGGTGAAGCACATATGTTCGGCATCATAAACGGCGATATTCTATATGTGCCGACCGGAGAAGAAGAAGATGATATCTCTTCTTATCTGAACCTTGACGGTGAAGATGAAGGGCGCCGTCAGCAAGATGATGCCGAACAAACGTCGATAAACGACGATCTTCAAATGGAAGTAGCAACCACCTCCGGCGCCGAGGTATATATATACATTGCGTATTCTTCTGCTTGTAAGGAGTTACTTGTTTACTCTCCCTCTCCCTCTCTCTCACTAAAGCATCTTATATAGTAAAATTAGGAAAGCAATGCCCAGCTTCAGATCTCGCGCTGATCTCGCGCTGTTGCCTCGCCGGTGTTGTTGTTGTCTTCAAGGCGCACACATATTTCAATGCGTACGTGACAAACAACGCTAATATATTGGATTTCAGCTTTGGTACTTTGTTCTATAGTAAGTTGCAAGTTGCAACCACGCAGGCTTAGCAGAGTAATACTACTAGTACTTAGTTAACTGCAATGATATTTAATCAGGCTGTTGAGTTACATACCTAGATTCTAACACTGAGCAGTGATGCTAACGCTAGAATACCCCATATCCATCGATTATCAATCCCATCAAGATGGGTGATTGAGTAGAACAATCAAAACAAAAAAATTAGCACCGGGATGAATAGTACTCCTAATTTTTTTATTGAAAGAAAATAGATCTACTTATATACTCCCTCCATCCTAAAGTTTTTTCTTAGATTTGTCTAGATATGTATGTATCTAGTTATATTTTAGTATTTAGATACCTCCATTTATAGACAAACCTAACCAGCCGCGCCGCCACCCCATACCCCGGCTCAACCTGTCGCGCCGTCGTCGATCTCGACGGCGCGGGCTTTCCGTCTCCCGCGTGCGGCGTCGATCTCGGCGGCGCGGGCTCCATGTGGGAAGGCTCGGCCTCCGGCGCTACGGCCGTCGCGGCGCTCCCGACGGTCCTGTGCTCCCTCCCGCGCTCTCTACCACCCACTGGTGGAAAAACAGGCTTCCGTCCAGCCCCATAAGTCGCGAAGCTGTAGGAACCGCGACTAATGGGACCTTTAGTCGCGGTTCTGGAGGTGAACCGCGACCAAAGGCCTGGGCCCAGGGCGCTCGGTGGCCAGCTGGTGCACGTGAGGGGCTTTAGTCACGGTTGTCCTGGCCAACCGCGACTAAAGGCCTTCGGGCACCTTTAGTCACGGTTTGCCAGGCCAACCGCAACTAAAGCCCCTCCCCTATATATACCCATCCAGCAGGTAGTGAGAAATGGCGGGAAAAATGGGAGCGGGAAGACAGGAGGCGGGAAGACAGGAGGCGGGAAGAAAGTGGCGGGAAGAAAGAGGCGGGAAGACAGGGAAGAAATGGCGGGAAGAAGAGGAATCCAGAGCAATGATGATTTTTCTGAAAAGAAAAAGATAAAAGGTTCTGAAAATAAAAGAAGATTTGGGGGGGGCCTTTAGTCGCGGTTGGTCTGGCCAACCGCGACTAAAGGTTACCCTTTAGTCGCGGGTCGCCTCCCCACCCGCGACTAAAGGGGGGGGGGCGCGGGAAGGCAAAAAACCCGCCAAAAACCCTTTAGTCGCGGTTGGGGAGGCGACCCGCGACTAAAGGGTACCTTTAGTCGCGGGTCTCGTCCCCAACCGCGACTAAAGGGGGGGGCTATAAATACAGTGCGGGTCGCCTCCCCTGCCGCCGTCTTCTCCATCTCTCTCGTCTTCTCCGATTCCAACCGTCGCGCGCGCGCCGAAGGCCTGCCGCCGCCGTCGCCCTCGCCGTCGTCGTCGCCCTCGCCGTCGTCGCCGCCGTCGCCGCCCTCGCCGTCGCGGTTGGTTCCTTTCATCTTTCCCGCGCCGCGCGCCCGCCTTCCTCGCTTCCTTGGAAGAACGTCTTGGAAGAACGAACGTCGATCTTGGAAGAACGAACGTCGATCCTGAACGTCTTGGAGAAACTCTTACTCACATGCCTTCCTTCGAATGAGACCCCTACGGAGTCCAGAAAATGTCTCACTCACATGCCTTCCTTCGAATGAGACCCCGGCGGAGTCCAGAAAAAGTCTTACTTGGAAAGGAGCTAGACTAATTGACTGCACAAGAGTCACACAATGTTTGGAACAAGCGACATCAGTCTTTGAGATCATTGTAATATTTGATTTCACACCCCAAAAGAAATTTATTGGTCAATACATGTTTTTCCTATCTAGATTGTACCAACCGAGTTTACGATTGGAGGATAATTCCAAGCCAATGAATAATTTTCTTAACTACGAGGTTAAATCTTTGCATGAGTTCAGATCCCACTTTGGTTTTTTATTGCATGACCATTTACACATACATTGTTGGAAGAGTCGCAAAATAATTATATGCCAATGACCAATTTGCTGAACTACAAGGTTGAATCTAACTAGATATATGTTTATTGGAAAACAAAACATCCATTCCAGATTGTGAGTTTAGTATGCACTGAGTTGACACTTGGCAGAGCTGCACATCAAACATGACTAGAAAAGAAAGAACTACACATAAACCTTATATTAGCAATTGAATATATTTGAGGAAAACAACTCACAAGGGTATCTCCTTTAGCTTTTGGCCCCCTCAAACCCTTGTATTTTATGTTTTGCCCCCCCCAACATTGAACCAATTTATGTTTTGCCGCCCCGTCTCGCGCTCTACCGCGACACCCTCTCCCACCCCTTCCTCGCCCCCTCCTTTTGCCACCGCCCTTTCGCCACCGCCACCGCCACCGCCCCCCTTCTTCACTTAATTAATTTGTTTTTACTACATGTTTTCAGGACTGACATAATGGCGGACGATAGAGCTGACCCGATTATGGACAACTATGATCCGGACGGTGAAGCACATATGTTCGGCATCATAAACGGCGATATTCTATATGTGCCGACCGGAGAAGAAGAAGATGATATCTCTTCTTATCTGAACCTTGACGGTGAAGATGAAGGGCGCCGTCAGCAAGATGATGCCGAACAAACGTCGATAAACGACGATCTTCAAATGGAAGTAGCAACCACCTCCGGCGCCGAGGTATATATATACATTGCGTATTCTTCTGCTTGTAAGGAGTTACTTGTTTACTCTCCCTCTCCCTCTCCCTCACTAAAGCATCTTATATAGTAAAATTAGGAAAGCAATGCCCAGCTTCAGATCTCGCGCTGATCTCGCGCTGTTGCCTCGCCGGTGTTGTTGTTGTCTTCAAGGCGCACACATATTTCAATGCGTACGTGACAAACAACGCTAATATATTGGATTTCAGCTTTGGTACTTTGTTCTATAGTAAGTTGCAAGTTGCAACCACGCAGGCTTAGCAGAGTAATACTACTAGTACTTAGTTAACTGCAATGATATTTAATCAGGCTGTTGAGTTACATACCTCGATTCTAACACTGAGCAGTGATGCTAACGCTAGAATACCCCATATCCATCGATTATCAATCCCATCAAGATGGGTGATTGAGTAGAACAATCAAAACAAAAAAATTAGCACCGGGATGAATAGTACTCCTAATTTTTTTATTGAAAGAAAATAGATCTACTTATATACTCCCTCCATCCTAAAGTTTTTTCTTAGATTTGTCTAGATATGTATGTATCTAGTTATATTTTAGTATTTAGATACCTCCATTTATAGACAAACCTAACCAGCCGCGCCGCCACCCCATACCCCGGCTCAACCTGTCGCGCCGTCGTCGATCTCGACGGCGCGGGCTTTCCGTCTCCCGCATGCGGCGTCGATCTCGGCGGCGCGGGCTCCATGTGGGAAGGCTCGGCCTCCGGCGCTACGGCCGTCGCGGCGCTCCCGACGGTCCTGTGCTCCCTCCCGCGCTCTCTACCACCCACTGGTGGAAAAACAGGCTTCCGTCCAGCCCCATAAGTCGCGAAGCTGTAGGAACCGCGACTAATGGGACCTTTAGTCGCGGTTCTGGAGGTGAACCGCGACCAAAGGCCTGGGCCCAGGGCGCTCGGTGGCCAGCTGGTGCACGTGAGGGGCTTTAGTCACGGTTGTCCTGGCCAACCGCGACTAAAGGCCTTCGGGCACCTTTAGTCACGGTTTGCCAGGCCAACCGCAACTAAAGCCCCTCCCCTATATATACCCATCCAGCAGGTAGTGAGAAATGGCGGGAAAAATGGGAGCGGGAAGACAGGAGGCGGGAAGACAGGAGGCGGGAAGAAAGTGGCGGGAAGAAAGAGGCGGGAAGACAGGGAAGAAATGGCGGGAAGAAGAGGAATCCAGAGCAATGATGATTTTTCTGAAAAGAAAAAGATAAAAGGTTCTGAAAATAAAAGAAGATTTGGGGGGGGCCTTTAGTCGCGGTTGGTCTGGCCAACCGCGACTAAAGGTTACCCTTTAGTCGCGGGTCGCCTCCCCACCCGCGACTAAAGGGGGGGGGGCGCGGGAAGGCAAAAAACCCGCCAAAAACCCTTTAGTCGCGGTTGGGGAGGCGACCCGCGACTAAAGGGTACCTTTAGTCGCGGGTCTCGTCCCCAACCGCGACTAAAGGGGGGGGCTATAAATACAGTGCGGGTCGCCTCCCCTGCCGCCGTCTTCTCCATCTCTCTCGTCTTCTCCGATTCCAACCGTCGCGCGCGCGCCGAAGGCCTGCCGCCGCCGTCGCCCTCGCCGTCGTCGTCGCCCTCGCCGTCGTCGCCGCCGTCGCCGCCCTCGCCGTCGCGGTTGGTTCCTTTCATCTTTCCCGCGCCGCGCGCCCGCCTTCCTCGCTTCCTTGGAAGAACGTCTTGGAAGAACGAACGTCGATCTTGGAAGAACGAACGTCGATCTTGAACGTCTTGGAGAAACTCTTACTCACATGCCTTCCTTCGAATGAGACCCCTACGGAGTCCAGAAAATGTCTCACTCACATGCCTTCCTTCGAATGAGACCCCGGCGGAGTCCAGAAAAAGTCTTACTTGGAAAGGAGCTAGACTAATTGACTGCACAAGAGTCACACAATGTTTGGAACAAGCGACATCAGTCTTTGAGATCATTGTAATATTTGATTTCACACCCCAAAAGAAATTTATTGGTCAATACATGTTTTTCCTATCTAGATTGTACCAACCGAGTTTATGATTGGAGGATAATTCCAAGCCAATGAATAATTTTCTTAACTACGAGGTTAAATCTTTGCATGAGTTCAGATCCCACTTTGGTTTTTTATTGCATGACCATTTACACATACATTGTTGGAAGAGTCGCAAAATAATTATATGCCAATGACCAATTTGCTGAACTACAAGGTTGAATCTAACTAGATATATGTTTATTGGAAAACAAAACATCCATTCCAGATTGTGAGTTTAGTATGCACTGAGTTGACACTTGGCAGAGCTGCACATCAAACATGACTAGAAAAGAAAGAACTACACATAAACCTTATATTAGCAATTGAATATATTTGAGGAAAACAACTCACAAGGGTATCTCCTTTAGCTTTTGGCCCCCTCAAACCCTTGTATTTTATGTTTTGCCCCCCCCAACATTGAACCAATTTATGTTTTGCCGCCCCGTCTCGCGCTCTACCGCGACACCCTCTCCCACCCCTTCCTCGCCCCCTCCTTTTGCCACCGCCCTTTCGCCACCGCCACCGCCACCGCCCCCCTTCTTCACTTAATTAAATTGTTTTTACTACATGTTTTCAGGACTGACATAATGGCGGACGATAGAGCTGACCCGATTATGGACAACTATGATCCGGACGGTGAAGCACATATGTTCGGCATCATAAACGGCGATATTCTATATGTGCCGACCGGAGAAGAAGAAGATGATATCTCTTCTTATCTGAACCTTGACGGTGAAGATGAAGGGCGCCGTCAGCAAGATGATGCCGAACAAACGTCGATAAACGACGATCTTCAAATGGAAGTAGCAACCACCTCCGGCGCCGAGGTATATATATACATTGCGTATTCTTCTGCTTGTAAGGAGTTACTTGTTTACTCTCCCTCTCCCTCTCTCTCACTAAAGCATCTTATATAGTAAAATTAGGAAAGCAATGCCCAGCTTCAGATCTCGCGCTGATCTGGCGCTGTTGCCTCGCCGGTGATGTTGTTGTCTTCAAGGCGCACACATATTTCAATGCGTACGTGACAAACAACGCTAATATATTGGATTTCAGCTTTGGTACTTTGTTCTATAGTAAGTTGCAAGTTGCAACCACGCAGGCTTAGCGGAGTAATACTACTAGTACTTAGTTAACTGCAATGATATTTAATCAGGCTGTTGAGTTACATACCTAGATTCTAACACTAAGCAGTGATGCTAACGCTAGAATACCCCATATCCATCGATTATCAATCCCATCAAGATGGGTGATTGAGTAGAACAATCAAAACAAAAAAATTAGCACCGGGATGAATAGTACTCCTAATTTTTTTATTGAAAGAAAATAGATCTACTTATATACTCCCTCCATCCTAAAGTTTTTTCTTAGATTTGTCTAGATATGTATGTATCTAGTTATATTTTAGTATTTAGATACCTCCATTTATAGACAAACCTAACCAGCCGCGCCGCCACCCCATACCCCGGCTCAACCTGTCGCGCCGTCGTCGATCTCGACGGCGCGGGCTTTCCGTCTCCCGCGTGCGGCGTCGATCTCGGCGGCGCGGGCTCCATGTGGGAAGGCTCGGCCTCCGGCGCTACGGCCGTCGCGGCGCTCCCGACGGTCCTGTGCTCCCTCCCGCGCTCTCTACCACCCACTGGTGGAAAAACAGGCTTCCGTCCAGCCCCATAAGTCGCGAAGCTGTAGGAACCGCGACTAATGGGACCTTTAGTCGCGGTTCTGGAGGTGAACCGCGACCAAAGGCCTGGGCCCAGGGCGCTCGGTGGCCAGCTGGTGCACGTGAGGGGCTTTAGTCACGGTTGTCCTGGCCAACCGCGACTAAAGGCCTTCGGGCACCTTTAGTCACGGTTTGCCAGGCCAACCGCAACTAAAGCCCCTCCCCTATATATACCCATCCAGCAGGTAGTGAGAAATGGCGGGAAAAATGGGAGCGGGAAGACAGGAGGCGGGAAGACAGGAGGCGGGAAGAAAGTGGCGGGAAGAAAGAGGCGGGAAGACAGGGAAGAAATGGCGGGAAGAAGAGGAATCCAGAGCAATGATGATTTTTCTGAAAAGAAAAAGATAAAAGGTTCTGAAAATAAAAGAAGATTTGGGGGGGGCCTTTAGTCGCGGTTGGTCTGGCCAACCGCGACTAAAGGTTACCCTTTAGTCGCGGGTCGCCTCCCCACCCGCGACTAAAGGGGGGGGGCGCGGGAAGGCAAAAAACCCGCCAAAAACCCTTTAGTCGCGGTTGGGGAGGCGACCCGCGACTAAAGGGTACCTTTAGTCGCGGGTCTCGTCCCCAACCGCGACTAAAGGGGGGGGCTATAAATACAGTGCGGGTCGCCTCCCCTGCCGCCGTCTTCTCCATCTCTCTCGTCTTCTCCGATTCCAACCGTCGCGCGCGCGCCGAAGGCCTGCCGCCGCCGTCGCCCTCGCCGTCGTCGTCGCCCTCGCCGTCGTCGCCGCCGTCGCCGCCCTCGCCGTCGCGGTTGGTTCCTTTCATCTTTCCCGCGCCGCGCGCCCGCCTTCCTCGCTTCCTTGGAAGAACGTCTTGGAAGAACGAACGTCGATCTTGGAAGAACGAACGTCGATCTTGAACGTCTTGGAGAAACTCTTACTCACATGCCTTCCTTCGAATGAGACCCCTACGGAGTCCAGAAAATGTCTCACTCACATGCCTTCCTTCGAATGAGACCCCGGCGGAGTCCAGAAAAAGTCTTACTTGGAAAGGAGCTAGACTAATTGACTGCACAAGAGTCACACAATGTTTGGAACAAGCGACATCAGTCTTTGAGATCATTGTAATATTTGATTTCACACCCCAAAAGAAATTTATTGGTCAATACATGTTTTTCCTATCTAGATTGTACCAACCGAGTTTATGATTGGAGGATAATTCCAAGCCAATGAATAATTTTCTTAACTACGAGGTTAAATCTTTGCATGAGTTCAGATCCCACTTTGGTTTTTTATTGCATGACCATTTACACATACATTGTTGGAAGAGTCGCAAAATAATTATATGCCAATGACCAATTTGCTGAACTACAAGGTTGAATCTAACTAGATATATGTTTATTGGAAAACAAAACATCCATTCCAGATTGTGAGTTTAGTATGCACTGAGTTGACACTTGGCAGAGCTGCACATCAAACATGACTAGAAAAGAAAGAACTACACATAAACCTTATATTAGCAATTGAATATATTTGAGGAAAACAACTCACAAGGGTATCTCCTTTAGCTTTTGGCCCCCTCAAACCCTTGTATTTTATGTTTTGCCCCCCCCAACATTGAACCAATTTATGTTTTGCCGCCCCGTCTCGCGCTCTACCGCGACACCCTCTCCCACCCCTTCCTCGCCCCCTCCTTTTGCCACCGCCCTTTCGCCACCGCCACCGCCACCGCCCCCCTTCTTCACTTAATTAATTTGTTTTTACTACATGTTTTCAGGACTGACATAATGGCGGACGATAGAGCTGACCCGATTATGGACAACTATGATCCGGACGGTGAAGCACATATGTTCGGCATCATAAACGGCGATATTCTATATGTGCCGACCGGAGAAGAAGAAGATGATATCTCTTCTTATCTGAACCTTGACGGTGAAGATGAAGGGCGCCGTCAGCAAGATGATGCCGAACAAACGTCGATAAACGACGATCTTCAAATGGAAGTAGCAACCACCTCCGGCGCCGAGGTATATATATACATTGCGTATTCTTCTGCTTGTAAGGAGTTACTTGTTTACTCTCCCTCTCCCTCTCTCTCACTAAAGCATCTTATATAGTAAAATTAGGAAAGCAATGCCCAGCTTCAGATCTCGCGCTGATCTCGCGCTGTTGCCTCGCCGGTGTTGTTGTTGTCTTCAAGGCGCACACATATTTCAATGCGTACGTGACAAACAACGCTAATATATTGGATTTCAGCTTTGGTACTTTGTTCTATAGTAAGTTGCAAGTTGCAACCACGCAGGCTTAGCGGAGTAATACTACTAGTACTTAGTTAACTGCAATGATATTTAATCAGGCTGTTGAGTTACATACCTAGATTCTAACACTGAGCAGTGATGCTAACGCTAGAATACCCCATATCCATCGATTATCAATCCCATCAAGATGGGTGATTGAGTAGAACAATCAAAACAAAAAAATTAGCACCGGGATGAATAGTACTCCTAATTTTTTTATTGAAAGAAAATAGATCTACTTATATACTCCCTCCATCCTAAAGTTTTTTCTTAGATTTGTCTAGATATGTATGTATCTAGTTATATTTTAGTATTTAGATACCTCCATTTATAGACAAACCTAACCAGCCGCGCCGCCACCCCATACCCCGGCTCAACCTGTCGCGCCGTCGTCGATCTCGACGGCGCGGGCTTTCCGTCTCCCGCGTGCGGCGTCGATCTCGGCGGCGCGGGCTCCATGTGGGAAGGCTCGGCCTCCGGCGCTACGGCCGTCGCGGCGCTCCCGACGGTCCTGTGCTCCCTCCCGCGCTCTCTACCACCCACTGGTGGAAAAACAGGCTTCCGTCCAGCCCCATAAGTCGCGAAGCTGTAGGAACCGCGACTAATGGGACCTTTAGTCGCGGTTCTGGAGGTGAACCGCGACCAAAGGCCTGGGCCCAGGGCGCTCGGTGGCCAGCTGGTGCACGTGAGGGGCTTTAGTCGCGGTTGTCCTGGCCAACCGCGACTAAAGGCCTTCGGGCACCTTTAGTCACGGTTTGCCAGGCCAACCGCAACTAAAGCCCCTCCCCTATATATACCCATCCAGCAGGTAGTGAGAAATGGCGGGAAAAATGGGAGCGGGAAGACAGGAGGCGGGAAGACAGGAGGCGGGAAGAAAGTGGCGGGAAGAAAGAGGCGGGAAGACAGGGAAGAAATGGCGGGAAGAAGAGGAATCCAGAGCAATGATGATTTTTCTGAAAAGAAAAAGATAAAAGGTTCTGAAAATAAAAGAAGATTTGGGGGGGGCCTTTAGTCGCGGTTGGTCTGGCCAACCGCGACTAAAGGTTACCCTTTAGTCGCGGGTCGCCTCCCCACCCGCGACTAAAGGGGGGGGCGCGGGAAGGCAAAAAACCCGCCAAAAACCCTTTAGTCGCGGTTGGGGAGGCGACCCGCGACTAAAGGGTACCTTTAGTCGCGGGTCTCGTCCCCAACCGCGACTAAAGGGGGGGGCTATAAATACAGTGCGGGTCGCCTCCCCTGCCGCCGTCTTCTCCATCTCTCTCGTCTTCTCCGATTCCAACCGTCGCGCGCGCGCCGAAGGCCTGCCGCCGCCGTCGCCCTCGCCGTCGTCGTCGCCCTCGCCGTCGTCGCCGCCGTCGCCGCCCTCGCCGTCGCGGTTGGTTCCTTTCATCTTTCCCGCGCCGCGCGCCCGCCTTCCTCGCTTCCTTGGAAGAACGTCTTGGAAGAACGAACGTCGATCTTGGAAGAACGAACGTCGATCTTGAACGTCTTGGAGAAACTCTTACTCACATGCCTTCCTTCGAATGAGACCCCTACGGAGTCCAGAAAATGTCTCACTCACATGCCTTCCTTCGAATGAGACCCCGGCGGAGTCCAGAAAAAGTCTTACTTGGAAAGGAGCTAGACTAATTGACTGCACAAGAGTCACACAATGTTTGGAACAAGCGACATCAGTCTTTGAGATCATTGTAATATTTGATTTCACACCCCAAAAGAAATTTATTGGTCAATACATGTTTTTCCTATCTAGATTGTACCAACCGAGTTTATGATTGGAGGATAATTCCAAGCCAATGAATAATTTTCTTAACTACGAGGTTAAATCTTTGCATGAGTTCAGATCCCACTTTGGTTTTTTATTGCATGACCATTTACACATACATTGTTGGAAGAGTCGCAAAATAATTATATGCCAATGACCAATTTGCTGAACTACAAGGTTGAATCTAACTAGATATATGTTTATTGGAAAACAAAACATCCATTCCAGATTGTGAGTTTAGTATGCACTGAGTTGACACTTGGCAGAGCTGCACATCAAACATGACTAGAAAAGAAAGAACTACACATAAACCTTATATTAGCAATTGAATATATTTGAGGAAAACAACTCACAAGGGTATCTCCTTTAGCTTTTGGCCCCCTCAAACCCTTGTATTTTATGTTTTGCCCCCCCCAACATTGAACCAATTTATGTTTTGCCGCCCCGTCTCGCGCTCTACCGCGACACCCTCTCCCACCCCTTCCTCGCCCCCTCCTTTTGCCACCGCCCTTTCGCCACCGCCACCGCCACCGCCCCCCTTCTTCACTTAATTAATTTGTTTTTACTACATGTTTTCAGGACTGACATAATGGCGGACGATAGAGCTGACCCGATTATGGACAACTATGATCCGGACGGTGAAGCACATATGTTCGGCATCATAAACGGCGATATTCTATATGTGCCGACCGGAGAAGAAGAAGATGATATCTCTTCTTATCTGAACCTTGACGGTGAAGATGAAGGGCGCCGTCAGCAAGATGATGCCGAACAAACGTCGATAAACGACGATCTTCAAATGGAAGTAGCAACCACCTCCGGCGCCGAGGTATATATATACATTGCGTATTCTTCTGCTTGTAAGGAGTTACTTGTTTACTCTCCCTCTCCCTCTCTCTCACTAAAGCATCTTATATAGTAAAATTAGGAAAGCAATGCCCAGCTTCAGATCTCGCGCTGATCTCGCGCTGTTGCCTCGCCGGTGTTGTTGTTGTCTTCAAGGCGCACACATATTTCAATGCGTACGTGACAAACAACGCTAATATATTGGATTTCAGCTTTGGTACTTTGTTCTATAGTAAGTTGCAAGTTGCAACCACGCAGGCTTAGCGGAGTAATACTACTAGTACTTAGTTAACTGCAATGATATTTAATCAGGCTGTTGAGTTACATACCTAGATTCTAACACTGAGCAGTGATGCTAACGCTAGAATACCCCATATCCATCGATTATCAATCCCATCAAGATGGGTGATTGAGTAGAACAATCAAAACAAAAAAATTAGCACCGGGATGAATAGTACTCCTAATTTTTTTATTGAAAGAAAATAGATCTACTTATATACTCCCTCCATCCTAAAGTTTTTTCTTAGATTTGTCTAGATATGTATGTATCTAGTTATATTTTAGTATTTAGATACCTCCATTTATAGACAAACCTAACCAGCCGCGCCGCCACCCCATACCCCGGCTCAACCTGTCGCGCCGTCGTCGATCTCGACGGCGCGGGCTTTCCGTCTCCCGCGTGCGGCGTCGATCTCGGCGGCGCGGGCTCCATGTGGGAAGGCTCGGCCTCCGGCGCTACGGCCGTCGCGGCGCTCCCGACGGTCCTGTGCTCCCTCCCGCGCTCTCTACCACCCACTGGTGGAAAAACAGGCTTCCGTCCAGCCCCATAAGTCGCGAAGCTGTAGGAACCGCGACTAATGGGACCTTTAGTCGCGGTTCTGGAGGTGAACCGCGACCAAAGGCCTGGGCCCAGGGCGCTCGGTGGCCAGCTGGTGCACGTGAGGGGCTTTAGTCGCGGTTGTCCTGGCCAACCGCGACTAAAGGCCTTCGGGCACCTTTAGTCACGGTTTGCCAGGCCAACCGCAACTAAAGCCCCTCCCCTATATATACCCATCCAGCAGGTAGTGAGAAATGGCGGGAAAAATGGGAGCGGGAAGACAGGAGGCGGGAAGAAAGTGGCGGGAAGAAAGAGGCGGGAAGACAGGGAAGAAATGGCGGGAAGAAGAGGAATCCAGAGCAATGATGATTTTTCTGAAAAGAAAAAGATAAAAGGTTCTGAAAATAAAAGAAGATTTGGGGGGGGGCCTTTAGTCGCGGTTGGTCTGGCCAACCGCGACTAAAGGTTACCCTTTAGTCGCGGGTCGCCTCCCCACCCGCGACTAAAGGGGGGGGGGGCGCGGGAAGGCAAAAAACCCGCCAAAAACCCTTTAGTCGCGGTTGGGGAGGCGACCCGCGACTAAAGGGTACCTTTAGTCGCGGGTCTCGTCCCCAACCGCGACTAAAGGGGGGGGCTATAAATACAGTGCGGGTCGCCTCCCCTGCCGCCGTCTTCTCCATCTCTCTCGTCTTCTCCGATTCCAACCGTCGCGCGCGCGCCGAAGGCCTGCCGCCGCCGTCGCCCTCGCCGTCGTCGTCGCCCTCGCCGTCGTCGCCGCCGTCGCCGCCCTCGCCGTCGCGGTTGGTTCCTTTCATCTTTCCCGCGCCGCGCGCCCGCCTTCCTCGCTTCCTTGGAAGAACGTCTTGGAAGAACGAACGTCGATCTTGGAAGAACGAACGTCGATCTTGAACGTCTTGGAGAAACTCTTACTCACATGCCTTCCTTCGAATGAGACCCCTACGGAGTCCAGAAAATGTCTCACTCACATGCCTTCCTTCGAATGAGACCCCGGCGGAGTCCAGAAAAAGTCTTACTTGGAAAGGAGCTAGACTAATTGACTGCACAAGAGTCACACAATGTTTGGAACAAGCGACATCAGTCTTTGAGATCATTGTAATATTTGATTTCACACCCCAAAAGAAATTTATTGGTCAATACATGTTTTTCCTATCTAGATTGTACCAACCGAGTTTATGATTGGAGGATAATTCCAAGCCAATGAATAATTTTCTTAACTACGAGGTTAAATCTTTGCATGAGTTCAGATCCCACTTTGGTTTTTTATTGCATGACCATTTACACATACATTGTTGGAAGAGTCGCAAAATAATTATATGCCAATGACCAATTTGCTGAACTACAAGGTTGAATCTAACTAGATATATGTTTATTGGAAAACAAAACATCCATTCCAGATTGTGAGTTTAGTATGCACTGAGTTGACACTTGGCAGAGCTGCACATCAAACATGACTAGAAAAGAAAGAACTACACATAAACCTTATATTAGCAATTGAATATATTTGAGGAAAACAACTCACAAGGGTATCTCCTTTAGCTTTTGGCCCCCTCAAACCCTTGTATTTTATGTTTTGCCCCCCCCAACATTGAACCAATTTATGTTTTGCCGCCCCGTCTCGCGCTCTACCGCGACACCCTCTCCCACCCCTTCCTCGCCCCCTCCTTTTGCCACCGCCCTTTCGCCACCGCCACCGCCACCGCCCCCCTTCTTCACTTAATTAATTTGTTTTTACTACATGTTTTCAGGACTGACATAATGGCGGACGATAGAGCTGACCCGATTATGGACAACTATGATCCGGACGGTGAAGCACATATGTTCGGCATCATAAACGGCGATATTCTATATGTGCCGACCGGAGAAGAAGAAGATGATATCTCTTCTTATCTGAACCTTGACGGTGAAGATGAAGGGCGCCGTCAGCAAGATGATGCCGAACAAACGTCGATAAACGACGATCTTCAAATGGAAGTAGCAACCACCTCCGGCGCCGAGGTATATATATACATTGCGTATTCTTCTGCTTGTAAGGAGTTACTTGTTTACTCTCCCTCTCCCTCTCTCTCACTAAAGCATCTTATATAGTAAAATTAGGAAAGCAATGCCCAGCTTCAGATCTCGCGCTGATCTCGCGCTGTTGCCTCGCCGGTGTTGTTGTTGTCTTCAAGGCGCACAGATATTTCAATGCGTACGTGACAAACAACGCTAATATATTGGATTTCAGCTTTGGTACTTTGTTCTATAGTAAGTTGCAAGTTGCAACCACGCAGGCTTAGCGGAGTAATACTACTAGTACTTAGTTAACTGCAATGATATTTAATCAGGCTGTTGAGTTACATACCTAGATTCTAACACTGAGCAGTGATGCTAACGCTAGAATACCCCATATCCATCGATTATCAATCCCATCAAGATGGGTGATTGAGTAGAACAATCAAAACAAAAAAATTAGCACCGGGATGAATAGTACTCCTAATTTTTTTATTGAAAGAAAATAGATCTACTTATATACTCCCTCCATCCTAAAGTTTTTTCTTAGATTTGTCTAGATATGTATGTATCTAGTTATATTTTAGTATTTAGATACCTCCATTTATAGACAAACCTAACCAGCCGCGCCGCCACCCCATACCCCGGCTCAACCTGTCGCGCCGTCGTCGATCTCGACGGCGCGGGCTTTCCGTCTCCCGCGTGCGGCGTCGATCTCGGCGGCGCGGGCTCCATGTGGGAAGGCTCGGCCTCCGGCGCTACGGCCGTCGCGGCGCTCCCGACGGTCCTGTGCTCCCTCCCGCGCTCTCTACCACCCACTGGTGGAAAAACAGGCTTCCGTCCAGCCCCATAAGTCGCGAAGCTGTAGGAACCGCGACTAATGGGACCTTTAGTCGCGGTTCTGGAGGTGAACCGCGACCAAAGGCCTGGGCCCAGGGCGCTCGGTGGCCAGCTGGTGCACGTGAGGGGCTTTAGTCGCGGTTGTCCTGGCCAACCGCGACTAAAGGCCTTCGGGCACCTTTAGTCACGGTTTGCCAGGCCAACCGCAACTAAAGCCCCTCCCCTATATATACCCATCCAGCAGGTAGTGAGAAATGGCGGGAAAAATGGGAGCGGGAAGACAGGAGGCGGGAAGACAGGAGGCGGGAAGAAAGTGGCGGGAAGAAAGAGGCGGGAAGACAGGGAAGAAATGGCGGGAAGAAGAGGAATCCAGAGCAATGATGATTTTTCTGAAAAGAAAAAGATAAATGGTTCTGAAAATAAAAGAAGATTTGGGGGGGGCCTTTAGTCGCGGTTGGTCTGGCCAACCGCGACTAAAGGTTACCCTTTAGTCGCGGGTCGCCTCCCCACCCGCGACTAAAGGGGGGGGGGCGCGGGAAGGCAAAAAACCCGCCAAAAACCCTTTAGTCGCGGTTGGGGAGGCGACGCGCGACTAAAGGGTACCTTTAGTCGCGGGTCTCGTCCCCAACCGCGACTAAAGGGGGGGGCTATAAATACAGTGCGGGTCGCCTCCCCTGCCGCCGTCTTCTCCATCTCTCTCGTCTTCTCCGATTCCAACCGTCGCGCGCGCGCCGAAGGCCTGCCGCCGCCGTCGCCCTCGCCCTCGTCGACGCCGCCCGCCGTCGCCCTCGCCGTCGTCGTCGCCCTCGCCGTCGTCGCCGCCGTCGCCGCCCTCGCCGTCGCGGTTGGTTCCTTTCATCTTTCCCGCGCCGCGCGCCCGCCTTCCTCGCTTCCTTGGAAGAACGTCTTGGAAGAACGAACGTCGATCTTGAACGTCTTGGAGAAACTCTTACTCACATGCCTTCCTTCGAATGAGACCCCTACGGAGTCCAGAAAATGTCTCACTCACATGCCTTCCTTCGAATGAGACCCCGGCGGAGTCCAGAAAAAGTCTTACTTGGAAAGGAGCTAGACTAATTGACTGCACAAGAGTCACGCAATGTTTGGAACAAGCGACATCAGTCTTTGAGATCATTGTAATATTTGATTTCACACCCCAAAAGAAATTTATTGGTCAATACATGTTTTTCCTATCTAGATTGTACCAACCGAGTTTACGATTGGAGGATAATTCCAAGCCAATGAATAATTTTCTTAACTACGAGGTTAAATCTTTGCATGAGTTCAGATCCCACTTTGGTTTTTTATTGCATGACCATTTACACATACATTGTTGGAAGAGTCGCAAAATAATTATATGCCAATGACCAATTTGCTGAACTACAAGGTTGAATCTAACTAGATATATGTTTATTGGAAAACAAAACATCCATTCCAGATTGTGAGTTTAGTATGCACTGAGTTGACACTTGGCAGAGCTGCACATCAAACATGACTAGAAAAGAAAGAACTACACATAAACCTTATATTAGCAATTGAATATATTTGAGGAAAACAACTCACAAGGGTATCTCCTTTAGCTTTTGGCCCCCTCAAACCCTTGTATTTTATGTTTTGCCCCCCCCAACATTGAACCAATTTATGTTTTGCCGCCCCGTCTCGCGCTCTACCGCGACACCCTCTCCCACCCCTTCCTCGCCCCCTCCTTTTGCCACCGCCCTTTCGCCACCGCCACCGCCACCGCCCCCCTTCTTCACTTAATTAATTTGTTTTTACTACATGTTTTCAGGACTGACATAATGGCGGACGATAGAGCTGACCCGATTATGGACAACTATGATCCGGACGGTGAAGCACATATGTTCGGCATCATAAACGGCGATATTCTATATGTGCCGACCGGAGAAGAAGAAGATGATATCTCTTCTTATCTGAACCTTGACGGTGAAGATGAAGGGCGCCGTCAGCAAGATGATGCCGAACAAACGTCGATAAACGACGATCTTCAAATGGAAGTAGCAACCACCTCCGGCGCCGAGGTATATATATACATTGCGTATTCTTCTGCTTGTAAGGAGTTACTTGTTTACTCTCCCTCTCCCTCTCTCTCACTAAAGCATCTTATATAGTAAAATTAGGAAAGCAATGCCCAGCTTCAGATCTCGCGCTGATCTCGCGCTGTTGCCTCGCCGGTGTTGTTGTTGTCTTCAAGGCGCACACATATTTCAATGCGTACGTGACAAACAACGCTAATATATTGGATTTCAGCTTTGGTACTTTGTTCTATAGTAAGTTGCAAGTTGCAACCACGCAGGCTTAGCAGAGTAATACTACTAGTACTTAGTTAACTGCAATGATATTTAATCAGGCTGTTGAGTTACATACCTAGATTCTAACACTGAGCAGTGATGCTAACGCTAGAATACCCCATATCCATCGATTATCAATCCCATCAAGATGGGTGATTGAGTAGAACAATCAAAACAAAAAAATTAGCACCGGGATGAATAGTACTCCTAATTTTTTTATTGAAAGAAAATAGATCTACTTATATACTCCCTCCATCCTAAAGTTTTTTCTTAGATTTGTCTAGATATGTATGTATCTAGTTATATTTTAGTATTTAGATACCTCCATTTATAGACAAACCTAACCAGCCGCGCCGCCACCCCATACCCCGGCTCAACCTGTCGCGCCGTCGTCGATCTCGACGGCGCGGGCTTTCCGTCTCCCGCGTGCGGCGTCGATCTCGGCGGCGCGGGCTCCATGTGGGAAGGCTCGGCCTCCGGCGCTACGGCCGTCGCGGCGCTCCCGACGGTCCTGTGCTCCCTCCCGCGCTCTCTACCACCCACTGGTGGAAAAACAGGCTTCCGTCCAGCCCCATAAGTCGCGAAGCTGTAGGAACCGCGACTAATGGGACCTTTAGTCGCGGTTCTGGAGGTGAACCGCGACCAAAGGCCTGGGCCCAGGGCGCTCGGTGGCCAGCTGGTGCACGTGAGGGGCTTTAGTCGCGGTTGTCCTGGCCAACCGCGACTAAAGGCCTTCGGGCACCTTTAGTCACGGTTTGCCAGGCCAACCGCAACTAAAGCCCCTCCCCTATATATACCCATCCAGCAGGTAGTGAGAAATGGCGGGAAAAATGGGAGCGGGAAGACAGGAGGCGGGAAGACAGGAGGCGGGAAGAAAGTGGCGGGAAGAAAGAGGCGGGAAGACAGGGAAGAAATGGCGGGAAGAAGAGGAATCCAGAGCAATGATGATTTTTCTGAAAAGAAAAAGATAAAAGGTTCTGAAAATAAAAGAAGATTTGGGGGGGGCCTTTAGTCGCGGTTGGTCTGGCCAACCGCGACTAAAGGTTACCCTTTAGTCGCGGGTCGCCTCCCCACCCGCGACTAAAGGGGGGGGCGCGGGAAGGCAAAAAACCCGCCAAAAACCCTTTAGTCGCGGTTGGGGAGGCGACCCGCGACTAAAGGGTACCTTTAGTCGCGGGTCTCGTCCCCAACCGCGACTAAAGGGGGGGGCTATAAATACAGTGCGGGTCGCCTCCCCTGCCGCCGTCTTCTCCATCTCTCTCGTCTTCTCCGATTCCAACCGTCGCGCGCGCGCCGAAGGCCTGCCGCCGCCGTCGCCCTCGCCCTCGTCGACGCCGCCCGCCGTCGCCCTCGCCGTCGTCGTCGCCCTCGCCGTCGTCGCCGCCGTCGCCGCCCTCGCCGTCGCGGTTGGTTCCTTTCATCTTTCCCGCGCCGCGCGCCCGCCTTCCTCGCTTCCTTGGAAGAACGTCTTGCAAGAACGAACGTCGATCTTGGAAGAACGAACGTCGATCTTGAACGTCTTGGAGAAACTCTTACTCACATGCCTTCCTTCGAATGAGACCCCTACGGAGTCCAGAAAATGTCTCACTCACATGCCTTCCTTCGAATGAGACCCCGGCGGAGTCCAGAAAAAGTCTTACTTGGAAAGGAGCTAGACTAATTGACTGCACAAGAGTCACACAATGTTTGGAACAAGCGACATCAGTCTTTGAGATCATTGTAATATTTGATTTCACACCCCAAAAGAAATTTATTGGTCAATACATGTTTTTCCTATCTAGATTGTACCAACCGAGTTTACGATTGGAGGATAATTCCAAGCCAATGAATAATTTTCTTAACTACGAGGTTAAATCTTTGCATGAGTTCAGATCCCACTTTGGTTTTTTATTGCATGACCATTTACACATACATTGTTGGAAGAGTCGCAAAATAATTATATGCCAATGACCAATTTGCTGAACTACAAGGTTGAATCTAACTAGATATATGTTTATTGGAAAACAAAACATCCATTCCAGATTGTGAGTTTAGTATGCACTGAGTTGACACTTGGCAGAGCTGCACATCAAACATGACTAGAAAAGAAAGAACTACACATAAACCTTATATTAGCAATTGAATATATTTGAGGAAAACAACTCACAAGGGTATCTCCTTTAGCTTTTGGCCCCCTCAAACCCTTGTATTTTATGTTTTGCCCCCCCCAACATTGAACCAATTTATGTTTTGCCGCCCCGTCTCGCGCTCTACCGCGACACCCTCTCCCACCCCTTCCTCGCCCCCTCCTTTTGCCACCGCCCTTTCGCCACCGCCACCGCCACCGCCCCCCTTCTTCACTTAATTAATTTGTTTTTACTACATGTTTTCAGGACTGACATAATGGCGGACGATAGAGCTGACCCGATTATGGACAACTATGATCCGGACGGTGAAGCACATATGTTCGGCATCATAAACGGCGATATTCTATATGTGCCGACCGGAGAAGAAGAAGATGATATCTCTTCTTATCTGAACCTTGACGGTGAAGATGAAGGGCGCCGTCAGCAAGATGATGCCGAACAAACGTCGATAAACGACGATCTTCAAATGGAAGTAGCAACCACCTCCGGCGCCGAGGTATATATATACATTGCGTATTCTTCTGCTTGTAAGGAGTTACTTGTTTACTCTCCCTCTCCCTCTCTCTCACTAAAGCATCTTATATAGTAAAATTAGGAAAGCAATGCCCAGCTTCAGATCTCGCGCTGATCTCGCGCTGTTGCCTCGCCGGTGTTGTTGTTGTCTTCAAGGCGCACACATATTTCAATGCGTACGTGACAAACAACGCTAATATATTGGATTTCAGCTTTGGTACTTTGTTCTATAGTAAGTTGCAAGTTGCAACCACGCAGGCTTAGCAGAGTAATACTACTAGTACTTAGTTAACTGCAATGATATTTAATCAGGCTGTTGAGTTACATACCTAGATTCTAACACTGAGCAGTGATGCTAACGCTAGAATACCCCATATCCATCGATTATCAATCCCATCAAGATGGGTGATTGAGTAGAACAATCAAAACAAAAAAATTAGCACCGGGATGAATAGTACTCCTAATTTTTTTATTGAAAGAAAATAGATCTACTTATATACTCCCTCCATCCTAAAGTTTTTTCTTAGATTTGTCTAGATATGTATGTATCTAGTTATATTTTAGTATTTAGATACCTCCATTTATAGACAAACCTAACCAGCCGCGCCGCCACCCCATACCCCGGCTCAACCTGTCGCGCCGTCGTCGATCTCGACGGCGCGGGCTTTCCGTCTCCCGCGTGCGGCGTCGATCTCGGCGGCGCGGGCTCCATGTGGGAAGGCTCGGCCTCCGGCGCTACGGCCGTCGCGGCGCTCCCGACGGTCCTGTGCTCCCTCCCGCGCTCTCTACCACCCACTGGTGGAAAAACAGGCTTCCGTCCAGCCCCATAAGTCGCGAAGCTGTAGGAACCGCGACTAATGGGACCTTTAGTCGCGGTTCTGGAGGTGAACCGCGACCAAAGGCCTGGGCCCAGGGCGCTCGGTGGCCAGCTGGTGCACGTGAGGGGCTTTAGTCGCGGTTGTCCTTGCCAACCGCGACTAAAGGCCTTCGGGCACCTTTAGTCACGGTTTGCCAGGCCAACCGCAACTAAAGCCCCTCCCCTATATATACCCATCCAGCAGGTAGTGAGAAATGGCGGGAAAAATGGGAGCGGGAAGACAGGAGGCGGGAAGACAGGAGGCGGGAAGAAAGTGGCGGGAAGAAAGAGGCGGGAAGACAGGGAAGAAATGGCGGGAAGAAGAGGAATCCAGAGCAATGATGATTTTTCTGAAAAGAAAAAGATAAAAGGTTCTGAAAATAAAAGAAGATTTGGGGGGGGCCTTTAGTCGCGGTTGGTCTGGCCAACCGCGACTAAAGGTTACCCTTTAGTCGCGGGTCGCCTCCCCACCCGCGACTAAAGGGGGGGGGGGGCGCGGGAAGGCAAAAAACCTGCCAAAAACCCTTTAGTCGCGGTTGGGGAGGCGACCCGCGACTAAAGGGTACCTTTAGTCGCGGGTCTCGTCCCCAACCGCGACTAAAGGGGGGGGCTATAAATACAGTGCGGGTCGCCTCCCCTGCCGCCGTCTTCTCCATCTCTCTCGTCTTCTCCGATTCCAACCGTCGCGCGCGCGCCGAAGGCCTGCCGCCGCCGTCGCCCTCGCCCTCGTCGACGCCGCCCGCCGTCGCCCTCGCCGTCGTCGTCGCCCTCGCCGTCGTCGCCGCCGTCGCCGCCCTCGCCGTCGCGGTTGGTTCCTTTCATCTTTCCCGCGCCGCGCGCCCGCCTTCCTCGCTTCCTTGGAAGAACGTCTTGGAAGAACGAACGTCGATCTTGGAAGAACGAACGTCGATCTTGAACGTCTTGGAGAAACTCTTACTTACATGCCTTCCTTCGAATGAGACCCCTACGGAGTCCAGAAAATGTCTCACTCACATGCCTTCCTTCGAATGAGACCCCGGCGGAGTCCAGAAAAAGTCTTACTTGGAAAGGAGCTAGACTAATTGACTGCACAAGAGTCACACAATGTTTGGAACAAGCGACATCAGTCTTTGAGATCATTGTAATATTTGATTTCACACCCCAAAAGAAATTTATTGGTCAATACATGTTTTTCCTATCTAGATTGTACCAACCGAGTTTACGATTGGAGGATAATTCCAAGCTAATGAATAATTTTCTTAACTACGAGGTTAAATCTTTGCATGAGTTCAGATCCCACTTTGGTTTTTTATTGCATGGCCATTTACACATACATTGTTGGAAGAGTCGCAAAATAATTAT